>NC_092744.1:39491676-40691676 GCF_047496795.1 Chiloscyllium punctatum
CCTGTAGATGCTGAAGATTTGAGTCGAGAGTGTGGAGCTGGAAAAGGGCTTTTGCCAGAAATGTCGATTTTTCTGCTCCTCAGATGCCACTTGACCTGCTGTCAGCACCACACTCTCGAAAGCTAAAAGTCACACAACACCAGGTTATAGTCTAACAGGTTTATTTGGAAACACTAGCTTTCAGAGTGCTGCTCCTTCAACAAGCAGCTGGCGAGCAGGATCATAATGACACAGAATTTGTAGCAAAAGACTACGGTGACATGCAACTGATAAGAGAATAAACCCAGATTGGTGGTAAGCCTTTCATTTTTTACAATGGGTTACAGGTTTCTGGGATTTCCATATTAATGAACCAAACTTCTTTCAAGGCACATTCTTGAGATAACTTAAGTTGGAATAGTTCATGACTCAACAAAAGATGTAGCCCAGTGAAGAAATAAAAAATTCTAGGAAAGAAATGAACTGACTGCGGTTAATGAGGGAACTAAAAAGGCTATTATCAAGTTGAAAGAAAAAACTTTGGCAAAGATTAGCATTAAATCAGAGGAATTAGCAAGTTGTAGAACTCAAAAGATGACCAAAAGGGACAAATACTGAGGGCAAACCTCAAACACTAAAAACAGATGGCATTGTGGGTCTACCTACAGCAAATAGGCAGTTGAGGGTTCAAGAAGACAGCACCCTACCACTATCTTTTTAACTAGGGATGGCCCAACCAGCAATGCCCTCATCCCATGAGGGAGTTTAAAAAAAAATAAAACAAATAAGCACCCTAAAGGCAGAGAGAATTGACAAGGTTATTTGATTCTGTAGAAGGTCATGCAGTTGGACTAAACAGACCTGTCTGCAGGTGTTTAAACAAGCAGCCACAGCCCTGGGAAGAGACACTGTGTGCAGTGTCAGAAGTGGTTCACATGTCTGACAAGGCAAGAATACAACACCCAGATAACAGGCCTCAAAACACAGTCAGACACACTAACTGAGCAGCTAGAGGCCACCTGATGCTCTTAAAACTTGGCAGAAATGCTCACCAGATATTTATTGATCGATATGTTTATGTGTAACATGCAAGACTCATGCAGAAATGGACAATAAAGTACCATCCAATTAGTCCAGGTAGTGGTACTGCATCTTCAAAATGGATGGCCTGCCCAATGGTAGTCCTTGTGAACAGATCCCTTCAGTTCTTAAGCGCCTGTCTCGGAATCGTGTAAAAGGTGCAAGTTATCATCTCTTCGAGGCATATCCTGTCTTCCAGTATCCTGAGTTTTGATGGTAAGATATATGGCAGGAGCACCTTCGATTGGTAGAGGATGAGGGTCTCAGGATAGCTACAAATGAAAGCATGCACACACATGCAGGAAATTCCTTTTTGGTCACACAGCAGCTTCAAGTTGAGAGAGAGTGGAAGCTGCACGTGTTAAGGAAGCTCACTAGCTCCTCATTCAGCACTTTAAATGATGAATGTAAATTAGTGGGGGTCCTGCATGTAATAGAATTCAGCAATGGGGTCAAATCCCACTGGAAGGCTCCTATTTGAAATGAAATATGCTGCTCAGCCTTTACAAGTCAGAGATCAGTGATCAGCATGCTGCAGTGATGTGCTGCCACTTGGGAGACACTAGCAAGTCCCACAGCTGACCATTGGAGCGAGCAGACATGTTCAGAGTCACAGTGAACATCATGGTTACTGAAGAGGAGCAGTGCTTGAAGGAATGTGTCTGATGTCCTTAATGAGGGCATAATCCCACTGCCCACCTGCCCAGGTACAGCCACCTGCAATAATGATCCACTTGAAAATCCATTTTGTCAGTGTTACACTCAGTGCAGATTTAAAAATAAATTCTTTCATGGGATATCCATGTCATTGGCAAGTCCAGCATTTTCTAGCCATTTCTATATGCTCCTTGTTGTCTTCCTGTCCATTGTTCTACCCTCTACATCTGTTCTGAAGGATAGTAATCCACAAGTGGTCAGCTTCACTGAACACTCATGTTACCCCTTCCCCCCTTCCAATGTCTCTGAAATATGGCTTCTATTCCTGAAGGGCTACAACCCTCTTTGTTGAGCAAGCAAACAGAAATCACTTGTTCCAGTTTTGCTCAC
The DNA here is from genome assembly GCF_047496795.1 of Chiloscyllium punctatum. Taxonomy (NCBI): domain Eukaryota; kingdom Metazoa; phylum Chordata; class Chondrichthyes; order Orectolobiformes; family Hemiscylliidae; genus Chiloscyllium; species Chiloscyllium punctatum. The sequence continues at coordinate 39,493,783 of NC_092744.1, forward strand.
TTTATGACAACTGTGGGCCAATAGCTGAATGCATTCCAGATCCTGTGCCTTGCCTCAAAAATTAAGTGACCAGTTCTTAGCGAACAGACAAACTCATTAACAGGTTTAACTGCTCATTGTCAAAGCCAAGGAATTGCCAGGCCTCCTCCCACCTTCAGAACATAAACATCATTGACAATTGGAACATGTTGGGGAATCTATGTAGTGGCTGGCATAGGGAAGCTACGTCCCCATCTACCTCAGCCCCTGCTGCTGGAAACAAAAGCAGAACTTTGTGATTTTGCTGCCCAAGTAGAAACATTATTCAAGGCCTTTACCCATTAAACCATTCAAAAAGAACCTCAAGTCTGCCCTGTGGCTTATCACCATCCATCATGAAAAGTAAGAATTCAAACAAACATTCAAATACTTCTAGCAAGTAAAGACTTTCACATAAATCAAGTCTAGCAAAGCACTTAAGCATACACTCCCATTTCAGTCTTTCTAACTAAATGACAAAAGAAAATCATTTGATAATGTTCGCTCTCAACTTGTAAAGATCAACAGCAGTTTCTATATTTGTCAGGTTACAATGCATTTGTGCGACTTGATATCAACATAGCGGTTTACATGGTGTTCTGACCAAGATTTAGAACTCAACTATATTATCTGGTTATTTATCTCATGATAATCAGACCTCGATGTATGTAAACTTTCTGCGCTTTTGTCATTTCAAAAGTGATGACATTTCAAAAGCACTGCAACAGCAGTGAAGCAATTTGAAATAGCAGTATATTGTAAAAATGCATAATTTCTTTCTAGGTTCTTGGTCTGCCCTTATGAAAATTATCAAAAGCCTGCTGGGTCTGAATCTTGAACAAGTCTTCAACGAAAATTTATTGCAAAGTTTTCACCAGATCTTCAATTCAATATCAAATCATTCCAACCATTTTAAAATTGAATGACAGAGCCATAATCACAATAATAAATCTTGAAAATTATACATCAGTAGCTAAAATAATTTGGTGATGGGTGATATGATAAAGGGTGGTATGATAAAGGATGGGCAAACAATTGGTCACCAGAGATAAATTAGTAAATGGATAAATGATGGCTGGGGATGTTACGAGAGCTCAGATAAGATTAGATATTGATAACAGAACAAACAAAGCCTAAGTAGTTGACAAAGTAAGTGGAAGAATTCTACATCTTAAAACAGCCATGATGCAGCTTATTTAAGGTTTCTACTTCTGCACGATAAAAGCTACACTTTCCATTCATTATAAAGAGGAGAGAAAATATATTCTAATTTATAGTAAACAAAAATCACAAAATAATGACATATGAGGATGGCACATTTTATTTGTCCTATTGCACCATTCAATTGGTTCCAGGATTGTAACTGTGACTTATCTACATAGCAGGTCATTCCATAAACTCATCACATTGTATGAAGCATAATTTCCTGCGTTTTAGACTGAGCTGTCTACTCTGCTAAGCTGTTTCTTCTTCTGATACTCTTCCATTTTTTATTTAATGTTCAGAATTTCCTGGGAATAGCATCTCAGCAAAATTCAAAGGCACTCATACTTATCAAACTGAACACAATCTCTATTGTCGTTTCATCACCATTCACCTCCACGATTAGGCAACGCAAGGCCATTTATCCTCGTTTTCAATCTCTGGTGGCTAGCATCAGGTCTAGAGGGGGCCTGGACTTTGTGAGATCACAAGTCATTCATTGAGTTCAATGCTATCCGTTTTGCCTGCAATAACTCCACGGCTTTTGTTAGTTATTAGGAATCTCTGTGTTTTCCTCAGGCAGCATCCGAGGAGCAGGAAGAATTGGCATTTCAGGCATAAGCCTTCATCAGGGATGAGGCTGGGAGCTTTGGGGGTGGAGAGATAAATGGGGGAAGAGAGGGAGGTGTTGGGAAGGTAGCTGAGACTGCAATAGGTGGATGGAGGTGGGGTAAAGATGATAGGTCGGAGGGGGAGGGTGGGGCAGATAGATGGGAAGGAAGATGGGCAGATGGGACGGGTTAGGAGGACAGTGCTGAGCTGGAAGGTGGGAAGGAGGGTAAGGTTGGGGAGGGGAGGGGAGGGGAAATGAGGAAACTGGTGAAATCCACATTGATGCCATAGGGTTGGAGGGTCCCAAGGCAGAAGAGGAGGCATTCTTCCTCCAGGCATCCATTGGTAAGGGAATAGCAATGGAGGAGGCCCAGGACTTGCATGTCCTTGGCAGAGTGGGAGGGGTTGTTGAAGTGTTCAGCTACAGGCCAGTGGGGTTGGTTGGTGCTGGTATCCCAGAGATGTTCTCTGAAGTGCTCTGCGAGTAGGCATCCTGTCTCCCCAATGTAGATGAGACCACATTGGGAGCAATGGATACAGTAAGTGACATGTGTGGAAGGGCAAGTGAAACTTCGATGGATGTGGAAGGCTCCTTTGGGGCCTTGGACAGATGCGGGGGGAGGGGGGGGGGGGGGGGGGGTGGGGGAAGGGGGGGGCGGTTGGTGGGGAAGGTGTGGGCACAGGTTTTGCAATTCCTGCAGTGGCAGGGGAAGGTGCCAGGAGGAAGGGTGGATTGTTAGGGGGAGTGGACCTGATGAGGTAGTCACTGAGGGAACAGCCTTTACGGAAAGCAGATAGGAGTGGGAAAGGAAATATAACCTTGCCCCAGGCCCACTCCCCTCCTATTTATCGCTCCATCCCCAAGGTTCCCAGCCTCATTCCTGATGAAGGGCCTTTGCCCAAAACATCAATATTCCTGCTCCTCGGATGCTGCCTGACCTGCTGTGCTTTTCCAGCACCACACTCTTGACCCATCTTCGATAACTCGAATGCTTTGTCAATTACAGGTTCGATCCAGTCAGTCGGTTTGGTCCGGTCCGGTCAATTCAATGCCCTCCCCCTTTTCAATTTTAAAACCTTCAAGGGATCTGCCCAGCATCATACTTTTGGTAAAGACAGATGCAAAGTATCAATTTAACACCCAGCAATGCTCCTTCCTTCATGCATACACCTGCTTTCTAAATCAGCTCTACTGTTCCTTTCCCACCCTTTAGCACATAGAGCACTGCGGATTATTTTGGAATCCCTTATTAGTTGCTGGTCTCTTTTCATAGTCTCTTCACTATTCTTATGTTTTCCCTTTCCCTTGGAAATTGCCATGATCAGCATTATTCTGACTATAATGTCACCTGACAGTCATTAAACATGTTTATTTTCATCTTAAATTTCTCGTCTTCTCGGGTGCTGGGGATTTATGTGCCCTGCCTTTCCAATTTGTAGGAATATTACTTGCCTGTACTCAAACAAGCAAATCTTATCGAAAGCTCATTGTTCAGATACTGTATTGCCTGCCAACCTTCAGTTCTAAATGATGTGGGTCCAATCCATCCTCACACATTCAAGTTGACTTTCCCCTCGTTAATTATTCATGTATTCATTAATAAATCAGTTATATAAATAGTGAACTAAAGCAATCCCACATGGATCCTTGTGAAACCCCATTTACCACTCTGAACAACTACTTTTAAACCCTAACCTCAGATATGATTTGTAGCTAGCTTGCTTTTCAATTACTTGTTATCTGACTACCAACATATTGTCTACATGGACTTCAGCAAGGCATTCATCAAGGTTTCACATAGTAGACTGGTTAGCAAGGTTAGCTCATAGGCGATCTGGGGAGCTAGCCATTTGGATACAAAATTGACTCGAAGGTAGAAGACAGAGGGTGGTGGTGGAGGGTTGTTTTTCAAACTGGAGGCCTGTGACCAGTGGTGTGCTGGTCCGCTGCTATTCATCATTTATATAAATGATTTGGAGGCAAATATAGGAGGAGGTATTATTAATAATAGCTTGCAGATGACACCAAAATTAGTGGTGCAGTGGACAGCTGAGACGCTATCTCAGAGTACAAACAGGACTTTGATCGGATGGCGGACAGAGTTTAATTTAGATAAAGTGAGGCATTGCATTTTAGTAAGGCAAACTAAGGCAGGACTTATACAATCAAAGGTAGGGCCCTGGAGAGTGTGGCTACTCAAAGTGACCCAACAGTGCAGGTGATATTTCCTTGAAAGACGAGACACAGGTAGATGGAATACTGAAGAAGGCATTTGATATGCCTGCCTTTATTGGTCAGAGCATCGAGTGTAAGAGTTGAGAGGTCATGTTGCAGCTGAAAAGGACATTGGTTAGGCTACTTTTAGAATACTGCATTCACTTCTGGTCTCCCTGCTATAAGAGGAATGTTGTGCAACTTGAAAAGAATTTAGAAAGAATTTACAAGGATATCACCAGGATTGGAGAGTTTCAGCTGTAGGGAGAGTCAGGGCTTTTTCCCCAGAGCATCTGAGGCTATGTGATGATCTTGTAGAAGTTTCTAAAATCATGAGGGGCATGATAGGATGAATAGCCAAGTCCTTTTCCTCGGATAAGAGAGTCCAAAACTAAAGGGCATAGGTTTAAGGTGAGACGGGAAAGATTTAAAAAAGGGGCCTGCGGGGCAGCTTTTTCATGCAGAGGGTGGTGTGTGTACGGAATGAGCTACGTGAGGAAGTGATGGAAGCTGGTACAATTACAACATTTAAAAGGCATCTGGATGGTTATATGAATAGGAAGGCTTTAAAAGAATATGGGTCAAAAGCAGGCACGTGGGACTAGATTAATTTAAGATATCTGGTTGGCTTGGCCAAGTTGGACTAAAGGGTCTGTTTTTACGTTATATAACTTTAAATGACTCCAAGTTCTGATCTTAGTTAAGAGTCCACAATCCTTGAAATCATGCTGTTAAATCACCTCTGCTCCTCAAAGATCCATACATCATTGTGGGCGGCACGGCAGCACAGTGGTTAGCACTGCTGCCTCATAGCGCCAGGGACCCGGGTTCAATTCCCGCCTCAGGCGACTGACTGTGTGGAGTTTGCACGTTCTCCCTGTGTCTGCGTGGGTTTCCTCTGGGTGCTCCGGTTTCCTCCCACACTCCAAAGATATGCAGGTCAGGTGAATTGGCCATGCTAAATTGCCCGTAGTGTTAGGTAAGGGGTAGATGTAGGGGTATGGGTGGGTTACGCTTCGGCGGGGCGGTGTGGACTTGTTGGGCCGAAGGGCCTGTTTCCACACTGTAAGTAATCTAATCTAATCTAATCATTGCTAAAGTGCAGTGAGCAGAATTAGTTCCAATATTCTGGTTTGGTGCATCCAGAATTTTAATGTAGCTTCAGTATAATGTCTGTTTCCAAACTGTAACTTCGAGCTCAATTGGCTGGACAGCTAGTTAGCGTTGCAGAATGAGGTCAACAGTGAGAGTTCAAACCCCATACCGACTGAGGTTATCATGGAGACTCTCCATCTCAAATCTCTCCCCTCACTTGTGGCATGGTGACCCTCAGGTTAGGCCACAAGTTGTCTCTATTGAGAGAACAGCCTGTGGTGAATTTACCTTACACCCGAACCATATACTTAACACTGAGCAACGAGGAATGAGAAACATGACCAACTCCACCGCTTAAGAATATGAATAATAAATGACAAAAATTAAATACTTTTCACAGTATATCTATGGCAAATTTTGCATCTGTAAAGGTTTTATATGATTCTAAAAAAGAGCTTAGCACACTGTGTGATTCCCTTCTGTATTGTATGATTCGATAATTCTACAGTTGAAATTCACCAAAGGCAAAAGTTCATCGATTATTCTGGAAGTAGAAGGTGGAGGGAGATGTTGGAGGTCATTGGAAAGTCAAAAGTAGATCATTCTTTGAGGCATACAAGTTTGGAAGGCAACCAAAATACAACTGCAGCCAAACACTGCTCTTCTTGATACCAGAGAGGTGGGAGTAACTCTGCTGAGCATCGAGATGGCCTTACAAAATTAGAGTCATCGGAAATGAAGGGGAAAGTTTACTGGTTGGGAGTCATACCCAGCACTAAGGAAAAGAGGACTCCGGGGTTTTGTAGCTCAATCACTTTAGCACAAATTCTTCAGTTAAGTTTCTTCGGCCCAACCTTCTTCTTCAATAATCTTCCCTCCATTAATTTAGAAGTGAGGATGTTTGTGAATGACTGTACAACGTACCACACCATTTGTGGTACCCCAGAAGTTGAAACGATCGGTGTCCAGACGTAGCAATTACAACTGACAGGTAACATTCGCACCACAAGTGCTGGGTAATAACCAGCCCCAGTAAAAGAATCTAACCACTGCCTCTTCACATTCAGTGGCATTACCATCACTGAATCCCCCACTAAAACCAACATCCTGGGGGTTCCCATTGACCAGAAAGTGAACTAGACGTATAAGTACTGTGGCTATAATGGCAGATCAGAGGCCAGGAATCCTGCATAGAGTAACTCCAATCCTCACTCGTCAAAGTCTGCCCACAAGGCAGGTTTCAGGAGTGTGTTGGAAACTAGATGGTGACAGTGACAACTCCTGACATGAAAGCCAGGGTTTACCTGGTGACTCTAGTTTGTTGTTTGTTCCTCCATCTTAGACACCAATCACCAACATCTCAAGGTACACTCCATGGACAGTGACCACGCAAACCCCTGTCCACAGACATTGGTATTTGGCACATTCAAGTCTCATCACACCTTTTGGCACAGCCCCGATCATTTGCTTTCCAAACTAGTGCACCTCAAAAGAATGCTATATATTTCCGACTCTCCAATTTCCCCTCATCCCACCTTTAATAGCAGAACTCCCAGTTCAAATTCTGTGGAGTTCAAGTGCAGAATTATCCAATAGTACAATACAGAAGGAAGCCACGGTAATCCCAGCTCTTTCTGCACTTCACTATTGCACATTGGCATCTTTCATTGCATTGTTGCTGCAGAATTTTGTTTGTACAGTGATAGGGATCCAATTCATGGATCAGAACAGAGTACACCTTAGGTGTCATGCTTGTTGTCTTCGTGTCCCTGATTTTACATCTTCTTGGATGCTCACTGCGTAACTGCCTTGCCTTGTTTATAGGCATTTAACCCCTCAGCCAGAGTGTAAAGGCTCAAAATGTGCAGACACAAAACCAGGCAGCTTTTCGTCATTGCCAGCAGAGAATAGGCAAGGGGTTGAATGTGCTACTGTATGGCACTATGCTGCATCAATCTTAAACTGCAGCATGTGCCACAGCATATGCAGCAAACATACAGCCATGTCTCAAAGCCTGAAAGGAGTAGGCCTCAGTCAAAACAAAAGGGAGACACAGTAATTAGTCAGTCAATGCCAGTGTCAATATCAGAGAGCATCTTTTTTTTGGTGATGGAGACAGTCCAGGACCTGCATTGCGCTTGACGGAGTGGGAGGGGAAGTTGAAGTGTTTAGCCATGGGGCGGTGGGGTTGGTTGGTGCAGGTATCCCAGAAATGTTCTCGGAAAAGTATCAATATCAGTCTTTGTTGTTGTAGGCTACATTGGTGAGCAGCACAGAATCAATAGCAACACAATTAGTAAAAGCAGGCAGACTGAGTTAATGAACTTTACTGACTGGATTGCCACAGATTAAATAATACCAATTTAAGAATTATGGACTGAATAAAATGCTGAAGCTTCACTAATATGCTTTAGGTAGAATCTCAAGTTATAGCACTTCCAGCTGATTTCTATTCTACACAGCATTTTGAAATCCAGGTAGCAGGATAACTCCGTCTGAGATTAAACAGTATTGTCTCAAGCTCAAAAAACTAACTTCTGACATTCTTTATACCCTACGTTTCAGCATTCCAGGTCTTATACAATGCCATGCTAATACGTCTGGACTGGCAAAAAAAAAAAGAGCAAAAGGTCTAAATCTGTAAGACTGGTGGAAAGTTGAGCCAGGAGAACTTCATCACTCAAATAACCCAAAGAAAAAAAAAACGTTAAAAACAAAAGTTAAGAGAAACAGTATGATTCATCTACAGATATTAAGATAGGTGCGTGCTCAAAACAAGAGATAAGGAATTTTAATCCTGAAATATCAAAGCACAGAACACTCAAAATCCACCTTGTGCCAGTAATCCTCAAATAGATAGCTCAGATCCTCAGGTGAAGGCAACTGTACTGACAGCCAAACTAATTTGCTTTTTCCTAATTTCCACTTATTCTGTCATGGACCCCAATGGAGAAATGTTTCATGATCTCAGGAAAGCCACATTATTCAGATCACTTTTCCTAAATAATAAAAATATCCTCCTCTGTAGTGCAATGAAAGCAAGACCTGCTCATAACCCACAAACGATGCAGTAAACCTCCAGCTCCCTATTTACAATGCTGAACTCTCAGATTGAAATTTGAATGGCCAAGCACATTCTAACAAGTCTCAGGGTAAGACCAATGCCAAAGTTCTAAGAATTGGCACAAAACAACATCAGAAACCATGGCAACTACAAGTCGACTTACTTCTATGCAACTTAAATAAACAAACCTGGGAATTCAAATGACTTAGAATGGAAACAGACTCTTTGGTTTAACTAGTCTATGCTGAACATAATCCCAAACTTAAACCAGTCCCATCCGCCTTCTCCTGGCCCATATCCCTCCAAACCTTTGTTCATATACTTATCCAAATGTTTTTAAAATGTTGTAATTGTACCCACATCCACCACTTTCTCAGGACATTCATTCCATACATGAACCACCTTGTGGGTAAAAAACAAATTGCCTCATGTCTTTTCTAATTCTCTCTCCTCTCATCTTAAAAATGTCCCTAAGTTTTGACAGCCCCCATCCTAGAGAAAGTCAGCTACCATTAACTCTAACTATACCTCCCATTATTTTATAAACTTCTATTAGATCACCTATCAGTGAAGAAAGTCCCAGCCTATGCAGCCTTTCTTTATGACTCAAACCTCCCATATCCTGCAACATCCTGGTAAATCTATTCTGAGCCCACTCCAGCTTGATAATATCATTCCTATAACAACTGGGCAACCAGAACTGGACACAGTACTCCAGAAGAGGCCTCACCAATGTACTGTACAACCTCAACATGACTTCCCAACTCCTATACTCTAACAGACCGAGCAAAGAAGACAAGTGTGCCAAATGCCTTTTTAAACCATCCTGTCTATATAATGATACAAACTTCAAAGAGTTATGTACCTGAAGCCAGAGGTCCCTCTGTTCTACAACACTACCCAAGGCTCTACCATTAATTGTATAAACCCTGTCCTTGTTTATTGTAGCAAAATTGCATTTATCCAGAGTGATCTCCATCTGCCATTTTTTCAGCCCATTGACCCATTTGATCAAGAGCCATTTGTAAATCTTAGAAAACCTTCTCTACTGTCTGCAATGGTTTCCCCATTTTGTGTTACAGGAAGAGATACCCCAATATCATCCATCATCATGTAAAACTTAACTTCCCACTCTGCTGACAGTGTAAGAATCATTGTCAATAAGAAGTGTTTGCTGGATGTGAAGCACAAATAGCAAAACGGAGGTTTATCTGATTTACCAGGAGTTACGTAGGGTTAGTAGTACACGTTAGTAGTATTGGACCTGACCAGGGGCTAGAATTGAAACGTCTGCACTCAATTGAATATAACCACATTCTTTATTGCAATATTTAATTTCTTCCAGTACTAAACCCAATATAAATAAGGATTATCTGAAACTGAATGATCAAAAACTGTTAATTATTTAAAATGTTAACTCCTCACTTATTAAGGATGGTACTTGTCCACAGAAGGAAAGGAACAGGGTACCTATCATGAGTCACCTGTTTAGAAGAGATGGGATAGAGAAAAAGCAACACAAGATAGGGAGATTTGAGAAGATTTGTCGCTCAGGTTGAGATTCTGGGTGTAGGTTTACCCACTGAGCCTGTCGGTTGGTTTTCAGACATTTCATCACCATACTGGTAACATCAGTGAGCCACCAGATGAAGCGCTGGTGGCATGGCTCACTTTTTATTTTTGTCTTTCCTTGGGTTGGTGTCATTATGTCACTGTGAGAAACTATTTCCTGTTCTTTTTCTCGGGGGGGGGGGGGGGGGGGGGGTGGGGGGGAAAGCTGGGGGAGGTAGTTGGTAAATGGGATCCAAATCAGTGTGTTTGTTGATAGAGTTCCGATTAGCATGCCATGCTTCTAGGAATTCTTGTGCATGTCTGTTTGGCTTGTCCTAGGATGGATATATTGTCCCAGTCAAAATGTGGTCCTTCCACATCTGTATTTAAAGATACTAGTGAAAGTGGATCATGTGTTTTTGTGGCCAGTTGATGTTCATGTATCCTGGTGGCTAGTTTTCTGCCTGTTTGTCCAATGTGGTATTTGGTACAGTTATTGCAAGATATTTTGTAAAGGACATTAGTTTTGTTTGTTGTCTGTTATAAGCTCTTTCAAGTTCATTAGCTGCTGTTTTATTGTGTTGGTGGGTTTGTGGGATACCATGATCCCAAAAGGTCAGAGTAGTCTGGCATTCATTTCAGAGATGCCTTTGATGAAGGGGAAAGTGGATAAGGTTTATGGATGTGTTTTGCCTGCTTGTTGGGGTTTGTGGCTGAGAGAAACAAACAAAAATAAAAATCAGCAGACTGTGGTCATTGGGTACCCATTCTTTTTGAATATACGGTATAGGTGATTTTTCTCTGCTCTGCATAGTTCCTCTGTGACACAGCGTGGTGGCTCATTGAAATAATAATATTTTAATGCAGCTTCGTTTGTGGGCGTTGGGATGATTGCATCTGTTGCTCTGTTTTTGGTAAATGTGTTGTTTTCCTGTAGACACTGATTTGGACATCCTTGCACTCTCTGCAACATCTAAAAATGGCAGTTTGTTGTTTTCCTCCTCTTTAGTGAATTTTATTCCAGTAAGGGGGATTCGATTTTTTTTAAGATTATATTACTTACAGCGTGGAAACAGGCCCTTCGGCCCAACAAGTCCACACCGACCCGCTGAAGCGCAACCCACCCAGACCCATTCCCCTACATTTACCCCTTCACCTAACACTACGGGCAATTTAGCAATGCCAATTCACCTAACCTGCACATTTTTGGAAACCCATGCAGAAACGGGGAGAATGGGCAAACTCCACACAGAGTCGCCTGAGGCAGGAATTGAACCTGGGTCTCTGGCACTGTAAGGTAACAGTGCTAACCGCTGTGCCACCGTGCTGCCCATTATTGATGGCCTTGAAGGTTTCCTCAAAATGCTTTGTTTGGTGATGACAAAAGGGGTCATCCACGTAGCAGACCCAAAGTTTGGGTTGCATGGTCGGCAGAGCTGTTTGTTTGAGTCTCTGCATTACTGCCTCCGCGAAGAACCCTGATATCGGAGATCCCATGGGTGTACTGTTGGTTTATCTGTAGGTTTTGTTGAAGGTGAAGTGGGTGGTAAGGCATAGGTCCACTAGCTTGAAGACATTGTCCTTGCTAATGAAGTTGGTGGTGTTTGGGCTATGTGTCTTTGGGTCTTCTAATAGTGTAGTCAGTGTTTCCTTGGCCAGGTTGATGTTGATGGATGTAAACAGGGCTGTTACGTCATATGAGACCATTATTTCATCGTCTTCTATCTTGATGTCTTTGATGGTCTTCTGGGGTGGAGTGGATGGAGTGGCGAGAGTCTTCTACTAAGTGTTTTAGTCTTTGGTGTAGCTTCTTGGCCAATCTGTAAGTTGGTGTTCCACGTAGTAAGACTATGGGTCACGGGGGTGGTGAGGGGGTACTCCTGGTTTGTCAATTTTGGGTAATCCGTAGAAGCGTGATGTGTTGGAACCATCTGGTTTCATTTTTCTTTAGAAGTCAGTCTTATTTATTTCTCCAGATTTCTGAAGTTTTTGAGTCGGGCTGTGAATCAGTTCTCCAATTGTGGGGTCGGGTTTATTGCCACTTGTTGGTAAGTGTTGGTATCTGCAAATAGTGCATTTCATTTCTCAATGTAGACTCTTCAATTTAAAATGACTGTCAAGCGTCCTATGTCTGCACGTAGGATAACAATGTTATTATTGTTTTTGTCTTTCTTCTTGTGTATGGAGTGTATTTCCTTTCTTTTTCCTGCTTAATGTTGGTGTGACTGTTTGTCTGATGGCTTGCTGGCTTCTTCTGTGAGTTGGTTGTCTTTCAGTATTGTTTCGAATGCTGATAAGAAAACTTTGTCCGCATCCTGGAAGTTGTAATTTAATCCTCTTACTAAGATGATTTTTTCAGTGTCTGTTAAGGGTTGGTCAGATAAGTTTCCTATCCATGCTTCTGTGTGGTCAGTGTTGTTATTTTATGTAAATTTGTCTAATTTTCTCTGCAGGTCAAGTTTACTCATTGTGTTTGTCGCTGTCTAATGCTGTACTGTGTGTCTGTCCATTCATGGTCTATTGCATTAGTGAGTAAAGTTTTTTTTAAGCTCACAAATAAAGCTGCATTAAAACATTATTTCAATGAGACACCACACACTGTAGCAGAGGAATTACACAAAAGCAGAGGAAATCACCTATACTGTGTATCAAAAAAGAACAGGTACCCAATGAAAACAGTCTGCCGATTTCTCAGCAACAAACCCCAACAAGCAGACCAAACACATTTGGAAACCCTAGCCACTCTCCCCTACATCAAAGGCATCTCTGGAAATGACTGCCAGACTACTCAGACCTCTTGCAATCATGGTAACTCACAAACCCACCAACACACTAAAATAGCAGCTAATGAACTTGAAAGATCCTATATGGACAAACAAGTGTCATTTACAAAATACCTTGCAAGAACTGTACCAAACAATACATTGGACAAACAGGCAGAAAACTAGCCACCAGGGTATATGAACATCAACTAGCCACAAAAAGACATGACCTACTCTCTAGTATCCTTACATACTGATAAGGAAGGACACCACTTCGACTGGGACAATACATCCATCCTAGGACAAGCTAAACCAAGACACATGAGAATTCCTAGAAGAATGGCATTTCAACCGGAACTCTATCAACAAACACTGACTTGGATCCCATTTACCACTCCTCTAGAAAAAGAACAGGAAGTGACATCACCAACCCAAGGAAACCTGAACACAAATAAAAAGCAGGCCATGCCACCAGCACTTCATCCGGAGGCTCACTGATGATGTTACTTAGTATGGCGACAAAATGTCTGAAAACGAACCTTCCAACTCAGTGAACAAACCTACATCCACAAGCAATGCAAGTGTTTTAAATTACCCACTAAGTGAACATGATGAATACAATTTTAAAATATGGAAGATTTCAGCTTTCCAGTACTTTTACTCATTCTATTCACTATAATTGACAAGCATTTTATTAAACATTTGACATCTACACTGCCTGAACAAGCTGCTTACTAACATTGTGAAGTAGAGACAAAACATTATGTACACCACTATTATAATCTCTGAAACATACAATTTTTGTTAGCCTCTGATATTGCAGGCTTTGGAAATATCAATGAAGGATGTCAAACGAAAAAAACCAACTCCGATCATGTTTCAATCTCTCTCTAAAGGTTGCCTTCATCCAACAAAGAGCTCTGCATTAAAGGTAGTGATATGCAAATTTTATATCGTTTGTTACTTCTCCAACTTTTCAAAGGAATAAGCCAATGGAAGATGGGAAATTCTTTCGCAAAATCATTCCATGAGAGTTTCAGATACCTTGAATCAAGTTGTTGTAAACATGAGTGTTCACTTGGAGATATTGTCACACAATCCTCTTGGTCTTTGAGGAAAGAATATTCACAAAAGATAGCACCAGGATGTGGATGTGCAAGAGCAAGTGAGAGACAGAAAGTGTTCGTAAGTTTAGTAAAATCAAAGTGATTTTTGATTGTATAGAGCAGGTGTGTGTTTAAAACTATATCTTCTATTCCTTGTTCACTATCCTACCTGCGACTCCACTTTCAAAGAAATATGAACCTGCATTGCAAGGCATCTGGATGGGTATATGAATAAGGAGGATTTAGAGGGCTATGGGCCAAGTGCTGAGAAATAGGACTAGATTCATTTGGGATATCTGGTTAGCATGGGCAAGTTGGACCAAAGGGTCCATTTCTATGCTGTACATCTCTATGCCTCTAAATCCTATGGATTCCAGGATTTTAGCTTCAGCACAAAAATCTGTTCTCCCAAAGGGTTAAGTGAAAAGCTTTTGAGGTTTCCAAACTAAAAAAAAATTACTAGCTTTTAGCAAACAGGAGAACAGATTCAACAAATAAATTGAACCTGGGAGAGGGAGGGAGTGTAGCATTGTATCATGGATGATAAAAAGGTCCCAAATTCAGCTCAGAAGTACATTTGGGCTATAGTCATGTGTGTTCAGCTGGTCTCAGGTTCAGCCTTAATAGAAAATTAGCCTGAAGCTCCACTCCTGATCAACATTTAGGGACATCTGTTAAAAAGTACAATTATAGATTAAAGAGCATGCAAGTCAATGTGGCTTGATACCCAAGTGACTGTACACATTGTTGACACTGTGCTGAGCCCACTTTGGTCTTGGAACGACAGTGTATTCTCTAACACAAGTTATTATCAGAGTTTGGGAGGATGGGGATGTTGTTAAAGTAACTAGCCTTAAAAATATACATCTAAATCTTGACTCATGCATTCTACAAATATAGAACAACTTTCAACTAAAATGGAAAATGATAATTAAACAATGGTCACTTTGCTAATCTTTGGTAAGCTAATTAATCACTAATTGAACTAAGTGAACTAATTAATAACTAACAAGTTTGTGATAAAAAGAGAAACTAATCTATTGTTAATACCCAGTTTAAACTAAAGTGGATTATCCAAAAGGTTGGCACAGTGGTTAGCACTGCTGCCTCACAGCGCCAGAGACCCGGGTTCAATTCCCGCCTCAGGCGACTGACTGTGTGGAGTTTGCACGTTCTCCCAGTGTCTGCGTGGGTTTCCTCCGGGTGCTCCGATTTCCTCCCACAGTCCAAAGATGTGCAGGTCAGGTGAATTGGCCATGCTAAATTGCCCGTAGTGTTAGGTAAGGGGTAGATATAGATGTAGGGGTAGGGGTATGGGTGGGTTACGCTTCGGCGGGGCGGTGTGGACTTGTTGGGCCGAAGGGCCTGTTTCCACACTAAGTAATCTAATCTAATTACATAAGCATTTTAGTTTTTGATCCTAACCCTTTCTTGTCATGTTAAAGTCACAATTAGTGCAAGGTTTCTTTTAGTTCAACTGAGCAATCAACTTGTCATGAAGTTGCTGCTTTATTCAAATTTAAAACAAGCAACTATTATGCTGGCAAAATAAAATTTTATTCAGCTTTCACATGCATTCAAGTCATACAATGACATTGTAAGAATATACACTACAATCAGTGTCCTGCATCAATCCCACACATTTCTACCCAAAAGGTCAAGTTACAAATGAAACAAGTTTAGAAGCTGTCAATGCAATGTATCATATTAAACCAGTTCAACACAATTTGTCTTCAAAGTCTTTTTGAAACAGCTAATGGTTTGTTTTTGCATTTATTTACTGCTTCTATTTGGACTTTCATTGAACTAATTATGAAGGGTTCAAGCTAATTAGGGAAGGTTACATGTTACAGTTTTCAATAAAAACACATACTTGAGCAAATTTTCCAAATTGAAATTAGATAATTTTCTTCTAAAATTTAGCCAGAAAATTACAGATAAGCATGTCAAACGTAATTAACGGTGGGTCATGGAGACCAAAATATTTTTGGATTGTACAGTGCAGCCAAGGTATATTTGATGGTATGAATTATAAAATCAATCTCACTGCCAAACTTGCTTCACCTACTTGGGGGTGGCACAGTAGTTCACAGCACCAAGGACCCAGCTTCAATTCCAGCCCTGGGCGACCGTGTGTTGTTTGCACCTTCTCCCCCTCTGTGTAGGTTTCCTTTG
This sequence comes from Chiloscyllium punctatum, assembly GCF_047496795.1. Classification (NCBI taxonomy): domain Eukaryota; kingdom Metazoa; phylum Chordata; class Chondrichthyes; order Orectolobiformes; family Hemiscylliidae; genus Chiloscyllium; species Chiloscyllium punctatum. The sequence continues at coordinate 39,509,584 of NC_092744.1, forward strand.
GTTGCTTTGGTTTCCTCCCACAGTCCAAAGATAAGCCGGGGAGTTACATTTGGCCATGCTAAATGTCTGGAGACGTGTAGGTTAGGTGGGTTAACCATGGGTAAATGCAGGGTTATGGCGTTAGGGTATGGGTTGAATCTGGGTGGGGTGCTCTTCAGAGGGTCAGTGCAGACTTAATGGGCCAAATAGTCTCTTTCTGTACTGTAGGAATGACTTGCCCTTTCACACATCGAAGTATCCTTTATTGTCCAAGCATAATCTGTTCAATTCCAGGAAACAGAGTCATGTTTGTTCATGTCTTTATTTAAAATCCATGATCATAACAATACCAGCCCTGGACTATTTTACCTTCTGTACCAAAAGGAAAATTATACCAATGCTTTTCCTGCCCAAATTATGCAAATTCAGTACAGCTCAGAGACTGAATCGGATGCCCTTCACATTTATACATCAGCTACTCCTGGGGTCAACTCATTCTGCTACAGATGATGACTTTAAAGTGGTGCTTTTCTATTCTTCACTGTCTGTACTCTTCATGCAGATGGGTGAGAGAACATGTGCAAATGAGAGAATAGAGAGATGTAGTGATAGAGTCTGGCTCAAATTAAAATTCTTTCTCCATTATAATCAAGGAGACAATTTGTTTAGTATTTACTCAAAGTAACATTTGGGACCCCTGGGCACAATAACAGTTTTTAGTTCTAAATAAAAAGGTCTGTCCCTTAAATATCAATTCAGCTGTTTGTCTGTCTGCAGAGAAGATGGATTATGTAATTCCAGTGTTTGTCTCAAAATATCCCACATGCCCTTTTTCTAATTTTGACTTGTACAATTAAGTAATTAATACTCAACAAAACAAGGGACAAACTTGTATTACCATAACAGAAAGACCACTTTGTTGCGGATTTACTTCTGCCTGCAATCTGAGAAGGAAATAGTCTCATAACACATGGAAAATCTATTGTTGTATAAAATATCATGCAGACAGGGCTGCATATTACACTTTCTCAGCTAAGTCAGAGTTGTGTGGAGTTTCTTTGAAAGGTCTCACTGCTTCTTACCACACTTGTTTCATCCTCACATCTAACTTTAGTATGCAATGATCCTGGAACAACTAGCCAATCAACAGATATCCTGGAGTTAACTGGCATCTCTTGCACTTGTGCCATCTTTAAAAGCCTGTTGTGCACTGAGACAAGCACATCAGCCTGTGCAGTTCCTGACATATGCTCTGGCTATGTACAATGTCAACTAGGTATGGCCAGTATACAAAAAGCATGACAAACATAACCTGGCCAATTACCACTCCATCAGTCTCCTCTTAATCATCAGTAAAGTGATGGAAGGTGTCATCACCAGTGCTATCAAGCAGCACCTGCTCAGGCATGCTCTGTTCAGGTTCCATCAAGGTCACTCAGCTCCTCACCTCATTACAGCCTTGATACAAAGATAGACAAAAAGAGCTGAATACCAGAGGTGAAGTGAGTGTGACAACCCTTAACATCAAGGCTATATTTAACCAGGTGTTGCACCAAGCAAATCTGGAATAAATAGGAATTGGCGGAATACTCTCCACTGGCTGGAGTCATACCTGTCATGTAGGAAGATGGTTGTGGTTGTTGGAGGTTAGTCATCTCAGCTCTGGGCTGGTGGGGGTAAAAAAAAAAAGAGAAGCAAAATAAAATGCACCAGCTGTGCAGACAACTACCTGGGGCTCTTGCTGGATATGGTGGTGGTAATACAGCATTTTCTCCTTCCTCTGGGGCTGGCAGTGGAAGCCACAGCACTCGGCCATGCCAGCCTGGTTCAAGGTTGCCAACCGGGTTAAAGCAGGCTCAGCCATCAGGAGGAATGCCAGCAATGTAGGAAGGTCAATGTCCTCTTCACTCCGCCTGCATAACCACCATCACCTTCTGCTACCTTACACTCTCTCTCCCTGTCACTGTACCCATCTCCGACCAAGACTCATGCTCTACCACCCCAAATACTGCCTGCAACATCTTCCCAATTTCTCTCACCAATCCAAAACATGTCACAACTAACCCTGCATGCTCTCTGCACTGCCTACACACTTGCTTAGGGTACAGATGGGGAGATGACAACAATAATGTTCATGCCGGACTCTTTCCCTGTTGTGGGGTATTTTGCTCACAGATTGAGAGAAGTGCCGGTTGTCTGGTGGGCTGTTCATCACTTGCCTTCTCACCCCTTTTTGAGAAGGGGCACCTGACTCTGGCTCCCTCAGGCAGAGTGTGAACTGGTATCAGAGATGCTGCCCTTAGGGGGCTGTGGCACAATAAGTTGAGTGAAGACTATCTTCCTGGCATGACTGAGAATAGCTGACAACTGTCAAACTTCCTAGCTTTGCACTAACTAGTAAGGCAAGACAGCGGTAACATAAGCATCTTATCTCTAGCTGAGAGAGCAAAATATAAAAAGACAATGCAAAACAGGAATGATGTGATGATAGGCTCAGATTGAGTCCACAAAGACAGTAGGTGAAGTGACAGAGAGAATGGCCTAGTGTTTTAATCAAGAAACTCAGCTAATGTTCTATAGACAAGGACTCAAAACATATCACAGAAGATGGTGGAATTTGAATTCACTTTAGAAAGAAATCTGGAGTCAAGAATCTACTAAGTGACTATGAGACTGTTGTCAGCTGTTGAAAACCCCATCTGGCTCACTAGTGTTTTTCAGGAAAGGAAATCTGCCATCTTCAACTGGTTTGTCCTCCATGTAACTCCAGACCTACAGTAAAGTAGTTGACTCTGAAATTTCCTAGCAAGCCACTCCATTCAAAAGCAGGGAGGGACAGGTAATAAATGCTGGCCAGCCAGAGACGCCCATGTCTTGTGAGCAAATTAAAAACAAAAACGTAACCTGGTGCACACCCCTGAGCTCACAAACAAACTTGCAGCAGGGAAGTGCAAAATCATCCTGGAGGTGTGATCTTCGGGTTCTTAGAGGGTGGTAACATGTCAGATGTCAATGAGGGATGTGGGTGGCCAGTGCCAAACAAGGGCCCTCTAGGATATCAGTGCCCAGCTTTTAAACAGAGGTCATTTAGAGTGAGCAGTGAGCTGAATCCACCAGGAACATGTCGACTTTTCCCAACATCGAGCTTGTTTGACAAGTTGGTAAGATGGACAGCTGAATATTAAGGAGCTGAGTTTGACCTTAAGGGGTTAAGCAAGTGTTATTCACTGTCAATTGGCATCTCACCACTGCCTAGTGCAAATCTCTACAAAAAGCACAAAAAAAAAGCAAGAGTTGCTCCAGATGTCGACATGGGTCCACTTCACTAGGCTCCCTATCCTGCCGCATGTCATCACAACCCACATCGCTCAGACCCCTATGGGATTCTACTCATAGCATTTACTATCTGGTTTACCATTTATCATTCTCAAAATGCTTTTTTTTAAGAAATAAAGTGCAACTACTGAACAAGATCACTTATTGAGTAGATCATTTTTATTTAGTGACGAGAACAAGGCAGGTGTATGAAGGAATTATTTCTTTGGCACGGCAATGAAGAGTTGCTGGGAGAATAGGAGGGGGCCTCTTTTCTGGTACAATATTGATCCCATATATCTGTTCTGAAACTGTAAAAAAAAAAAGGTCCCATTGACCTCAATTTTTTACAAGTTCCTCAATTTAATTACAGAGCAAATTTCATTGGGCTTCAGGAAAATTTTAATTTCTTTTATCCAAGGTTGCAAAATCAGTGTGAACAAACATTTGAAAATAAAGGTTTTCAGAATGTAAATATTTAAATATTATTCCGACTTATTGGTGGAGTAATGAGATTAGAGTAAGAATTATTATTAGACAGTTAGAACAATATTTTCATTATCCATTCGAAAATGCAATTCTTTACAAGTGTCTAATGAGTGAGAAGCTGTTATTTAAAGGGAATGAAAATTATTTGAAACTGAAGAATGAGAAAATGGGACATTGTGGTAGGATTAGAATACAGTTACAATTAAAAAGAGCTAACACTGAAGTGATACAAAATTACCAGCTTCTATACTACAATTTTTGTAACATACTGTTGATTATTGCTGAAATACACCAAAACAAGACAAGTGCAAGATCAGTAATTATAGGTGGGTTCATGGTCATTGGAGTGCTGTAAACATGGTCCATAATCACACAATTTTTCAAAGATAGTAGCTTGCATTGGTAGTGTTTCAAGACATTAAGTTTTAGTTGATTTACTGACAGAACAAGGGGAAAGTACAGCAAAAGCTAAAGTTCTCTATTTAGTTAAACAACATGGGTTTCCATTTGGAGCTCCCTGTACCCAAGAGACTCTACAAGGTCATTAGATTTCTAAATTTAATCGATAGCTGTTGATTCAGCAAATGTCTCTGATACCATGTTCTAATAAAAAAAAGGTGATAGCGCTGTTTGTATTAATTAATTTAACTGAATGGATAATGGGAAAGGGAGGAGTCGTTCAAAAGAAGTTTGAAAAATTACTTGCATGTAGTTTGTTCAGAAAATGTGGGTGTTTCTGGCATGGCAAGTGCTAATTGCTCATTTCAAAATGTCTTTGATAAGCTGGTTGAAAACCACCTAGTTGAATCACTGCAAACCAGCTCATGAAAGTACTCGCACAGCATAGTTTGGGAGGGAGCTTCTGGATTTTGGCCAATGATAATAAAAGAGAAAATAATGTATTTCCCCCAAATCAGAACAGGTGGAGCTTGGTGGTAGTGGTGGTTTTTGTGTTCTCATATGCCTGCCTGCCCTTGGCCTTCCAGTTGAATATTTAGGAAAAGTGGTCATAAAAGAACCTTGGAGTGTTATGGCACTGTATCTTATTAATGTTGTGGCAGATGAGTGAATGTGCAAGGTGATTGATGGGTCGTTGGTCAAGTCAGTTGCTTTACCTTGGAAGGTATCAAGGTTCTGGAGTGTAATTGCTCATCCAGACAAATGAAGAGCATGCCATCAAGTCAGCTTGATATTAGATTTGGTTCAGGTCAAATAATCACACAATCAAACTTCAAAGTTCACAACATAAATATTAAAATGGAAACTTAGTTACCTCTCTGCATAGTGCTATGGGAGCTTTAGGTTTCAAAAGAACAGCAAAGGCCTCATTGCACCAGAGCCAATGTCACACAACTAAACTACTGCAGATACTGGAATTCTGAAACAAAGACAGCTGGAGAAACTCAGCATCCCTGGCAACATCTGTGGTGAGAGAAACAGAGTTAATGATTTGAATCCCATAGGACTTCTTTAGAATGGAAAGGTTTTGGCAAATGTTTTTATACACTTATGACAAAGGCAGAGGCCCAATGCAAAGACAAAGGGGTTGTGAAAGGTGGAGAAAAAAAAAAGAGGACAAAAGATATGAAACGTGTGTAAAATTAAATTGTGAAAAAAGGAAAAGAATAGGGTACTCTCTAAGAGCAAAGTAAAGAAGACAAAAAAGTTTTTTGGGGGGGAAGTGGGGAAAAATGCAAGTAAAATGGTGAAAGGTTTCTGAAGTTAGTGAGTTCGCCATGAGAGCTCAAGGCTGTAAAATGCCTAAATGGCTCAATGGCCCGTACTGATTTATTCTATGAAAATGAGGTGTTATTCCTGAAGTGCTTTGCAGTGTTGGAAAATTGCAGCAGGTTAAAGATAGAAATTTCAGCATGAGAGCAAGTTGGTTTATTTAAATGGCAAGCAACTGAGAGGTCAGTTTATTCCTATTGACAAACCATAGGCTTTCCACAAAACAGTCACCCAGTCTGCAATTAGTCTCGTCAACACAAAGGATACTGCATAGTGAACAGCGAATACAGTAGAATAGATTGAAAGAAACACTGCTTCACCCGGAAAGCATGTTTGGGGTCGTGGACAGTGAGGAGGGAGGAGGTAAATAGGCAAAAGTTACACCTTCTGCAATTGCGTGGGAAGATGCAACGAGGGAGTGAGGTAAGTGTTAGGAGTGATGGTGGCATAGATCAGAGTGTCAAGGAAGAAACAGTCCCTGCAGCATGCTGACACAGTGAAGGAGAGGTGGAAGCTGTGCTTGGTGGCAGAAAGTCATCCTTTGTTAACTCAGTTTCTCTTTCCATGGATGCTGCCAAACCGGAGAGTTTCTTCAGCATTTTCTTTTGGGTCACAAAATAGAATATGTTGTCGTCACTTATCTCACTGTTTGTGAAACCTTGCTCAGCCATAAGTTTATTCTTAATTTATCAGCTCTAGAACATTGCTGTTGGTTCAGTTATCAACAAAAACCATTGAAATGACCATGATCCAGGTCTAGCAATTGATTAAAGATAAAGCAGTACTTTGCAAAAATTCTTAACAGCAAACCAGTTACAATTCAGCTTTTAGATAATGTTGTCTCAACTTGCCCAGCTATCCCAACATTAACTCAAAAAGACAAACAATGGACATTGCAAGTGCAGGCAGTCAGTAATCAGATGTCTGCCATGTTTGGCATTTTTCAGACTTTAGGGGAACATCATTGAAATTGCTATTTTCTCTCCAGTTTCTTATCTCCTGGTCCATGCATCACAAAGTTCTGAAGGAGTAATGTGCTTGCATAAAACAAACCACACTTGCTGACCTAGTTTTCAAGTCCAAAGTATTTTAAAACTTCCAGTGTCACCTTCGATATTTCAAAAGCTTCTTCACTGCAAGCTTAAAGTAATAATGAAAAGGAGCAACAAGACTTTTAATGTAGAGTAAATTTGCTTAACTTGTCACAAGAGGAAAAATAGAACTGTTCTGTTGATATTGACCTCTCTTGCTGGGAAGGTAGCAGAGGTGAGGAACCTCACAACCTTTAAGGTATGCAGATGAGCTATTGAAGCATGCTCTTTAGTGTCATAATATCAGGGTCATGGATCAAATGCTGGAAAGTGGGCTTAGTGGAGCGAGACTTGATGGGCTGAAAGGTAGTCTTCTGTGCTGCTCAGCTTACTCCTCTCTAATCAGCAAAGTAGCCTCTTCAATTGAAGTTGGTACAATCTTGAAAAGGTGTACACGGATTGTAATGCATTATTAACCTGAGCCCTTTCTTTCTAATGTAAACAGCAGGCAAATTTCATGCTACCTATTATTAATTACTATTATTGTCGTATGAAGCCATCATTAAAAAAAAAGTTCAGCATGTGGTCTTCAAGTTTATTCAAAGCCAGCAGCAAAGTCAACTGATTCTTCTGAAAAAAAAAGAGCTTCACACTGGTCACAGCAGCCACTGAAAGCCTCCTGAGGAAAAACACTATTACTCACTCGTGTTCACACTTCCTTTGTCTCAATCAGTTCGAAAATGAAGCTTGAGAAGCTGAAAGCAGGTAAAGCATGGAATAATGATGCAGGAGTTCAGAGAATGGACTCAAAAGGATTTGACACAGCATTGGAACTAGTGGCAAGAGGAGAAGTCCTCTACCCAGAGAGCCTTTGTAAAGGCAAATGGAAAACAGATGGCTTACTGCAGGCAATTCCAGAATTCATTCCTCAAGGGCCTAGGATACAGGGCCACAAATTGTTCAAAAATCTCACAGGAGTAGTCAAGATTTGTTAACAAATTTTCAAATGTTACATCATTGCAATTGAATCCTCTACCTTCACAACTCCTTATTCACCACACTCCTTTGGCTTATCTACTAATCAATCATCTATCATCAATTGACTACAACTTAAACCTCAACTCCCCCTTACACTTTTCACGGTCACACATTTCACATCCAAGTCTGCCAGCTTACACACGCTGATAGCGTTTGAACCACGAAGGATGCATCAGCCAAACTAATTGGACCACATTCACTGTTACATTCCCTTTTCCTTACAGGGCATCCCTTGCAGGATAAAGTAGCAGAAAACTGCAGGCAGCAGTACTTAACTGGCACATTGCTGCATGTTTTCACACCAACTCATTATCAGAGCAGCTAGCAGGAAAGTAGTGTTAGTAAGAAGGCTGAAACCACTGAAGATTACAATATGATCACATTTAAACGGTTTCCAAAACCGGACTTATTTGCAGATTGGGTTGTTGGTGATACCTATTTTTGTCCAACCCTTGCTGTACCCAAGAAGATGGTAACTAACTCTTCTTCTGAAAATATACTTATTCATAAAATTTGTAAAGCAAAATATTTCAACTTGAATATTAGAGACCTTGCAATAAAAATTTAGCATTTTCATACCCCATGTTCCATTTAACATAATTACAATAGTCTTAACATTTACACTATACCTTGCATGTCAGGTTTATAGCCCAAGGGAAAAGCATTTCAAATTGGAAATTACAGAAAGTGCAACTGATATCAATTTTCTCTACATACCTGTTCTACTGTTCTACTCTGATGCTGGAATACAATTTCAATACATTAATCATTGCAACATTCTTTAGGACACAGAGCCTGAAGGTTCTATAGTTTCTAACCCTGCATGACTCAAAAGCCTTAGACAGTGAAGTTTCCTCAAAATGTGTCTCAGTAGCAGCTGTCCAAAGCCTTGGTGCATGTAGTCCTACATCTTGTCACTGCTGCAGACTGGCACGTACCAAGGGCAACTGTTGCACTGAACAAACAGCAAATTTTGAATGATGACCTCCCAAATACAACAGAATGGCTTGCTAGACTATTTCAAAACATAAGGCTTGTGGGTCAAGAAGCACATAAGCAGTCAGTCTGGAAAAGTACCAGATCTTTTCACCCCAAAGGATATTGATGAACTGGATGCCTTCTTAATCATGTTGATTTAAGATCACAATTAATAATGCCAGTTTTAATTTCATACTTATTTAAGTTAGCAATTTTCAATTTCCACTGGTATGTTAGGATCTGAACTCACATCTCTGGAATATGAACCAAGTAACACAATCACTAAGCTAAAGTTTGCGGCACCCAATACCCTAACACTACAATGGAAGTTCAGTCTGAAGTCATGCAAGTTTTGATTGTGGTCAAAGTTGAAGATATCTCTGTTCCAAGGAATGTTTAACAAAGGAGGTTCCCTTGTGTACATTTAATGATTTGACTGATTAGATGTATTGTTGTCACATGTACTGAGATACAGTGAAAAGTACTGTTTTGCGTGCTAACCAGACAAATCATACCTTACATAAGTAGAACACAGAGTAATAGTAAAGGAGGCAGAATAGAGTGTCTCAGCTATAGAAAAGATGCTTAAAAAAAATCAACTCTAATATGAGAGATCCGTTCAGAAGTCTGATAACAGCGGGGAAGAAGCTATTCTTAAATCAGTTGGTATTTGTTTTCAAACTTTTTTTAATCTTTTGCCCAAAGGAAGAGGGTGAAAGAGACTATAACTGGGGTGGGAAGGGTCTTTGATTATGTTGGCTATTTTCCCCAAGGCTGTGGAACATTTAGACAGAGTCAAAGGATGGAAGGCTGGTTTTCGTGATGGACTGGGCTGCATTCACAACTCTAATCTCTTATTGTCTTGGGCAGAGCAATTGCGATGTATGTGAATAGGATGCCTTCTGTGGCGCATGTATAAAAATAGGTCATAGTCATTGTCATAAATTTCCTTAGACGTTTGAAGTAGTAGGGGGATTGGTGTGCTTTCTTGATTGCAGCATCAATTTGGATGGACCAGGATAGATTGTTGGTGATATTTCCTCCTAGGAACGTGAAGCTCTCACCCACCTCCACCTCAGCACCATTAATAAAGGCAGGGGCACATCCTCCACTCCACTTCCTGAAGTCAATGACCAGCTGCTTTGTTTTGCTGACATTGAGGAAGAGATTACTATCTTTACATCATGCCAATAAGCTGTCTGTCTATCTCTTTCCTGTACTCGTCTGTGCTGAAATGAATAGATTCCTGGTCAGTAGGGGAATCAAGAGCAGGAAAGTGGACGTGAGGAGTGTTGGATCAGTCACAATCCTATTGAATGGTGGTGTGGGCTAGAGCAGCTGAATGGTCTACGCCTATTCTTTTTTTGAAAAATGGTCTTAGGCCACAGCAATCTGTGCGCCAAAAGGATCACTCCTATCACCACCATTCACCTATCTACTATCAACGACGGTATCATTTCTCCTCTCATCACTACCATTCACTAAATGCCTTTCTGCTTGTTAATCATACAGCCCAGAATGCTGCCTTGCTCTCTACGGTTATGCATTTCGAAGCCAGGCATTTTAAGGCTTATTGCTACTTAGGGTCATCCGGCCAGATAATCTGCACTCTTTCCTCTATTGAAAGTCAGTGGATTAAAGCCAACCATGTTGCAGCAACCAAGCCAGCACTGCATAACAATACTCTGATCAGTAAAGGCACACAGAATACAGGCACTAAATGGATCTAACTCAAGGGAGATTCCTCAGTATTTGCATAAACTATTGGATGATTTGATTCATTCAGTTTTGGAATTTGAAATTTCTGGGGCCACTTTTATTTCAGCATTACAGTCAGGAACACTAATGGGCACTATAGCAGAAGGAAGTCAAGATGAGGGACAGTTGGAAAGGGAGAATTAGAGTTACCTTCACTGGTCCCATAGTTGGATAGATTACGCATGGCTAACCATTCCAGAACAGTTCCTCCTCCCTAGCTGGCATTATGCACATGAGACATTGGTACATCCTTAGGAATGCACGATTGGGCTGAATACAGATGTTTAAAACATGGAGGCTCATTCAGAGCCGGTCAGATACTGCAGAGTTCCTCCACAATGTTCAGTGCAGGAGAAGGGCTATTTCAGATCCATCACATTCAACATAGTTTTTGTGATGCACATGCTGCTCACTTATATGACATGGAATCAAATTAATGAACATTAAAATCATGCCTGCCCCTCCAGCCCACCACATGCTCATTTCTTCTGTCAGGTAAAGGGTGTTCAAAATCAATTTCCAGACTATTTTAAAAATTCTGAACCGAAACCAGTTGAATCAACTGAGCAAGGGTGAGATTGCCTTGTCTTTCCCACACAGTTCATCCCCAGTCCACATGAGAATGCCAAAGATAAGGCAACACATACAGCTTGTAAGTCTCTCCTTTGAGTAGCAGCTGATTAAGTTACAGTCTGTATCACAAATGATTATTTGTGTCTGTGTGTATACAGACTGTACTCAATCCATGATTAACATCCCCACAATTAAACAGGCCCAATGTTGGTAACATTTAAAGAGTAACTATGTTGTTTGTCACCTTCCACACTACCTAGACTACAGCCCAAGATATTGTGCAAAGTCAGTACCTCAGAGTGATCAAGTAATAGTAATCTCACTGCATACTTAGTCATTCAAGACATCACAGACGGTCAAAGTATTCAGACAGAAGAAACACCCTTTCTCTAAGGTAGTCTAGCAGTATAGGTCCGCAATTTTCCAATTTCAGATTGCCCTTTCTAAATATTACTCCTAGAGTAAAAGTGAGGCTTACTCTTGATAATTTGCTTCAGCTGGTCACGTGCAAAAGTTAAATTTAAGATTGCAGCTATAAGGCTCAGACATAAACCCCACTCTGACTATATAAAAGTCTATCAATATCAAGGGGTAAAAGGATGGCAACTTGGGTCCATCTCAACCCAGGTTCCAGTAGGATAACATTTTGCCATATAAAACTAGAAAATAAATAAAAATAAAGGGAATGACAGAAAATTGAGCAGGCATTTTCCATCTTTATTCACGATAGGGTATACAAATAAAATCTCAGGAGTAGTTATAAATTAGGAAAGAAGGGAAAGACCTCAGGAAAGTCACATTCAGAAAGAGTGGTACTGAACTATTGGATCAGCAGGCTGACAAGTAGCCATTCCTGATGGAGGGCTTCTGACCAAAACATTCAACTCTCCTGCTCCTTGGATGCTGACTGACCTGCTGTGCTTTCCAGCCCTACACGTTTTGACTCTGACCAAGTGTCCTGATGAAAGTGGCAAGATATTGTTGCATTGGCTTCAAATTTTCCAAAGCTCCCTAGATTTGCGCATTATCTCATTAGTTTGGAAGGTAGCAAAATGTAAATTATTGAAAATTTTTGAAAAAGCATATCAGCTAAATGGTGGGAAATTGCAGAATTCCAAGATACATAGTGAACTGGCCACACTAGTGCCTAAATCACAAGAGATTAGTATGCTAATTTATTCAATGGGAATAAAGAAGAAAACAGAAAATTTCTGGCCAGGTCACTCAACATCTGCCATTGGGAAGTTAACAGATGCTTTTATAAAAAGGAGTGATAGCAAGGCACTTGGATAAGTTCAAAGTAATTGGGCTGAATCTGCATGGTTTTGTGAAGGGTAGCTATAGTTCACAAGTCTTTTGCAGATCCAGGTTGTGGATAGAGGGATATGGATTGAATTTTATTTTCAGAAGGCAATTGATCAGGATCCCCAAAAGGTAATTGTGGGGCTAAAAGGATCGTGATGTAATGAGTACCTTACTGGCATAGATAGAAGTTTGGCTAAGCGTAGACAAAATGTTTCTTTAAAAAAAAAGATTGGTAAGGTATGCCACAGAGATCAATGCTAGGACCTCAACTGTGTACAATTTCTATAATCAGCTTTAAAAGTGACAAAGGTTATGGTTGTCAAATTTGCTGATGACAAAGATCAGTAGGAAAGTAAGTCGAGAAGAGGATTGAGAGGCTACAAAAATACAATTATAGGCCAAGTGAGGAAGCAAAGATCTGACATAAGGAGTAAAACGTGGGAAATGCAAAAGAATTTTTGAAAAAGCATATCAGCTAAATGGTGGGAAATTGCAGAATTCCAAGAAACATAGTGAACTGGCCACACTAGTGCCTAAATCACAAGAGATTAGTATGCTAATTTAAACTGAACCAAATGTGAGATAGTGTTGGAGGTCTAATTACAGATTTCATCTGACCTTGAAGTGCATGTCTGCGCCTCACAACTGGTACACAGCAAACTTTTCAAAGTAAAAGTTTGAGAATGACAGAAGGTCACCTCAACATGCTTGAATTTAGCACAACAAGTAACTCGGAAAGCTAAATCAAATGTTAATTTTTATTGCGGGAGAATTAAACATAAAAAGGAAGAGGATATTTATGCTCTCTACAGTCTCAGCACAGGGGAGAGTAATGTGCACAGCATTGGTCACCTTTATTTAAGAGGAAGGAGGATGTATTGGAAGTAGTTCAGACCAAAGCTGGAATGAGAGATGTGTCTTGTGAGGAAACATTAGCCAAGCTAGGTTTGTATCCATTGAACTTCAGAAGAATAAAGAAGTGACTTGAATGAAACAAGTAGGATATTGAGTGGATATTCTCTTATGGAAGATCGTAGAGCTAGAGAGTCACGGTTTTAAAATCCAGGGTCACTCATTTAGGAAACAAAGTGAATTGTTTACTCTCAAAAATCACAAGCATATAGAACTCCTTGAGAGTCCTTGAATACTTTTTTTTTTAAAAAGGTGGGTGGATAGGTTCTGGATAAACAAGGGATGGCACATAATCAGGGGATATGTGAGAATCCAACAGAGGCTACAGTCAGATCAACCATGATTGTTTTGAATGATGGAGCAGTCTCAAGATGAATGGCCCATTTTCCCTGATGGCAGAAGGTTGTGGGTTTGATCGTGATCTAGGTTCTACTCATGTGCACTACAGAAGGACAGCTGCCTTGTCAGTATAATCTGGCAAACCATTATGGGTAATGCCTGGTTTCCATCTTCTGGAGAATAATCAAAGAGAACCCATTAGGACAATTCAAAGTGAAGCAGGAAGCCAATATTTTATCTAATATTCCTATCGACAATAATATTCTGAATAAGCAGCTAATCATCCCATTGCAGCATTGTGTCTGTTGGTCGTACAAATAGCAGTCACATTTTGTCTATGTAACATTCAGTTAAAAAGCTGAAAGCGATGATTGACTTAACTGTAACACCAGCATTTATAAATAAAAACAAACAAACTCAGTCCTTCAGTTAAGAAAGTCCTTCCTCCATTTGTTGGGAGAAAAAGAAAAGCAATTACACTACTGTATCGGGGACAGATTAACATTTACAGTGAGTATCCAATATGGGTATGGCTTCCCTCACATTGATTGATGCATGAAATATTGAACCTTCAGAAGAATGCTTTCCATTGTACCATTGTTCCTGATATTGCGCAGACATGCACTTCAAGGTCAGATGAAATCTGTAATTAGACCTCCAACACTATCTCACATTTGGTTCAGTTTATCTGTGCCAAATTGGTGTTGATGCAAGAGCTCATTTCTCAAAAGAATTCAAACACACAGCATGAAAAACCAGTCGCAGAACAGGCGAGCTATTGCTGTATTGTTGATCTCACCTTGGTGCCATGCAATTATGGTGCTGTTCAACTGGAGAGGGGGAGCAAGACTACAGACAAAACCAGGTCCATTCAATGTTCAGGGCCTCACAACTGGTACACAACAAACTTTTCAAAGTAAAAATTTGAGAATGACAGAAGGTCACCTCAACATGCTTGAATTTAGCACTGCCTTTTCTGTCACCAACATTAAAAGACTATTCTAACCAAATGGCACAGCTCTGCATAACCCCAGGAGGTGTGAATCAGTTTTAAATACAAGTAAACAGCTAAAACAGTACAATAAATGAGTCCATTTGAGCAAAGTAGGGTTAAGCACCTTAGATTAGATTACTTAGTGTGGACACAGGCTCTTCAGCCCAACAATTCCACACCGACGCTCCAAAGACCAACCCACTCAGACCCATTCCCCTACATTTACCCCTTCACCTAACACTACAGGCAATTTAGCGTGGCCAATTCACCTAACCTGCACATTTTTGGACTGTGGGAGGAAGCCAGAGCACCAGGAGGAAACCCACGCAGACACCGTGAGAATGTGTAAACTCCACACAGACTGTTGCCTGAGGCAGGAACTGAACCTGGGTCTCTGGCGCTGTGAGGCAGCAGTGCTAACCACTGTGCCACCGTGCTGCCCACATCCTAGAGATTGATACTGAATGATGGATAGCCCCCTATTAAATGTAACTCCAAATGAACACAGGTTTTGGCAAATAGAATAACCAATTAAGGATCTTTAAAAAGTCCATCAGCAGCAGCTAACTGACATTTCCAGTCAACCTCCAGCCCCCTTGTGCACTTCAGAGCTAAACATTGCCCTGTCCAAGGGAGTGGTATGTTGGGAGCAATCAAACACCTTGCAGAAGGAATGCATTCTCTAAAATAGGGTTTGGGCAGGGATACTGCGACTCTACAGAAACAAAAGTAGCACATTTTTAATCAGAGAGCATTCTAATCAAATTTGAAATCAGAGGTGCTCTCTCTCCCCTTGTCCTGTTCGTGTTTTCTATAGAACCCTCTGCTAAGTCCATGGAGGAGGTGGCAGAAGCAAGTACCAAAGGATAATACCCTATAGCTACACTCCCTACAGCGACTCTACTGCTAGTGAAAGTGCTCAGAATCAAAGCCTCCCCATGGATGAGCAATGCAATGGTCTTTTGCTCAGATCTGCTGTTGACGCACAGAATGAGTAGCTTCTGCAGGTAGTATAAAAGTGTTTTGGGAGCTAAGGTAAAGCAAGACAAGAGAAGGGCCACTGTCTAGCAGGCCTGATCCTTGCTCCCTTCACTCAGGTGGTATGATCTGGATGCCCTGCCTTTCTGCTTGGGATAGGGTTTGGAGGTGAGAGGGCATGAGTTCAAAACTGGAGTTAGTGTAGGCAATACAACAACTGGACAGGTGGCAGCAGGGAAGAGCCTGGGCATCAGGTTGCAGACTGACACATTCCAAGCTCCAGTACAACATGCTGAGGGACACAGTAAAGCCTCAGGCAACTACCACAGAGGCACAGTGGGAAAGAGGTCATTGCTCAAGACATTTCAGCTACAGTATACTCAAGAATTGGAAACTGTGGAACCCCACAGTTTATGCATCTTACAAAATAAAAGATAGCTTCCAATATAGTCAAAAATACAAACACTGTACAAAGCCTAGAAGGCTATAGAAACCATAGGTAAAGTTAAAACCAAATTGCACAAGACATTAACAGGCAAAATCAAGGAAATCCCAAAAGATGTTTTATCAGGACATTAAAAGCAAGAAGAAACCTAAGAAACAAGTATGACCTATCAGAGAATGTACAATGTAACTGTTTGAATGTAAAAGATCTAAACAGGGTTCTTAATTAGTGTTTTGCATCGGTCCTCACAAAAGAAAGGGATAATGCAGAAATTCTAGTTCAACAGCTATATGGAATATTAGATAAAATAAGCAGAATGCCAGAGAAAGTATTGGATGCACCGAAATCTTGAAGATAGATCAATTACCAGCACTGGATGGATTGTATCCCAGGCTGTAAAAGGAAGCTAGGGAGGGTCATTTTCAATCCTTACATCTGAGGTACCAGATGTTTGGTGGTCTGTGAACATTGTGCCATTGTTTAAGCAAAGGATGCAAGGGATAGGCTATCCCTCCAGCTCCTCCAAGACTTCAGTTTCCCCGGTCCCCAACCCTCATCTTCACCATGGATATCCAATCCCTCTACACCTCCATCCGCCATGACCAGGGCCTCCAAGCCCTCCATTTTTTCCTTTCCAGACGCCCCCAACAGTACCCTTCCACCGACACTCATTCGTTTGGCCCAACTGGTCCTCACCCTTAATTTCTCCTTTGAATTCTCCCACTTCCTCCAGACCAAAAGGGTAGCCATGGGCACCCGTATGGGCCCCAGCTATGCCTGTCTCTGTTGGCTACGTAGAGCAGTTGATCTTCCCTAATTACACCGGCACCACTCCCCAGCTCTTCCTCCGCTACATTGATGACTGCATTGGCGCCACCTCGTGCTCCCGTGAGGAGGTTGAGCAATTCATCAACTTCACCAACACATTCCACCCTGACCTTAAATTTACCTGGACCATCTCTGACACCTCCCTCCCCTTCCTGGACCTCTCCATCTCCATCTCCATTAGTGACGACCGACTAGACACTGACATTTTTTACAAACCCACAGACTCCCACAGCTACCTGGATTACACCTCTTCCCACCCTACCTCTTGCAAAAATGCCATCCCGTATTCCCAATTCCTCCACCTCCGCCGGATCTGCTCCCAGGAGGACCAGTTCCACCTCAGAACACACCAGATGGCCTCCTTCTTTAGAGACCGCAATTTCCCTTCCCACGTGGTTAAAGATGCCCTCCAACGCATCTCGTCCACATCCCGCACCTCCGCCCTCAGACCCCACCCCTCCAACCGTAACAAGGACAGAACGCCCCTGGTGCTCACCTTCCACCAAATCATCAACCAAATCATCCACCGACATTTCCGCCACCTCCAAACAGACCCCACCACCAGGGATATATTTCCCTCCCCACCCCTTTCCGCCTTCCGCAAAGACCGTTCCCTCCGTGACTACCTGGTCAGGTCCACGCCCCAAACAACCCATCCTCCAATCCTGGCACTTTCCCCTGCCACCGCAGGAACTGTAAAACCTGCGCCCACACCTCCTCCCTCACCTCTATCAAAGGCCCTAAAGGAGCCTTCCATATCCATCAAAGTTCTACTTGCACATCCACGAATATCATTTATTGTATCTGTTGCTCCCGATGCGGTCTCCTCTACATTGGGCAGACTGGGCGCCTCCTAGCAGAGCGCTTTAGGGAACATCTCCGGGACACCCACACCAATTAATCACAGTGCCCCGTGGCCCAATATTTCAACTCCCCTTCTCACTCTGCCGAGGACATGGAGGTCCTGGGCTTCCTTCACCACCGCTCCCTCACCACCAGACGCCTGGAGGATGAACGCCTCATCTTCTGCCTCAGAACACTTCAACCCCAGGGCATCAATGTGGACTTCAACAGTTTCCTCATTTCCTCTTCCCCCACCTCACCCTCGTTCTAAACTTCCAGCTCAGCACTGTCCCCATGACTTGTCCTACCTGCCATCTCCTTTTCCACCTATCCACTCCACCCTCTCCTCCCTGACCTATCACCTTCATCCCCTCCCCCACTCACCCATTGTACTCTATGCTAATTTCTCCCCACACCCACCCTCCTCTCGCTTATCTCTCCACGCTTCAGGCTCACTGCCTTTATTCCTGATGAAGGGCTTTTGCCCGAAACGTCGATTTCGAAGCTCCTTGGATGCTGCCTGAACTGCTGTGCTCTTCCAGCACCACTAATCCAGAATCTGGTTTCCAGCATCTGCAGTCATTGTTTTTAATTATAAGCCAGCTAGTCTAGTGTTCTTGGTGAGTACATTATTGGAATCAATTCTAAGCTACAGGATAAACTGTCTTAGAAGGGCATGGATTAATCCAGGAGAGTCACAACTTTGCCAAAGAAGTTATTATTTGAGTAATAATTGGATTTGGAGAGGAAATAACAAAAGGTGGCGATGTCAATAGGGCTGTGGAGGCGGTCTACATGGATTGAAATACAGATAATGTGATGATTCGATGAAAATTGGTTTAACGAGAGGAAACAATTGGCACCAGTCAATTTATGTTTTTGTAAACATAGGGATGTCATTAGTGTTTTCATTAGTGTATCACAGGACTCAGCATTGGATCCATTGCTGTTCATGGAATACATTTATGACTTAGAGTCATAGAAATGGACAGCACAGAAACAGACCCTTCAGTTAAACTCGTCCATGCTAACCAGATATCCCAACCTAATCTAGTGCCATTTGCCAGCACTTTGCTCATATCCCTCGAAGCTCTTCCTATTCATGTATACATCCAGATGCCTTTTAAATGTTCCAATTGTACCAGCCTCCACCACTTCCTCTGGCAGCCCATTCCATACATGTACAACCCTCTGAGAAATAGTTGCCCCTTTAAATTTTCCCCTCTCAGCTACCTAGAAACACTTTAGCAACACCTTCCACCCCGACCTCAAATTCACCTGGACCGTCTCAGACTCCTCCCTCCCCTTCCTAGACCTTTCATTTCTATCTCTGGCGACCGAATCAACACGGACATTTATTATAAACCGACCGACTC
The DNA here is from genome assembly GCF_047496795.1 of Chiloscyllium punctatum. Taxonomy (NCBI): domain Eukaryota; kingdom Metazoa; phylum Chordata; class Chondrichthyes; order Orectolobiformes; family Hemiscylliidae; genus Chiloscyllium; species Chiloscyllium punctatum. The sequence goes on from NC_092744.1 coordinate 39,528,496, forward strand.
CCACAGCTACCTAGACTACACCTCCTCCCACCCTGCCCCCTGTAAAAACGCCATCCCATATTCCCAATTCCTTCGTCTCCACCACATCTGCTCCCAGGAGGACCAGCTCCAAAACCGTACAACCCAGATGGCCTTCTTCTTCAAGGACCGCAATTTCCCCCCAGACGTGGTAGACGATGCCCTCCACCGCATCTCTTCCACTTCCCGCTCCTCCAACCGCCACCAGGACAGAACCCCACTGGTCCTCACCTACCACCCCACCAACCTCCATGTACAGCGTATCATCCGCCATCATTCCCGCCACCTCCAAACAGACCCCACCACCAGGGATATATTTCCCTTCCCTCCCCTATCAGTGTTCCAAAAAGACCACTCCCTCAGTGACTCCCTCGTCAGATCCACACCCCCCACCAACCCAACCTCCACTCCCAGCACCTTCCCCTGCAACCGCAAGAAATGCAAAACTTGTGCCCACACCTCCCCCCTTACTTCCCTCCAAGGCCCCAAGGGAGACTCCCATATCCACCACAAAATCAGCTGCACCTCCACACACATCATCTATTGCATTCGCTGCACCCGATGTGGCCTCCTCTATATTAGGGAGACAGTCCGCCTACTTGCGGAACGTTTCAGAGAACACCTCTGGGACACCTGCACCAACCAACCCAACCACCCTGTAGCTCAACACTTCAACTCCCCCGCCCACTCCACCAAGGACATGCAGGTCCTTGGGTTCCTCCATCGCCAGACCATAGCAACACGACGGTTGGAGGAAGAGCGCCTCATCTTCCGCTTAGGAACCCTCCAACCACAAGGGATGAACTCAGATTTCTCCAGTTTCCTCGTTTCCCCTCCCCCCCACCTTGTCTCAGTCAAATCCCTTGAACTCAGCACCGCCTTCCTAACCTGCAATCTTCTTCCTGACCTCTCCGCCCCCACCCCACTCCAGCCTATCATCCTCACCTTGACCTCCTTCCATTTATCGCATTTCCAACGCTCCTCCCCCAAGTCCTTCCTCCCTACCTTTTATCTTAGCCTGCTGGAAACACTTTCCTCATTCCTGAAGAAGGGCTTTTGCCCGAAACATCAATTCTCATGTTCCTTGGATGCTGCCTGACCTGCTGTGCTTTTCCAGCAACACATTTTCAGCCCTCTCACCTTAAACCTATGCTCTCTAGTTTTAGATTCTCCCACCCCAGAGAATAGTCTTTGTCTATTTATCCTATCCATGCTTCATGATTTTATAAACATCTATAAGGTCATCCCTCAGCCTTCGCCGCTCCAGGGAAAACAGCCCCAGCCTATAGCTCAAACCCTTCAATCCTGGCAACATTTTTATAAAACTTGAAAGGGTTCAGAAAAGATTTACAACATCTTTCCTATAGATGGGAGACCAAAATTGCATACAGTATTCCAAAATTAGCCTAACCAACATCCGATACAACCACAATTTGGACAGAAAATATGGACGACATAATTGGCTAGGTAGCACCTGGCAAAATTCCATACAGACACAGGGAGAATGTCTGTGTGGAGTATGCACAGATGTCAGAGGGTGGAATTGAATCCAGGTCCCTAGCACTGAGGCAGCAATGAGCTGTCATGCCACCCACAGAAGAGAGTTAGGAGACTGCTGATGATTGTGGTGCACTGAGGATTAATTATTGATTTTTTGGATGATATCGTTCTTGTAAGTCACCCAGTATTGCGAAATAAAGTACATTATCTTATTACTACATCATTGTTCTCCAACTCTTAGTTCTTGTCTAGTGGACATGTGAAGTACATTCAAGAACTACAATAAACAAGTTGGGAGTTGACAGAAGGTTAAATTATTGCATCTTTTTGACTGATAAGCAATTTTGTTAGACTTAGCTCGATTGCAGGTTGGCAAGCACATACCAGGTCTATGTCTATATTTCTGCAAACAGACTCTTTCGAATCCAAAGAGGAATTCTCCAATACAGTTGTTTATTTGTCATAAAGTAACATATTTGGCTCTCAAAAAGTTTCACAATATATACAGGTAAAAGCATTGACCATTGAATGGGAAATAAAACAGCAGGCAGGACTGTTCTGGGACAAATGTACAAATTTAAGCCTAAAGTTGAAAAATACTTAAATCTTGTTTTGCCTTTTGAAAACTTCAGAATTTTACAAGTGCCTCAAGAATTTAATAAGTTAAAACCGATATTGCATATAAAATACATTGGGAAAATTTCTTAAACAAATCTTACTTTGTAATCACATGGCTTTAGAAAACAAAGGGGACCTCTGTGTGGCTTCAACATTACCCATTAATCTGAAGCCATCTTTCAACATGCTGAAGGGGCTCTGCATTTCCACCACCATACAGCATTAATCTGCATTTAGTACAACCTTCTGTGCCAAAACATTTACATGAACCTTTTTTAAACTAAAGCAAAAGAAAAAGACTTCTACAGTAGTGCAGTAAAGTAAAATTATTTAAAACAAAAAACTGCAAAAAAAAAATTAATTTGCAAAAAAGTACAAAACATGTAGAAGCTTTGAAGGAATCAACTATAGTAATCACAAAAATTGCAACCATTTTAAAAGGAAAGGAGTTTCTTCCATAATTGCATGAAGTATTCAGCATGTACCTGCCAAACTACTTACTCCGTATGAATTTACCATTTGGAAGTATCTATATAGTTAGTCAGCATTGTATTTATTTTGCATTTTAACAATAAATTACAGTAAATTTATTGGAATGACATTAATAAAATAACTCATCCAGGTTCAGAAAAGATTTACAAAGGATGTTGCCAGAGATGGAGGATTTGAGCAATAGGGAGAGGATGAATAGGGTGGGGCCGTTTTCCTGTACCAGAGGCCGAGGGGTGACCACAGAGATTTATAAAATCATGAGGGGCATGGATGGAGTAAATAGACAAGGTCTTTTCCCTGGCGTGGGGAACTAGAGGGCATAGGTTTAGGGTGAGGGGCAAAATATAAAAAAGCACCTAAGGGGCAACTTTCATAAAGAGGATGGTATGTGTATGGAATGAGCTGCCAGAGGAAGAGGAGGAGTTTGGGACAATTACAACATTTAAAAGGCATCTAGATGGGTATATGAATAGGAAGGGTTCAGAGGGATATGGGCCGAGTATTAGCAAATGGGACTAGATTAATTTAGGATATCTGATTGGCATGGAAAAGTTGGACCAAAGGGCTATGCTATACATCTCTATGACTATATTCTGGAGATTCTAAGCATTAAAATAAAACTGGAACTCATGACTTGCATCAGATTCAGTCAGTGGAAATATCAATTGAGAAAAGAAAGAAGTGTTAAAAATCTTGAATAAGGATTTGAAACATTCAAATGGTTTGACATTCTCATTATTAAAATGATAGATTTTTACCTTAGTGCAGTAAATTCGTGTTGGAAATAGATTCTGTAAATGCTTTTGGCTTTACGTTTAGCCACGGTCTTAGAGTGAACTAGGGAGTTTAACTGAAGTTAACAAACAAATGTTTCCAATACTGGAATCCCAATAGCATCAACCTATCAGGCCAAATGGATACTTATTCCAAGTTACACAGATCTTACTTGAAGTGCTGTATACAAGCTGAAGCAGTCAAGTGTGTACTCCTCACCAGAAGGTTGGGCCCTTGATTCTCAGGGCTATTTTGCACTGGATTCCAGAGTCAGGAGAGTAGTCAAGTCTTGGCTGAAACTTCAACCAACTTGGGCTAGGAGGAGGGGCAGTGAAAGAAGGTTTGATAACTGACATTGTGAAGGTTGTTCAATAATGCAATCAGATTTGTTGGTTGACCATGAAACCACAGTGGCAAAACAAGTCTGGAACAAAAAACAGATCATATCTGTTGATCTAAAGAAAACAAAATCACTGAGGCAGAAAGTACCCAATTATTTTATTAAAGGTTACCTTTTAAGTGACCTCCCGTTACAATGCCATAAGGATCTAATGTACAGGCAAACGAGCTGCGGAAAGGAAAATGCTGACTGATTTTCTGCCGGAGATGATAGTGCTGAGAAGTTTTTTGTTATTCAAAGTCAAACTCATATGTTACTAAAAGAAATAAGCCTTAATTAAAATTCTAAAGTGTGAGCTTAACTTTGTATATTTCAGTTGACTCTGAAAATCAAATTCCAATCATTGAACTTGTGAAAAGCGCAAGTCATTCAGCTCAAAACTCCTCCATTTACATGCAAAAACATTCTCCCATGACAAGCAGTTTTCCTGAATTCGGGATTACAAAAATAATTTGTTGAAACAACCATTGTGATCATAGCAAACAGTAAAATGGCAAACCATCTCAAAAGGGCTTGCATTGAACACTCAAATAAACTTCTGGAAATTCTATTTCTTTCTGACAGAAATCTGATGCAACCACAGGAGCAGATAAATCCACATTCAAATAGTCCTTTCAACCATTCCTTGGGGACAAAATGTTCTAGACCCTATGAAGGCTACAACGGCCATCCACATTCGCGTCGGCTTCCTTATTGCAAATGGACTGGTACAATGCTTCTAAATTATATCAGTTTCAACCACTGTTTGCTTCAGTCAACATTAAATGATGCATCAGCTGAGATACAGGTAAGCATTACCAGTGGGGCTGTTTCATGCAGCCAAAAAGCTTCACTGAAGGATTCATGGTTACTTTATCAGGATAATGTTCAGCTCTGATGCCTTCAGAGGCCATGCCAGCCAGACACACATTTTACAACAAAAAAGATCAGTCATGGTTACTCAAGTGTGCTTTCATGAATTCAGTGCCATTTTTAAAAACAAAATCAGATTTTAAATACATTCTTGCACAAAATAGCACTTCATTAGAAGTAGCTTTTGATCTCCTGAAGACATGGCCTGCGGAACAGTGCATTTTCTTCCAAATCCAATAGACTAAAATCAATCCAAACTAAAACATCAAGCATCTCGAAGATTTCATCAGTATATTCATGGCTACTTAAGTTAGGAATTTGCACTTTAGCTTTATCTGGAACATATCCAATAAGCTTTTAAACCAATGTTTAGATGTAGTTAGCTCATAAAAGTTAAGGCATAAACTGTAACTTGTGATAACAAATCAACTTTTAAATCTTTCCTTAAATAGATCTGATCAAATTCCATCCAATCATAAACAGATTTAAAAGCCTCATACAAAACAGGGTGAAGTTAGACCCAAATGGTAAAGCAAAACAGTCCAAATTGGATTTTTACCTGTTATGGGCCACGCCTAATATGGAGTTTAATGGCTATTAATGGAACTGAAGTGGTACAGAGAATATAACAGGTGACCAGATAGGGATATACCACATCACCTATTCCAGGCCAAGTCTAATTGCTCACCCCAAGTCCTTTCCAGGCAGGAGGGAAAGGCTTAATAAAAGCAAACACCATTTATGGTAAAGGTTTAATGGATTATATTTCAGCTCATCTTATAAATTTCTGTGCCTTGTTTAATTAAATCTTAAATTAGGTTTGTTTTTGTTATACTTGCCTGAGTACAGATTGGTTGAGTACAGATTTAAACACATCTTGTCTGATTAAACATTTGGCAAACTTTTTATTTATGTTGGAAAAGATTTTTAGATGACAAATCAGAATTTTGTACATTCTTTAGCACAAACAGGCCAATTGGACCAGCAAGTCTATGTCAAAATATATACTCCATTCAAGCTGCCATCTATGTCCATTATCCACCACAAACAAAACAAAATATTGAAAGTCATTTTATAAAATGCACTTTGTCTTGATTTGTGACCCTATTGCAGCACCCCCATCATGGAATAGCTTCTAGTTATTTTACTACACAAAAGATTTTTTATTTCAAAAATATACTTTATTCATAAAATATTTTGATGATCTGTACACTTGGTCATGCCATACATACGTAAACAGTCCATTTCTTTTGCATACAGAGATCGGATTAAATCATTGGTATATACAAGTCTGTATATTTTACCATCCATATGTTTAGCTGAGGTGTCAGCAGAGCCCACTTAATGCGATGGCCCCTGTTTTTCTTTGGCAGGCAGACGTTACACGTTGATCTTTGCCCATTTGGCAGCAGCTGCCCCAAGCTTCAGCGCATCTCTCAACACGTATCCTGGACCTTGGAACATGCCATTCTGCAACACTCAGTCGGGGTCAGCTCCTTCAGCTGGAGGATCAACAGGTTTTGGACAGACCAAAGAGCGTCTTTCACCGAGTTGATGATCCTCCAAGCGCAGTTGATATTCGTCTCGATGTGCGTCCCGGGGAACAGATCGTAGAGTACGAAGTCCTGTGACACAGAACTGTTCGGGACGAACCTCGACAAACGCCACAATTTTGAGTACAGTATGACGTCTTCAGAAGAGCTTCGGAATTGATCAATTCTAAAGTCATGTCAGACTCAATCCTTAATTCTGTCTCTCTCCAAAAGTGATTCAGACCTACTGAGTTTCTCCAGCACTTTATTTTTATTTCAGATCTCCAGCATGTGTGGCATTTTGCTTCAAAATAGAACAGGATCTTACCAAACTGTAAGGATACATGAGGAGAAATGTCACTAAACACTATTAGGTGTGTTTTAAGGAGTGTCCTAACAAGGAAAGCAGGGGGACGAAGGGTCAGTATTAAAAAGTTAAGGAAAATAGAGCTTTGGACCTAGGCAGATTGGAATGTAGTGTCCAATAGCAGGTGATTAAAACTGGGGACATTCAAGAGTCTAGATGTTTTGGAGTTATAGGGCTGCAGAAGCTTATAGTGAGAGTGAAAGCCTAAGGGACATAAAATGAGTGGAATATAAAAGCAAGCTAAACATTTTCAAACATCATGACATTGCCTGATTGGTAGGCAATACAGATTAGCATGCACAGGGTAACAGGTGATGGGGCTTGGTGGAAGTTAAAGGCCAGGCAGTAGAATTTGGACAATCTCAAGTTTACGTATGATAGAATATGGGAGGTTAACCAGGAGTGTGTGTTGGAATGAAAGAGTTGGCGCAACAAAGGCATTAACAACAGCTTAAGCAGCAGACAGGTGAAGACAGGTGGAGGCCATGGAGATGAAAATAGGCAGTCTTAATAATGGCACAATGTGTGGTCAGAAACTCATCTGAATGCTAAACGTGACACTGACTGGATGAAGCTTAGATTGTAGAAAGGGAGAAGGTGGAGTCAGTAGGTGAGGAATGGGGACAAAATGGCTTTAGCCTACCCAGCATTTAATTGAAGGAAATAATTCATCACATTACTGCCACACTTACCGGTGGAGTTGATCTTCCTGTGAGTGAACAGGAGGGGTGACCTTATAGAGGTTTACAAACTTAAGAGGGGCATGGATGGGATAAATAGACAAAGTATCTTCGCTGGGGTGGAGGAATCCAGAACTAGAGGGCATAGCTTTAGGGTTAGAGGGGTAAGATATAAAAGAGGCAACTTTTTCACGCAGAGGGTGGTACATGTATGGAATGAACTGCCAGTGGAAGTGGTGGAGGCTGGTAAAATTGAAAAATTTAAAAGGCATTTGGATGGGTATATGAATAAGAAGGATTTTGGAGGGCCGGGTACTGGCAGGTGGGACTAGATCGGGTTGGGATATCTGGTCAGCATGAACGGGTTGGACGAAAGGTCTGTTTCCATGCTTGTACATCTCTATGACTATGACTCTATATGCAAGAGCTTCATTAGGTTGCTGCTCCCCAATGCAAAAGCTAATATATAAAAGACAATTTAAAAATAATAATTGGCAGAACGACTGAAAGCTTCAGTTTGTATTGGTTATCATGGGAGCACCAGCTTAATATCAGCTAAATTATTCTGATAATAGTCCAAAAAGTGTTTTGAGTACTGCAATACATTAAAAGCTTTTAAGCTTGATACAAGTTAAATGCTGAGTAGAGTTAAAGTTCAGAAATAAAGATATTAAAGGTATATATAAGGTGTATTTTGTAGTGGCAAATGCCATTTAATTTGTGTAAAGCACAATCAGTATTAATGAAGGATTTTGTTGGGAGCAATGAATCTTTGTAGATCTACAGTTGTATTTACTTGATGTGATTAGCAAAAGCTATTCTGCGTTCATCATGAGACATAAAAATAATCAAAGCAAGGCAGTTCACAGTTAAATTGTACATTGTGACCACATAGTAAACATTAAATGAAAGACAATAATAAAAGGAAATGCATTTCAGTTTTGTTGCCACACAACCACAATAAATAATACTCAGCATTCCAGAACATAATGATCTCCTAGATTCAAACTGAGCAATAAAATCTACTCTAATCAACATATTAAATATAAACAAATTTAAGTATTAACTTTTATTTGTATTGATGAGAGTTGAAGAATCTCTCAAAAATCAAATGTCAAGGCTAGAACACAATTAAACTCCACATACAGTCGTAAATTAATCTGAAAAGAATGAAGTGCTGAAGTCCAAAGGGTTAGTTTCTGCAAATACCGGTTTAGATTGGAGGTCTGTGCTATTGTCCCTTTCGAACAATAAAAGTACATGTTGCTCAAATCAATCATTAAAACAATTAGAGACCGAAAGCTGAAATATGAAAAGATGTACAATTTAAAGAAATAATGAGTCCAATGTAAAAGAAATAAATAATACATTAAAAAGAGCTGATCAAAGTTTTATTGCTGCAATGAAAATGGCCCAAGTACTTCAAATCGAGAGTTATTGCCTTGTTCAGGTTTAAAGAGTAATTAAGTACGACATACATAAAAAAGGACCATTCCATTGGCGGTGGATTAATTTGCACTAGTGTTTTATTTCGATCAATGAAAAGTACTAAAAAGGTATAAACGGGTGATATTAGCAAAACCTATTTAGACATCAAATGTTTGCAGTTTAGAAGGATTACAACTATGTTACAAGCCATTTTTGCTTCTATTTGCTTCTAAACTAACATTTTGCTTTTACCTTCTCCTTAAACTCAACCTCATCCCCACACATTTTCCTTATTTTTATAATCTTTCCCTTTTACCTTGTTGTTAGTAGTTAAAGTTAGATTTATCTAATAGAGTCATAATCATAGAGTCTTAGTCATACAGTATGGAAACAGATACTTCGGTCCAACCAGTCCAAGCCAACTATGTTCCCAAACTAAACTAGTCGCACCTGCCTGCACTAGGCCCATATCCCTCCATCTCCACATCCTCCCATATCCCTCCAAATCTTTCCTATTCATGAACTTATCCAAATGTCTTTCAAATGTTGTAACTACACCTGCATCCACCACTTTCTCTGGCAATTCCTTCTGCACTCTATGCCCCTTATTTCCTTTTAAATGTTTCTCCTCTCACCTTAAAAATACATCCCCTAGTTTTCAACACACCCACCCTAGGGAAAAGACCCTTGTCATTCACCTTATCTATGCCCCTCATGATTTTATAAACCTTTTTAATATTATCATTTTATCTCGAGTTAGTTTTTAATTTCCAGTTTATCTTCAATGTTAGCATGCAATTTTTTTAGAAAAATAGGGTTCGGTAAATCATTCACAGAGAGCATTTTTCTGTAGCGTCCAAGGCTCTGTCCACAATATTTTACTTCAGTGCAAATTACCCCATTCAAATAATACAATGACCAAAACCTTAAGAACAAATGCATGGAATGTATTTCCAATTCCAATATAACATTTTAAAAAATCTGTGGTACTTCTTCCAGTCATACCAAGCAAAAGCAATAAATAATACCCAAAATGTCCATTACTATTTTTGCAGGTTTAATTCCACTGCTCAACTCTGGAAGATAACACATTGGTCTGACAAGACAGTCAAAAATCTGTTAATGCTAAAAACATTTAAAACGGCTTCCTAATTCATAGGTTAAGGTCAAGCTTAGATGGACATTTATAAAAATACTAGGCAAAAGTGAGGACTGCAGATGCTGGAAACCAGAGTTTAGTTCAGAGTAGTGCTGGAAAAGCACAGCAGGTCAGGCAGCATCCGAGGAGCAGGAAAATTGACATTTCGGGCAAAGGCCCTTCATCAGAAATACACCTGATGCTTGAATACTGAGACTGACCAAATTGGGCTGGTTTTCTATGTGCTTTGCATTGAGATTAAGCTATAATAAGAAAGAAGTTGTCTCAAGCATTCCATCTCATCTTCACCAATATTTTCTAAACATCTTTCTATTGGAAAACTGAAACAGAACAACAGATTACTCATTTAAAACATGACTCCAATTAGGAATCGTTCCTTTGCCTTTTTAAAATGATGAATTTGTCCATTGATAATCATTAATTTGAGAGAAGACACTTAGCCATTTTCATTACCTATAATCAGATCCTCAAAAGAGGTACTTTTTATTTAACATTTGGGTGTATGCAAATGAACTGTCAGTAAAGTTAAGGCAGCACAATGGCTCAGTGGTTAGCACTGTGGCTTCAGTACCAGGGACCCAGATTCGATTCGAGCCGTGGATGACTATGGAGCTTGCATGTTCTCCCTGGGTCTGCATACTTTTCCTCACCGCTCCAGTTTCCTCCCACAGTCCAAAGATGTCCAGGTTAGGTGGATTGACCATGGTAAATTGTCCATACTGTCCAGAAATGTGCAGGCTAGGTGGGTTAGCCATGGTGAATGTGAGGTGGCAGGGATAGGGTAGGGGTTGGGTGGCATGCATTTCAGTGTGGACTCCATGGGCTAAATGGCTTCTTTCTGCACCATGAGGATTCCATAATTATGACTTAGAGTCATAGAGATGTATAGAATGGGAACAGATCCTTTGGTCCAACTCATCCATGCCAACCAGATATCCCAACCTAATCTAGTCCCATTTGCCAGCACTTGGTCCCTATCCCTCTAAACCCTTCCTATTCATATACCCATCCAGGTGTCTTTTAAATAATGCAATTGTACTAGCCTCTGGCAGCCCATTCCATATACTCACATGTGAAAACATTGTCCCTTACGTCCCTTTTATATCTTCCCCCCTCACCCTAAACCAATGCCCTCTAGTTCTGGGCTCTCCCACCCTTGTCTATTCACCCTAACCATGACCCTCATTTAATAAACCTCTATGAGGTCACCTCTCAGCCTTCGACATTCAAGGGAAAACAGCCCAGCCTGTTCAGTCTCTCTCTATAGCTCAAATCCTCCAACTCTGGCAACATCTTTGTAAATTGTTTTCAAACCCTTTCAAGTTTCACAACATCTTTCCAATAGGAATATTGCACGCAATATTCCAACAGTGGCCTAACCAATGACCTCAAAAGCTGCAAAATGGCCTCCCAACTCCTGTACTCCACTCTGACCAATAAAGGAAAGCATACTAAATGCCTTCTTCGCTATCCTATCCACCTGCGACTCCACTTTCAATGAGCTATGAACCTGCATTCCAAGGTCTCTTTGTTCAGCAATACTCCCTAGGGCCTTACCATTAAGTGTATAAATCCTGCTAAGATTTGTTTTCCCAAAATGCAGCACCTCGCATTTAAACTCCATTTGCCACTCCTCAGCCCATTGGCCCATCTGATCAAGATCCCATTTTAATCCGAGGTAACCTTCTTCTCTGTCCACTATACCTCCAATATTGGTGTCATCTGCAAACTTCCTAACTATACCTCTTTATATAAATGCTTTGGATGTGAGCATAAATGAGAAGTAGTGGACCTTGCACTGATCCTTGTGGCACTCCACTGATCAGTCTGAAAAATAACCCTCCACCACCACCCTCTATCTTCTACCTTTGAGCCAGTTCTGTATCCAAATGACTAGTTCTCCCTGTATTCCATGAGACCTAACCTTGCTCACCAGTCTTCCATGGGGAACCTTGTCATATGCCTTACTGAAGTCCATTTAGTTTACAAAGGTAAAAACAATGACTGCAGATGCTGAAAACCAAATACTGGATTAGTGGTGCTGGAAGAGCACAGCAGTTCAGGCAGCATCCAACGAGCAGCGAAATCAACGTTTCGGGCAAAAGCCCTTCATCAGGAATAAAGGCAGTGAGCCTGAAGCATGGAGAGATAAGACCCTCCTCTAGCTTATCTCTCCATGCTTCAGGCTCACTGCCTTTATTCCTGATGAAGGGCTTTTGCCCGAAACGTTGATTTTGCTGCTCGTTGGATGCTGCCTGAACTGCTGTGCTCTTCCAGCACCACTAATCCATTTAGTTTACGTCAACTGCTCTGTCCTCAGTCCTTTGTTACTTTTTCAACAAAACTCAATCAAGTTTGAGAGAGATTATTTTCCACTCAAAGTCATGTTGATTATCCCTAATCAGTCCTTGGCTTTCCAAATATGTGTAAATCCTGTCCCTTAGGCTTCCCTCCAACAACATGCCCACTAGTCTATAGTTCCCTGGCTTATCCTTACCACCTTTCATAAACAATAGTACCATGTTAGCCAACCTCCAGTCTTCTGGCACCTCACCTGTGACTATCGATGATACAAATACCTCAGCAAGAAGCCCAGCAATCACTTTCCTTGCTTCCCACAGAGTTCTAGGGTGCACTTGATCAGGTCTTGGGGATTTATCCATTTTTATGCATTTCAAGACATCCAGCACATCCTCTAATGTGCACATTTTTCAAGATGTCACCGCCTATTTCTCCACATTCTATATCTTGCATGTCCTTTCCCACAGTAAAGACTGATGCAAAATACTCATTTAGTATCTCTCTCATTTCCTATGTCTACACAAAAATCTGCCTTGCTGATTTTTGAGGGGGCCTATTCTCTCCCTGGTTAACATTTGGTTCTTAATGTGTTTGTAAAATCCCTTTGGATTCTCCTTAACTCTATTTGCCAAAGCTATCTCATGTCCCCTTTTTGCCCTCCCGATTTCCCTCTTACGTATACTCCCACTGCATTTATACTCTGAGGATTCACTGGATTTCTCCTGTCTGTCTATACCTGACATATGCTTCCTTCTTTTTCTTAACCAAACCCTCATTTTATCAAGTCATTCAGCATTCCCTATACATACCAGCCTTTCCTTTCACCCTAATATGAATATACTTTCTCTGGACGCTAGTTATCTAATTTCTGAAGGCTTCTCATTTTCCAGCTGTCCCTTTAACTGCGAGCATCTGCCCCATTCAGCTTTTGGAAGTTCTTGCCTAACACTGTCAAAATTAATGTTACAATTTAGAACTTCAACTGTTAGATCCTGTCTATCCTTTTCCATCACTATTTTAAAACTAATAGAATTATGGTCGCTGGCTCCAAAGTGCTCCCCCACTGACACCTCAGTCACCTGCCCTGCCTTATTTCCCAACAATGGGTCATGTATTGCACCTTGTCTAGCAGCTATATCCACCTACTCAGAAAATGTTCTTGTACGCTTCTAACAAATTCCTCTCCATCTAAACCCTTAACACTATGGCAATCCCAGTCTAAGTTTAAATCCCCTACCATAACCACCCTTTTATTCTTCCAGATAACTGAAATCCCCTTACAAATTTGTTTCTTAATTTCCTGCTGACTATTGGGGGTGTTTAATACAATCCTAATACAGTGATCATCCCTTTCTTTTTCTCAGTTCTACCCAAATTACTTCCCCGGATGTATTTACAAGAATACCATCCCCAAGTACAGCTGTAATGCTATCCCTTATCAAAAGGGGAGGCGGCCATTCCCCCTCATCTCTTGCTTCCCTTTCTGTCCTGGAACATTAAGCTGCCAGTCAAGTCCATCCATGAGCCACGTTTTTGTAATTACTATGATATCCCAGCCCCATGGGCCAGCACCAGTCCCATATCCCTCTAAACCCTTCCTGTTCATATACCCATCCAGATGCCTTTTAAATGCTATAAGCCTCCACCACTTCCTCTGTCGGCTCATTCCATATACGTACCAGCTGGTGTATGAAAAGGTTGCCCCTTAGGTCCCTTTTAAATTTTTCCTCTCTCACCCTAAATCTATGGCCTCTCGTTCTGGACTCCCCCACCCCCGGGAAAAGACCTTGTCTACTTATCCTATCCATGCCCCTCATGATTCTATTAACCTCTTTAAGGTCACCCCTCAGCCTCCAATGCTTCAGCAAAGGTAACCCCAGCTTATTTAGCCTCTCCCTGTCGCTCAAATCCTCCAACCCTGGCAACATCCTTGTAATTCTTTTCTGAACCCTTTCAAGTTTCACAACATCCTTCTGATAGGAAGGAGACAAGAACTGCACGCAATATTCCAAAAGTGGTCTAGCCAATGTCCTGTCCAGCCGCAACATGTCCAACACCTACACTCAATACCCTCACCAATAAATGAAAGCATACCAAACTGCTCCTTGAATATCCTATCATGTGCAACTCTATTTTCAAAGAAACTATGAACCTGCACTCCAAGGTCTCTTTGTTCAGCAACACTTACCCAAACTTGTTGGGTGGAACTTCAGTAAGGCATCAAATAGACAATAAAATGATCGATTCCAGTCATGCCCCACACTGATTTCCTTTTATACTGACTTCAACAGGGAATTAAGACAAAAATTAGACAGGGTGCATTATGGATGGCTAATCTGGTATTGCCTGTTCTATGACCCAACAAAACTGAAAATTTGGGCGGTTATAATTGCTGCAACTGTTGAATAATTCTAAAACACCTTGTTCTGGAACTTGCCCAAGTGGGTGACTCAGACAGCCAAGGATTGGTGTTTATTCTCTATTTACCCAACTGTAGGCCTTAGGGAGAAAGAATTGCTATTAGCTGGAGTTTCAGAAAAGAGACCACCCTTTGGCATGAATACAAATCCAACAATATACATAGAAAACAGGTGTAGCATGTTTGGATGACTGTATCAGTTGACTGTCAGTTTCTGACTAGGACATGCTCCATGGATTTGAAAGATTGCCAGTTTCAGTGAAAATATTCTAACACAGATTTCTATTTTTTTTCCAGAACAGTTAAAAGTATTTTGCACGTTGTGCTCTTTTGTACAAGTGTAACTATTCTGTTTGAAATGGAGCATAAACAGAGACAGACTGAAGTGGTTTCTCCCTTTGAAAATGGAGAAGGCCATATTTATAATCCTGATGGATTGTCTGCAGAAAGAATAAACTTTAAAGATCAAGGAGCAGCAGCAGCTCTTTTTATGGAAAAAGGCCTATTTTTTTGCAAGTTTA
Source organism: Chiloscyllium punctatum (assembly GCF_047496795.1). Taxonomy (NCBI): domain Eukaryota; kingdom Metazoa; phylum Chordata; class Chondrichthyes; order Orectolobiformes; family Hemiscylliidae; genus Chiloscyllium; species Chiloscyllium punctatum. The sequence continues at coordinate 39,543,557 of NC_092744.1, forward strand.
ATAGTCTACAAAATATGTTGGGACAGAATCCAAATTTGAACAGGTAGACTCAAAACAAAAAGCAAATAAATAGGTACGAAACAGATGAGGCTGAACCATCAGAAGTCAGTTCAAATTGTTGTCCTAATTCTCCAAATACAATTGTGATCATGTTACAGAACTTGAAAAGAACTTGGAAACATCAGCCAAGAATTTATCAAAGAATTAGTGCTCAAATTGGTCTATAAATTATGTCTATCATCTTGCTAAATTAATTTGAGATTGAATAATAGTGAACTAATAATTTGTCAAATCGCTTTAAAGAGTACATTCAATTTAAAATGTTAGCATCAACATTAAAAGAAACGTAGAAGTTTAAAGCATTGGGAATAGATGACCATTGGCAAAGAATAAGATGATCCTGTAACAAACATATTACCGGCATTCTGAAAAACATTCATAAGCTTGTATTTAAACTTCAGCAGTTTATGTTCAGAATCCTAACCCACTTCATTTCAACATTGGAAACATGATTACACCTTTTGGGCCTGCTTCACTGTTTAATTAAATCATGGTTCAGCTCTCTTTATTGACTTTCACTCCATTTTCAGTGATACGTATTGCTATATAAAGTATCAGAGCTTGGAAAGCTAATTTTCCCGAACATCCACAACACTAGTGGAAAGCTTCCAGGTTTCAATTACAATTGATTTTCCTCCTGAATATCTTCACCCTAATTTTAAGATTAAGATTATTTTCCCTTGTTCTTTATACATACAGCAAAAACAAAAGCAGTTCCTCAGTGACTTGCAGGGTGTAGACCATTAGTCCAATTGATTTATGTCTATTTATAATTCACATGAGCTTTCTCAAAAATCAACTTCATCTAGCCACATTAGCTTATTCCTTTCTCCCAGTGTGTGGCTCATCCAGTAACCCCCACACCTGTATCTTTGCTGTTTGTCTCACTAGTCCATCATAATCTTGATCAGACGACCACTTAATCATCTCTGAAGATGATTTCCAGCCTATTCAGCCATTTTTAAAAAATAAATATATTTGCATTCCTTTAGTTTTAATATCACTCCTCCAGAGGTAGCCGTTTGTCCAGTGAAGACTTCTGTACTTACCCAATTACAACTTTTTCCCTTTTATAGGATGACAAGAATGATCCATACAAAGATCGAATAAAGACACAATGCAATTTTAACAAACTGTTTTTCAGTTCTCTTCCTCTGGAAATTAAGCTCAATGCTTTATTTGATTTTTAATCAAAAAACAACTTATTAACCCGAATCAGTACTCTTTGCAATTTAAAACCATAAGAAATAGAACAAGAGAAGGTTGTTGGGGACCACGAGCCTACTCTGCCATCTAATAGGATCATGGCTTATCTGATATTGCTCACAGGGGCGACATGGTAACTCTGGTTAGCACTGCTGCCCCCTTGCGCCAGGGACCCAGGTTTGATTCCACCCTCAAGTGACTGTGTGTGTTGATTTTGCTCATTCGCTTCATGTCTGTGTGGGTATCTGCCGGGTGATCATGTTTTCTCCCACAGTCCAAAGATGTGCAGGTTAGATGGATTGTCCATGCTAAATTACCCATAGGTGTTCAAAGATATGTAGGTTAGGTATGTTAACAATTGGAAATGCAGTGCTATAGGGATAGGGAAGTGGGATGCTCTTTGGAGGGTTGATGTACACTTGTTGGCATACATACATACATATATGCAGCCTCAAATACATACAAAGACCCTACCATCATAAGTCTCTGTGGCAAAGAGTTCCAAAGACTCAAACCTCAGAAGAAATTCCTCTTTACATCAGTCTTAAATTGGCATTCTGAGACTATGTCCTAAATTCTCCCATGAAGGGAGACATCCTGTCAACATTAACCCTGTCAAGTTCCTGAAGAACCCTCTCTTTTCGAACAGGATCACCCCTCAGCCAGCTAAATCTGTATCCTCAAATAGAGTTCCTCTACCCCATTTATTTAGATCCAATGCATTCTTATTGTTCTTTGAAAGTGCACCATTTTACTAGAAGCAAAAAAAAAGCCAGCAAGCCTCACTTTGGCCTCAGAGGCCTCTAATATCTGTCTAGCATAGAGTCTGCGGAGCATAATGAGATGAGCTCACATTTATTTTTCCAGAAAGTACACAGTGATAGCTCAGTGATCCACTGCCTAAGGGAAGAAGGTGACTCAGTAAAGCCATTTCGAGGATCAGCTGAGGCTTTAATGTCACACTGTAAAACGTGAAACCAACAAACATATCCTTCCAGTCGTTTCTATCTGGTGTCTGAGGACACAGTGAGCAGCATTGTAGACAGTGTTGATGACAGCATAAAATCACAACAGGATACTGACAGATTAGGTGCATCGGCAAAGCTGTGGCAGTTGGATTTAATATAAGTAAGTGTGAGGCTATCCATTTCAGACCAAAAAAGGATAGATCAGAACTTTTTGTAGAGGGCACAAAGTTAAAAACAGTGGACATCCAATGAGATTTGGGGATCAAGGGTGCATCGCTCCTTACAATGCCAGAAAAATAGTCAAGGCTAATAGAATGTTGGCCTTCTTTTCAAAAGAGCTGGAGTATAAGGAATCAGTCATTATGCTGCAGTTGTCCAAAACCCTAGTTAGGCCCCACTTAGAGATGTGCTTTGGTCACCACACCTTAGGAAGGATGTTTTGGCCCAGTGTGTCAGAGAGTCTGGACAAATTGCTAACTCTGGAGGAGCTGATGAAGGGCTTTAAGTCCTTTGAAGGGAACAAAAGTCCTGGAAGCAAAGGCTTATTGGCCGAGTTGCATTAATTGTCAGAGGGCCAGGAACTGCTAGAGGTGTACAAAAATATGTTTCTGGTTGGCAGCGTATCCAAATCTATGAGGAAAGACACCATCATCCTCATCTACAAGTAGAAGGGGAGGAGGGGAAGTGAGAAATTGGAGATCCATCGCAATGATAAACGTGGATTACAATATTCTGTCCAAAGTCATTCCCAATCAGGTCAAGTCTGCGCTGGTGGTGATCCCTCCTGACCAGCCCTGAACTGTACCAGCAGGAAGATCTGAAAGGCTCACCCTACTCAGGGTGACAATAGTCACTGGGCAGGAATGGTGGATGGATACCAGCCTCATCAGTCTGGACCAAGAGGCAACCTTTGACAGAATATTGCTCACCTCCATGATGGATGTATTCTCAAGCAGATTTTCAGGAGGGAATCTGCAATTGAATAAATCTGCTCTTCACAAAGAGCAGTTTTAATCAATGGGTGAGAATCAAGAAGCTTTCCAATCAATGCTTGACTCTAGCTGAGCTATCATCACTCCTCTACTGTGTTCATGGGTTGTGGGGAATACTTTGCTGAGACCACCAGGAAGGATGTAGAGATCCCAACTTGAAGCAGCAGATGACAGACAATTTGTATACAGAACTAGTAATTTGTTTGGAATTAAAAAAAAGACAGTTACATTGAAATCTATCTGCCAATTACATACCTCTTATAAGCTTATTAAAATATCCTAATTATGATACATTCTTTTGTATTAACTACACAATTCAATTTTGTAATTTCCACTAATGTTTAAATTTTACTTTTGATTAAAGCCCGCGTCATTGATGTAAATGGTACAGCAGCCCATGTGCTCCCTGGGAAATGTCACTCCCCATCTTTTATGGTGTGAGTGATGTATTTTAAGAGTATATGTTCTGCAGCCAGTTTGCTATCCTTTCTGCTTCAAGTCCCCTGACTCCATGTGTGCTGGCCTTAACCATGGGTCTTCAATGTAATACCATCTCAAAGACCTTTTAAAATTATATTTAGATTACTATATTAACATTCTGCACTCTATTGTTATTTCCTCAATAAGGGTCATCAAGCCTGGCCTCTTGAATTCAGTGCTAACTACTGATATTTTTAATCTCTAGAATGTACTTCCATTGCCTCTTTGAGAAAAGATTATTTTATCTTTTCTACTAGTACACATTGAGCTAACTAGTTTATAGTCCCTGGGATATGCATTATCTGCCTTTTTAAAAAGTACAAGGAATCAGCAAGCTGATACAGTGCTTTTAAAACACGTCAAGATCACCTCCTTCAGCTTTCATATTCATATTAGGTCCTCTTTGCTCCAATCCATTTCTGGTGAATCTATGCTGTACATATCTATAGCTAATATATCCTTTCCAAAGTGCAGTACAAACAGAATGCAGTAATAGATTGAGCCTGACCACAGTTGTACACACCTGAAGCACATCTTTCTTCTTGCGTTCTGGCTCGCAAGATAAAAGGCTGTAGTCCATGATCTTGACTGTTGTATTAGAAAAAATCTGCTAGCTCTTAATGATTTATGATTTGGATGCAAGGGGATACCACAACCTGTAAGGTTCCCTCAAAGCCACACATCACCTTGATTTGAAACTACGTTATTGTTCCTTCAATGTTACTAGGTCAAAATCCTGCAACTCCTTTCCCAACAGCATTATGGGGTACCTACACCACACAGACAGCAGTGATTGAAAAAGGCAGCTTTCACAGGCAGTTAGAGATGAGAAACAAATGCTGGCCTACCTAATAATGTTCATACACCACAACAGAATTAAAAACAAAACTGCTTGTTCTTCTACCATTTTCTAATTTCTCACCATTTAAGGAATACGGAGAGTTATCTTTTGAGTCCAATGTAGATGACTTCATACTTGCTGCCATTAAAATCTATTTAGCTTTGTTTTACACAATCTGCAATATCCCTCTGTAACCTCCTGGTCCCATCTACTTTATTTTATATGACATACGCACTGTGTGGAGCCCTCACTCACATAACACCTTCCTAGCAGCACCACACAAACTTACCTCACCAGGGGAGACAGCACTAGAAATGGTGCTACAAAAATAAATTACTCTTATCCATTCCTTCAGGTGACTTGTTAAAAATATGCAGCAAAAGTGACATCTCAGAAAAAGCTTCTGGGCAATATTACTTGACATATGAAGCCAATAAAATAAATGTATCCATTATGTCCATTGTCCAAACTAAACTAAAAAGACAATCTCTAATTCAGTGCACTCATCCTTAACATGACTCCAAAAAAAAGCTTTATTTTGCATAAATATTAGACATCTTGCACCATAACCAACTAGCTGAAGGCCAGCAAGCGGTTTACTCAGAATTTTGCTCACTATCAACAGTCACAAGATTAAATGCAAAATCAAATCCAATTTTTGCATTTCTTTGAAGAGACACATACAGATGATGAGGTCATGAATAAGAGGTCACCGGATAGAAAGCTGCAGATGCAGATGGCTATCCTTACCTTCATAACACAGCATGCTTAGGGTCTAACACCCTAACTGTCTCAATTACAACACTTTTTTGTTTGCTAGTCATTTCTGAACTCTTATTCTTCTCCATTTTATTTGCAGCTATTAGCTATCATTATCAACCATTTCCAAAGACAGGAGAGAGAAGAGAAAAAAAAAAGATGAGAGAGAGAAAGAAGGTGCAAGAGGAGCAAAAAAGTAGTGAGGAGAGAGTAAGGAAGAGGCACAGAGAAAACATTAACTGTTGGTGCGAAACTTTGCCAGTTTTCTTTTTCAGAAGCACCATTGTCATAATACATAATTGTAACTCTCAAAGGCATTTTCCTCAGAGTTGTTCAACATAAGATGTCCAATAGAAAGGCTGCAGTAGTGAGTAGAGTAGGTTCTTTCTTGATTATGTGTTTTTGGAGAGATGTTTCTTGATTAAACTTAAAATATAAGCCATTACTATTAATTTAACCTAGGGCAGTGTTTTTTAGAGGAATAAGATGGTGTTATTTTCTGGGTCTGTAGATTGCAAAGGAGCAAAAATGGCACTTTAGTACAGTGATATGTACTTCTTGTCAGATGAGGGAGTTTAACGAGAGTTTAAGGGTTACTAAGGATTATTTCTGCCATAAATGATGTTGCATACAAACCTTATCAGATCAAGTGGATCAGTTGGAGAGACAGTTCGATGCGATGAGGAATTTGCAACAGCAACAGCATGTGATGGATGGCAGTTATAGGAAGGGGGGAAAGTCTCAGATACAGTCATATAGATGGGTTAACTCCACAAAAGGTAAGAGAGGTAGGCACCTAGGGCAGGAGTCTTTTGTGGATATACCTATTTTAAACAGGTATGCTATTTTGGAAAATATAGGGGGTGATGGATTCTCAGGGGAATGCAGCACGAACAGCCAAGTTTCTGGTATTGAGATTGGCTGTAATGCAACAAGGAGTACGTTGGATTCCAAGAGATCAATTGTGTTAGGGGATTCTCTAGTTCGACGTACAGACAGATATTTCTGTGGCCAGTAGTGAAAAAGCAGAATGGTGTGTTGCTTCCCTGGTGCCAGGATCAAGGATGTCTCAGAGAGGGTGCAGAATGTTCTCACGGGGGAGAGTGGCCAGCAAGAGGTCATTGTCCACATTGGAACCAAAGATAAAGGAAGGGGAAAGGTTGAGATTCTGAAGGGAAATTACAGAGAATTAGGCAGAAATTTAAAAAAGGAGGTCCTCAAGGGTAGTAATATCTGGATTACTCCCAGTGCTACGAGCTAGTGAGGGCAGGAATAGGAGAATAGAGCAGATGAATGCATGGCTGAGGAGCTGGTGCATGGGAGAAGGATTCACATTTTTGGATCATTGGAATCACTTTTGGGGTAGAAGTGACCTGTACAAGAAGGACAGATTGCACCTAAATTGGAAGGGGACTAATATACTGGCAGGGCGATTTGCTAGAGCTGCTCGGCAGGATTTAAACTAGTAAGGTGAGGGGTGGGATGGGGCCCATGGAGATACTGAGGAAAGAGAGCAATATGAGACTGGTACAGTTGAGAACAGAAGCGAGTCAAACAGTCAGGGCAGAAAGGGACAAGGGAGGACTAATAAATTAAACTGCATTTACTTCAATGCAAGGGGGCCTAACAGGGAAGGCAGATGAATTCAGGGCATGGTTAGGGACATGGGAATGGGATATCATAGCAATTACAGAAACATGGATTAGGGATGGGCAGGACTGGCAGCTTAATGTTCCAGGAAACAAATACTACAGGAAGAATAGAAAGGGAGGCAAGAGAGGAAAGGGAATGGCGTTTTTGATAAGGGATAGCATTACAGCTGTACTGAGGGAGGATATTCCCGGAAATACATCCAGGGAAGTTATTTGGGTGAAAGTGAGTAATCAGAAAGGAATGGTCACTTTATTAGGATTGTATTATAGTCGGAGGGAAATTGAGAAATAAAGAGATCTTAGCTATCTGCAAGAATAATAGGGTGGTTATGGTAGGGGATTTTAACTTTCCAAACATAGACTGAACTGCCATAGTGTTAAAGGTTTAGATGGAGAGGAATTTGTTAAGTGCGAACAAGACAATTTTCTGATTCATTATGTGGATGTACTTACTAGAGAAGGTGCAAAACTTGACCTACTGTTGGGAAATAAGGCAGGGCAGGTGACTGAGGTGTCAGTGGGGGAACACTTTGGGACCAGCATCCATAATTCTATTAGATTTAAAATAGTGATGGAAAAGGATAGACCAGATCTAGAAGTTGGAGTTCTAAATTGGAGAAAGGCCAATTTTGACATTATTAGGCAAGATTATTCCTGATGCCTTTTGCCCGAAACGTCGATTTTGAAGCTACTTGGATGCTGCCTGAAGTGCTGTGCTCTTTCAGCACCACTAATCCAAAGAACTTTTGAAAGCTGATTGGAGGCAGATGTTCGCAGGTAAAGGGACGGCTGGAAAATGGGAAGGCTTCAGAAATGAGATAACGAGAATCCAAAAAAAGTATATTCCTGTCAGGGTGAAAGGCAAAGCTGGTAGGTATAGGGAATGCTGGATGACTAAAGAAATTGAGGGTTTGGTTAAGAAAAAAAGAAGGAAGCATATGTGAGGTGTAGACAGGACAAATCAAGTGAATCAAGTATAAAGGAAGTAGGATTATACTTAAGAGGGAAATCAGGAGGGCAAAAAGGGGACATGAGATTGCTTTGGCAAATAGAATTAAGGAGAATCCAAAGGATTTTTACAAATACATTAAGGACAAAAGGGTAACTAAGGAGAGAATAGGGCCCCCTCAAAGATCAGAAAGGCGGCCTTTATGTGGAGCCGCAGAAAATGGGGGAGATACTAAATGAGTATTTTGCACCAGTATTTACTGTGGTAAAAGATATGGAAGATATAGACTGTAAGGAAATAGATGGTGACATCTTGCAAAATGTCCAGATTACAGAGGAGAAAGTGCTGGATGTCTTGAAATGGGTGAAGGTGCATAAGTCCCCAGGACCTGATGAGGTGTACCCGAGAACTCTGTGGGAAGCTAGAGAAGTGATTGCTGGGCCTCTTGCTGAGATATTTGTGTCAACGATAGTCACAGGTGAGGTGCCAGAAGACTGGAGGTTGGCAAACGTGGTGCCAATGTTTAAGAAGGGCAGTAAGGACAAGCCAAAGAACTATAGACCAGTGACCCTGACCTCAGTGGTGGGCAAGTTGTTGGAGGGAATCCTGAAGGACAGGATGTACATGTATTTGGAAAAGCAAGGACTGATTAGGGATAGTCAGCATGGCTTTGTGCACAGGAAATCATGTCTCACAAACTTGATTGAGTTTTTTTGAAGTAGTAACAAAGAGGATTGATGAGGACAGAGCAGTTTATGTGATCTATATGGACTTCAGTAAGGCGTTCGACAAGGTTCCCCATGGGAGACTGATTAGCAAGGTTAGATATCACGGAGTAGAGGGAGAACCAGCCATTTGGATACAGAACTGGCTCAAAGGTAGAAGACAGAGGGTGGTGATGGAGGGTTGTTTTCCAGACTGGAGGCCTGTGACCAGTGGAGTGCCAAAAGGATCGATGCTGGGTCCTCTACTTTTTATCATTTACATAAATGATTTGGATGCAAGCATAAGGAGGTACAGTTAGTAAGTTTGCAGATGACACCAAAATTGGAGGTGGACCTCAGATTACAACAGGATCTTGACCAGATGGGCCAATGGGCTGTGAAGTGGCAGATGGAGTTTAATTCAGATAAATGCGAGGTGCTGCATTTTGGGAAAGCAAATCTTAGCAGAACTTATACACTTGATGGTAAGGTCCTAGGGAGTGTTGCTGAACAAAGAGACCTTGGAGTGCAGGTTCATAGCTCCTTGAAAATGGATGCACAGGTAAATAGGATAGTGAAGGTGGTGTTTGGTATGCTTTCTTTCATTGATCAGAGTATTGCATAGAGGAGTTGGGAGGTCATGTTGTGGCTGTACAGGACATTGGTTAGGCCACTGTTGGAAAATTGTGTGCAATTCTGGTCTCCTTCCTATCAGAAAGATGTGAAATTTGAAAGGGTTCAGAAAAAATTTACAAGGATGTTGCCAGGGTTCGAGGATCTAAGCTACAGGGGGAGGCTGAACAGGCTGGGGCTGTTTTCCCTGGAGTGTCGGAGGCTGAGGGGTGACCTTATAGAGGTTTACAAAATTATGAGGGGCATGGATAGGGTAAGTAGGCAAAGTCTTTTCCCTGGGGTCAGGGAATCCAGAACTAGAGGCCATAGGTTTTGGGTGAGAGGGAAAAGATATAAAAGAGACCTAAGGGGCAACGTTTTCACAGAGTGAGGTACAGGTATGGAATGAGCTTCCAGAGGAAGTGGTGGAGCCTGGTACAATTGCAACATTTAAGAGGCATTTGGATGGGTATATGAATAGGAAGGGTTTGGATGGATATGGGCCGGGTGCTGGCAGGTGGGACTAGATTGGGTTGGGATATCTGGTCGGCATGGAAGGGTTGGACCGAAGGGTCTGTTTCCATGCTGTACTTCTCTGTGACTCTATAACTTGCCTCAAAAGTTTCACTCAATATCAGTAACCATGAATATCCCTTGGAACCACCAATAGGGCATCTTCTGAGCAATTAATCTAACTACGTAAACGGAGGCCTGAACTGCATTTGAAACTTTTGCAAGTACTTTCTATATAAACTGTGCACCCAAAGCTGGTTATGAAAAGCAACCATGAAAGATTGACAGACATGTGATTTGGGTGAAACAAGACATTATTTGGAAAGTAACCCAAGTATTTTGCTTTAAATCATCTGACAGTCTGAAAATAAACCAAAATAACAAAGTTTGTGACCAAGTTGGTTAATGTACTATATAGGTGTAGTAACGAGCTAAAAAGGAAAAAGAATATTATGCTTCCATATCCCAACTGTGCCTAAATAGCTAAGCTGGTAATACCTACTACAATAGCTTGACGAAGAATACTGGAGATACACATATTTGGGTTGTCCCTGCTCCTAAACAGTGGGATTAATTAGGAATGGTCTAATGTTGATCAAGTCATTAGACTTGAATTTCTGCTGCAATTCTCTATTATTTTGACTCACTGCAAAAATCAATACTAAGTATTGTCTGTCAACCTTTCATGGTTGCTTTTCAGAAACAGCTTTGGGTGTACAGTTTATATAGAGATTGGCTCTCATGCAACGAGGGCTACGTTGGTTCCAAGAGATCAATTGTTTTAGGGGATTCTCTAGTCAGAGGTATAGACAGACGTTTCTGTGGCCAGTAGCGAAAAAGCAGAATGGTGTGTTTTAGTTGAAAAATCTTTCTGGGACAATCCAAAGCTTTAATTTTGACCAACACTGGCCTGGTCTTCTTGACCAACACTATAGGGGGCAGAGACTTTCGTACAGTGTCTGTTAATATAATAGTACTTTCCCTAGTAACATACAGTTGTTACTTCACCAGATCACAATACTGGACAGCATTTGAAACGGTCGCTTCTCACGAATGACTATGGACGCACAGCAAATAAAGCGAAAGTCTAGTGAAAGTTCCAACCCAGTGCAGTCCTGAGGTTGCCCCATTAAATTAATTGCTCAGAAGAGGTCCCATCAATTCAGCCTAGTGACACCAGTGGTTGGTTGTTTTCGACAAGGCCTTCGAGGCAAACCATCATAGATTTTGAGAAAAAGCGCTGTTCGTGAGTTTCAATTACTTTTCTTTTAAAATCTCAAAAACAATTTTGTAATGAATGGCATACAGGGCTGAAAAAGCTGGTGCGAATGACACGATTATTCATCACTCCACCAAATGAGCTGCCTCCAGAATAACACAACACATCTCTTTTTTTTAAACTGTATGGGTTTGATATATTTCAACCCCTCACAAATCATCAAGGCCGGACTTTAATGGAGAAAGAGCGCGCGTTCTCCACACATAGACTGCGGCTGGCATTCACATCTGGCAATAACAGCTGTTCCTTCATTGATAGTGTCCCGCCTGCAGCGTGAACACGGAGACTGTCAGCCAGCGGGTCAGATTAGACCTGCCGGCCGGGAAAAGCTGAAGGGAAAACTACATCGACAGCGAACCACTAAAGCCAGACTCTGGGGCGGTTCGCCCAGCCGCTTATCGTGACGGCGTGACGCTGAAAACACACTGGCCCGCGGGACCAAAATGGTTAAAATACAAGTGCTTACCAAAGTTTGCTCGTAGTGGAGCGCGCCCGGGTTTGTCTCGACTCCAGCCATTTCTGAATCAGCCGGGGGAAACTCACACTCCGTCAATTTCAGCTGGGCCTGTGGAGCGCACCACTTTTGCAGTGGAGGTGGAAGGGGAGACGCTGCCTGCCTGTCTGTTCCCTGCCCCCGACACAAACACACACTCAGCCCGGCTTGAGAGGGCAATCCGCCCCGGGCACAGCTCCTCCTTCACCCAGTCAGCTCCCTTCACAAGAGCCCGCTGCAATGAACTGCTGCCAGTGGGACTGTGAGCGATCCGGAATGAAGCTGCCTCACCCCCAGTCTCTCTTATCGTTTAATCAGACTCGACAGCACTGAGTTCCGGATATTTATAAGCAACAACTGCAGGAGGGGACGTGCTGAGGGCTTTGTGGCGGATTGAAGCAGCGCATATTCTCAGGCAACAGAACATGAATGTGTTTGTCATCACATTGCCATGATACTAATTGCAAGGATAATTAACCCATTTAAAAAAAACAAATGTGAACCACTGCCTCTATTGAGAGTGGGGGAGGCACCGCTCGGAGTTGTGCTGAAAGCCTGAATTGCATGGGTCACAGTGTTTTGTGAAGAGCCCCCAATGATGATCCCACAGGGTGCTGCAGAAAGCCAGCAGCGTACATCCGTATTTTGTCAAATTGAGCTGATTGACCACAACCAGTGCTGGATTTAATGTCGATCCTTGTGACAGCTACAAATATATGTTTTTATTTGAAAATTACACTTTATTCATTAAAATCATCTCTAAGCACGCAGAATGGTCCAAAGTCAGTTCTGTATAGTCCTTAAAAAAACTAACAGAACATTGGAATTTTGACATTTCTCAGTTTCTCTACAGTTACAAAAACAACCACAGCTTCTACTTCCGCTATTATTTGTGCATACGCTTTGTTCCCTAAGTATTAACCAATCCGCTGCTCATGCTCAGATATTATCCCAATTTCATTAGCGCTTCACTTGCCAATGGATCCCTTTGCGTGGCATCTTATCCAATACCTTCGGGAAATCCAGGTATGCTATATTTACTGGTTTTCCTTATCTACTCTAGTAGTTACAACTTCAAATAGAAAAATAGATTAAAACAGCATGAAAGCAAACCCTTTGATCCAACTCCTTCATTTAAAAAAAATCTCTACAGTGTCCATTGCACCCCTTCAAAGAACATCGCACGCACACCCAACCCCATATTCTATAATCCTACATTTCCCATAGTTAATCCACGTAGCCTGCGCATCCCTGGATACGATGAGCAATTAGAATCATAGACATGTACAGCACTGAAACAGACCTTTTGGTCCAACTCGTCCATGCCAACCAGGGATTCAAAATTAACCTATTCCCATTTGCCAGTACTTGGCCCATATCCCTCTAAACCCTTCCTATTCACATACCCATCCAGATGTCTTTTGAATGTTGTAATTGTACCAGCCTCCACCACTTCCTCTGGCAGCACATTCCATACAGGCACCTCACTTTGCGTGAAAAGTTGCCCCTTAGGTCTCTTTTAAATCTTGCCACTCTCGCCCTAAATTTATGCCCTCTAGTTCTGGACTGCTCCAACCCAGGGAAAAGATCTTGTCTATTTACTCTTTCCATGGTCCTCATGATTTTATAAACCTCTATAAGGTTACCTCAGCCTCTGACACAGTCTCAGCCTACTCAGCCTCTCTCCAACCCTGGCAACATCCTTGTAAATCTTTTCTGAAATCTTTCAAATTTCATGATCTCCTTCCAATAGGAGGGAGACCAGAATTGCATGCAGTTTCCCAAAAGTGGCCTAACCAATGTCCTGTCCAGCTGCAACATGACCTCCCAACTCCTGTACTCAATACTCTGACAATAAAGGAAAGCATACTAAATACATTCTTCACTATCCTATCTACCTGAGACTCCACTTTCAAGGAACAATGAACCTGCACTCCAAGGTCTATTTGTTCAACAACACTCCCCAGGACATTACCATTAAGTGCCCTGATTTGCTTGTCCAAAATCTAGCACTTCACATTTATCTAAATTAAACTCCATCTGCCACTTCTCGGCCCTTTGGCCCATCTGATCAAGATCCTGTTGTATTCTTGAGGTAACCTTCTTTGCTGACAACTACACCTTCAATTTTGGTGTCATCTGCAAACTTACTCACTGTACCTCCTATGTTCACATCCAAATCATTAAAATAAATGAAGAAAAGCAGTGGACCCAGCACCAATCTGTGGTACTTCACTGGTCACAGGCCTCCACCTGAAAAACAACCCTCCACCACCACCCTCTGCCTTCTACCTTTTTTCCCGTTCTGTAACCAAGTGGCTAGTTCTCCCTGTATTTCATGTGATCTAACCTTGCTAACCATAACGAAACTTGTCAAACGCCTTACCGAACTCCATATAGATCATGTCCACTGCTCTGCCCTCATCATTCCTCTTTGTTACTTCTTCAAAAAACTCAATTAAGTTAGTAATACATGATTTCCCACGCACAGAGCCATGTTGACTATCCCTAATCAGTCATTGACTTTCCAAATACGTGTAAAACCTGTCCCTCCGGATTCCCTCCAATAACATGCCCATCACCAGTGTCAGGCTCACCAGTCGATAGTTCCCGAGCTTTTCCTTACTACCTTTCTTAAATTGTGGCACAACACTAATTGCAATGGCCAAGCCACATAACATGCACACCTTTGGATGTGGGGGAAACCAGAGCACCCAGAGGAAACCCACATAGACACAACGAGAATGTGCAAATTCCATGCAGACAGTTGCCCAAAGATGGAATTCTATCCAAGTCTCTGGTGCAGTGAGGCTGCAGTGTGAACCATCGTGCCACCATGTCACTGCCAAATTTTTCAATTGTAGTTTTCTTTTCATAAAATTGTATTGACACTGTCTGATCATACAATTATTTTCTAAGTACGTTAAAGTATTCTGAAATAATCCTGAAAAAATGGACAAAGCTTTTCATCTTGCACTCATCTGGGCAATTCACATGAAATACCAAGGTAAAGGGGAAACAATCTTTTTTACACCGTATGAGAAAGGAGTGCTGCTGGGTGGCAAGTGGACCCTGACTAATACAATTGCAGACATGGAGAATGCACCAGTTAGGTAATGACCAACAGTTAATTACCAAGCTTTGTTGAAATTTAAACAAGGCAGATGGATTCTGATGTTTAAGGGCAATGCCTTGAGAAACGAACCAGAGAATTCTGTCATCAGCTTTGTTGAATAAAAAGAAGTGCATTGTGTACATGTGTTTCTTGCCCCAGAGGTGTACAGTACCATCTCTGTACCAGTTGATTAAAATTATCTCTGCAAAGAACAGGGCCCTGTGTATAAATGTAAACACAAGTACATAGCACAGTGGGCCCAACTGACAATCTTAAATTGGTTGTCTGCACAATCAGGAGCATTTTACAAATGCTCAATCAGGAAAGCTTAGGCTAACTGACTTGTAACCCCCTGTTTTCATCCTCTTCTTTCTTGATTTCTCAATGGAAGGCAATTTTATCAACAATTTTCACTTAAGCTGTGCCAAAAGTAAATTACTACGAATGCTGAAGTCTTGAACACCCATCTCTAACCTTGAATATTTGTTTGTCCTTCAGTTACTGTGCTGTGGATAGGTCATAACCCTGATGCAGTGTCCAGAGGTTAGATTAGTGCTGTCTTAAGAACTTTATGAAACAGTAAAGAGATTAACTCATGGAATTTTAAAATTCACTTTTGGGTCATGAGTGTTGCTGGATGGACCAGAATCTATTGGCTATCCCTGGGGCTGTTTCTGCTATTGTCCTTTCTGTTGTCTAGGTCGATGCCAGATGGCCCATCCAGTTTAATTTCTTTGTGGATTGATTGTAACAATTGTTACGACTCTGATGAAAAGTCTTCTAGACTCAAGCTTTGGCTTGCTTTCTCTCCATGGATACTGCCTGACTACTGTGATCTCCAGCATTTTCTGTTTTCATTACAGCTGGGTGGTTTGCTAGGCCATTTCAGAATGCAGTTGAGAATCAACCACACTGTGGCTCTGGAGTCACATATAGGTCAGACCAGGTAAGGATGCCAGATTTCCTTCCCTGAAGTCATTGTGAGCCAGATTGCTTTTTCCCGACAATTGACAATAGTTTCATGGTCATCAGTACCTTCTTAATTCCAGATATTTTTATTGATTTCCACTTTTACCATTTGCCTAACCCCAGAACATTAGCTGAGTTTCGGGGTTAATAGTGTTACATTAATATCACGAGGCCATCCCTTCGACACTTGGTATTCTGCTGACATTGGCTAGAAAGATTCCCAATGTCTTGTATCCTGTTACCTGCTGATCTACCACCATATGCCAAGTTTTCTCTAGGTTAAATGAAGAAAATCCAGCGTAACTAGCTCTTTGTTAAACAAGTGCAGATTATAGCATACCAGCGATATATTCAGAGTCACACAAAAGGTGAATCATGTTTTATCAAAAGAACAAACCTTTGTTGAAATGTTATTCTAGAAATTAGAATTAATCAGAAAATTGGTGGGGAGGTTGTTCTCTGTTAGCTCTGAACAAAAGGCAGTGAAACAAGCCTAATATTTACAACTGTTCAGTCATGTTAGTTTTAAGGGTAAATTGTGATCATGCTATCAAAGTTATTTGCATGAGATATGAACTTTAAAACCATGAAGAAATCAATCATTGGTATTCAGTGTATTATCATCACTGAGTAAAAATCAGATAAAAATGCAATTGTTCTAAAACAGTCATGTACTTTGAAGCATGCATGAGTGTTTAAACTTCAAAGGTTTAGTAATAATCAAATCTAATGTGGAAATAGTAAGTGGGTTCTTGTGACTGTTCAAAGAACCTTTTTCTTATTTACTTGGGATGTGGGTGTCACTAGCCAGCATCTATTGCCTGTCCTGAGCTGCCCTTGAGAAGGTGGTAGAGAGCTGCCATCTTGAACCGCTGTAGTCCATGTGTTGTAGATAGAGCCAGAATGGCACAAAGGGGGAATTCCATGATCATGCATCACCTTAATTGGTGAGGAATGGCTTCCAGCATCATCCTAATGTCCAATGTCAAGTCTCTTGATTGGGCACTAAGTCCCTGATATTGAGGCCGCCCCCCCCCACAAGGTCTCTGGCAATCCTGTTGGGTGTTGCTGGGTATACCTCCAAGGAAAACTGTGTTGCCCCCATTTATTTCATGAGCCACTCATAAATTGTAGTGAATTTACAGCTTATGAGTTCAATGGGTTCATTTAATTAATTTAGTTGACCTATGGCTTAGAGATTCCCACTTCTGCCCCTTGTGCCCCGTGATTTAATAGTGAGTGGTTTCCTCACACTTGGCAGACTGACACGGGGCTCTCCCATGATAAAGTGGGCCCAGACACTATGGTTCCCACTCAGCAGGCTATATTAAATCCAGGTCTATGGCCATCCAGAGACAAGATAAAGGCAGATATCAATTGCATTTTTAGCCAGGAGAAAGGAATTATACATTCTAGTCATGCTGATGAGTTAACAAATAACTGGACTGAAAAGTATAATAGCTAGAAAGAGTATATTAAAAGTTTATGTCATGTCAATCGGAATGGGCACCATTCATTTTTATTTTAGGTCAAGGCATCTAATTTGAACAATGGAATCTCAAAACATCCAAATCAAAGGATTATAAATTTAGTACTTGATTTCTGAAAGTACTTTGTATTAATGTATCAATACAGGTTATAAATCCGATATTGTTGTGCAGCTTTTCTTGCCCCAAGTTTAAAGAGTGGGAATGGGGGATGGAGGTTAGTAAAACCTCTGAATCTCTCTAGTCATGATATAGAGGTGCCAGAGTTAGACTGGGGTGGACAAGATCAAAAATCAAACAACACCAGGTTATAGTCCAACAGATATTGGAAGCTTTCGGAGCTCAGCTCCTTCCACAAGTGTGGTATGGTAGAGGAGGTATAAGACTTCTACCTCTCTATCATACCATGCCTGAGGAAGGAGCTGAGCTCTGAAAGCTTGCAATTTCAAATAAACCTGTTGGACTATAACCAGATGTTGTTTGATTTTTGACCCTCTCTCTAATTTCAGTGTGGTCCCACAGTAGGAGAGAGAGAGGTGGGAAATTGGTGTGAAGTGGGTCCGAAATTATTTTATGAATGCATTTTTTTCATTTCTCTGGTAGTTTTAAGTATTTCAAGATTTAAAGTGTTTGAAGTAATTGGCTAATTATTAAAAGTATTTAAAGTACAAGTATTTACCACAAACATAGCGATTGATATTACTGAGTAGATTACTGGGCCATTTCAGAGGGCAGTTGAGAGTCAACCACATTGCTGTGGCTCTGGAGTCACATGTAGGCCAGACCAGGTAAGGATGGCAGGTTTCCTTCCCTAAAGGACATTAGTGAACCAGATGTTTTTTTCTGGCAATTGACAATGGTTTATGTTGAATTCAAATTCCACTATCTGCCATGATAGGATTCAAACCCAGGTTCCCAGGACATTATTCTGGGTTTCTGGATTAGTGGTTGAGTGATAATGCCATTAGGTCATTGCATCCCCAAAACCTCGCCTCCGCATTGACCAGAAACTCAACTGGACTCACCACATAAATATAATGCCTACGAGAGTAGGTTCGAGACTAGGGATACTGCACCTCCTAACACCCCAAAGTCTGTCCACCATCTACAAGGCACATGTCAGGAGTGTGACAGAATACTCCCCACTTACCTGATGGATGCAGCTCTGAAGGCAAACAAAACCTCAAGTATCAGTTTTGCCTTTAGCCACTAGTCAGTCTATCAATTATACTGTGCAATTTCAGAATGAATTTTAATGTTATTACCAGGAGCAAAGATTGTGAGATTGAATTGGCCCAACTAAGACTGGAGGCAATGGAGAAAAACACACGTGTGTATCAACTAAAAATACTTAAACATAGATCATAAAGAAATAGGGGAAAGGCAAAAAACAGAGAACTGATGGCAGAAACTGAATTCATGATCAGCCATTATGAGTTAAATTGAAACAAATTGAGATTAAATGAGTTGGATAAAATCAATTGAGCCCATAATATGTTATGCAATAAACAGGGTAAATTTAATCAAACCCCATAATGTAATGATCTCGATGATTTTAATTTTTGTGTACATTTGAATTGCTAACAGATTGGCAAAATTGGACTAGGAAACTATAGTTGACCGTGACATATGAGATTACTGAATAATAATGACAGTTCTGTTCCATTATTATTTCACAAACACTGAATTGTGGTCACAAAAACCATCACGAAGGAGGATAATTTAGAGACTAAAGGACATGCATCAATATAGTGCTTTTTAAGTCCTCAATAGTTCCAAAGTAATTAAGTACTTTTGACCTGTAGCCACAATTCAAATACCAGAAAATAAAGCAGACAATTTGAAAACAGCAAATTCCCATATTTTGCAATCAGATGAATGCCAAATTCATCTTTAAGCAGTGTCGGTTGAGGGATAAATGTTGATCAGGACCTTTACAATCTCCCTTTTTCTTTGACTAGTATGATAGGATTGTTTATGCAAGGCAAGCTGCGCCTTCTTTTAACATTTCATCTGCAGAGCTGCACTCACATTAATGTTGTGTTTCCTTGGAAATTCACTAAAGTGTCAGCCTAGGTGTCGTGCTCAAGCCTCTGGAAGGGGTGGTTGAGCACATTTACTTCTAATTGAGAGTTGAGATGACTCTGCTGTGATATCGGGCACAACATTCTGACACTTGATTAAAACAGTCCACTCGCAACACTGTTTACCAGTAAAATTATTTTCATTTAGGAGTTCCATTTAATGCAGTGTTAAGTCTCTTGCTCCACTGTGTTAGATTACTTAATCAATTAATTGCTTTCATAAGTATGCAAAAGAGAAATGTAGATAAAGCTATCTATTGGTGTCACAAATGCACATGATGAGCCACTTTAAATATTCCATTAAGTATGGCTGATGGTTTCACCAATTGTGACATTGATAATTCACATGTGAGAATTACAACTTTCCATTGGCAAGCAATCACTATAATGAAAGGGTGGTAACCTCTGAAAACCCAAGTGCACTCAGGAGGAATGGCTGCTCAAAGGACCGCCAGTGTCCGCTGAAGTATTCCTCGTGAAGAGACATCTCTTTTTGTAGAGTCTTATCAATTAAATATAAAGTGAAAAACACGTTTCTTAGCAGGTCCCTGAAACTATTGCAATAAGAATTCGTGCATTCATTTGTTACCGCCAAATGTCTGTGTGTTTTGTAAATGATTACTGCGTTTAAACGATTATTCTATAGAATGCTTAATTATTATAGATGCAAATACAATAAACATGCAGTTTTTGAATTTTTATGAAGATTATTGAAAACTTTGTCAAATGTTTAAAATTCAACTTTCTATTAAATTAGCATTTTCCTTTGGTCAATACTTGAAATCTGATGTGATTGATACGGTTATTTTAAGTTTCTGTTCAACGGATGGTGTTAAAAAGCCATAATTTCCAAAAGAAACTGAAATCTTCTGTTGTCAGGTTTGCCACCTTTCAATCAGTACCTTCATGTCTGCCCAAACACTCCATTTATGTTGGTAGCATTCATGTTGGTTCAAAGGAGGGCATAGTCAGAACAGCACCAGGCATATCTAAAAATAAGGTGTCAACCTGATGAAGCTACATCACATATCTACATGCATGCCAAATAGTTGACCTGCAAGTGGCAGAATAAATTAAGTGATTCCATAACCAACAGATTATACTTAAGCCCTGCAATCCTGCCATATCCAGTCATGAATGGTGGTGGACAATCAAACAACTCATTAGAAGTGGTGGCTCCAAAATGTCATCATCCTCAATAATGGGGAGCCCAACACACCATTACAAAAGCTAAGACTAAAGCTTTTGCAACAATCTACAGTCAGAAGTGCCAAGAGGATCCATTTTATCTTCTAGCAAAACTGGAATCAATGTGAATTGGGGAATGGTTTGTATTATACCTGAAACAAAGGAAAATGATTATGGTTGTGGGAGGTCAGTCAGCTCAGCTCCAAGACATGTTCAGCTGCTTCAAAAATGACCTTCCATCCAACTCAAGGTCAGAAGCAGAGATGTTCACTGATGATTGCACCATTCATGATACGACCCAAATTCAGCAAGACCTGGACAATATCCATACTCGGACTGAAAGTGGCAAGTAGCATTCATACAACACAAGGGCCAGGCAATGACCATCTCCAACTAAAAAAGTTCTAATCATTGCCCCTTGACATTCAATGGCATTGCCATCAATGATTTCCTCACTATGTGCATCTTGGAGGTTACCAGAAACTCAAGTAGAATCATCATATAAACACTGCCGCTACAAAAGTAGGTCAGAGACTAGGAATCCTGCAATAAAAACTCACTTTCTGATTTCCCAAAGCCACAATCTACAAGGCATAAATCAGGATTGTGATGGAAAACTCCCCACTTGCCTGGATGGGTGCAGCTCCAGCAACACACAAGAAACTTGACACCATCCAGGACAAAGCAGCTCATTTCATTGGCATCACATCCAAAAACATTCAGTCCCTTCGCAACTGACACTCATTAGCAGCAGTGCATACTATCTCCAAGATGCACAGCAGAAATTCACCAACAGTTCTTAGAAGCACCTTCCAAGCATATGATCATTATTATCTAGAAGGACAAGGGCAGCAGATATATGGGAACACCACCACTTGCAAGCTCCTCTTCAAGCTACTCACCATTTTGACTTTGACACTTATTGCCATTACTTCACTGTCACTAGATCAAAATCCTGGAACTCCCTCCATAATAGCATTATTGGTAAGTCTACACCAAATGTACTGCAGTGGTTCAAGAGGGCAGCACCTTGCCACTTCTTCAAAGACAGAATGGGAAATAGATGCTGGTCCAGCCAGCAATAACCACATCCCATAAGTGAATCAACAGAAAGTTTTGTGGAGTTATATGCCAACTGTTGTGGGTGAAAGGTCTCCAGAATTATATTGCATTACATTCCAAATATTTCAGATTTGTAACTGTAATCACATCTAAAATGCTATTTATTTATTATTGATTTTTTATTAATTATGTTATTTTTTATTTATTGCATCTGAGATTAAAGGTGCTTCAAACTATTTACAATATTAGTTCAAGAGAAAAAAACACAGGTAATGCTGAAATGCACAATCAGTCAGTTTGTATCTGGGAATTTAAAAAACCACGTTATGTGCATATCAGATTTATTCAGTTAAAATGAGCATGTGTGTAAAACTTAATTTCTAAGGAACTCACTAATTTATTTTTGAAGGCAGGAATAACTTACTTAAATACAAGACCCCTTCAATTTATTTTCATGTAACAAATTAAATCAACTAACATGTATGAGGTCACTTTAAGAACATGTGTGTTGCTGTGCTAGCTTTCAGAGAATAGTAATTATAACCATCATGTCTCTACGAATGCTGATGTACTGACTGCATTTCCAATATTTTCTGTTTTAAGTTCCTTTTACCTATGTTATAATGTTGTAGGTCTATACTGTACCTTTAAGAGAGAGTGAAAGCTGGCAAAGACTTAACAAGCACAGAATGTGCTGAAAAATTTAAAAATGTAAGATTTGGCTGTGAAACAAATAGCTGAGCTGAGTTTTTATGGTACACAACAAACTCGAATTTGGCCAATCAGTTAAAATTATGCCCCAAGATACCAAAATCCAATCGCATTTGAATTTTATTGTTTTGACAACTTTAAACCAATTAGATGATCGAATGTTTTGGGGTATCAGACATTGTGAACAGTTAGCCAGAATGGCAAAGAGTTGCAACAGACTGCCCACAAAGATGCTGTCTGAAAACTATCTTATCATATGAAACCTGTGCAGCAGAAGACCGAAGAAAAGACATCCCAGGAAAATCTACAGAGCAGAATACAAAGGGACGATCAACAACTGGCTGGTTTTGAATTTTTTTTTTGTTAACTTAATCGGGGGTGTTTTATCAGATCAGTATATTGTTATAGAGTAGAAGGTAGATAAATCAATCAGACAAATGAGGCTTACAGTATAGACAGTTGTTGTTTAATGTCTTATTTTTATTGCTGTGAAAGAATACCCTGTTAATTTACTACCATATTTCATTTTATTCTGTTTTTAGAGTGCTTTATTTCAATGTAAGATTTTCAGACAGTAGAGAAAATGTAGAAACAAACTAACTTCTTCAGTTAAATAGAGAAACTGTTATTTCATAGTTTTCAAACACAATTATTGTGTACCAGCTCGATCCCTCTCACACAGATGCTTTTGAATGAATATCATGTCCATTTAAGGTATTAACTGATTGATTATCCAAAAGGGCTCAACACTCATGTATATTAATTAGTTATAGCCTGCACCTTTCAGAACAGCTAACAGAACCTAAAGCTGCCATTGTATGTATTTTAGGCAAAAGTAAGGACTACAGATGCTGGAGATCAGGGACATGATTAGAGAGGTGCTGGAACAGCACAGCAGGCCAGGCAGCATCCGTGGAGCAGGAAAATGGATGTTTCGGGCAGGAGCCCTTCATCATTCCTGATGAAGGGCTCCTGCCCAAAACGCCGATTTTCCTGCTCCTCGGATGCTGCCTGACCTGCTGTGCTTTTCCAGCACCACTCTAATCTTGTACGTACTGTATTCCACTGCGCGGAATGAGACACATTACTACAAAGTGGGCGGCACGGTGGCACAGTGGTTAGCACTGCTGCCTCACAGCGCCAGAGACCCGGGTTCAATTCCCGCCTCAGGCGACTGACTGTGTGGAGTTTGCATGTTCTCCCCGTGTCTGCGTGGGTTTCCTCCGGGTGCTCTGGTTTCCTCCCACAGTCCAAAAGATGTGCAGGTCAGGTGAATTGGTCATGCTAAATTGCACGTAGTGTTAGGTAAGGGGTAGATGTAGATGTAGGGGTATGGGTGGGTTACGCTTCGGCGGGGCGGTGTGGACTTGTTGGGCCGAAGGGCCTGTTTCCACACTGTAAGTAATCTAATCTAAAAAAAAGTGCAACTATTTTCCAATCATTTTCTGGCTGAGTACATTTGCTTACAATGGTTCCTAAAAAATATTGCTTTCCTAAATTTTGTTTCATTCTGTCTGGATAAAGGTGTGCAATCTGGAAATACTTAGTTCTTGATGCCAGGATTAATTCTGGACAAATTGCGAGATACAGAGAAGTTTGAAAAAAAAACAACCAAAGGTTTGGTTGCAATGAATGAGATAAAATTACCCTTTGTCCCTTACCCTATTTGCACATAACAAAGTCTAATATTATTCAGTCACATTAACAGCATCATTGGTTTTATTATTGCAATAGTGTGCTTGTGCAATACTTTATAATCATGGTTATTGGTGGCTAATTATGGATGATTATGTTGCTAATAATAGCCATGCATAGCTAAACTCAAAGTGATATTCTATTTCCTGAACTTTCCTGAGCTAAAATGAAGAAAAAACTGACAATTATTTTTGATAGTCATAGTATAAATGATTTTCAAGTGTAGTTACTTATGAGAAAGGGTTCCAAATTATTCAAAATACTGAAAGCACACCTACATGCATAGCATCACAACTAGCAAATAAAACTCTCTGCTCTACCTTCTTTTCCAGGCTTGAGTAAGTAACTCACACTGCCTTAAGAGACTATGTTTAAGTCAAATGCCAGTGGTATAGGTAAACTATCTTCTACAGGACGAACTCGTGACAAGAGGAGTGCTATCATTTAGAAGAGGCATTACTGATATGTCAGAAAAGTCCAGAAAATCACCTATGATTATATTAATGAACTAAAATTAATAAATAAGAAATTAGAGACTGTGCAGTACTAATTCCAAACATGTGCTTCCTACTCATTCGTTTTCACTAGGACTGTCTGATTAAAGGATCACTCCCTGATATCTACAATTTGATTTGCACTTTCAGTCAGCAGGTCAGAGTCACCATGCCCTTCATCTACCTTATTTGTATTTCTCGATAAGCATAAGAAATAATTGTTTATTGCCCGTGAATGCATCAAGACTTGATTGGTGTATTAGTCATCACACTTATCATACAGCAAAAAAGGGTATCTATTTCTCCCAAAATTTCTATTTCTGCTGGGTCATGATGCCAATGCCTACATTTCTCGGACTACTCCAGCTTTCATTTTACACCAATTACCTGTGACAGTCTTATTTGAAGTGAAGTGAAGAGTGGAAACTCCTGGGAGATCAAAGTGACTTAAACAGCTGAGACTAATAGCTCTATTATGGTAAGTACAGACACACACAGACTATAAACACAACGCTTCTCATGCTACCACTGGGATTATTACAAAATATACAGTAAATCCCGACTCAAATTATTATACTGTACCTCAGACATTTATTTTTTGAAAGAAATCAATCTAATGTGAATGAATCATCACATTCGACTTCTATTCTCTGCTAGTCAAGCCTGTCCTCTAGATTTACCATGCAACCAGTGGAATTATGTTACCACAGGTTGAGTTGGAATCACTGATTGCAGGCAGTGTCCTCTGATTCTACAGTTCTGGACAAACGTTAACAGTTTGCAATGATCTATGTTATCTTGTCCCTTTATGATCCCTGAAGCAGCAATCATATCATCTCTTAACTTTCAGGTTTTTCAGTGAGAGCATGCCAATTGAAGTAATCGCTTCTCATAACTTAATCACTTTATCCCCTCAATCATTCTGATTGTTATCTTCTATATCCTCTCAATGACTGTATAATCTTCTTTGTACAGCGATGACCAGAACTGGTATCCCCCCTTAATCCTATCATCTTGTGTCACCTTGTTATCCTCATCAGGACTATTATTGTTCTGATAATCGCTCATCATCTTCTTGTATCATTTCCTATCCACATTCCTCTCTACCTTCTGTGACTGACCATAGGAAAAACTTCTCCCCAAGTCAATTTTCTCTGTGTTCAACAATTCCAACTGTACAGCCTTTGATATCTTAAAGATGGCATATTGATAGTTGTAGATTTTCTAAACCAGACCACCTCCAATATTTTTGATTCTCTTTTCCAATGGAAATGTTACTCCTGCTTGCTCTAATCATTCACAAAGTAAGTGCTTCATCCCTGCTCCTTAAATCTGAGGAATACTAATTTGAACATCCTTTGTGAACAATTTCAACATTGCCTCTGGCAGGACCATTTGAGACATTAATAGTCAAGGCTTTCCATTCCTAAAGTTGCTTGCTATTTAATGATCAAAAAAGATAACCCTGGACTTCTGTTATCAACACTAACTAGCTTCTTAAGCCATCACATCTCCTCTGTTCTTACCTCAGTGTTATAGCTCAAAGATTGTTTTATTCCCATCTCTCAGCTGGGTCTGATACTTACCTCTCTGTCCCAAGCAGCCTATTTTCCTCCCAGGAATTCCTTCAAATGAATTTGCTCCTTACTATATTTTCTCTTTTATTTCCCTTTTGCTTCCTGAGTTTATTATGTTGATGAGATGTTTCTCTTTCTCTCTCCAAGTTCTTTCTGTTAGCCATTCAGCTCTGCTCCTTGCCTTTGATGTTAGTTAACAGTAATAGTTCTTTATTTTCAGGGTACTGACCCCCTCGCCTTCAAATTTTCTGTCACCATCCCTTTCCTCAAAAAAATTCAACACTTGACCCTTATCCTTTGAAAACTCTTGTCCTGTCTTGGACTGCTTTTTTTTACTTCCAAAATTCTTGAGTGTGTTAGCTTCCAAATTATTGATCATCTTTCTTGGAACTTCACATCTAAATCCCTCCATTTAGACTTCAATGTATTCATAGTACCAAAAAAGTTCTTCTTTTTTGACATTCTAGGTACCTTGGGCAAAGGCAAACTATTCATCCCTACCCTATTCAACATATCTGTATCCTTTGACACCATTGATCATGCAGTGACTGCATTTTTCTGGTTTCAGGAAATGGGTTGTAGCCCTTTGAATCACTTACATTGGCTTCTCTTCATTCTTTTGCATTGTTACCTCTGGTAACCACCCAATAATCTTCCATTTTCAGTTTTTTGTGTATTGTCTGTCCTTGGCAATGTCATCTGAAACCACAGCATCAGTTTCTACCATATATGTTGATAACATATGGTCTCAGCCTCTCTCTACCTCTTTTAGCTAGTCTCCTTCCTTCAAAATTCTCTGGCTGCTTGTCCAACATCCAGCACTGGTTGAGCAAAGATGTTTTCCAATTAAATATTGAGAAGAGTAAACTGATTGCCATTAGCCCATGACACCAACTACATTCCTTTGCCTTGGACTCCATACTGTTGCCTGAAAAGCTTGAAGCTGAATCAGGCTGCTCACAATCTCATAGTTACATTTAATTCTCTATTACATACTTACATACTCCCTATGACATCATATTTCCATCCCTGTAACATAGCCTGACTTGGGCATCTTCCCAGCTCTTCTGCTGATAATAACCTCATGCCTGCCTTTGTTACATCTAGAGTGGACTATTCTAATGCATTTCCACCCACTATCTTCTGCAAACTTGAGGTCACTCAAAGCTCTGCTGCTCCTGTGTTAATTTCCACTAAGTCGTGCTCGCTACTTGTCTCTGTGCTCATTGACTTACACTGACGCCTGATTAAGCAACATCTCAAGCTTAATATTTTCATTTCTGCTTTTAAAGGCCTCCATCACCACTCTGGAATCTCATTCAACCTTCCAACTTCCCAAGATCCCTGCTCTCTGAAAATTCTGACCTCTTAAACACTCGCGATGTTAATGCATCTCCATTGACAACCATACCTCCCACAACTTATGTCTTAAAATCTGCAATATTCTCCCTTAATTCTCCAAATTTTCACCTCCTATAGCTGCTTGTTAAAACCTACCACTTTGATCAAGGTTTTTGTCATCTGCCTTAATGTCGCCTATAGTGACCCTGTGTCAAATTATTTTGCTGTAAACCAACTTAGGAAATGTTGCTCTGTTAAGCTACTACAAAAATGAAAGTTTTAATTGTGCGTTAAGGGCTTGGAAAGTGGGAAATTACAGTGTATGTAAAATGCCATTACCAAACTTTAATTGGCCTTAAGGTGCAGATGGAAGCTCTTCTGCTTATGAAACCAAGCAATTGTCTGGTAAAATGGCTGAGGGATCTCAGCTCTCTTTTTTTGAACACAGTACTTTTGCACTAAATATAGCAAGATAAAGATATGTTTTCAAGAAGTTCCAGAATAAAGTTGAAAAATTGAATCCAAAATTGACTCTGTGACAGGAAGCAGGGCCCAGGATAGATTGGCACATCAGGGTCAAATAACCAGTGCCTAGTGATTTAGGTCATACAGTTCTCAGTGCAGGGGTATGGAGTGTCGCCCTGAACTGCACTGGGGCCTGTGCTTTCTGACCTGACAGAAAGCAGAGGCTTATGGTTAACAGAAATTTGTGACTGTGGAAGGCTGATTCTAATTGGGTGCTACAGGGGTCAGTTCTAGGTCCCTTTTGTTCCGAGTGGAACTCTGTGATTTAGACCTAAATACAGAGAACATGATAAGAAAGAGTGTGTGATGGTATGAAAATGGGTCATATTATTGATTTTGAGAAAGAAAGTTAAATAATACACGGTGAAGTGAATGGTCAGACAAAAGAAAAGTGACAAATGGAACTGAATTAAATCTGGATAAGTACAAGGTAATTCATTTGAGGAGGACAAGCAAGTCAAGTGATTTCACAGTAATTGGTGGGATTTCGCAAAGTGTGAAGGAGCAAAGGGATGATGGAGTGCGTGTTCCACAGATCATTTGTATGGATGGATAACATGGTAAAGAAGGCATATGAAATATTATCACTTCTTTGTGGAAGCCTAGAACTTTTGTACACACAAGTTAGACACAAGTATGCTTCATGCATTTTACTATGTAGGACAGAAAAGCTACAGATGATTATATTTCCAAGAATGGTGAATTTTAAGTATGAGAAAAATTGGATAATCTGGGTTTATTTTCTTTGTAATAGAGGGATCTGGGAAACATTTAATTGAGGTGTATAAAGTTATGAAGGGTAGAAATAAAATGAGTGGGAAGGATTTAACTCCTGTAACAGGATAGTAAATTACCAGGGATCACACATTTAAATATTTAGTGGATGGAATTTGAGGATGAATCTTTTCACCATCAGGAAATGGGCATCTGGGACTTACTGCCTGATAGGATTCTAGAAGAAATCTTCATTACATTTGATGAGCATTCGAATATGCCCTTGACATGCTGTAACCTACAGACTGAATTTGGAAGGTGGAATTTGATTAAATAGCATGGAAGTCAAACAACTTGCTTCTGTGCCAAAAGCTTTCCTATCTTTCTGTAAACCTTTTATTCTATAATGGCAAAGTAATAATGTTCTAGCTGGTGATCATTCAATAACCTTTTCCTTCACTAATGACCAAAATACCACATGCATTTTCATCTGCTGAAAATGAGGGAAGCATTTCCAAAGGGATGGAATGTATTGTGAGAAGAGATCAATGATCATTTAAGACATTATGCCATAACGTAATGTGAAACTCAAATTCCCTTTTCATAGTTTTACTGCTAAATTTAGTGCTTACAATTTATATTTGCACCAGTGATCAATTTTATCTTGCAATGCAAGCTAATTTTATCATTTGTGATTGACTGGAAATGCAGCGCTGACTGCCATTTTGATCATGCCAGATAAAGAAATTATTAGTGCTCAGTGCAAAACAAAGAACTAAGTGTGTTTAGCAGTATCTGCTGAATTGTCTTTGTTAAATATCCATTGCATATGAACAAGCACGGAGTGAAAATTTGTCTGGATCATGTATTAGCAGCAATATTAGTTTTACTCTAGGCAGCATAGGATTAACACAACTATTGCAATGTAACAGATCTAAAACCACACACAAGATAGATTTTAAAGCCCTCATTACATTTATTCAAGAAAATGCTTTTTTCTTCATGACTTGTCGCTCTAATCATCTTGTTCTGTGCCTGTGAATAGCAAGCAGTGCAGGTAGTTTTTCAGTTCATGGTGAAGGTCAAGCGTTAAAATGTCTTGTGCTGAAGGCCAGATAATTAACATTCCTTTCATCATTCCTTTATAAATGGAAGCACACTAATAACTCAGATCAATGGCTTTTACATTGGTATAATTTGTCTTTGAAAAACTCAGTATTTGTCTTCCTTTTGCCATGGAATTTTTTACATTGACAACGTAAGTTGACATTTACCAGATGACAACTAAGAAACGGTGGTGGCAAAGTTGCATGTCTGGCTACTGTGCTACCATTCTATAAGGAGCAGTATTGGTACCGTATTGGGTTCCATGCCTCCTATGTATGAACATAAAAGGTCAACGTGTGATTTAGAAAGAAACTCCACATTGATAAACGATGTAAACAAAACACTAAGGTTTGTTTCTAAAGTAATAGAATGTTATTTAAGGAAGTAATAGGAAATTAATATTGCACCTGTCATACTGTGTATAATTATGCACACCACTGCACACAATGTATGCTGATCTTTGTAAAGGCGTAACCAAGGTTAACAAAAATGTCAGTGGAATTGAGAGCATGAAACCATTAGTAAAAAGTGAACAGAGTGATATTCTTTTCTCTGAAATGGAAATTAAGGCAGGACCAGATAGACGCCTTAAAATTTAAGCTTTAATAGAGAAAATGCTTCTACTCAGAGGGAGTCCAAAAGGATGAGGAATGAACACACAATAACCATTGATTGTCCAAATAAATATTTTAAGAGGAACTAATTTGCAGAGTGGTGAGAATTTGTATTTTACTATCAAATGGATGTGTTGATGCAGATACATTGATGCATTAAATGAAAATGGCAGTGCTGTGATTCTGTAACAGCAGTTCATACATTCATAATGAAATGCTCTGTGTTTAGGATGTACATTATTATAGACTGTTCTGAAGTTACCCTGGAGTTGCTGTGGATGCCAAGGTAGACTTCAACACAAATCATGAAATTCTTGTTCTTATGCAACTACAGAATATTTACAGTGAATACTGAAGTAAGGGAAATACATCTTGCCACAGTCAGACTTAACCCCTTATACTGGCAGACATGGGCAGGATTAATGTGGCTTTTCCAGTGTCACCTACAGTCTCACAACAAACTATTTAAATGAGGATATGGAGATGCCAGTGTTGGACTGGGATGTACAAAGTTAAAAATCACACAACACCAGGTATAGTCCAACAGGTTTTTAATTGGAAGCACTAGCTTTTGGAGCACTGCTCCTTCATCAGGTGGTTGTGGAGTATAAGATTATAAGACACAGAATTTATAGCAAAAGTTTACAGTGTGATGTAACTGAAATTATACATTGAAAAATACCTTGATTGTTTGTTGAGTCTCTCACCTGTTAGAATGACCATGAGAGTTTCACTTCTTTCATATGTAAATCACAAAACCTTTTTTAAAAAGTTACATTCTCAAGTGAACTTTAAAAATTGGTGTCAGCTCAGACAATGTATTGGGTATTGGCACCCCTCTGTGCTGCTGTCTGTGCCATAATGTTTAGACTGATTCTAATCTAAAAAATGAATTAACAGAATCTTACATGGATTCCTGCAGTTTTTAAGCAAAGTATAATGTAACTGTGCAAGTACATATTCACCCCACAAACTTGTATGTGTGTGTGTGTGTGTCCAAATTTGCACCCTAATATGCCAAAATTTTCATGCACAAGTTTGAACAAGACTATTTCTCTACTCAGGATCTCCAACCAACACTGTACACCAGGTACATTGACAACATTTTCTTCCTCTGGACCCATGGAGAGGAGTCACTGATAAAACTACACAGTGATATCAACAAGTTTCATCCCACGATCAAACTCACCATGGATTACGCTCTACTATCTGTCTCATTCTTGGGCACATGCATCTCCATCAAGGATGGGCACCTCAGCACCTCACTCTACCACAAACCCACAGATAATCTCACAATGCTACACTTCTCCAGCTTCCACCCAAAACATATTAAAACAGCCATCCCCTATGGACAAGCCTTATGCATACACAGGATCTGTTCAGATGAAGAGAAACATGACAGACACGTGGAAGTACTCAGGGGTGTCCTCATAAGAACGATGTGCAACTCATTGACCGCCAGTTCCGAAGTGCCACAGCAAGGAACTGTAATGATCTCCTCAGGAGACAGACACGTGCTGCAACAGACAGGGTATTTTTCATTGTCCAGTACTTCCCAGGAGCTGAAAAACGACAGCATGTTCTTCACAGCGCACAACACATTATCAATGAGGATGAGCACCTCGCCAAGACTTTCCCCACACCTCCACTTCTCACCTTTAAACAACCACCAAATGTCAAACAGATCATTGTTCATAGCAAACTGACCGGCGTTCAGGACAACTCCATACAACCCTGTCACGGTAGGCGCTGCAAGATGTGTCAGAGTGTAGAAATGGATACCACCGTTACGCGTGGGGACACCTCCCGCCATGTACATGCAGGTACTCATGCGACTCAGCCAATGTTGTCTATCTCATACGCTGCAGGCAAGGATGCTCTGGGGCATAGTACATTGGGGAAACCAAGCAGAGGCTACGGCAATGGACGAATAGGCACCACACAACAATCAACAGCCAGCAGTGCTCCCTCCCAGTTGGAGAACTCTTCAGTGGTCCGGGACATTCGACCTCAGACCTTCAGGTGACCATCCTCCAAGGCGGACTTCGGGAGAGGTAGCAGCATAAAGTGGCCGAACAGAGGCTGATAGCTAAGTTCCATACCCATAGGGAGGCCTCAACTGGGACCTTGGGTTCATGTCACACTACAGGTGACTATCATTGCACTATACACACACACAGACACTCCTACACACATGCACTCATGCACGCACACATACATATACAAGTTTGTGGGGTGAATTTGTACTTGCACAGTTACATTGTACTTTGCTCAAAAACTGCATGAATTCATGTAAGATTCTGTTAATTCATTTTTTAGATTAGAATCAGTCTAAACATTATGGCACAGACAGCAGTACAGAGGGGTGCCAATACCCAATACATTGTCTGGGCTGACACCAATTGTTAAAGTTCACTTGAGAATGTAACTTTTTTAAAAACGTTTTGTGATTTACATTTGAAAGAAGTTAAACTATCATGGTATTCAAATAGATGAAAGACTCAACAAACAATTAAGGTACTTTTCAATGTATAATTTCAGTTACATCACACTGTAAACTTTTGCTATAAATTCTGCGTCTTACAATTGTGTCCTCCACAACGACCTGATGAAGGAGCCAGTGTTTCCAATTAAACCTGTTGGACTATAACCTGGTGTTGTGTGATTTTTAAATATTTAAATGATAGCAATCTCACTTTAAATACAGGATTTGTGAGGTGAAGATTCACAGGCAGTGCTGTTGAGAAAGGAACCGGGCTGGATTCCACACAGCAAGGCCTGGCTGCTCCTCTCTCACTTGGTCCTTTTCATCTGTGTGCTCTTTGTTTTTTTAACTGGTATGAATTAGAGTCATAGAATGTACAGCACAGAAACAGACCCTTCGGTCCAACCCATCCATGCTGACCAGATATCCCAACCTAACCTAGTTCCATCTGTCACCACCCGACCCATATCCCTCTAAACCCTTCCTATTCATATATCCATCCAAGTGCCTTTTAAATGTTGCAATTGTACTAGCCTCCACCACTTCCTCTGGCAGCTCGTTCCATACATGTACCACCCTCTGCATGAAAAACGTTGACCCTTACGTCTCTTTTATATCTTCCCCCTCTCACCCTAAACCTATGCCCTGTAGTTCTGGACTCCCCCATCCCAGAGAAAAGACTTTGTCTATTTATCCTATCCATGCCTCTCAAACTTTTGTAAACCTCTGTAAGGTCACCCCTCAGCCTCCGACACTCCAGGGAAAACAGCCACAGCCTGTTCAGTCTCTCCCTATAGCTCAAGTCCTCCAACCCTGGCAACATCCTTGTAAATCTTTTCTGAACTCTTTCAAGGTTCACAACATCTTTCTGATAGGAAGGGGACCAGAATTGCACGCAATATTCCAACAATGGTCTAACCAATGTCCTGTACAGCCGCAACATGACCTCCCATCCCCTATACTCAATACACTGACCAATAAACGAAAGCATACCAAACGCCTTCTTCACTATCCTATCCACTTTCAAGAAGCTATGAACCTGCACTCCAAGATCTCGTTGTTCAGCAACAATCCCTAGGACCTTACCATGAAGTGTATAAATCCTGCCAAGATTTGCTTTCCCAAAATGCCGCACCTTGCACTTATCTAAATTAAGCTCCATCTGCCACTTCCCAGCCCATTGGACCATCTGATCAAGATCCTGTAATCTGAGGTAACCCTCTTCGCTGTCCAATTTGGTGTCATCTGCAAACTTACTAACTGTACCTCTCATGCTCGCATCCAAATCATTTATGTAAATGACAAAAAGTAGAGGACCCAGCACCAATATTTGTGGCACTCCACTGGTTACAAGCCTCCAATCTAAAAAACAATCCTCCACCACCACCCTCTGTCTTCTACCTTTGAGCCTGATCAGTATCCAAATGGCTAGTTCTCCCTCTATTCTGTGAGTTCCAACCTTGCTAACCAGTCTCCCATGGGGAACCTTGTCGAACACCTTATTGAAGTCCTTATAGATCACATCCACAGCTCTGCCCTCATCAACCCTCTTTGTTACTTCTTCAAAAAACTCAATCAAGTTAGTGAGACATGATTTCCCTTGCACAAAGCCATGTTGACTATCCCTAATCAGTCCTTGCCTTTCCAAATGTATGTACATCCTGTCCCTCAGGATTCCCTCCAACAACTTGCCCACCACCGATGTCAGGCTCACTGGTCTATAGTTCCCTGGCTTGTACTTACCACCTTTCTTAAACAGTGGCACCACGTTAGCCAACCTCCAGTCTTCTGGCACCTCACCTGTGACTATCGATGATACAAATATCTCAGCAAGAGGCTCAGCAATCACTTCTCTAGCCTTACTTCGTACATCATCTGGGTATTAGTAAAGTGCTAATGAAAGTTGTTAGGAATGACATTCAGTGCCAAAAGATATTGGTTTGCTCAAAACCACTTGCAGTACCAACAGGGCAATTCTTTTAAACTACAAATTTCTTGTTTTCCCTATTTTTCTTATGGCTGCACATATGTGGGACCACCAACATCTGCAAGTTCCCTTCTATGTCCTTCTTTACTCACCATGCTGACTTGGAAATGGATGGCTATACCTTCAGTGTCCTTGGGGTAAATTCCTGGAATTCCCTCCCTCATAGTATTATGGATCTACCTACATCACACAGACTGCCAAACCAGCTCACTGCCAGCTTCTCAAGGGCAACAGAGGATGGGCAATAAAATGCTGGTTAGGCCAGTAACACCCACATACCTCATGTGAATTTTAAAAAATACAGGGTGATTTCTGTTGTATGGAAATATAAAGATCTGAAAGGGTTAGGAATGAGGAGCACCTTAGGTACCATCCACTATGATGATGTCATATGGGCTTCTGAGGATGAACAGCTTCGGATCACAATGGAGTAAGAGACACCATCTGAGTCTTTCTCAAAGTCTCTGCAACAATGTCAGTCATATTAATGTCACTTGTACATAGATATTATTAAGCAATAAATTGTATCTTCTCATTAGATTCCCAAGTGTTTTTCTCTACTACATTGACCATTACCAGGAAAGAGGGTGATGGCAGCAAATCCGACAAATAGCTCATACAACATGATGAGCAGTGATAAGAATTCATCTTATGGCATGGCAACAATTGGTGCAGTTTCCATTTAACTGTGTCTTGCGTACTGGCAGCTTGGGGGTATCTTAGGGTCTCTTCAGACACAGCTTTAGGATAACAGCATCATGCAAACAATCAGCAGCTGAAAGAACTGAAATTTCAGAACCCTACAGGAGAGAATCTCATGGCAAAATTGAATGAGGCAGCATCTACAGACGATGGTAAAAAGCATTTCAGACCTGGTAAGAGATGCACAGCAGAAAGCCTGAGCTCAGAACCCCATGCTGCTGGAGCATTAGTTATGCCGATAAAGTTATAGATTGAGTTGGGAGCTGATGATCTGTAGCAGCACTATTGAGTCAAGGTTGAGCTAGAGAGAGTGCATAGACATCAGATGCTCCTCAAATTAGGTGAAATTCCTGTTGGGCAAGGTGAAAATTTTCAAATACAGTACGGTTTAAAGACTGGGAAAACTACAAGTATATTAGGTCATTTCTGATCTAATCAAGCAGTGAAAGAGTCCTGAGAGATTGCAGGTTTAAGGAGTACATCCTGTAAACATATTCTGTTTGTCCGTGAGTGAATATGCAATTTACAGTTAAGAGAAGCTTAATATTTAAATTACAACTTGTACCATCCTTCAATAAGGTCATACTTGATGAACATTCAATGGGTTCTGATTGCATGAAGGCTTTGTATCAAGTAACAGAAAATAAGTAGCATGTTGCCAAGAAACCAATATGCAGTTTGCAAACTTCAGGCAGATACTTGGCAAAGTGATCTGCAGTTTTACCTTGGCAGTTTCTTCAAAACTGTCGTTTTTCTCCTATGCTTCAGTTAGTGTTGACATCATCAACAATCTCATACAATGCTAGTTTTAGAAGTATTGATTCATCAAAGACCCTCACTCTCCTTCTGCACTACAATAGAGTCAGTCTCCATGTCCTTGTCACTTCAACGTATTTCCAGGTATAACTACAGTTTAACTGGCTGCACAAGATGTTTCTTATTTATTCATGGGGTATGGGCATCACTGGCTGAGCCAGCATTTATTGCCTATACCTATTGGCCCTTCAAAAGGTTGTACTGAACTGCCTCCTTGAACTGCAGTTATCCACGTGTTATAGATAGATCCACAATGCCACAAGAAAAAGAGTTCCAGGAATTAGACCCAAAACAGTGAACACATGGGTACAGTTACAATGTTTAAAGGACATTCAGATAAATATGTGAATAAGAAATGTTTAGAGGGATACAGGCCAAGCTCAGGAAGTGGGATTAGTTTAGTTTGGGATTATGGTTGGCATGGATTGGTTGGACTGAAGCATTTGTTTCTGAGCTGTATGACTCTACATTTCTAAGTCAGGATAATGAGTGGTTTAGAGGGGAACATGCTAGTGCTGCTGTTCCCATGTAACTGCTGCCCTTCTCTTACCAGATAGAAGTGGTTGTGCGTTTGGAATCTGCAGTCTAAGGAACCTGCAGTGCATCTTGTAGACAGTACACACTGCTACTACTGAGCATCGGTAGTGGAAAGAGTGAATGTTTATGGATGTTTGTAGATATAGTACCAATGTTGTCAAGCTTCTTGAGCGTTGTTGGAACTGCACTCATCCAGGCAACAGAAGAGTATTCCATCTCACTCCTGACTTGACTTGTGCCTTGTTGAGGGTGAACAGGCTTTGGAAGGTCAGGAGAGGAGATGCTTGCTGCATGAGTTTTAGCCTTATTTTTCTCTTGTCGCCATTTTATTTATATGCCAAATCCAGTTGAGTTTCTTGTCAATGGTAATCTCAAGGATGTTGATAGTGGGGGATTCAGTGATGGTAATACCGTCAAATATCAGGGGATGATAGTTAAATTCTCTCGTGTTGAAGATGGTCATTGTCTGACATTTGTGTGGTGAAACTGTCATCTTGTCAGTTGTCATCCAAAGCCTGGATATTGTAAGGTCTTGCTCCAATTTGGCTATGGACTGTTTCGGTATCTGAGAAGTCATGAATGGTGCTGAACATTTTGCAATTGTCAGTGACATCCCCACTTCTGACCTTATGATGAAGGGAAGGTCGTGATGAAGTAGCAGCAGATGGTTTGGTCTAGGTCTCAACCTTAAGGAACTCTTGCAGAGATGTCCTGGAACTGAAATGACTGACCTCCAACAACCACAACCATCTTTCTATGTGCCATGATTCCAACTAACAGGCTATCACCCCCTTTTCCCTTTGCTTCCAGTTTTGTGAGGGCTCCTTGATGTGAGGGCTCCTTGACATTCAGACAAATGTGGCCTTCATTTCCAGGACAGTCACTATCACCTCACTTCTGGAATTCAGCTCTTTGCTTGTAATTGAACCAAGGCTGGAATGAGGTCAGGAGCTGAGTTGTCCCGGCTGAACCCAAACTGGGCGACATTGAGCAGGATATTGCTGAGCAAGTGCTGTTGGTGACATTTTCCATCACTTTACTGATGATGAGTGTAGACCGATGATGTGATAAGTGGCCAGGTTGGATTTATTCTACTTTTTGTGTACAGGACATACCTGAATAATTGTCTGAAAGATGCCAGTGTTACACTGGAAGAGCTGCAAGTTCTGGAGCACGAGTCTTCAGCACTATTGCCAGAATGTTGTCAGGGCCCGTAACCTTTGCAATATCCAACACCTCCAGTCATTTCTTGATATCCTGTGTAGTTAATTGAATTGGCTAAAGACTGCCGTCTGTGATGCTGAGGACCAGTGAAGGAGGCTACGATGGATCAACCATTTGGCACATTTGGTTAAATCTGCTGCAATTGCTTCAGCCTAATCTAATGTACTGAAGTGCTGATCTGCTCTGTTATTGAGGAAGCAGCCATTTGTACATCCTTCTCCTCCAGTGAATTGTTTAATTGTCCATCATTATTTATGACTGGATGTGGCAAGACTGCAGAGCTTACATCTGATCCATCATTTGTGGAATCTCTTAGTGCTGTCAATCACGTGATGCTCATGATGTTTGGCATGTCCTGTTTGGTAACTTCAGCAGGTTGACACCTCATTTTAACTACACCTGCGATGCCCTCTGGCAGTCTTCATCAAACCAGGCTTGATAGTTATGATTGAGTTGGGAGTATGGTGGGCCACGAGGTGGCAGATTGTGCTGTAGTACAGTTCTGCTACTGTCAATGGCCCACAATGCCTCATGGATGCCCAGTTTTTAATTGCTAGATCTGCTCAAAGTCTGTCCTGTTTAACATGGTGATAGTGTAACACAGCACAATGGAGGGTATTCACAATGTGAAGGCGGAACTTCATCTCCAAAAGAATTGTGCAGTGGTCACTCTTACTGATCTGCATCTGCAGGCAACAGATTGGTAAGGGTGAGGTCAGTATGTTTTTCATGCTTGTTCGTTCATTCAAATCCCCTACCCAGAGTACATTCTGCATCCTTACTGCCCTCAGTGCTTTCTCCAAGTGTTCTTCTACATGGAGGAGTACCGATACATCAGCCGATACATCAAGGGCTCTGCTTGATGATAATGAACCAAAGATTTCCTTGCCCATGTTTGACCTGATGCCATGAGATTTCATAATGTCCAGAGTTAATGTTGAGGATTCTCAGTTCTATGTTCTAACTCTCTCCCTACTGTAAACCATTACACCGCCACCTCTGCTTGGTGGGACAGGACATATCTGGGGACTGTGATGGTGATGTCTGAGACATTGTCTGTAAGGTATGATTCTGTGAGTATAATTATGTCAAGTTGTTGTTTGACTAGTCTGTGGGACAGCTTTCCCAAGTGTGGCACCAGCACACAGATGTTAGTAAAGAGGACTCTATTACCTGGGTCCCTGGATTAGTGGTCCAGCAATAATACCACTACACCATCACCTTCCAAGATATCTAAAGTGCTACATTTAACTTGTGGACTCTCCATGGAGCAGGAACAGACATGAGATTGATTTACATGCAAATTATGAATATTGAGGCAATTAATAATATGCATGAATGTGGACTAATTTGTGCAGGAATTTCAAGGCTTTTACAATTCTGAAAAGAATAAAAAAGAGACCTGATCAGGCAATTGAAAGGTCCCAATGGGATATTTCATCTTGAATGTTTGTGAGGAACAAATGCATTTACAAGTTTACTGCTGTCTTGATCTATCAGCATCTCGGGGCTGTGGTATCACTCATTTTAGAGCATTCGGATCCTGAGGGAAAATCAGTTTATTCTGCTAAAGGGCAGCTTGGCTGTGACACTTTTCTGCTTTCCAAAGGGGAAATTCTAACTTTTTGTATCAAAACAAATATTCTCAAGTTACATATAGCAAAGTTAAACAAAAATAAACTTGTGCTGTGCCCCTTGCTCAGCAGTGTAGAATTTTGTATTTCCCACAAGTCATCTGCTGTGAGTGAGAATTTTCAAACTATGCTAAATTTGGGACAGTTCTGCCTTGGGGGGTCCGCACAGAAACCTTTTCTGATGAGATAGAAGAATATGTTAGTGATTATGATGAGACTGAAAGAAGAACATTGTAGGGGGCTCAGAATGCTGAATAGAAACTGGAAAATAAAGCAGATAGCTGAGGAATTTCAATATTACAGTCAAAGGAAATGAAAATATTGAATGGGGAAGGAAATGTGATATCTCTCTGATGTCTGTTGTCAATCATTGAAAGACATTGGCACTTGGGATTCTGGAAAGAATCAGTCACAGCTGGACAGAGGAAAATTTTGAAAAGAAAGGAACTTGCATACATAAAGCACGCTGTCTCATGGTTCAAACAGTTCAGCGTTATTCTTTCCAAGTTTTTGCAATTTTATTACTTTCGCAGTTCATTATAACCACACAGCATTGCATTGAATATACAACACAGAAACTGACCATTCGGTTCAACCTTTCCATGATTTCCTACTTCAGTGTTGCCCAGCTTTCTGGATTGAACTCTTTCAGCTTACCTTTTCATCTCTTCTCCCTTATATGTTTATGGTTTCACCTTAAATGCATACATATTGATCACAGGAGCTACTCCATATTCTCACCACTAGAAGGGTAATGAAATATCATCTGAATTCCCTATTGGAATTTATAGTGGCTTACTTGTATTGAAGACCCTGGTTGGTCTTCACACAAGTAAAAACAATTTGGGCTGAATCTTTCCACATGAAACAAGTCTACAGAAGCTGGTGTCTATCACCCAGTCACCTTTTATTTACATATGGGAGTCCTTGTCACTGATCCAGCTCCCTCAGAGCCAGCTCTCAGAGCGACGAGAACCTCCATCATTCTTGCTTATATCCAGCAGCCAGGGCTCCCTGATTGGACTAGAATAACAATCCTAAT
This sequence comes from Chiloscyllium punctatum, assembly GCF_047496795.1. Taxonomy (NCBI): domain Eukaryota; kingdom Metazoa; phylum Chordata; class Chondrichthyes; order Orectolobiformes; family Hemiscylliidae; genus Chiloscyllium; species Chiloscyllium punctatum. Next base: position 39,584,175 of record NC_092744.1, read on the forward strand.
CAAGGAACTCATATTCTGTGAGGTCTACCTGGCTGATCTTGTTACAATCACTACATACCTCTCTTTCTGAATCTGAGGACATAGTATGGTTCTTTTCTCATAGCTCCTCCTGGGGCACTTTTGTACCAGGTCAGGTTCCTCCAATTCTGCCTCAGATACAGCAGTGTATAACACACAGTTAGTCACCTCCTGTGCCCAGAGTGTCTCAGAAAAAAAATTAATTCTCTTCTTCAGGCAACAAAGGCATCAAAGTGATGACATGCATTGTGTCCGGCTCAGATTCCGAAGTATCTTCAATGCTTGATGGAGAGGGAGAACCGACGGAATCCAGAACAGCCAGGAAGGCTGTCCAGGGGCCGAGCACATTTTGCACTGCACTGTTTGCAAACTTGCAGTTTTCATATCGTCTGTGTTTGTTCAGGACTGTCGCACCTACCTGAACTTAATATGTCACTGGACCTGAGCTCACATTGACCATACCTCTTACCCAAGCAAGGCCACTCCTGTGGTTCCTACACCAAATCTCGTCCCTTGAAGTAAGCTGTCTTTCTCACTGGCAGGCTCTTGTCTCTGGCATTGGCGTTCCTGATGCCATTTTGCCAGGCCATTGGATGATGGATGGTATGGAGCTGTCCTTGTATGTCAAATATCTTTGGACTTCAGGAAATACTTGAATCCCCTGCTGATAAACAATGACTAACAAATAACAAATCTGTGACTAACACTTCCAGGAGTCTGTGTATTACAAAAGATGCATACAGTTTTCTATCATCATTACTCCATTTGACAAATGAACTCTATGCATGTTCAAACACTTTGAATTGACATCCACAATGACTAAGAACACAGCCCATGAATGGACCTGTATAATCAACGTGTGACTGAGTCCAGGGTTTACACAGCCATTCCCAGGAATGTGGAGGAGCTGCTGGCAATAAATTTGTCATTTTTTTTTAGATTAGATTACAGTGTGGAAACAGTCCCTTCGGCCCAACATGTCCACACCGACCCGCCGAAGCGCAACCCACCCATACCCCTACATTTACCCCTTACCTAACACTACGGGCAATTTAGCGTGGCCAATTCACCTGACCTGCACGTCTTTGGACTGTGGGAGGAAACCGGAGCAAACCCATGCAGACACTGGGAGAATGTGCAAACTCCACACAGTCAGTCGCCTGAGGCGGGAATTGAACGCGGGTCTCTGGCGCTGTGAGGCAGCAGTGCTAACCATGCCACCTTTATAGCATGCTGGGTACTGCCTTACCACCACAGCTACGTCTGCACCCATTCCTGCCAACAGACTTAACCTCTTCACCTTGGAAACCCCTGGATGGCTCTGGTGGAGTTCAGCCAGAGTCTGACAGTGACCTTAGCTCGGGACAATTACTCTTATTCCCCATAATTATATGCCATAATCTGTTGTGATCTGGTCTCTCTGGGTCCAATTCTGGTTGTGATGACCCTTCGGCTTTCCTACTCATCACCAGCTGTTTCAGTTTTGCCAGGACCAGATCCTTCGGTGTTCAAAGTCTAATATTGTCAGCTGTGACTAAAAGTGTGTCCAGAAAATGTAAAACCATTATGGGACTCTTTCAGTGGTGGTACCACTGGTGGTGTATTTGCCAGTGGGAAGCAGCTCAATATATCTGATTTGCTACTTGGCCTCCAGGATGTTGTTCCAACCTGTAATAGTATGCGTTTAGTATAAGAGACCATGGTTGATTTTGGCCTGAAGCTATGGTGGCATTGCCTTGGCCTCTTAAGTACACCTAGCAGGAGTTTGTCGTCCATGATTATTACAAATTTTCATCTGTAAATATGTTGATGGAACCTTCTGACTCCAAATATGATTGCCAAACCTTCCTTCTCTATTTGAGCATATTTATACTCTGCATTAGCCAAAATCCTGGATGCATACGCAGTTGGGCATTCCTATCCATTGGGCCACCCAGGAGCTAATACTACCTTGATGCCCTATGGGGAGGCATTGTATGTCAATACCATATCTCACTTGGGATTATAATGTACCAACACCTTCAAGGATGATAGCTGTTCCTTAACTTCCCTGAAAGCTATAGCTTGGCTACAAGACCATTTCCAAGGTAGACTCTTTTTAAGAGTTAATGCAAAGGTGCCAGGATGGAGGCCAGGTTATTCCATAATAATTCATCAGTCCAATGAAAGACCTAAGCTCCAGTACAGTTGTGGGAACTGGTGCACCTTTGATTGCCCTCACTTTATCTTCCAAAGAATGTAACCTGGTCTTGTCAACTCTGTAGCCAAAGTTGAACACTTAGCATGCCTAGAACACACATTTTTCCCTTCTAAGGCATACACCCACCTGGGAGAAATGCTTAAGGTCAATGTCTAAGTTCTCTGAGTGTTCCTTATTGGTCTTCCCTGTTATTAGTGTGTCGTCCAGATAACATAGAAACGTACAGCACAGAACAGGGCCTTGGGCCCATGATGTTGTGCCGAGTTTTAATCCTAATGTAAAATATAATAACTTAACCTATGCACCCCTCAACTCACTGACTGCAGATGCTGGAAACCAGATTCTGGATTAGTGGTGCTGGAAGAGCACAGCAGTTCAGGTAGCATCCAAGAAGCAACGAAATCGACGTTTCGGGCAAAAGCCCTTCATCAGGAATATGCCTGCAATAACTCTCGATATTATCGACGGCACCTCCAACCTTTGTGTCATCTGCAAATTTACTAACCCACCCCTCAACCTTCTCATCCAAGTCATTTATAAAAACTACGAAGAGCAGAGGCCCGAGAACTGAGCCCTGCAGGACCCCATTTAACACTGACCTCCAGGCAGAATACTTTCCATCTACAACCACTCTCTATCTTCTGTCAGCCAACTAATTCTGAATGCAGATAGCCAAATCTCCCTGTATCCCATAAATAGTGACTGGGGGTAGACCTTGTAAAATGTTTTCCGTTGTCTGCTGAAAAATTGCATGGGCTGATGATACCTCAAATGGCAGTCTTGTATATTGGTACAAACCCTTATTGGTATTAATTGTAGCATATTTCTAGGAATTCTCATCTAGCCGCAATTGCAAGTATGCGTGACTCATTCCTCATTCCTGATAAAAGGGCTTATGCTGATTCTCCTGCTCCTTGGATGCTGCTTGATCTGCTGTGCTCTTCCAGAACCACACTCTCGACTCTGATCTCCAGCATCTGCAGTCCTTACTTTCTCCGATGTATGACTCATGCCCAGCTTCATGAAAGACAGCCCCCACCTGTCAAATTTGCATATAAATTCATAGCAGACATGGAAGGAGCTGCCAGAGGAAGTGTTGGTACAATTGCAACATCTAAGAGGCATTTGGATGGGTACATGAATAGGAAGGGTTTGGATATGCCGGGTGCAGGCAGGTGGGACTAGATTGGGTTGGGATATCTGGTCGGCATGGACAGGTTTGACCAAAGGGTATGCTTTCATGCTGTACATCTCTATGACTCTACCCGTCATGTTGTATTGCCTGGGGCTGTAAGGTAAAGCGGACAGGCGAAGACTTAGAAAGAAAGGTTTAATGGGGTCTTGGGCAAGAGCAAATACTTCCCCAAGGGTTGAGAAGGAGGGCAGTAAGAAGGCCATGTTTATGTTTGGGTATTCATCAGGAAGGAGATGCTAAGCCTGCTGTTTGTGAATATTTTCATCAGGAAAGTTATTTTGCCTTATACCAGTGAATAGGAATAAAACAAATTTATCATCCAGAATGGGGTGGCAACAAACTTGGAAGAGCTTTAATCAACAGGTAAAGTGTGATCACCTTTGATGGCACGATATTAGTAAGAGGCAACTTTGCCATCAGAGGCGAGTCCAAATAATTTCACTTGTTGGTTTAAAAAACTTTCCAGTGGCCATTACTCCACCACAATGGTTTTGCACTCTGAAAACTGCATTAAGAAACTGGAATAAATGCTTGAATTCATCTAAACTAAACAATAAAGTACTTTGTTTGTCAAAATATTAATTCATTTACATCTAAGAAAGATTATCATCTAAATTGGATGTCCCATCTCTTAATTGAGCAGGCTGCAACCAGAAATACTGCTTCAATCCACCAGCATGTGATGATTGTGATAATCCATTTACAGGACACAGTGCACATTGAATTTGCTGTGAAAATTAGGTCACGGGAACAATCACTTTGGATGAAAATAATAAAATAAAATTTAGTTTTTGCTTCATTTGATTGGAAAGCAAACAGGAAATTACTGTAAAATGTTTATGTAATGACAGGCTAACCCTCAAAAATAATTTGCCCTGATGATCTAAGGAAAAAATCTTCCACAACTCAAAAGAAAGTAAGTCCCTGTTTGATAATTGGGTGACATAATTAATCTTCCTGGCCAATATTTTTCTTAACATCATAAGTAAATGAACTGGTCAATCACCTGATTTTGTTTTATTTTCGAGTCAAATACGACTACTGCAGCTAACTACACAACAGTTCATCACATATAATGTACTTTGAAACACATTGAAGAGTTACAATGTGGTCTTCTTCTCTACCAGACAAGGGAGAGATATGTTATTACTCCTGCTCAGAACAATGTAGTGACAAAGAGTTCAAAGGAAGGAAGTGAGAATATTGCAGATATCCTAACTATAGGATATCCAGACTTCTCTCAAACAAGAAAGCATTCCCTTAATCTGCGTAATTGTGCAATCCACTCTGCTGTTTTAGGAAGACAGTCAGTGAAACATCAACAGTAAAACATCTAAAATTAAGACTAGAAAGACTGAGCCCATTGACAATTTTCAAATGCTTGAAGCGAATCAATTTGGATTTGTAAAGGACGGGTTATGTCTGACAAACCTGACTGAATTAATTAAAGAGCTGAAAGTTAAAATAGAATCAAATATTGAATCTGTTTATTGACTTGTTTGGAAATTGGCCAAGCAGCAGGAAACATGGACCAGGGATAATGGAAAGGTAAACAAATTGGCAGAACGTGACTAGGGGTGCCCAGCAAGTATCTGCTTTGGAAATTCAACCATACACCACAACTACTAATATCTTAGCCGATGGGATGGAAAGACACATATCCAAATTTACTAATGTGACAAAAATAGATTACACTGTAAGCAGAGGGCATGAAATCATAAAATTAAAAAGAGGCATAAATAGAGTCAGTGTCAGTGGCAAGTGGACAAAAGAATGAAACACAAGTATGAATCACCATGATAATTATTTGTCCTTCTGCTTCTGTCCATCCAAAAATAACAAACACATTTCCAATTTTTCTTTCAATAATAACCTTGTACTTGAGCAATTAAAAATTCCTGGTAAAAGCAATTTCTCAATTCAGATGTTCAAAGCATTATAGGGCCTAGTGCTCTGCATTATATACTAACTCATGGCTGCTGAAAAATGCCTGAAATTTCTAAAAGGATCAGATTTTTGTTTATCCTAACAAGCACTGAGGTAAACAATAGGTGCTAAACTATGTGTGATAAGACGGGCCCATAACTTTCTTCTGTGTTACAGACAGATTAGTTTAAGACCTTGAACCTTTGTAACAATTACTGCATATATAAGATTATTCTATTTTGGGATTGTATCTTTCAATTTATGGTAAATAAAAGCGATCGTGCAATTTGCTCTTCAGTCTACCCATCAGCAAGCCTGAGTGACTGGGTTGTTAGGGATCAAAGAAATGATTGCAGCTCTGATGAAGAGTCATCTAGACTTGATCTCTCTCTCCATGGATGATGTCTGATTAGTTATAATTTCCAGCAAGCATCTGCAGTAATTTGCTCCGAAAGAAAGATTCAAATTGTTTACTGAGGAAAAAGTGCAAGATATTTATACTTGGAGACAATGGCTCTGTTTCTGAGTTTGCCATATGTATACTTGCCCAAATTACCAGAAAACTGTGGTTGATATCAGATTGTAAACAGTTGCACTGTAAACTGTCTATTTATTCAAAGATGAATTCAAAGATTTGTAATTAAAGATAACTAAGTAGCATTATTTCTGAAATGCGCATCAGCCATGATTGAATGGCGGAGTGGACTCGATGGGCCAAATGGCCTTACTTCTACTCCTATGTCTTATGGTCTTATTATTGGATGAAAAGATTATGGACAGAATCTATAGGGACTTGAATGACATGGATAATAATGAGAAATGTATCTGGATTGCAAGACAAGTCCAGTAAGGCTTATCTCAGCATTGGAAACAATGTGCTGTATCTTTTAACTATGTTCCAGAAGTTGAGGTGAGATTTTCACAAGGCAGGGGCGAGTTGCTTACTGGGGGGACTATTGTTTTGTTAATGACATTATCAGCTGCATATCTCACCTCATTAATCATAGAATCAAAGAATTTTACAATACAGAAAGAGGTCATATGACCTATCGTATCTTTACCGGCTCCTGAAAGAGTGACCCAGTGAGTCCCCATTCTTCAACCCTATCTTTCTACTCCTGTATGTTAATCACTTTCAAATACATATCCAGTTCTCCTTTGTAGCCTCTTATGGAATCCACCCCCACCATTCTCCCAGGTGGTGCATTCCAAATCCTAGTCCACATAAAGAAGCTTCTCCTCATCTCACCCCAAATCATTTGTGAACAATCTTGAAATTGTGACCCGTACTTACTGACATTCCAACGAGTAGAAACAGAATATCCTTCTTTGCTCTGTAAAAATCGTTCATAATTTTGAACACCTCAGTAAGGTCACCTCTTAATCTCTCTGCTCCAAGCCCAATTTCGTTATTCTTTCCTTGTATCTAAAATCCTTCATTCCTGCTATCAGTCCTTTGCACTCTACCTTAAATAAGGTGCCCAGAACTAAACACGCTACTCCAAATGTGGTCTGACCAATGTTTTGTAGAGATGTAGCACTAATCCCTTGGGGTGGCATGGTGGCTCAGTGGTTAGCACTGCTGCCTCACAGCGCTAGGGACCCGGGTTCAATTCCTGACTTGGGTATTCCCATCTGTATAGAGTTTGCACATTCTCCCTGTGTCTGCTTGGGTTCTCTCCCACAGTCGAAAGATGTGCAGGTTAGGTGAATTGGCCTGCTAAAATTGCCTGTAGTGTGAGGTGCATTTGTCAGGGGTAAATGTAGGGGAATGGGTCTGGGTGGGTTGCTCTTCAGAAGGTCGGTGTGGACTTGTTGGGCTGAAGGGCCTGTTTCCACACTGTAGGGAATCTAGTCTAGTCTTTTTGTACTCTATGCCTCTATTGAGCAACCCAAGGATTCTATAAGCCTTCTTAAGAACCATATTATTTGGCATAGCCACCTTCACAGGACCATGAATATGAATCCCGAGGTCCTTCTGTTCCTGTAATCTACTCAAAGTTGTACAATTGTGCCTGCATTGTGTCTCCATATTTCTTTTACCAAAACACATGACTGTACATTGAAATTCAACTACCAGCTGTCTGCCCATTGGACCAACTTGTCAATGTCCCTCTGAAGTTGCTCAGCGTCAACCTCACAATTCATGATTCTCCTTAGCTTAGTATCATTTGCAAGTTTAGATATTTTTCCCAAAACAACACATCTCCATATCATTTATATAAATCAGAAAAAACAAAGATAACAACACCAGTCCCTGGGGAATGCCATTTTCAACCTGTTTCCAGTCCTGAGAAATGTCCATCTATACCTACCCTCTGTTTCCTATCTTTCAGCCAAATATTAATTCGTTCTGCCAAGGACCCATCAATCGCAAACATTTTTAACTTGTTAACCAACCTGCCATTTGGCACATTATTAAATGTTTTCTGAAAGTCCATTCATACAACATCCACAGCACCATCCTTATCCACTGCCTGTGTCACCTCATCAAAGAACTCAATTAAATTTGTCAGACATGGCCTGCCCTTGACAAAGCCATGTTGATTCACTAGTATTAGCTTATTTTTCTCTAACTATGTATTTGTCTTATCCTGTATTTTGGCCTCCATCTATTGAAGTCGAACTGACAGGTCTGTAGCTTCCTGGGATAACCTTTACCCTTTTTTAAACAGCACCATATTTGCAAAGTTTCTGTCAATAGTTCCACAATTCGTTCCCTTGCCTCTTTCAGCAATCTCAGATGTATTCCATCTAGGCCTGGTGACTTCTCTACTTCGAATGCCTCTTGCCTTTTTAACACCTCTTCTCTATCTTTTGTTCTCAACACCCACATTTTCAACTTGTCACCATTTTAATATTTGGTAAAGACAGAATCAAAGTACTCATTTAGTACCTCTGCCATACCTTTTGCATTAGTGAGCAATTTACCCTGCTTGTTCCTTCTGGGCCCCATCCTATCCTTCACTTTTGCTATTGCTATTAATTTTACTATTAATTTTACCACTTGGTGCAGCTACCATCCTATTCTCATGCTTCCTCTTAACAATTGCTTTTTCCACACTTAGCCTCTCTACAACATTTTTAAAAAATTCATTTGTGGCCGTGGGCACCACTAGCTGGCTGGCAGTTTAATGCCCATCCCTGGATACCCTTGAGAAGATGGTGGTGAGCTGCCTTACTGCACCACTGCAGTCTGCATGCTGACTCACATTGCCCTTAGGAAAGGAATTCCAGGATTTTGACTCAGCGACGGTGAAGGAATATTTTCCATTCAAGATGGTGAGTAGCTTGGAGAGGAACATGAAGTTGGTGGTGTTCCCATGTATTTGCTGGCCTTGTGCTTCTCAATGGAAGTGGTTGTGATTTTGGAAGATGCTATCTAAGGATCTTTAGTGAATTTCTGTAGTTATCTTGTAGATCGTACACAATACAGCTACTGAGCATCAGTGGTGTAGGGAATGAACGTTTGTGGATGTGGTGCCAATCAACGTGGATAGGTTTTGTCCTGGAAGGTTTTGAGCTTCTTGGGTGTTGTTGGAGCTGCTCCCATCCAGACAAGTGAGGAGTATTCCATCACACTCCTGATCTGTGCTTTGTAGATGATGGGGAGTCAGGAGGTGAGTTGCTTGTTGCAGTATTCCTAGCTTGTGACTTGCTCTTAGAGTCATAGAGTCATAGAGATGTACAGCAAGGATACAGACCCTTTGGTCTAACATGTCCATGCTAACCAGATATCTTAAATTAATCTAGTCCCATTTGCCAGCATTTGGCCCATCTCTCTCTAAACCCTTCCTCTTCATACACCATTCCAGACACCTTTTAGTATTGGAATTATACCAGCCTCCACCACTTCCTCTGGGAGCTCATTCCACACACGCACCACCCTCTGTATGAAAAATGGTGCTTCTTAGGTCCCTTTTAAATCTTTCCCTTGGCACCTTAAACCTATGTCCTCTAGTACTGAACTCCCCCAACCCCAGGAAAAGACCTTGCCTATTTACCCTATCCATGACCATCATGAGTTTATAAACTTTTATAATGTCACCCCTCAGCCTCTAACGCCCCAGGAAAAACAGCCCCAGCCTATTCAGCCTCTCCCTTTAGATCAAACCCTCCAACCCTGGCAACATCCTTGTTAATCTTTTCTGCAGCCTTTCAAATAGTCACTGTGTTTATTTAACAAGTCCCATTGCGCTTCTGGTCAATGGTAACCCCAAGGATGTTGATAGTGAGTGATTCAGTGATGGTAATACTGCTGAATGTCAAAGAGAAATGGTTAGCTTGTCATTGCCTAGCATTTGTATGGTGCAAACGGTACTTGCTACTTGTCACCCCAAGCTTGGGTATTGTCTAGATCTTGTTGTAGTTGAACATAGACTGATTCAGTATCTTAGATATCATGAATGGTGCTGAATATTGTGCATTCATTGGCAAACATCACCACTTCTGTGCTTATGATGGAGGGAAGGTTGTTGATGAAGCAGCTGAAGATGGTTGGGCCTAGAATACTCAATGGGATATCTGAGATACTCTTCTGATTCTTATGGTTATTATTATTCCGGTATGCATCTTTTCTTCCTTATTTTCTAATCAGTATATTTGATAAAAGACAGGAAACAGAGGCTAGGTATAGACAGGCATTTCTCAGACTAGAGGTGAGTTGAAAGTGATGTTCCCCAAGGACCAGTGTTGATGATTGACATCCAGGGTACGCTAGCTTTTTACCCTGAATTTATTTCTCATGAGTACACACTTAGTTTGCACTCTGTTCATATCTCTTCTGAAAGTCTCCAATTTTCATCTACTGGTTTATCTACCAAAATATGTTTCTAATCAACCTGCTCCAGTTCCACTTTTAGATGCCTAAATTCTGCCATTTTTCAGTCTAGGATCATAACCCTTGACTGGTTTTTATCCTTTTTCAACTTAATATTGAACTTTTTTTGTACTATGATCACTATTTCCCAAATGCTCCCACATCTGATATTTTCTATACTTAATCTGCTTTATTTCCTAAGACCAGATCCAGCTCCCTACATGGTAGGACTGGAAATGTGCTGTTCCAGAAAGTTCTCCTGCACACATTGCAGTAATTTCTCCCCTTCGATACCCTACAATCTACTTGTTTTGCCAATCTCCATAATCTACCGACAAATGCCTTCTTCTATTTCCTCACAGCTATTTGGAGGTCTACAATGAATACCCAGCAAAGTCATTGCTCCCTTCCTGTTTCTCACCCTAATATGCAGAGTTCTGTTTCACCATCCACTATGAGCAAAGGAAATTCTTGATATTGGTGTCAGAGCAGGTACCTGGTGACTTCAGCTCACCATTGGACATGAACAGCCTCCATAGTGTGCACCATACAACAACATCCCAGGACACAACCCATGAGCTTCAGCTACATGCACCCCATATCCACAACATTGAATTGCTAACCCCTCGGAATTCTCACCGCACCTCATCCTGATCCTCATACAGGATGCTGAGGAAGTTGAGACCTGCACTGCAAGGCACACCAGCAACTAGTATTGAAAGGCTGCAGTCAGGACAATTTTCACATGGGGACAGGTGCCCAGCTCACAGATTGGACAAGGCTGCATCTCAGGGCCATTCACTTGCTCTGTTGGGACTCACACACTTCACACCTACCTACATCCAGCCTTGCCTTGTTTTGCCTTGCTGTGCCAAACACTGTAAACCTTACCAGGCAGCTTGCCTTGTTAGTCAGCTGTCCTCAGTCAAGAACGTGTACAATGTGTTGTATGACACCATACTACATCAATCTCACACCTGCACCATGTGCCAGTAATGCACTGGATGTGCAGCCAGCTAATAGCCATATCTTAAAGTCTTTGGAGAGTAGTCCTTCCCAAAGTCCATGCAAGTATCCATCAGGTAGAAAGTCCTAGCCAAGTTAGTCATGGGCCGTCTCCGATACCAGTTCATAGTCAGATGTCCAATTGGGGTGCTCTCAGTCACAGGGTCCATACATCTATAGAACTGTGAATGGGTCATGTTCAATGCTATTGTGCTTAGCAGCCAGTCCACAGGTGGGACTAAACAGTCAAGGAGATGTAGGACCATTATTCAGAGTCTGGGAATTTCTCATGTGAGCTGTCCAGTGAGATGTGAAGGTGTGAAGTTTACAGGCTTCATGGGAAGGGCTATCAGGAACAGGATCTGGATGCTTGTGGCCTTGCCAACACATAGAGGCAGAGGCTGGCAGCCATTGTCCAATGAGAGCTTGCCATCATGCTGGGAATCAGAAATACACAAGGTGAACGAAAACGGCTGTGACCACATCCAGAGTGGGCAGTTACGTGATCCAACCTGTGATGGTGGAAGCTGCAGGACCCACCCATGTAAGGCTCTTTAATGAGCAAAAACATTACCCACACACACTTTCATGGCACAGGGCACAGATCTATGTGCCCCTGATTGCTGCAGTTCCCAATGCTTAGCTCTCTGTGTGCTGTAAACCTCTCTGCCTGATAATCACTCTGTTGACACTATCACTGTTGGTCACAGAGACCAGCAATGTTTGACAATGAAGACCCATGGTGCCAGCAGGACCTGTTTCCCTGTATATACCTTGTTCATCTTGTGTCCACATGAAGGGCCTAGTCATGTATGGGTGTCCTGAGAGGAGTCTTCTGGGGATCTGCGAGTGGTTCCTTCTTACCTTGTGAGGAAGGAGCACCTGGCGTGTGAATAATGTGTACCCACTCCCCTTGTCATGATATTGTTGGCCCTGAGGACCAATGGCTGAGGATGATGAAGTATTGGTGGTGTGTGCCCCTCTCCAGCAAACCCTGAGACGGCTTGATCTGACTCTCCATGGTAACCAACAATCTGTCCATGGAGGCAGACAAAGAATTGCTGAGGCAGTTGGGTCCACATGAAGTAGCTACACTCCTGCAGATTCAGGACAATGAGGGCCATTGCCTTCGACATCTCTGTCTGTGAGCTCCCTCTCCTCTGGATGATGTCCAATTGTCAATACCGCGGGGTCCTCTGCTGCCTGGAGCTGAACAGGAGCCAGGTGTTGGACAGTCCTCTGAGTGCCAGCGACCTGGGCTGTTTCTTTCTCATCCGGTTGTGGAGAACAGTGAGGTATTCTCCAGATTGTGCTCATAAACGTCCTGAATGTGACATTCCCCCTGAGGAGTTAGAATAGAATCATACAGTATGATCAAGGCCATTAAGCTCATTGAGTCTGCACTGGCACGTGGGAAACATCTGACCTTCAACCTTATCCCATTTACCAGGACTTGGCCCATCGCGTTGAATGTTATGATGTTAGGATATGAGGCAACTCACCTGTACCACCCTCTCAGGCAGTCCATTCCTGATGAAAGGTTTATGCTCAAAATGTTGACTCTCCTGCTCCTTGGTTGCTGCCTGGCCTGCAGTGTTTTTCCAGCACCACACTTTTCAACTCTGACTCTCCAGTATCTGCAGTCCTCATTTTCTCCTAGTCCTCCAACAGAAACAATCCAAGACTATCCAACCTTTCCTCATAACTTACATTTTCCATCCTGTGACTCTAAAGCTTCCTCCAGTGCAATCACATCTTTCCTGTAATGTGGTGAATAGAATTGCACACTGTACTCTGGCTGTGGTCTCACCAGAGTTCTATACAACTCCAACATGCCTGCTTTTGTAACCTGTGCCTTGATTGATTAAAGAAAGTGTCACATATGCCTTTTTCACCACCCTACTAACATGCCCCTCCACCTTCAGAGATCAATGGACAAAAGCTCCAAGGTATCTTTGTTCCACAGAACCTCCTAGTGCCACGTCATTCATTGAATGCTTCCTTGTTAATTATTCCTTCCAAAGTGTATCACCTCACACTTTTCAAAGTTAAATTTCATCTGTCATTTATTTGTCCATTTGACCATCCCATTCATAAATTCTTGTAGCCCAAGACACTCAACCTCATGTTAATCACCTGACCAATCTTTATGTCATCTGTGAACAGATTAATCCACCCCCCACGTTCCACTAACCACCCCTTCCCCCCGCGCCTAGCGTCATCTATGTCATTTATATAATGGTGAATAATAGGGAATCCAGCACAGATCTCAGTGGTATGCCAATGCACACCGGCTTCCAGTCACTAAAGCAGTCTTTTGTCACCCCCTGATCTGTTAGTATCTGAGCTCGCAGGTGTGCAGAAGGAGTTTTGTTGATGCTTCTCCTGAGGCCTCAGAAATCTCTTTCCAGAGGTCATAGAGTTTCCTCATCGTTTCTCTGCAGGGGCTTGGACTTACCACTGATACCTGCAAGACATGAGAGAAAGAGGGTTTTGTGGACATTGGTTAGGAGTGGTGTGCAATAATGAGACAAATAGCAGGTTAATGTGAGAATTGCAGTTGAATGAAGAGTGATTCTTACTTAGCTGGAGGGACATGGATGTCACAGCATCTCCTCAGGTGGGGTCATGGGCTTATTGTCTGGAGAACAGGATTCCCTCCATATAGTGGGTAATGAGCCTAATGTTGGGCTCCACCTGTCTTGGCTATTTACACCCTGTTTTAGGCTGTTTTCTCCTGGAATGAGTGAGGTAAGATTGGGTGGTCAAAGGTGGAGAGGAGTTCCAGACAGCTCAGAGAGTTGTTTATGTGGAGTTGGGGGTGGGGAGCAATAACAAGTGCAGGAGAATGTAGTGCGCAATAGTGTGAGTGGCAGAGTATGATGCTTAACAGGAAGTGGGCACAGTTAAAGAGGAATGTACCTCTTTACTTGAAGTTATTGTTTACCTGTTGTTTCATTATTATTATACATTGATTTTGATTCACATTAAGTAAATGTTGCAAACTAATATCATTTCTGAAGAAGAGTCAGACCAAACTCAAAACGTCATCTCTGTTTCTCTCCCCAGATGCTGCCAAACTTCTGAGTCTCACCAGCTTTCTCTGTATTTATTTTTAATCTACTACTTGGCCTTTATCCTGCTCAGCTAACTGAAATAAAGTCAAATACTGGTTCAAAAATTCGATCAGCTTTAAAAATGTGCAAGATGAATAATTAGTAACTATTGCTCTATTTATAAAATTCCAAACAAATTTACTTTCATCAGTACACATAATTATCTGTAAATTGCAGTTTGTCAGAAATTGTCAAACTGATTACTGTGGAATATTGAAAATAATTATTTTCTTGTGCACTTAATTTTTTTTATTCAAGGCTAACATCTGGTGAGTTTATTTTGAAAACAAATATATTAAACATGCATCTTAAAAACCTACAACAAAAGCTACTGTCTAGAAGGATTGCACAGAAACGTTCTGGAGTAAACCATTTACACTAATACAAAATAAACTATAATATATGGATATTGGAAGCATTGGATGTTGGACGTGGATGTTGGAAGCATTGGAAGAATATGTAGAACATGAACTAACTCCTTAATTTTGGTGCTTATTTTCAGATATGAGCATGTAACTATTAAACAACAGTGCCACAGTGTATACCAAATTATCCATTGTGCATATTTCATACCAGCAAGCAAAAATTACTTTAGGTAAAGCTTCTTGACAGTGTTTTCAGTTCAGGGTGTCAGGGTCTTAAGGGGAGATTGTGCTGCTGCATATATCTCTGTTCAGTTTGTATGATTCTATTTCAGCATTGACATACTGCGTGTAAACAAACCCCATCTCAACATTTTATTGTCACTGGACTCATCTCATAAATGCCTAATTTCTCCTGGAGCTCATGTGAATATTTGTATTGTAAGAGTGTTTTTAATACGATTCTTATTACTTTAAGCTCTTCCTGTTCTACTGAATCCTTGTCAATGTACTGAGGGATAGGATTTACGAGTATCTGGAAAGACACTGCTTGATTAGGGACAGCCAGCACGGATTTGTGAAGGGTAGGTCTTGCCTTACAAGTCTTATTGAATTCTTCGAGGAGGTGACCAAGCATGTGGATGAGGGTAGAGCAGTGGATGTAGTGTACATGGATTTTAGTAAGGCATTTGATAAGGTTCCCCATGGTAGGCTTATGTGGAAGGTCAGGAGGCATGGGATAGAGGGAAATTTGGCCAATTGGATAGAAAACTGGCTAACCGGTCGAAGTCAGAGAGTGGTGGTAGATGGTAAATATTCAGCATGGAGTCCAGTTACAAGTGGAGTTCCGCAGGGATCAGTTCTGGGTCCTCTGCTGTTTGTAATTTTTATTAATGACTTAGAGGAGGGAGTCGAAGGGTGGGTCAGTAAATTTGCAGATGATACAAAGATAGGTGGAGTTGTGGACAGTGAGGAGGGCTGCTGTCGGCTGCAGAGGGACTTAGATATGATGCAGAGCTGGGCTGAGGAGTGGCAGATGGAGTTCACCCCTGCCAAGTGTGAGGTTGTCCATTTTGGAAGAACAAATAAGAATGCGGAATACAGGGTTAATGGTAGGGTTCTTGGTCAGGTGGAGGAACAGAGGGATCTTGGGGTCTATGTACATAGATCTTTGAAGGTTGCCACTCAGGTGGATAGAGTTTGTAAGAAGGCCTATGGAGTATTATCGTTCATTAGCAGAGGGATTGAATTCAAGAGTCGTGAGGTGATGTTGCAGCTGTACAGGACTTTGGTTAGGCCACATTTGGAGTACTGTGTGCAGTTCTGGTCGCCTCACTTTAGGAAAGATGTGGAAGCTTTGGAGAGGGTGCAGAGAAGATTTACCAGGATGTTGCCTGGAATGGAGAGTAGGTCGTACGAGGATAGGTTGAGAGTTCTCGGCCTTTTCTCGTTGGAACGGTGAAGGATGAGGGGTGACTTGATAGAGGTTTATAAGATGATCAGAGGAATAGATAGAGTAGACAGTCAGAAACTTTTTCCCCGGGTACAACAGAGTGTTACAAGGGGACATAAATTTAAGGTGAAGGGTGGAAGGTATAGGGGAGATGTCAGGGGTGGGTTCTTTACCCAGAGAGTGGTGGGGGCATGGAATGCGCTGCCCGAGGGAGTGGTAGAGTCAGATTCATTGGCGACCTTTAAGCGGCATTTGGATAGGTACATGGATGGGTGCTTAATCTAGGATAGAAGTTCGGCACAACATCGTGGGCCGAAGGGCCTGTTCTGTGCTGTATTGTTCTATGTTCTATGTTCTATGTTCCAATTCCATTGGCTTTTTGGTGCACTTGCAAACAATTCAGCTAATTTTGGCTCTGCATAAACTCAGTACCATTAGAAGAAAAAGATTCTCAATATTCAAATAGAAATATTAGCAAGAGTGAACAAGATCATACCACAAAACTGGAAAGTACAAAGTTAGCTGAAACTCTCCTCATTCTTTCAGAGTTCCGTTGTCCATTGACCTTCCCTTTAGCCTACTTCCAGATGGGCAAAGTGATTTGAGACCCATTCTCCTCCCAAGCAAATAAGTTATCACACTGCATTTAAATTTCTTGTTTCAATGAAGCAATTTTTTTGCAAGGTCACTGCAAGTCAATCTAAAAAGTTATGGATGATTGTCTTATAAGGATTTGACCCACATTTTTAACTTCACCAATGCCTGTTTTACATCTGTGCTACCATTCATGAGCATGAAAAATATATCTTTATGCTTAGAGTTTATCAGTTATCCATTCTTGCAAGTTATTGTGAAATGGTGTCAATGTATCCCATGTATTAAAGGTCAGTAATATTTCAAATGAGAACTCATGTGATTTATAGTTGCTAACACTCTTGATTCAGGTTTATCAGGCTGTAAACTGTTGTATTTAAAAGGCCATTCAGCAACATCTAGTGTCAATAAATCCCACTATAGCTTTTAATTATTCTTGTTTATTTTCTCCTGGATCCTATCAAAGATATTTTATTGTAACAAATTAAAACCTCCTTGTATTTCAATGCCCCTAGATATTTGTGTTGCTATTGTTGCAGCAACATTGCATCACATGAATAAGATGGGATATAAGCACTTCAAATTACCACAAGACAAATAGATTTTGGATTTGGTTTGATGTTTCCTGCAATAAATCAGTGTTTTAATATTACTGCTACAAATGCTGCCGATTTCTCAGCCGGCCATGGGAAAAGACAGATGAAGGTCTTTTGCCCAAAACATCGAATTTCCTGCTCATTGGATGCTGCCTGACCTGCTGTGCTTTTTCAGTACCACACTCTCGACTCTAATCTCCAACATCTGCAGTCCTCACTTTCACCATTGGAAAAGACTGATAAACAACCTACTTCAATCAACTTTTATTCAAATTCTCTCCTCTCTTGACTTGATCTCACTTGGTAACTTAGATATAATTTGGTAGACACTAAATGTTGTCCCATACTTTCCCAGCTAACTGGACTGTATGCATGAGCTTAGTCAGCTAGTGCTGGCAGACTGTCTGAACTATAAGTCCATGTTGTCTCCATCTGACATGCACATTTGTTCTTTGAGGTTCACTGAATGGTAACTGCCATTTTTCCTGTGATGTAAACACATTTGCAAATCTTGGCAAGGTGCATTTGCCATATGGCATATCATATAGCAGGCATTGTAATTCTTTTCAGGTTACATCCTTCTATCACAAAGTGGTGGTGTCACTGAACCTGCAATTCAGGAGCTCAGTCTTATGCTCTGGTGGAAAAATAGCTGGAGGAATTTGAATTCATTTAATAAACCAAGGATCGCAGCTAGTCTCAGTGATGATAGCCATTAGTAGTCATTTGCTCATGACCTTTTAGGAAAGAAAATCTGCCATTCTTTACCTGGTCTGAACTACATGTGACTCTACTCTCACAACAATATGGTTGACACTTAACAGCCCTCGTCTAACAAGCCATTCATTTCAAGGGTAATTAGACAACAAATGCCAGTCTTGCCAATGATACACACAACCTAACATAGAATAAAAATCTTGAATGTGAATTCATCCAAATGTTCCTATTTTGAGTTGAAAGTGTCTTTACCAGTGAGATTCATGGCACCTGATCCATCATGACTTGAAGCAGAATTTTCAGTAAATCCAGTTGCTCCTCAGGTTTTTAATTATGCATCACCCTTGACTGTGCCTTTTTCATGGAATTACACAGCAGGGGAGGAGTGGAAGTGCTCACTGCTGTTGGGGTTTCCCAATGTTCAGATGGTTGAAACCATATTTAAAGCCCAGCTGTACAACACATCAGACGCTGCAAACTGTCCTCCATGCTGTGGGGTTGCTTCATTATCACCGAGTACATCATCCAGAAAGCAACGCCGGAATCCTGTCTCACCAACAGGCACCTGGAGGTGCTGGTAGGGATCATAATGCAGGATAGCTTTAGCTTGCCAAACCATCGGCCCAAGCCAACCTGGGCCAGGGTAGTGGTCCAGGCAATTACTATGTTCAAGGTAAACTGGGATGGACAAACTTGCAGAATTCCACACTCCGGGCAACTTTTTCACGCAGAAGGTGGTGCATGTATGGAATGAGCTGCCAGAGGAAGTGATGGAGGCTGGTACAATTACAACATTTAAAAGGCATCTAGATGGGTATGTGAATAGGAAGGGTTTAGAGGGTTATGGGCCAAGTGCTGGCAAATAGGAGTAGATTAATTTAGGATATCTGGTCAGCATGGACATTTTGGACTGAAGGGTCTGTTTCCATGTTGTACATTCCTATGACTATATAAGTGCCGCTAACTTCTCTTTGCTAACTCACACACATAGGGCCATTGCTCATTGTAACTCCTTCACTATGCTTGCCTCTCATCCAGGCTCATGGACAATACCTCTCACTATTGCATAAATTATGACTACTCAACAGTTCTGATCTATGTCTTCCTCCCATACTACTGGCCCTTCCTGCCCTCTGCACATCCCAATCATTCCTTCAATACCTGTCCTGCTCCTGCATCACTACGAATGGATCACCCAACCACTTCCATCACACTCAATTCCTCCTTCCCTCGCTGAATTGTCTCACTGCTGGGCTGAGAGAGTAACGCTATTATCCCAGCTCAAGATTAGTGTGGGCTGTGGCAGATGTAAGACTTGTCACTCCACATGAGGAGAAAATTCTCAAGCTAATTGGGGAAGAGCATGACTGCTCTTGTGAGGACAGGAAGATCTCAATGGGTAAATAATCTAGTGAGCTTTTTGTACTGTGCTGCACTGCTTTCCTTCTATCACCAATTCTAACTCATTCTTAATTTGCACAGATTTATATCGCCCCAACAAAACGCATTCCCCATGTTCTATTATGCAGGCACGAGTCACACCCAGTGAACCTCAGCCCAAAGAGACCAGTTCTGAAGATCCTTAGCTTACCTCTCCATCTGAGGAGGAAGCCAGCAGCAAAGCTTTCACCTGGACACTCCATCAGTTCAAAGGCTCTCATCTCAGTGTGTACTCTATCTAGATTAGACCTCAGAGCGTAACCTGCTGAGAACATCACTGATACATTTCCAGAACTGCCTGAGAAAGAAGCACACAAGCTCTCTGACATTCTGAGGATTATGTTAAAAGTCACACAACACCAGGCTATAATCCAACAGGTTTATTTGGAAGTACAAGCTTTTGGAGCACTGCTCCTTCATCAGGTACCTGTTGGACTATAACTTGTTGCTTTGTGATTTTTAACTTTGCCCACCCCAGTCCAACCCCAGTGCCTCCACATCATTCTGAGGACAGCCAGAGACAGTGAACCTGCTCAGCCCCAGGCAGAAGCTGAATCCACGGTCTTGGCCATGAATGATTCTGTGAAAATGTACCAATAGGTACAGGACCAGCAGGCAGGTAGGTCTGAGGCATCCCATAAACTGGAGTGAAGGATGGAGGAGTCCACCAACATTATCAGTACCATGCTGACTTTGAAATGCATGCATCTGGCAACATTCATGGGTCACGCAGGTTACTGGCATGGAAACTCAGGTCCAGCACACTCAGTGCCTGCCAGATATGTACAAGGACCTGCACTCCATCACTGTAGCCAAAGATACTCCACAACAATGGTAACGTGCGAGGGAGACAATGGACCCCAACTCTTCCTTAAAAGGGAGGCACTGTATTGTTAGTAGGCTCCCATCAGGAACAGCAGCCACACATGGAACTCCCAGAAGCTGCTGTTCAGGATATTCTTGAAGTCGCCAGTCTCTATACTTTTGCCTCTGCCTGTGATACCAAAACCTGCAGATGTCCCAGTTGAGGAGCTTCAACTTCTATCTGGGCAGGTCACTCTCAGCAGGTCTCCAAATCTGCCCATCCTCCATCCCCAACTGCACACACACAGAAAAATCACCCTAATCTTCTGGGTCATCGAGGCTAACTACAAAACAGGTGCCCTCCATCCCAGCTGCATATGTGTGGATTGCAGTTGGCTGGAGTGAAAGGGGAAGGAAGGAAAAACTGATTGGGATACATAGGTGATACAGGTGACACATCATTGTAAATTATTCTTCATATACATAAAATTAAATTGAGCTATTAACATATCTGCTTGTGTGTCATTGTTGCTGTCAGACTTGGTTAAGTCATGAGGAATGAGCAGTCACTCCAGAGATGCCAAAGTTGTAAGAAGGTGTAATGATCAAGCATTGCTCATCTCTCACAACCAGCTGATTGTGTGACTGCAGATAGCAGCAGAAGGTGGGGATCCCGACACTGTGATCCTGATGGCTGCGGCCAAGACACTGCACCTTAAAGTGGGTAACATGGAGACTGACTGATACGTGAGGGATTGTGCCAGGGTCTGGCCTGCACATATCTTCCATAATCATGCCCACTTTGTGAGTGACATGACAGAATTAGAGATGATTCCACACATTTCTGGAAGTAGAAATTCATTCTATCTGCCAGCCTTTCAAGAAAGCACACAATCAGTCAAAGTTGGAAAATGTACATGTCCACTCTCATTAGCCAACTGGATAAAGCCACAAAAAGCAATATCTCTCCCAAAGTTAAATGATGTTCTATTGGATGCGCAAGTATTTTATGGCAATTTAGCAACTCCGAAACACTAGAGGCTAGCTGACGATTCCTCACAACCAGCTGCCTATCATGCCTATTATTTGCACAACATTCAGATGTCATGAGCTAACTGAAACTCTAAACTCTAACCTCAGTACCATCTGATATAAGTGCCCCGTCTCACTGATAGTTGCATTTTCTCTGATAGTCAAAATGAACTGTAATATGTATATTCTTGAAAATGCATGATATCAAGTGGACAATCAGATGGACAACAAAACATTTATTCAGCAACAGAAAAGGCTGTAAAGGTAATCGAGTGCACATACCCTTTGCACTAAGCAGGACCTTTGTGCCATTTAATCAACAGAAGGTTACACACTCAAATGAAGCACATACCTAGCTTATTGCTCATGAGGCAGCTGTCATACAGTCATAGAGCCATAGAGATGTACAGCATGGAAACAGACCCTTCGGTCCAACCCGTTCATGCCGACCAGATATCCCAAATCAATCTAACCTCACCTGCCAGCACCGGCCAATATCCCTCCAAACCCTTCCTATTCATATACCGATCCAAATGCCTTTTAAATGTTGCAATTGTACCAGCCTCCATCACTTCCTCTGGCAGCTCATTCCATACACATACCACCCTCTGGGTGAAAAAGCTGCCCCTTTGGTCTCTTTTATAGCTTTCCCCTCTCACCCTAAACCTATGCCCTCTAGTTCTGGACACCCCAACCCCAGGGAAAAGACTTTGTCTATTTATCCTATCCATGCCCCTCATGATTTTATAAACCTCTATAAGGTCACCCCCTCAACCTCCGACACTCCAGGGAAAACAGCTCCAGCCTGTTCAGCCTCTCCCTATAGCTCAAATCCTCCAACCCTGGCAACATCCTTGTAAATCTTTTCTGAATCCTTTCAAGTTTCACAATCTCTCTGGCTTCTCACATTCGATAATGCATTGCTCTATCACGGCACCTTGGATGGTCTTCCTGGTCAATGCCCTGATACCTCATCCTCATCTTCATCTTCAAGAGAACGTCGTTGTTCTGCCTTCATCCTTACAGCTAAGACATCCCTCATGGTCAGTTCCAGTTGTGAAGGGTACAGATTGGCACAATGATATGACATCACCTTTTGCAACTCTGAATGAGCAGGTCAGGCATCGAAACCTCATCTGTGGTTTGTTCCTATGGCTCTGGTAGAAACATGGTTATACTTGTAGCTGTGAACTATGTCAGTCTGAGGATTTGTAAAGGTGTCATTGTGCCAAGTTTGGAGGGATTGGACCTGTCTCGCAGCTGCCATCCCTACATGACCTGATGGTTCTGAGTAGGAGACAGGAATTTTAGGGTTTTCTGGTGTGTGCACATCACAATAGCTCCCAGGATATCTAGCTCAGACCTCCAAAATATGGTATCAAGGGTCAGAGATAATTTACACATTGATGGACTGGAATCTTTTTCTGTTAACAAGTCCTGAAGTTTAGTGATAGAATGCTCTCGAAGTAATATGAGTGCCATCTATAGTACCCTGCACTTTGGGGAAGACTGAGATGGTGGACCATCCCATTGCTCCAGCTGTTTGGACTTGCCTCATCCCAGGGGGATGGATATGCAAAGCTGTGATCTGAAGCTGTGCATTGTGGGTCAAGGATTGGGCAATGCCACAAACATCCTTGCCACAGTTGTTTTTTGCCATGATCCGCTGGCATTGAAATTCAGGGCAGCTGCCACTTGACGGTCCCCAGGATGGTAAAAACAATGACTGCAGATGCTGGAAACCAGATTCTGGATTAGTGGTGCTGGAAGAGCACAGCAGTTCAGGCAGCATCCAACAAGCAGTAAAATCGACGTTTCGGGCAAAAGCCCTTCAGCAGGAATAAAGGCAGAGAGCCTGAAGTGTGGAGAGATAAGCTAGAGGAGGGTGGGGGTGGGGAGAGAGTAGCATAGAGTACAATGGGTGAGTGGGGGAGGGGATGAAGGTGATAGGTCGGGGGCGGGGGGAGGGTGGAGTAAATTGATGGAAAAGAAGATAAGCAGGTAGGACAAGTCATGGGGACAGTGCTGAGCTGGAAGTTTGGAACTAGGGTGAGATGGGGGAAGGGGAAATGAGGAAACTGTTGAAGTCCACATTGGTGCCCTGGGGTTGAAGTGTTTCAAGGCAGAAGATGAGGCATCCTTCCTCCAGGCGTCTGGTGGTGAGGGAGCGGCGGTGAAGGAGGCCCAGGACCTCCATGTCCTCGGCAGAGTGGGAGGGGGAGTTGAAATGTTGGGCCACGGGGCGGTGTGGTTGATTGGTGTGGGTGTCCTGGAGATGTTCCTTAAAGCGCTCTGCTAGGAGGCGTCCAGTCTCCCCAATGTAGAGGAGACCGCATCGGGAGATGGGCCACCCAGTCCTTATGGGCACTAAGTCTACTTTAGTAGCTCACAGTTCAGTGATGATTGCCTGGGACATCCTGACTGTGCACCTGCACTCTGATCCAAAAACTGGACAAAATGACAATGAGATCTGTAACTGCGGAGTTGGATCATTCTCTGCCATCTCCTTGGGAGGGCCACACCTGTTGCTTCTCCCTCCTGGAGCCTGTGCAACAGCCTATGGACATTACACATCTTGTTGGGCTTGTTGATGACATTGAAAGCACTTTTTCCTTCAACTCTGCCTTGACATTTCAAATAAGTCCACAAGGATTCCAGCCATGGACATGTCCACATCAGACTTATGGGCTGATAATCCGTGGGGAATGTCAGACAGAGTATCATTTCTCTTGAGCCCTCACATCAATCACAATGAAGCGTCACTTTCTTCAGCCCTGACCCAGGGCCATGGAGGTGTCACAAGGAAATCAATGTTATTTCTTGGTAGGGAGCTCTGGTAGGTAACCTTATCCAGATATATGTTTCACAACATCTACATTGGAGGAGTAAAGTTTTGGCAGTTAACAAATTTAATAGCTACCCCATCCCACAAAAAAGGACACTTGCACATATGGCCTGTGTACTTATAGTTCAGTAAGGAAATGTCTTTCAGTTATGGCTATGGAAATAAGGTTTGGAAATGCCAAGCTCAGGTGTCACTTTTAAGTTAGCATCTGCTAACATTTGCATAGTAAACGATTAGGAAGGCAATGGTATATTGGTCTTTATTACAGGATGCTTTGTGTTCAGCAGCAGGGATCTCTTACTGCAGTTTTAAGATTAGATTCCCCACAATAAGTAAACAGGCTCTTCGGCACAACAAATCCACACCAACCCTCCGAAGAGTAGCCCATTTAGATCCATTCCCCTATATTTACCCATAAAACTATGGGCAATGTAGATGGCCAATTCACTTGACCTGCACATCTTTGGATTGTGGAAGGAAACCAGAGCACCCAGAGGAAACCCACACAGAGAATGTGCAAACTCCACATAGACAGTCCCCAAGGTGGGAATTAAACTTGGGTCTTGGTGCTGTGAGGCAGCAGTGCTAACCACTGAGCCACCGTGCCGCCCAAGATCACACCATGAGTATTGTGTGCTGTTCTCATGTCCCTACCTAAGAAAGGATAGATTTACCATAGAGGGAGTGCAGCAGAGGATCACGAGGCTGACACCAAGGATGGCAGGATTGTCCTACAAGAGGAGATTGGTTCAAATGGGCCTGTATTCGTTCGACTTTAGAAGGATGAGAGGGGTGTGATGAAATGTATAAAATTCTAACAAAGCTCAACGGACCAGATGCAGAGAGGGTGGTTTCCCCTGGCTGGGGAATCTAGAGCCGGGGCGCACAGTCTTAGGATGTGGGATAGACCCTTTAGCACTGAGATCAGGACTCTTCACTCAAAGGGCAGTGAACCTGTGGAATTCTCTGCTACTGGGGCCAAGTCATAGTTTTCAAGAAAATGATAGATCTCTTCTAGATTATGAATGCAGTAAGGGGTATGAGTGGAACATGGGAATATGGCATTAAAATAGAGGATTAGCATTGATTATTTTGAATGGTGGATCTAGCTTGCAGGGCCACATAATATACTCCTGCACCAAGGTTTTGGTTTCTACCTTCCTGAGTGTCATCTGACTGGCTGTGCTGGTACCCTCTAACTGACTGTGGTTGTCCCCTTTGACTGACTGTGATGGTACCCTCTGACTGACTGTGTTGTACCCTTTAACTGATTGTGATGGTGCTTTCTGACTGGCGTTGATGGTGCCCTCTGACTGTGGTCCTACCCTCTAACTGACTGTGATGTTGCCCTCTGACTGACTGTGATGGTGCTCTCTGACTGACTGTGATGGTGACCTCTGACTGACTATGCTGGTACCCTCTGACTGACTGTGGTTGTACCCTCTGACTGACTGTGATGGTGCTCTCTGACTGACTGTGATGGCGACCTCTGACTGACTATGCAGGTACCCTCTAACTGACTGTGATGTTGCCCTCTGACTGAATGTGATGGTGCCCTCTGACTGACTATGCTGGTACCCTCAGAGTGACTGTGATGGTGCTCTCTGACTGACTGTGATGGTGCCTTCTGACTGACTATGCTGGTACCCTTTGACTGACTATGGTTGTACCCTCAGACTGACTGTGATGGTGCTCTATGACAGACTGGGATGATGCCCTCAGAGTGACTGTGATGGTGCCCTCTGACTGACTGTGATGATACCCTCTGACTGTGATGATACCCTCTGATTGACTGTGATGGTACCCTCTGACTGACTGTGATGGTGCCCTCAGACTGATTGTGGCTCCCCCTTTACAACACTAAGGACTGCTTCTCTTAAACATCCTGACAGTCATTTGACTGAAGTACATGCAGGGTGCTAACCATGTAAGCTGCTGGCGCATCATGGAAGTGTGACGTTGACAAACTAACAAACCATCTTGTCACATCAAGTAATCCAAGGAGGACCAAATGGTTAAGACCGTCTGAGATTCTTTTGATGTGAACTAAGCTAACATGCAGTGTTTAACCGGCATGCAGAATGGAAACCACTAGAACCCATTCATTAGTCAAACCAGATTGACCAAAATTAGAGAGCCCAGTGACTCCTGTGCCCATCAAAAATGGAAACTTGCACAATATTCTTGTTTTCACAGGCCAGAGTTTACGATAGATTGCCAGCTCACTCTTACTTTTTCCATGTTTGGCCATTTAGACAGAGCTCCACCATTCCTGGCAGTTCCCTCTGATCATGACACCTACTGAAATGTGGAGCTACCTGAAATAATTAGGAAGGCAAATGGCATATTGGTCTTTATTGCAGGACGATTTGTATTCAGAAGCAGGGATCTCTTACTGCAGTTATACAGAACCATGCTAAGATCACACCTCGACTATTTCTGCTCTTCCCATTTCCCTACCTAAGAAAGGATAATATTTACCATAGAGGGAGTGCAGTAGAAGTTTGCAGGGATGGCAGGACTGTCCTATGAGGAGAGATTGGTTCAACTATAGATTCTCTTGATTCTGTGAAAAGGCATATAAGCAACATGTGGCAAGATCAAATATAGATAACCCCTCTGAAGACCTGTTCAACCTGATCCACAAGGACCAGCAATTACTCTTCACCTGATAGCTAATTCTCTGGCATAGCCCACTCACTTCTTTACTTAACTCTGTCACCAAAATACAAGGAAAAATACAATTAATCAGAAACATTTTAATAAAGGTGACGATACATACAAGGAAGCTGTTCCAATTAATTTGTGTGGAGCACCATCTTGTGGTCATATTTGCACAAGGTGATGAAAACAAAACTGAAGGACGGTAATTGAAACAGAGAAGCTTAGCAAAGCATACAATTTAGGAGCATAGTTAGTATGAAAGGCATATTTTTAAAAAATGGCAAGTGGTCATCTCTGATGAAATTAACATTCAGAATACTTACAGAACTGAAGAGCCCAACAAAATGCAGCTGAGTGTTAATCTCCTCCAGCCATTAGTCCAAATTAAGGAATTCTATTTGTCTGTCATAGATTTCAGTCATCTGTCATTGCCATGCCATTATCATTATCTCCTTCTAAATGAAGGTGCCAAATCTCCTTTTAGATTCATGAACAACCTTGTGACAATCAATTACATTATTTATTCCATATTCCATCTGCCTGCAATATATTAAACTATTACATTTCTAACAAGGCATTGATTCATATCAAGGTTTGATTGAGTTATTATAGGATGATAAGTCAGAGGCACTCACCTTTGTACAGTATAAACTGTAGCCTTAGCTGTCTAACATCTACTATTTGATAAGATCAACTGTCCATTTGTACTAAATTCTGCAATCTCTGAAGGCACTGATGGGTGCATTCATTGCTTATATTAAGATGGTAGTTGCAACTTCTTTATTGAAACATGCCAGGCACTGCATTTCTTTTAACCAACATTTGATTAGATTAGATTCCCTACAATATGGAAACAAGCCATTTGGCCCAACCAGTCAACACGTACCCTCTGAAGAGTAACCCACGCAGACCCATTCCCCAACATTTACCCCGAACCAATGGACCTAACACTACGGGCAATTTAGCATGGCCAATTCACCTGATTTGTTTCATTATCGATTTCATTTCAATCATGCCTTTATACACAGCATTTTCCTGAAGCAGGTATTTTGAAAATTAGGATTTTTTATTTCTAGCTTTTACACTTTTTAAGTGTTAGGTCATTAGGGAGCAAATCTTCTGTTGATTGTCAATTAAAGTTGGAATACTACTCTACTCATTCATGATTTGGAGATGCCGGTGTTGGACTGGGTTGGACAAAGTTAAAAATCCCACAACACCAGGTTATAGTCCAACAGGTTTATTTGGAAGCACTACCTTGTGAAGTAGCTCTTATTCCACAAGCACCTGGTGAAGGAGCAGCACTCTGAAAGCTAGTGCTTCCAAATAAACCTGTTGGACTATAACCTGGTGTTGTGTGATTTTAAACTTTGCCTACTCAATCATGTTTACACTGCTTTGGTTCTCCATTCTCCTGCCTTTAACTTCCAGTTCAGGTCTCTTCGGAATCACAGATGTGATCCAGGAACATTTGAGGATCAGCATTTTGAGGCTAATTCGTGCCCCCTTTTCACAGCACTAACTGCTATCTTCTTGGATTTAACGGTCCCAAATGCAGTTTGACAAACGACAAGTGAAGGTTATTATGGAAGTTAAATAGCTGAGGGGGTATGGCAGCAGGAGGGTAGTTGAGTGGTTAGGTTGCAGGAGGTCAGTGTTGAGTGAGGGGTATCAGTTTTAAAGTGATCCAGGAATTTGGCAGGTTTTAAGCTCTCTAATTTCCCTGGATAACCATCTTGGTAAGCAATGCTCTGGTGTCAGCAACTCTAACTCAGAATTGAAGACATTTTCTGAGGGCTCCGAATATGAATTAATTATCAACCAGAAGACTAAACTCACAGTACAACTCCCCAGTGTTCAGCGCATTGGAAATTCCAAGTGGTCCTGTAATTCATCTTTCAGTGCACATTAGTGCCACAGCAATCTTCCAACTGGAAGATCTCAGCAAGTATGTTCAGTATAATTCCAGATCAAAGTACATTTCTGGAATATTTCAGCAGCTTACAATAAATGTGCTGGTGATGGAATTGCCAACATGAAATTAATTTTATTCATGTATTGATTGTATTAGTTTCAGTTTTACATTGAGTGTTGGAAATGTTTGGATAACTATCTGGCTCAGGAAAACTAGAAATCCCTGAAGGGTTAAAATCACAAAGAAGTGCAGCATTTGAGATGAATGTTTTTGAAAAGTTTCCATGACTTAAAATTTCCACAGCTGCCTAACAGATCCGCCACAGAGAATTATGGTGATGGATTCTAGCAGCACTCGGTAATTATGTAGAATACTTCATGGCAATTAATCTTGGGAGCACAGACACTCGGTGCAACAGAAATGTCTGCTGCAGGTTTAGCAATAAGCAGCATTCCTGTCAAAATCATTGCAAAGTTCATACTTCAGAATTGAAGTCAGTGCTCATTTCTATATCTTTGATGACAACTATATAAAAATTACTGCCACATATATGCATATGTTGAATTATATATGTTGTATTTGCATATGTCCAAAGCAGAAAAATGTGAGGTGATTTTTACATGATGAAAATATTTAATATTAGCTTGAAACTTCTGGTGAGAAGGAAGGTCACAAGGAATAAAGACTATCTGAAATTCAGCTTCTTGAGGGTGGCTTCAGCATTAGAGGAGATGTGGTCATTGCCTTGGAGACCAAGACCGTTCCAAGATGAAGAAATTGATAGATAAGCAAGAACTGCATGTAAAAATATCAAAGCTAAGACATTTTTTTTGATGAGTTAGAAAAGATTTTCTTTTCCAATTCGAGGTTATAAAGAAGATTAAAATTTACTGATGCAGCCATTACCCTGAGCATTGTGAAGGTGGTGATTACTAAGTAATTACTTGAATAAAGTTGAATATTCAGAACTGGAGTTGATAGCATTCTATGGTCATTTACGTAACAGCCTTCAGCCTCACAACTAAAGATCCTTCCTGTGTATAGAGAAGCTACAGGAGGACCAGACCCTATTGTCCTTGATACCATTTCCTCCAAATGAGCAAGATGCACTGCAGCAAGCTGTGGTTGCCATGGAACATTACCACAGAACAATGTTAACTGCTGCAGCAGAACCCATTACTGAAAGAGGTGAATGGCTTTTCTATCCCATGACCATCAAGGCGACAGCTCCACTAAGCCCTTATGCTGTTGAATGCATCCACTGGAGGTCTCTGTTAGATCTGTCAATCCTCAATGTGTAAGTTGCTGATGCAATTTGCAACAAGTCACACTGTTTCATCTCATTTTCCAATGACAAGGTATTAGATTTTGCCAACATCGCTGGCATCCCCGGGTGCAGGGGGTCAAAGGTAGTCCATATGTCACATTAAGACCACCATGTCATAACACGGCTGATGTCATCAGTAGAAAAGGGCTCAAATCGATCAATGTGCATCAGATGAACAAAGTCATCAATATCACATCTTAGACATCTTCACCAGGTACCCTAGAAGCTGCCATGATGTCTATATCCATTATAACTTTCAGATTCCTGATTCTTTTCAAATACCATGTCCCTATTCAAGGATGGCTGCTGAGAGCAATGGCTGTTGACTCCATTCTGCAGCTCCCTGACTGAGGCTGAACATGGATACATGTTTAAATTAGAGTGGTGCTGGAAAAACACAGCAGGTCAGGCAGCATCCGAGGAGCTGGAAAATCGACGTTTCGGGCAAAAGCCCTTCATCAGGAATAGAGGCAGGAAGCCTCCAGGATGGATACATGTTGGTAAAAACAATGACTGCAGATGCTGGAAACCAGATTCTGGATTAGTGGTGCTGGAAGAGCACAGCAGTTCAGGCAGCATCCAAGTAGCTTCGAAATCGACGTTTCGGGCAAATGCCCTGATGAAGGGCTTTTGCCCGAAACATCGATTTTGAAGCTACTTGGATGCTGTCTGAACTGCTGTGCTCTTCCAGCACCACTAATCCAGAAGATAGATACATGTTGCCCATCTTTCTACAGTCCATCGTGGAACAGTAGGTAGGCCTCCTCAAGATCTGGTTCCGATGTTTAGACCGGTCTGGGACAGCCTTGTATTGCTCTCTATACAGATTATAATTCATAACCCTAGCATGCTGCACCTGCACAATTGCACTTCCACTGCTGCTGATAGCAGGATCACATTGGGGGGTAACAGCTTGGAGAGCTGCTACATACTTAATGAGGGTGAGCAGCAGAGAATTGTGTGAGAAATCTTAGTAGAGCTTGTGGACAGAAGCCTCCCATGAAATGTCCCTACCTTTTTTGTGGGGGAAATCCAATGAACAACCTCCTTCCCCAAATACAAACCTCATTTAACGAAAATGAAATAGTTCAATTTTCGTACAGCACAAACACCAACAACTCGCAATTGTGAAGCTGCACTTGTTGAAAGCTGCAAACGTGCCAAGTCATTTCATGAAACAAATTTGTAAGGAGATCTCAGCTATCTGCAAGAATAAAAGGGTGGTTATGATAGGGGATTTTAACTTTCCAAACATAGACTGGGACTGCCACAGTATTAAGGGTTTAGATGGAGAGGAATTTGTTAAGTATGCACAAGAACATTTTCTGATTCAGGATGTGGATGTACCTACTAGAGAAGGTACAAACCCTGACCTACTCTTGGGAAATAAGGCAGGGCAGGTGACTGAGGCATCAGTGGGGGAGAACCTTGGGGCCAGCGACTACAATTGTATTAGTTTTAAAATAGTGATGGAAAAGGATAGACCAGATCTAAAAGTTGAAGTTCTAAATTGGAGAAAGGCCAATTTTGATGGTATTAGGCAAGAATTTTCAAAATACTGGATTAGTGGTGCTGGAAGAGCACAGCAGTTCAGGCAGCATCCAACGAGCAGCGAAATCGACGTTTCGGGCAAAAGCCCTTCATCAGGAATAAAAGAACTTTCAAAAGCTGATTGGAGGCAGATGTTCACAGGTAAAGGGATGGCTAGAAAATGGGAAGCCTACAGAAATGAGATGAGAGTCCAGAGACAGTATATTCTTGTTAGGGTTAAAGGAAAGGCTGGTAGGTATAGGGAATGCTGGATGACTAAACAAATTGAGGGTTTGATTAAGAAAAAGAAGGAAGCATATGTCAGGTATAAACAGGAGAGATCAAGTGAATCCTTAGAAGAGTATAAAGGCAGTAGGATATACCAAAGAGGAAGATCAGGAGGGCAAAATGGAGACATGAGATAGCTTTAGAAAACATAGTTAAGGAGAATCCAAAGGGTTCTTACAAATACATTAAGGACAAAAGGGTAATTAGGGCAAGAATAAGGCCCCTCAAAGATCAGCAAGGCAGCCTTTGTGTGGAGCCACAGGAGATGGGGGAGATACTAAATGTGTATTTTGCATTGGTGTTTACTGTGGAAGAGGACATGGAAGATATAGAATGTGGGGAAATATTGGGGAACATCTTGAAAATATTACAATATGTCACCATATTACAGAGAAGGAAGTGTTGGATGTTTTGAAATGCATAAAAATGTTTAAATCCCAAGGACCTGATCAGGTGTACCCTAGAGCTCTGTGGGAAGCTAGGGAAGTGATTGCTGGGGCCTTTTGCTGAGATATTTGTATCATCGATAGTCACAGGTGAGGTGCTGGAAGACTGCAGGTTGGCTAGCGTGGTGCCACTGTTTAAAGAAAGGTGGGAAGGACAAACCAGGGAACTATAGACCAGCGAGCCTGACATCGCTGGTGGGCTAGTTGTTGGAAGGTAGTGGGCAAGTTGTTGGATGGAATCCTGAGGGACAAGATGCACATGTATTTGGAAAGGCAAGGACTGGTTAGGAATAGTCAACATGGCTTTGTGCGTGGGAAATTATGTCTCACAAACTTGGTTGAGTTTTTTTGAAGAAGTAACAAAGATGATTGATGAGGACAGAGTGGTAGACGTGATCCATATAGACTTCTGTTAGCAAGATTAGATCTCATGGAATACAGGGAGAACTAACCATTTGGATACAGAACTGGCTCAAAGGTGGAAGACAGAGGGTGGTGGTGGAGGGCTGTTTTTCCGAATGGAGAACTGTGACCAGTGGAGTGCCATAAGGATTGGTGGTGGGTCCACTACTTTTCGTCATTTATATAAATGATTTGGATGTGAGCATTAAGGTATAGTTAGTAAGCTTGCAGATGACACCAAAGTGTAGTGGACAGCGAAGAAGGTTACCTCAGATTACAACAGGATCTGGATCAGATGGACCAATGGGCTGAGGAGTGGCAGATGGAATTTAATTTAGATAAATGCAATTGCAATAAGTACTGCATTTTGGGAAAGCAAATCTTAGCAGGACTTATACACTTAATGGTAAGCTCCTGGGGAGTATTCTTGAACAAAGAGACCTTGGAGCACAGGTTCATAGCTCCTTGAAAGTAGAGTCACAGGTAGACAGGATAGTGAAGAAGGCATTTGGTATGCTTTCTTTTATTGGTCAGAGTTTTGAGTACAGGAGTTGAGAAGTCATGTTGCATCCTAACGAAATGATGTTGTAAAACCTGAAAGAGTTCATAACAGATTTACAAGAATGTTGCCAGGGTTGGAGGATTTGAGCTATAGGGAGACGCTGAATAGGCTAGGGCTGTTTTCCCTGGGGTGTCGGAGACTGATGGGTGACCTTATGAAGACTTATAAAATCTTGAGGGCATGGATAGGGTAAATAGACAAGGTATTTTCCCTAGGGTGGGGGGAGTCCAGAACTAGAGAGCATAGTTTAGGGTGAGAGGGGAAAGATATAAAAGAGACCTAAGGGGCAACGTTTTCACACAAAGGGTGGTGCATGTGGAATGGGCTGCCAGAGGAAGTGGTGGAGGCTAGTACGATTGCAACATTTAAAAGGCATCTAGATGGGTATATGAATAGGAAAGGGTTGGAGGGATATGGTTTGGGTGCTGGCAGGAGGGTCTCAATTGGGTTGGGGTATTTGGTCTGCATGAGTTGGACTGAAGGGTCTGTTTCCATGCTGTATATCTCTATGGCTCTATGACTGTATGACCTGAGGAGTGGATAAAGAAGGAACACATGCAAACACTGAGTTAGGCTAAATGGAGAAAATTGATGGGAAGTGACCCATGCCATCAGTGAACAAGCAGTTATTGGGCAGGCTTAGAAAGTAGGAGAGACAAACAAAACAAGAGATTGAAGGAAATAATTTCACCTTAAAAGTGTGTAATGCCGTATGGAACTGTTACTGATGGTAGAGCCAAAGATGGGGAGAGAATGGGAGCTGAGATGCAAAGGTGAGGAAGGATACAGACATAGGGCAGAGTGATACCACAGAGACATTTTAAATAAGAACAAAGTGGTTGAAGTGAAAATTCACTGCTTCACAAGAAGCCAGTGTACATCTGTGAAAATAGTGGGGATAGTCGTTTCAACTTCAGTTCCATTTCAGTTTCATCTTCAAAATGCCATGTAACCAGAAAATCTGGCAACATCTTGCCTTTCCCTGTGATGCCTGATTGCTTGTTCAATGTCTATTCTTGTGTAATTTCCTCCAGTTAAATGTGTGGAAGACTATAATCACTGTTTTCATTCCCTCCACCAATGTCAATCCCCTTCCCAACTGCCTCAGGATGAAACAAACTGCTCAGAATTGTGCCAGTCCATTCAATTCTGAGTTACCTCTCCAACAATTCATCAGAAAGACCACAGCATAGAACATTAATAGGAACGCCTGGTATTAGTCTTTTCCAAAGCTATTGTCAAGTATTGTCAATTACATTTGATGCAAGTGTAACAAATATAGCTGTAGATGCATTTTAGAAAGTCAAGGCTATTATCTGCATATCTTTTTTTTTCTGTTCCAGGCACGATCAAACCAAAGTGTATAATGTTTGGAATGGGCTGATATCTAGTGTGTTTTCTGAGGAACCCAAGACTTTAACCTTATTATTTTGATCAGGTGTGGTTCATAAATACTATTTGACAAATTCAAGTTGAATGATAGCTGATGCCTGTAGTTAACAAAAAGACAAGCCTGATTGTATTTATATTAAACCAAGATACTACAAATGCTGGACAGCTGAAATATAAAGAGAAACAGAATTAACATTTTGAGTCTTATGTGATACTTCTTCAGAACGGAATTGACTCAGTTTCTCAGGTCTGGCAGCAGCTGTGGAGGGAAATCAGAGTTAATGTTTCAGGTCTGGTGACCCTTCCTCAGAACTGATATTGGTGAGGAGAAAATTGTTTTTTTTATGCATAAGATAGGAAGCAGCGAGGGGTAAGGTGTAAACAATAAATGGATTAGAGCCCAGAGAGAGAGGAGAACAGTTGGACAGACAAAGGAATAGATAACAATCAGCCTAGAATGAATAGTTACAAATAGCTAACAATGGATTGTGTGTGCAGTGGTTGTGACAGGGTCAGCCAGGTGTACGTCAAAGAATATGAGTTCCCTGATTGGACCAGGTTAACAGTCCCAATCAGGGAGCCCTGGCTCACCAATATTAACAAGAGTGTCACAGGTTCTGTTCACTCTGAAAGCTAGCTGAGAAAGTTGGACCAGTGTCAACTAAATAAAGGGTGACTTGGTGACGAGATACCAGCTTCAGTGGGGAGTTATTTCAGTGTGTACGAGTTGACCATATGATAACAAGGTGTGGTGTGGGGTTTGGGGTAAGGACATGGGAGAAGGCGCCTCGAGCCCTAAAATTATTGAACTCACTATCAAGACTAGAAGGCTGCAGAGTTCCCAAGTGGAAAATGAGGTGCTGTTCTTCCATGTTGCATTGAACTGCAGCACTGCAGCAAGCTTGAAACAGAGATGTTGGCCAGAGAACAAGTTGATGTGTTGAAGTGCCACTTCAACTCAACCCATTTTTAACCAGCAACCATCCCCATTAGTAGCCATTCATTCTCCCAAGCTGATCATTATCCACTAGGAGAAAGTGAGGACTGCAGATCCTGGAGATCAGAGTTGAAGAGTGTGATGCTGGAAAAGCACAGCCGGTCAGGCAGCATCCAAGGAGCTTATGAAAGGCTTATGTCCAAAACGTCAACTCTCCTGCTCCTTGGATGCTGCCTGATTGGCTGTGTTTTTCCAGCACTACACTCTTTGACTCTGATCATTATCCACGCCTTTGTCTGTCCAATTGTTTTTTCTCTCTTTAGGTTCTATCTCCACCTATCATTTACTCCTTATCCCCTCCCCACCCTATCATCTGCATAAAAAACAACTTTTTCCAAGCTACAATCAGTTCTGAGGAATGGTCACTGGGCTTGAAACATTAAATCTGTTTTATCTCCACAGATGCTGCCAGACCTACTGCGATTTTCCAGCAAGTTCTGTGTTTGTTTCTGATTTCCAGAATCCATACCTCTTTCAGTTTTCATTTGACTCTGTTTCTCTCTGCACAGATGCTGCCAGACCTGTGCATGTTTTCCAGCAGTTTTTCTGATTGCATTGGTGGTTAACAAGCATGATTATCACTGTCAGAATAATAAGCGTAGAATATATTGAATATGTAACCATATAATTCATATGCTTAACATATTTACCACATGAAATGTTTTAAAATAAGTATCTAGATCTTTGATTGGTTATTAGTTTATAAAAGTTGAGTCACCATATTCCCAGTAAAGGCAGGGTGGTGGTGACCTATGGTGGGTTTAATCAGATGATCTCCATGCAATAAGGGAGGCACAAGGTTGATTAGGATAGGGCATTCATGGTGGTCTCAGCTCGAAAAAGAATAGAAACCATACTGTTGGCATCACCCTACATTACAAACCAGCCATCCAGCCAACTGAGCTAACTCACCCTCTAGGTTGCATTACATGGCTAAAAGTTCAATTCTAATTAGTTTAGAAAGAAACATTTAATAGAATCACAGATTCATACAGTATGGTAAAAGACCCTTCGGTCCAACTTGTCCATGCTGACCAGGTTTCCTAAACTAAACTATGATGTGGAGGTGCCAGTGTTAGATTACGGTGGACAAAGTTAAAAATCACACAACACCAGGTTATAGTCGACCAGGTTTATTTATAAGTATTAGTTTTTGGACTGCTGCTTCTTCATGAGGTAACTGTGGAGTAGGACCCTAACTCCACTAGCTACCTGATGAAGGAGCAGCGCTCCAGAAGTTAGTGCATCAAAATAAACCTCTTGGACTATAACCTGGTGTCTTATAATTTTAAGCTAAACTAGCCCCATTTGCCTGTATTTGGCCCATATCTCTCTAAACCTTTCCTATTCATGTACCAGTTCAATTTTGTAACTGCACCCATATCGATCACTTCCTCTGGCAGTTCAGTCCACATACGAACTAACCTCTGTGTGAAACAGTTGCCCCTCAGGTCCCTTATAAATCTTTCTCTGCTTACCTTAAAATTATGCCCTCTGGTTTTGATCTCCCTTACCTTTGAGGAAAAACCTTTGCTATTGATCTTATCTATGCCCCTCAGAATTTAAAAACCTTTATAAGGTCACCCTCAACCTCCCACACTCCAGTAAACTACATTTGTTATAAAATTATTAAACTATGAAACTTTCTGAAAGCCACATTGAAGATTTTCAAATGGTCTTACTCAAAAAAGATTATCTAAACTTTATTGAGTGGATTTTAGTCAATTTGATGATAGACATTGCCTACCAGTGTCAAAGGTTAAATGTAGCCTCAAGTTAGCCCTAACTCCATTCTTTTACATTAATCCAGGATTAATCAGTGGGATTGTATGACACAACCCCTTATTGAGCCTGTCAGAAACTTCTCTTTATGATATTTTAATAGAGGAATTTGCTTTAAGCAGGCTAACTCCTCTGACAGAGAAGCAGAGAGAGGAGTTTAAAACGGCCATCAAGGTTCAACCATTTAAAAAATGAAAGAAGTTGCATTTATTTTACACATTCACATACTCAGTATGACCCAAAATGTAATGCTACCACTTAATTATTTTTTAAATGCAGGCATTATTGTTCTGTATGCAAAAATGACATCTAATGTGCAAAGCAAGATCCTATTTGCAGGTATGAGTTAGATGGCCAGTTAATTTCTGTATCCAATATATTAGAGACTGAGTGTTTACCTTTAAAATCTGGAACTTGCATCTTCCCATGGCTTAGCACCATACCACTGTGTACATATACCAACTGTAGGGTTGGGATGGTTGGGGAGCAGAATAGGGTAATTGGTCTGTTTAATCTTTGAGTTTCTATTCATCACTATTTCTTCAAATTATATTTGTTGTTCAATTTTTTACTGAAATTCTGTTTTCTTTATGGGCAGCCTCTCACTCAAAACTAAAGGTCCATTTTTATTATGCATGATTTACTGAAAAACAAACCGAAAACAAGATTTCAAACATACCCCCGCACTGAAGTGTAATTTGCTTTCTCTTTTATCAGCAAGTACATGACGGCACTCTTTTGTTAAATAGAAATATATTGATGAAAACAATGAAAACTGAAGCACTTACATTATTTACATTCCACAGTTTCACCTACAGCAGTATCCAGGTCATTATTCACATTGATACTGGTACATACAGTTCAGGCAGGGAGGGCACACTTCCATTTCAATGCTGTGATTTACACTGAATATTAGCAGGTGGCCCACAGGCACAGTCCTCACTAATCCTTCTTTATTCCCACCACACTCAACCTATTTCATAGTTAGACTTAACACTCTCAACGAAAGCCTCCTTCAAGAGGTTTACAAATGAAGTCTTTATGAGGAATTTATGAAGAATGCAGTTGGTGCTTGCTGATGGTGCGCATGTGAATCACCTCGTACACATAAGCCAACACATCAATTATTTGACACTTTCATCCCTGGGGTTTCACATACACAAATGGCAATCACACAAGCACATCTTATCCACAGTAAAGGTAAAGAAGATCAATTGTAATGGTGATCAAGTCACACGAATGAAACAGCTTCTCCCACTTGCGATTTGCAACAGGAACTTATCAGTAAATTGTTAAAAGGCACAAAAAAAATCACCTTCTTTCATTCATTGTGTTCTGAGCCTCGTTCCCAGGAAATCCCTCACTGGATGGAGTTCACACTCCCATGTGATTCTCTTGGCTTTAATAACATGATTGTCTATTTGCATTTCAAGAAACATTTAACATACAGATGAGAAGCACAAAGTTTTCTTGAAAATAAAAATGGCTAACAATATACGATTATTCATTCCTTATTTATCAATCTCACTAGAATAGAGGAACAAATGATTGATCATGGGTTGCTGAGCTGCTTTAAGGAAGGACATGTCATCTTTCACCCATCCATACAACTTTTGCAAGCTCTTCCAAACTGAACTTCATGTAACAAATAGGATTCATGCAGGTTATGACTATGTTCCTTCAAACCAGGACCAGAGGACATGAGGTAAACAATTAAGAATTCAGCATGAAGAGCAAATCACAAACTTGCTGATGGTGTTCAATATCTTGGTTTTCCTTTGATTAACTGCGCCCAAGCACTAAAGCTGCTGAGTGTGCTTAAATTAGCCATTTTTCTTCACTGGGCTTTCAAATGAAGTACTCAAAACCCCAGATTGAGCAACTGAAGAAGACATCATAGCATACTGTATATTACATGCATTCGCTGTCCACTGGCATATGCAATGCATTTAGAAAACGTCAGTCCAACGATGGTTTGGCATTCCAGCTACTTTTCCCCTTCTTTCGGCCTTTTAACTTCTCTCCATCTTCATCATAATATGAAGTCAGATCTAAAAATAAAATAGATACTTAATGAAGTGGAAAAGAACTGCTGGAGGTAATATTTAAAGGTGCCTAAACAAAAAAAATTAAGCAGATCATTATTTATGACAGATTGCATTTCAACTCTTCCAGAGTTCTTTTTCATTCACAACACCTCATCAAGAGAAACCACTGCCTCCTATACGACTTCAAAGGCATTTATGAATTAGATGAATAGTCTGTCTTGGCCAGTCTACTAACAGCTTAGACATCTCATAGATAGATCTAAGAAATTGCAATATGGTTTATCCTGCAGGCAGTTTTGCAAAGCGAAACCACAAGTTCCATTTCTTCCTTTTTGCTTCCACTCGAAGGAGTAAAATATGAGAAATTCAGCAATTAATAAGATTAAATATCAGCTATTCACTGGACCCTTAAAGTTATAACCAAAGTTATTGGTTCCCTGCTTATTTCTGATGGATGATATACATGGAACATCCGGAAATACATTTTAATAAGTTGTTTCTCCATAAGTGCTAAAGCAAATGATAAAGCTATGTTTGGGGATTAATTTTAAAAATTAAATAAGAGCCTTACATTCATTTTAGGTTCCTCTATCTCATTGGTGCATTCCAGTGTCTCACTTGTCATGTAATAATATTGCTTGCAACTCAGAATAACAGGCGACTCGACAGGATGGACAATTGAAACTGCTTATTTTCTACACACAGGTCACTCTCTGTTTTGTCCTATTTTGGCTGCTTGTTAACTTGGATATTACGTGGATCATTTTCTGGGTCATAAAATTAAATACCGACGTCTAAAAAACTGTTTCTGTTCAATGGTTTTTATCCACTTTCACAACATTTATATGGTAGTCATGGGTGATCAGGTAAGACTCTTTGGGCCTGGAAGACAGAGACATGCAGCAACTTTGAGCAGGAACTGATGGGGAAGAGGGAGGAGTTGGGGATTCCATAGGAGGTCATACCCAAATGGATCTTCAGGGATTCCTTCCTATATGAACGTTGTGGAGGAGCCACATTTCAAACATCTTCACTTCACAAGGAAGTTATCATGGAGCCATGTGACCTGTTCCAGACACAACTTACATCTCTAACAAAGGCAGAGGCAACATCACCTATGACTTTCCAGGTCATTGTGGTTCATCCTTTAACACAACTGGGTAAAAACGATGACTGCAGATGCTGGAAACCAGATTCTGGATTAGTGGTGCTGGAAGAGCACAGCAGTTCAGGCAGCATCCAAGTAGCTTCGAAATTGACGTTTCGGGCAAAAGCCCTTCATCAGGAATAAAGGCAGTGAGCCTGAAGCGTGGAGAGATAAGCTAGAGAAGGGTGGGGGTGGGGAGAAAGTAGCATAGAGTACAATGGGTGAGTGGGGGAGGGGATGAAGGTGATAGGTCAGGGAGGAGAAGGTGGAGTGGATAGGTGGAAAAGGAGATAGGCAGGTAGGACAAGTCCGGACAAGTCATGGGGACAGTTACTGAGCTGGAAGTTTAGAACTAGGGTGAGGTGGGGGAAGGGGAAATTAGGACACTGTTGAAGTCCATTGATGCCCTGGGGTTGAAGTGTTCCGAGGCGGAAGATGAGGCGTTCTGTCCTTGTTATGGTTAGAGGGGTGTTTAACACAACTGGCCTTCCCAAGCTACAGTCAGCGTCATCAGTGATGTCTCACAATTTGTAGTTCACCACTGTGACAGAAGGTTATTGAACCTTTTGATACCAGAAAGAATCACTACATCATACTGTCCATACATGAAGTGAACATTAGCTTTTCTATCTATTGCAAGCTTCCTCAGGGTGCAATGTGCAGTGGACTGCACCCACATTGACTTGCGTGCTTTCAATTACCAATCTGGCACTTTTCTAAATCAAGCTCCCTTAATGAGATTTCAGAAATGTCTACCAGGATGGAGTGCTTTCAAATCTGCTGAATTTTACCTTCACACTCTGGACAACATTTATGTTGTTGCTTTACAATGTTCTGACATGTCAGTACTGGACACTTCTCTCGTTGACACTTTGTGGACCCTTCCTAAAACGTCAAAATAAAACACAATTATTTGCTATCGTATTCTTGCACTGTTTGATAGGTTACATCGTGATTCCACTCTTATTCTTAATTGCATGTCTAACAAAATTGTTATCAAGAAGTCAGACGAATTGCAGATTTAAATTTGTTTCCAGAGACTTAAGTATATAGTTAGTGTAGTACTGAGGGAGCACTGAATTTTTCCACAAGCTGTCTTTCAATTAAATTGTTAATCTGGGATCCCATTTGCACTCTCAGCTGAGTTTAACTGATACAACGGCATTATTTAAAGAGTTACTCATTTCTCCCCTGGTTTTCACCAAAACAGATGATCTTGCTCATTGCTTTTTGTGGAATCATGCTGTGCATTAATTAGTTCCTACATTTCCCTCTCACAACAATGACTACACTTCAAAGTACTTCATGGTCTGTGAATTGTTTTTTTTAAGTGCCTATTGAAAGATATTTTTCTTACTTTTTCTAAATAAATGTCAAAAATAATATATAATGGTATTGCATTTCAACTAGTTTAGAAACAGTTAAATGTTTAGAGCATTATTACCCTCTGGTTTTCTTTTTTCTCTTAGTTTACTTGTCTTTGCCCTCTTGAAGATAGGCACCAGCTAAAGCAAAGAGTCAGTCCTCTCCAAAGTTTCTGCCAACACTGCTGTTAATCAACTGGTTAGCATCGCTACCTCACAGTGCCAGGGATTCAGGTTCAATTCCACCCTTGGGCTGTGTCGAGTTTATAAATTCTCACCTTGTCTGCGTTGTTTCCTCAAGGTGCTCTGCTTTCCTCACACATAGCTCCTTGAAAGTGGAGTCACAGGTAGATAGGATAGTGAAGAAGGCGTTTCGTATGCTTTCCTTTATTGGTCAGAGTATTGAATACAGGAGTTGGGAGGTCATGTTGCGGCTGTACAGGACATTGGTTAGGCCACTGTTGGAATATTGCATGCAATTCTGGCCTCCTTCCTATCGGAAAGATGTTGTGAAACTTGAAAGGGTTCAGAAAGGATTTACTAGGATGTTGCCAGGGTTGGAGGATTTGAGCATAGAGAGAGGCTGAACAGGCTGGGACTGTTTTCCCTGGAGTGTTGGAGGCTGAAGGGTGACCTTATAGAGGTTTACAAAATTATGAGGGGCATGGATAGGGTAAATAGGCAAAGTTTTTTTCCTGGGGTCAGGGAGTTCAGAACTAGAGGGCATAGGTTTAGGGTGAGAGGGGAAAGATATAAAAGAGACCTAAGGGGCAACTTTTTCACGCAGAGGGTGGTACGTGTATGGAATGAGCTACCAGAGGAAGAGGTGGAGGCTGGTACAATTGCAACATTTAAGAGGCATTTGGATGGGTATATGAATAGGAAGGGTTTGGAGGGATATGGGCCGGGTGCTGGCAGGTGGGACTAGATTGGGTTGAGATATCTGGTCGGCATGGACGGGTTGAACC
This sequence comes from Chiloscyllium punctatum, assembly GCF_047496795.1. Taxonomy (NCBI): domain Eukaryota; kingdom Metazoa; phylum Chordata; class Chondrichthyes; order Orectolobiformes; family Hemiscylliidae; genus Chiloscyllium; species Chiloscyllium punctatum. The sequence continues at coordinate 39,627,129 of NC_092744.1, forward strand.
GAAGGGCCTGTTTCCATGCTGTACATCTCTATGACTCTATGACTATGTGCAGATTAGGTGAATTGGCCGTGCTATATTGCCCGAAGTGTGCAGGCTAGGTGGGTTAGCCATGGGGAAGTTCAGGGCCCTAGGGATGGGTGGCAAGCTCTTTAGAGGGTTGGTGTGGACTCAAAGGGCCAAATGGCCTGCTTCCACACTGTAGGGATTCTATGACCTAAAAAGGTACAAGAGTGGCTCTGTTATTGATTTCCTCTCCTTTTCAGCAATAATGCTCTGTTATTTTGTATCTCCTGACATTGATATGGCTAATCTCTGAAACTGAAACAATGTCCTACCAATCCAGTCTGACACTGTAGAGTGATGCTGTAATATATCACATTGTCTACTTATTATTTCTAACAAATGTTGCTCATTTTTGAACTAACTTACTGAACTAACAAAAAGCATTCTTGAAGAGCTTATTGTATGGAACTTTCATTATAATTATTCATAAATCTTACAGAAAATCATAAAACTATAATTCATTACCTTACTTTTGAAATCAATTGAACAAATATAAACCTTTGATGCAAAATATGCATTTTCATGAATTCTCCAGTGGTAACTCAACATTTCAAGCAATATCAGCACTTTTGATGTGGTCTGAGGCATATGATTCTTAATGTTAAATTGAATACCTACATCACACCAGCAAGTAATGCATTTCATTTCCCCAAACGGAGGAACTTCGGGATGCCATTTATTATTGTTCGTGTATGTATGACGCCCAAATTTGCAGGGCCTGGGCCCATCAGCCTGCATCATGTCTGTGTGGTCAAAAGGGGCAACCTCTGTAACTGTGGTAAAAAAGCAAATTTCAGAAGAAAGTTCAGGGTGTCTATCCACAAAAATGTACAGTTTATTCTAGACGGGCAATGTATGTGGGTACTTTGGGGCATGTTTTGTTATGTTGCTGATGTTGCCTGACAATCACATTTGAGCAAATTTTCATTCAGAAACCATTAAACAGTTAAACTTGATTAATTTGGATCTCAGTAGATATGTCCTTTAAAATCTTTTATTAGAACAGTAACAACAGATCAAAAGTAAAAAAACTTATCAGCTATAAAGCACTTTGAGATGTTCTGAGCTTGCAAGAAGTTATACATAAATGTAAGTCTTTTTCTCACTTACGTAAAAGATGGTAGAAAATTAAATCTACTAACCTGGGCACTCTTTGCAGCAGTCTGATACATTCTTTCTAACAGGTTGGCTACATGGTAGATGAGGACATTGAACCTTCTCACAGTGAACCTCCCCAGTAGCCCCCTATGAACGAAATGTAAAAATATTTTGATATTAAATTAAATATAATATAATTAATTATATAATAATTGACACATATCAAAAACTTTCAAACATAATTTGAATTATTTTGTTGCTTTTGTAATAAAATATTTACTTACACAGTATACACTTGTTCATTTCATTTCTAATTAATATATTCAAAATACTGCTTACCAGAGATTACTTGAAATAATCCAATTTTATTTTCTAAAGAAATTAATGTACATTGCCACACATCAATACTCCATGGACATACACTAAATGGAGTACTGAGATATAATTTCTAGGGCTCCTGCACTTCCGTTAACTACTCCAGGATCCCAGGTTGTAGCCTAAGGGTCCTGGTATTTTGTCTCCCCTTCGCTTAGTTTACATAATTAAAATGTTTTTTAATCCATTTCAATATTGCGCATTGTACTTTCAACTATCTTCATGCTTCATCACCAGCATCCTGCACTTTAGTAGAACACTGAAACAAATGTAAAAGAGGTTCCTGCCATTCTTCCCTAAACATGACAGCAGCTGAACAGGAGCAGCTCAAAAGAACAACCTCACCATTATGTTCACTAAGTAGACGTTGCTGATGTCAGAATAATTGGTAAGTTCATTAACATCTCCCTTAAAAATATTCTGAAGAACTTTTATTAATTGGAAAAATCCTCATCTGATTTATGAAAGTTTATAAGAGTCTGCAGAGGGCTCATACCTTACAAGTGCACACTGCACATTTCACATAGCCAAAGGGTGGTACAAATGGGTGCCAGGTTGTCCCAGCAGGATGCCATTTCTTGTCCCCATCAAAATAGCAACCTGAAATATAATAAGTTGGATCATTTATCAGAAGAACTGGAGTTTCATTTGGTCTCTCCATGATCACTGCAAAACTACAATAATGGCTATTAATACTATTCCCAGTGTATAGCTCTTTAAATTAGAAATGGTTGCTGAAACTTTCTAGAATTAATTGCAGAGTCTTCTTCTCCCAACTTTGCAAATGCATTTGCTTTGCTCTTCTTGTAAAGTAATCCCAGGGTTATGAAGCATTGCTGCTTAAATGTAATGTCAACTAGGCAAAAGTGAGGACTCCAGATGCTGGAGATCAGAGTCTAGGTTACAGTGATACTGGAAAAACCCAGCAGGCCAGGCTGCATCTGAGGAGCAGGAAAATAGATGTTTTGGCAAAAGCCCTTCATCAGGAATGAAGGCAGGGAGCCTCTGGGGCAGAGAGATAAATGGGAGGGGGGTGGGGCTGGGGATAAGGTAGCCAAGAGTAAAATAGGTGGATGGAGGTGGGAATGAAGGTGATAGGTCAGAGAGGAGGGTAGAGCACATAGGTGGGAAGGGAGATTGGCAGGTAGGACAGGTCATGAGGATGGTGCTGAGCTGGAAGATTGGAACTGGGGTAAGGTGGAGGGAGGGGAAATAAGGAAACTGGTGAAGTCCTACCTGTCACCTGTGCTACCTGCCAATCTTCCATCCTACCTATCCGCTCCACCCTCCTCTCTGGCCTATCACCTGCATCCCCTCCCTCATCCACCTATTGGACTCTTGGCTACCTTCCCCCCAGCCCCATCTCCCTCCCATTTATCTGTCCACCCCGGAGACTCCCTGCCTTCATTCCTGATGAAGAGCTTTTGCCTGCAAAGTCGATTTTCCTGCTCCTTGGACGCTGCCTGACCACTGTGCTTTTCCAGCACCACTCTAATCTAGACTCTGAATGTAATGTCAGTCATGTAATGTGCTCCCATTCCCTATGCTAATTCTTGGGTCATTGGGAAAATGTATGGGAAAATGTATATGAATAACAAGAGTATTTACTGTTGGAGACTGACTTGATTCTGCCCAGAGGGGGATCAAGAAGAGAGGAGGGTGGCATGTGTACTGCATCTTCCCCTCAGGTGTAATTAAGAGATTCACCACGTAGGAACTACAGCTTAATGTTGCCCATCTGCTACCAGTCCATGACACTACCCTTTGGGACTCAGAAATATTGACCAATTTCACAACATATTTATGAATCAACAAATTAAAATATACATTGGAAAGAATATTCACTGAAACAAGGTCAAAAGAGGAAGTAGGAGGAAATCTGCCCACTGCTCATGGTGCCACGGAATTGTTTCAATGATGAGGACAGCACGTCAAGGGTAGTCTTCTCACACTGTTGCCAGATAAAGGCTACTTCAGGAACTCTTCCCATTGGCAAGAGGGGAGACTTCTTAGAGAAACTGACGGCCACTCTGCAGGCTCCATATGGGCCACGACAGCCTCCCAGTAGTAAACGTTAACCCCACTAACCAGTGAACACCCCTTCATTGGGACTTACTTATTCCCCTTAATGTTCCAGGGTGAGGCCAGGTATAACCCCAGAATGGCCATTGCTCCTGCTAAAACAGAAGAGCAGTTAGCCCTCTGATTGGCTGGCTGCTCTAGAAGCTGAAAGGATAGGAGCCCCAGTGCCAAGTGGTTAATTGGTTATTGATCACAGAATAGGATCAGGACTTCTGAAAGAGCTGAGGCTGGTTTGACCTCAGCTTTCCGGCATGCTGACGGGGCCCCCGATGAAATCCTGCCCAGGGAGTGCTTTGTAATGATTATTTTGCTAATGTCACTACATAATAAAACAGTGACTGGATGGTAGCAAAGAATGTTGAGACATAGCAAAATAAAGAACTACAGAAAGTCATTGGAGAAATGATAAAAGTTATTATTAAGGAGATGATGATATGGCTAACAGGTTAAATAAAGGGGGGCAGTGAATGGCGTTTATCAGCTTTTTCAAAAGATATTCAGCACCACATAAAAGGTTATTACACAAGTTAAGGGCTTATGGAGTTCGGGTAATTTATTATCTTGGATCAAGGACTGGCTAATTGTCAGAAAGCAAACAGTACAAAGAAATAAGCATATTCAAGCTGGCAAGCTGTAACTAATGAGTTGCCAACAACCTCTGCTATTTACAATGTACATGAATGACTTGGATGGAAATTCTGAGTAATACATTTAAGATTGCTGAGAACATAAACTAAATTGGATTGCAAAATGGGCAGCGGACACAATGAGACTGCAAAATGATACAAACAACATTCAGTGAGTAGGCAAAGAATTAACAGATGTAGTATAATACAGTGAAATGTAATTCACTCTGATGGAAGATTGGGAAAGCAATACATTTTTGAAAGTTGTGAGGAACTTAAATGCTAGTGTTCAGAGAGATATGGATGTTTACACACAAGTGACACAAATTAGAATGCAGGTGTGGCAAACAATTAGAAAGGAAACAGTTGTCCTTTGTCCCAAGGGGATGGAGTACAAGAGTATGAAAGATTTGAAGGAATTGTACTGGGCTTTAATGAGACCGTATTTGGAGTACTGTGCACAGTTTTGGTTTCCTTAGCTAAGGGGTTATTCTTGCATTGAGGTTCAATAAAAGTTCATTTGATTGATTCCTGAAATGCACAAAGAATGGAAGGTGATTTAATTAAAATTTATAAGATTCTAAGGAGGGGGCTTGACAGGATAGACAGGGTAGTTGTTTTATATAGTGGACAATTTAGAACATGGGGCTATAATTTTATGATATGGACCATCATTTAAGACTAAGATGAGAAGAAAGCATGCCATTCAGTAGGTGAAATATGTTTGGAATTTTCCACCACAGGGGACTGGGAACGTTCATTGAGCATCTCCAAAGCCAAGGTAATTATATTTTTGAACTCTAAGGGAATCAAAGAACATGGAGGTTGAGGAGAATAGTGGAATTGTGGTAAAAAAAAGCTATGATTTTATAGAACACCAGTGTAGCTCTGACAGGTTGCATGATCCTGCTCCTATATCTAGTACTCCTATGTTCTTAAAAAAAAGATAATTCCACTTGTCTACCCTCCCAGAGTTCTGTACCAATCACTGCTTCAAACATTAATCCCCTATATTTCTCTACATTACCTCTCAGATTTTTTAACCAGTGGCTCAATGAATAGCAATTGTTTATTTAACAACAGCTTATCCTTGATTGTACAATTAATAACATCATTTTATAATCAAATTATATTAACGGTTTACCTTCAACATGCTCGACTTCTGTTTTCTTTTCATCTTTTGTTTCTACTTTATCTGTCAGAATGATATTAAACAATACCAAAATCAAATAAATATCAATCTTACTACTACAGTGAAACATTCCGAATAAAAAAATTGGGGAGCTATGAAATGAATTACATTCCTTGGTTGTCATATCATTTTGTATTCATGTAAATTTCATACTTATTTCCCATGTGAGTTCACTGAGTCAGCAATATATGTCAATTGAACTTTGAATACTAAAATTGCAATAGTGTGAAATATAAAGTACTTAATTAAGTTGTAATCTATAGATATGCAAAGTAATTAAACTAAATCATGTTTTCAAATCTATGTGTAGCACCATTTGTTTGACAAACTATTTCTTTCTTTGACTTTCTATTTGATGTTTTAAGTCACATGACTGCTTCGCTACAAGCGTGCAATATCTCCTCTTGGATACAAATATTACCAAGGCTTTAGTAAGATTAGATAGCCTTAAAATATAATGTTGACACACACACACAGTTTAGACTTATTTTCTAAAATACTTTCATTCTAATTTAGTAAAAGCACTAAACTGATTGCAGGAGAAACTCTTGGAATAACTAATGAAAAAAATTGATGGGCCGAAAGGCCTGTTTCCACACTGTAAGAATCTAATCTAACCTAATAGATTAGCTACTTCTTTTTCTTTTTTGAACTCAGCATTGACAGTTACAGTTACCATGCATAGCACATCATTTCCAATTAGTTTGAATTATACCTTTGCAAACAGGACAGCATTTATCGTCAACATGGACAATTTCTGAACAGTTCAGAGGAGCGCATATGATTGGGTCACATATTATAGTCCTTTTCTGAAGTAGAAAGAAAATACACGCAATTTGAGTGAATTGGGTTTGGCTAAAGTGAATCAAAATAAATCAAAGCTAATTCTTTGCATCACTCAAGCTGACTTTCATTATGTCACCTGGCAACTGCAGATGGAGCATTTCCGGTCGTAGTCTGGTGCCCACTGAGACCCATGTGCTCGCTGTTGCCCTTCAAAAAAACAAGAATTTGGATCTTTCTTCAACTCCTCTGGATCAGGTTTAATTTCCTGAAAGAGACTTTCTTCATAATCAGGTTCTTTAGGTGTAACAAATCCTTTCGATTCGCACTGGTTTTGAATCAGCACCTAAAGAGAATGACAGTTTTAATAAGACCAACAATGATTTTAAATTTAGAACCCTGTCATTAGTAGATATACAGATGGGCTTACTCAGTCATTTGGAATAACTACCTGGGTTTTATCCAGCTGATTGCTTCATTTAAATGTAGATTTTCATGGTGAGATATTTCAGTGATCATAATACAAAATAGAGCCTTTGTGAAATATGTCTACACTACCTTATTATCCATTATGCATAACTGAGTGACTTTTGTAAAAGCTATTAACCAGGATTCAACAGAATTATTGAAAATTGTGCTAAGGTTTAAGAAAGAGTCAACAACTTGTTAAACATTGTGGACACTTATTTAAGCTGATGTTCCTTTAATTTGCCAGAGCAATGACCTTCTATACATTGTTCACATTTTCAAGAATAAATGCAATTTTTTTACATACCGGGCCTCGTATCTCTCCTTTGGGATTAAGTTTCGTGCTAACTTGGATAAATGCAGTTCCTCTATTAAGATGTCTTAGAAGATCAGTGCTGATATCCTTTAGTATTCCTTGAGCCTAAATAACCATAACAATTCATTAGACCTATTGTGAAAAATATCAGCATGTCAAAGCATGACTAATGATTGGCTGTGATATTATTGAAGTTTAAAAATGTCACAAATTAACTATCCAAGCCCTAGATTGATGTAAACATTATTTTGCAGAAAGGAAATGTGAAAAACAAATAATCAATTTATTTAGTAGTGGTTCATGTCTCATTTGAATGCGGTCATGTCGAAGTAGGAGCTATGGTCATTAAAACCGGGGGGTGAAATGGAGTAAGTATAGGGCCTGCTCTTTTAGGAAAGGTTGAAACAAACAGGTTTCTGTTGTCACTGAGAGTTAATATAAAAATCTGCTAGAATACTTTGATTGTCAGACAAACAACTGTAGGTAACAAGAAATTCCCAATTGTTGATATAAAGTCAGTAGAGTCCTTTGCTGACATTTTCCAAGGGTTATAATGTCATTATGAATGCTTGGTTGAATTTAAAAATCAGCAATTACCTTTGCAGGGGGCTCTGGGTTTACAGTTTAATAGACATTTTAGGTATCAATCTCTGTGAGATTGGAAATTGTTTTTATAAGGATTGAGTCGAAAAGTGTGGTGCTGGAAAAGCACAGCAGGTCAGGCAGCATCCGGGGAGCAAGAGAATCGATGTTTCAGGCATAAGCGCTTTACCAGGAATGTGGGGAGAGGGAAGGGGGCTGAGAGATAAATAGGAGGGTGGGGGCGAGGTAGCTGGGAAGGGGATAGGTAAATGCAGTGATAGGTGATGGTGATAGGTTGGAGGGGAGGGTGGAGGGCATAGGTGAGAAGGAAGGTGGACAGGTAGGACAATTCAAGAGGGCGATGCAGAGTTGAAGGGATGATGTGAGGGAAGGGGAGATGAGGAAACTGGTGAAGTCAACGTTGATGCCATTTCATTGGAGGGTCCCAATCCAGGCTTTACCATAAGACCAAGGCAGGCCTTGCAACCAACTTGTCTCAACACTCATATGCCAATGGGCTATCTAGGATCTGCTTCCAGGGTTGTGGAAGTGACTTGATCCTATTCACACAACCCTGGAATGAAAATTTGGTCAAATGGCTCTCTTTAAACCAAGGTTGGTTGGCTAATTTGGGGAATTTTCAGACTGACCTACCCACCTCGGTGGCAAAAATCCAGGCCATTATGTTTGCAGAAGCTAAACTGATATAGGAAGAAGATCAGAACCCAAGGTCCAGCCACATTACAACAGAATTAGAATTATAGTTAGTGATATAAGATAAATGAGATATACATTTACTTTTGAAGTGGAACAGTCTTTTTATTTACATTTCTTCTACCTTCTACTGAAAGTGTTCACTTGTGGCTTCTTCAAGAACTTAAAGATCTTCTGATCTTTGTTTACTAATGCGAGAATCTTTACAGAGACTTGGCAATTAAGGACAAAAAGGTAAATAGGGAGAGAATAGGGCCCCTCAAAGATCAGCAAGGTGGCCTTTGTGTGGAGTCACAGAAAATGGGGGATATATTAAATGAATATTTTGCATCAGTATTTACTGTGGAAAAGGATATGGAATATATAGACTGTCGGGAAATAGATGGTGACATCTTGCAAAATGTCCAGATTTCATAGGAGGAAGTGCTGGATGTCTTGAAATGGTTAAAAGTGGATTAATCCCCAGGACCTGATCGGGTGTACCTGAGAACTCTGTGGGAAGCTAGAGAAGTGATTGCTGGGCCTCTTGCTGAGATATTTGTATCGTCGATAATCACAGGTGAGTTGCCAGAAGACTGGAGGTTGGCTAACGTGGTGCCACTGTTTAAGAAAAGCGGTAAAGACAAGCCAGGGAACTATAGACCAGTGAGCCTGACCTCGGTGGTGGACAAGTTGTTGCAGGGAATCCTGAGGGACAGGATGTACATATATTTGGAAAGGCAAGGACTGATTCGGGATAGTCAACATGGCTTTGTGCGTGGGAAATCATGTCTCACAAACTTGATTGAGTTGTTTGAAGAAGTAATAAAGAAGATTGATGAGGGCAGAGCAGTAAGTGTGATCTATATGGACTTCAGTAAGGCGTTCAACAAGGTTCCCCATGGGAGACTGATTAGCAAGGTTAGATCTCATGGAATACAGGGAGAACTTGCCATTTGAATACAGAACTGGCTCAAAGGTAGAAGACAGAGGGTGGGGGTGGAAGGTTGTTTTTCAGACTGGAGGCCTGTGACCAGTGGAGTGCCACAAGGATCGGTGATGGGCCCTCTACTTTATGTCATTTACATAAAGGATTTGGATGCGAGCATAAGAGGTACAGTTATTAAGTTTGCAGATGACACCAAAATTGGAGGTGTAGTGGACAGCGAAGAGGGTTACCTCAGATTACAAAAAGATCTGGACCGGATGGGCCAATGAGCTGAGAAGTGGCTGATGGAGTTTAATTTAGATAAATGCGAGGTACTGCATTTTGGGAAAGCAAACCTTAGCCGGACTTATACAATTAATGGTATGGTCCTAGGGAGTGTTGCTGAACAAAGAGATCTTGGAGTGCAGGTTCACAGCTCCTTGAAAGTGGAGTCACAGGTAGATAGGATAGTGAAGAAGGCGTTTGGTATGCTTTCCTTTATTGGTCAGAGTGTTGAGTACAGGTGTTGGGAGGTCATGTTGCGGCTGTACAGGACATTGGTTAGGCCACTGTTGGAATATTGTGTGCAATTCTGGTCTCCTTCCTATCGGAAAGATGTTGTGAAACTTGAAAGGGTTCAGAAAAAACTTACAAGGATGTTGCCAGGGTTGGAGAATCTAAGCTACAGGGGGAGGCTGAACAGGCTGGGGCTGTTTTCCCTGGAGTGTCGGAGGCTGAGAGGTGACCTTATAGAGGTTTACAAAATTATGAGGGGCATGGATAGGGTAAATAGGCAAAGTCTTTTCCCTGGAGTCAGGGAGTTCAGAACTAGAGGGCGTAGGTTTAGGGTGAGAGGGGAAAGATATAAAAGTGACCTAAGGGGCAACGTTTTCACGCAGAGGGTGGTACATGTATGGAATGAGCTGCCAGAGGATGTGGTGGAGGCTGGTACAATTGCAACATTTAAGAGGCATTTGGATGGGTATATGAATAGGAAGGGTTTGGAGGGATATGGGCCGGGTGCTGGCAGGTGGGACGAGATTTGGTTGGGATATCTGGTCGGCATGGACGGGTTGGACCAAAGGGTCTGTTTCCATGCTGTACATCTCCATGACTCTATGACTCTAAGTGCTTCATGGTTCCAATCTGTTCTCAACAAATATCTACAACTGATTATTCTTGCAGCCACTGGATCTGGGTTTGGAACGTCAGCTAGTTTAACTCTTCCATCAATGCTCAGTCATTGTTAATACGGTAAAAACAATGACTGCAGATGCTGAAAACCAAATACTGGATTAGTGTGGTGCTGGAAGAGCACAGCAGTTCAGGCAGCATCCAACGAGCAGCGAACCTCAACCGCTGCCCAAATTGGAATCAGCAAACGTAGAACTGATCAGGAATCAAAAGAATAATTTAACATATTAGTTACATACTGTTACTGTTGTTGAATAACATTCTGAACCTCATGAGAATTTTGCCTCTAGTCAAATCTCCTCTCTCCCAACTGCATTGTTACATGGACTTTCCTTTAAAAAGTAAAATACTATTTAAACAGTACTGTACCTCTGATCCATAAAAGCCTTTAAGAAGGCGCTTGTGTTCTCCACTATTATCATCCATTTCCCCAATCTCAGCAAATCCATGGAGATGTGCATTAATTGTAATATCTTCAGCTTTGCTGAGCCCTGCCACAACTATTTCATAATGCAGGTGGCAGTGTTCATCCAAGGATACCCATGCATGTCCTGCTGAACCAGTCTTAATAGGGGGCACCACAAATTGTCCAGCTAGAGGAATTGGAAGCTCTGTGAAGGACAGATTTTTAATGTTAGTACTTCAAATTGAGTTTAATCACCAACAGTTTGAACTTTGCAATTTTTATTGTAGTGCCTATGATCTATCACCAGAACTAAAATCAGGGCACGCAATCAGTAAGCACAAAACAAAAGAGACTAAATTCAGCAATAGAAATTGCAGAAAGGAATTACAAGAATGGTTCCCAGGATGAGGTATAATGATTTGTTTGGAGAAACTGGGGTTGTTCCCCTTAGTGATGTCAGAAAAAAAGGGGATATCTAATTGAGGTGTTCGAAATGATGAACAATCCAGAGAGAGAAGACAGGGAGAAACTGCTCCCATTGTCAGAAGGGCCAAGAATAAGAGAAAAACACTTGTTTAAAAGTGATTGGCAAAAAAAAACAGAAGTAGTAAGAGGGAATGCACCTTTATGCAGCAAGTGCTTAGAATCAGGAACACGATGTTTGAGGAATTCAATATTAGCTTTTAAAATGAAATAGGATAAGCAGTTGTAGTGACAAAATCTAATGGGCAAACAGAAACAGCAGGAAACTGAGCTTAGGTAAGTTGCTCTTGCAAAGAGGCAGCCCAAGCTCAGTGAGCTGGAAGACTGTCTTCTGTGCTACAATGAAGCCATATTCTATCAACACAGCACAGGTTTTATGGTATCTGAAAGAAAACCACAGTAATGTTTTGGTTGTGATCTCAATCAAAACTGATCGCCTAAGAGAACCCTTTACAGGTTCATAAAGAAACTTCCATAACCATATCAATTCTGACTTGTCTGAGTACACAAATCTGCCTTCTTTTAAGAGTTAACTGTGTGCTACTTCAAAGAAAGACAATACATTCAACAAGTTGCTGAAACCTACCATCTGGTTCCTGATTGTGAGATAATAGCTCTGAAACATCCTTATTGACAAGAATTCATTCAGCCCATGTTTTAACATGTCGTGTGGTTCTCCTTCACTTCTCCCTGCTGGTAACCTAGATCCTGTTTCCATCATCTTCTATTGAAAATGTTTTGCCTAAATCCTTTGTTTCCTTCTGGCATTCTTAACCTTGAGCTGTACTCCAAAATGGGAACTGTTCTGAAATTAATTCTTCCTTATCATAGAAAAATGTAAAGGTTCAAAGGTGTCTTCTTCTTGTTCTTCTCAAGACAATGAAGTCTCAGGGTGGAAGGGAAAGGGAAAGGAACAGGAAGTATGATGACAAATAAAAAGTTAAGCAGCAGGTTAACATGTATGCAGGATGGTTTAAGTACAAGGCAGACTATGAAAGAAGGAAAAAGGAAGAATAACTCAGGAGATATTATTAGAGATGTTGGAAATCACGAGGGTAAGAAAACTAGCATAAGGGCACTTTACCTGAATGATTGCAGCATTCGTAACAAGGCCGATGAATTAACAACACAAATCATCTCGAATGAATATGATTTAGTAACCATGGTTGCAGGATGGTCATGACTGCGAGTTAAATATCAGACTATTTGGAAAGACAGACAGGAAGGTAAGGGAAGTGGTGTAGCTCTGATATTCAAGGACAACATCAGGGCAATGCTGAGAGATGATATTGGTTCTATGGAGAATAAAGTTGAAACCATTTGGTGAAAATCAGAAACTCTAAGAAGGAAAAGTCATTGACAGGCATTGTCAATAGGCCACCAAATATCACATTGGGGTGGGCAATAAACAAAAAAAAACTAATGCCTTTAAAAATAGTATGGCAATTATCGTGGGGGATTTTAATCTACAATTGGTCAAATCAGCTCGGTCAGGGTAGCCTTGTGTGTATAAACAATAGTTTTCTTGAACAGTATGTAACGGAACTGACAAGGGAGCAAGCTATCCTAGATCGGGTCCTGTGTAATGAGACAGGAATAATTAATGACCTCATAGTTAGGGATCCTCTTGGAAGGAGTGATCACAGTATAGTTGAATTTAGAATACAGATGGAGCATGTGAAGATAAAATCCAATACCAGGTTCCTGTGCTTAAACAAGGGAGACCACAATAGAATGGAGGAGGATTTGGCTAAAGTACACTGGAAACAAAGATTTTATGGTGGGACAGTTGACAAGCATTGAAGGACTTTCAAAACAATATTTCAAAGTGCTTAGAAAAAGTATATTTCAGTGAAAAGGAAGGACTGTAAGAAAAGGGGTAATCTGCCATGGATGTCTAATGAAATAAGGCAAGCTATCAATTTGAAAGAGAAGGCACACAAAATGGCCAAGATAAGCAGGAAATTAGAAAATTGGGAAAACTTTAAAGGTCAACAGAAAGCCACAAAAATGGCTATAAAGAAAAGTAAGATAGAACATGAGAAAAAAAACTAGCACAGAATATAAAGACAGATACCAAATATTTATATAAATATATAAAATGACAAACAGTGTCTAAAGTAAACATTGGTCCTTTACAGGGTGAGAAGGGGCATTTAGTTTTGGGATATGATGAAACGGCCGAGGCATTGAATAGGTATTTTGTATTGATCTTTACAGTGGAGGACACTAATAATATGCCAGTAATTGGCAAAGAGACGAAGGTAGATGAGGATCTGGGAACAATCATTAGTATGGAAGAGGTAGTGTTGGGCAAGCTGATAGAGCTAAGGATAGACAAGTCTCCTGGCCCTAATGGAATGTATCCCAGTGTACTAAAAGTGATGGTGGAAGAAATAGTAAGCACCATTGTGGTAATTTTCCAAAATTCACTGGACCCTGGGCCAGTTCCAGCAGATTGGAAAACAACAAATGTGATGCCACTGTTTAAAAAGGGAGTTCAACAAAAGATGGGGAATTATAGATGGGTTAGCTTAACCTCTGAAGTGGGGAAATTGCTTGAGTCTATTATCAAGGAAGAAATAACAAGGCATCTCGTCAGAAATTGTCCCGTTGAGTTCATGAAAGGCAGGTCATGCTTAACAAATATTTTTGGAATTTCATGAAGACATTATGAACAAGGAGGACAACAGGGAGCCAGTGGATGTGGTGTACCTAAATTTCCAAAAGGCCTTCATTAAGATGCTGTACAAGAGGCTACTACATAAGATAAAGATGCATAGTGTTATGGGTAAAGTATCAGCATGGATAGAGGATTGGTTGACTAACAGGAAGCACAGAGTGGGGGATAAATTAGTGCTATTCTGGTTAGCATTCAGTAACTAGTGATGTGCCTCAGGGATCAGTGTTGGGATTGCAATTATTCACTATTTATACAGATGATTTAGAGTTGGGGACCACATGCAGTGTGTCAACGTTTGCAGATGACACTAAGATGAGTGGCAGAGCAAAGTAAGCAGAGGACTGTGAAACTTTGCAGAGGAAATAGATAGTGACTAGGCAAAGGTCTGGCAGATGGAATACAATGTTAATAAACGTGAACTCATCCATTTTGGGAGGAGTAGCAGTGAAAAGGATTATTACTTAAATGGTAAAAGGTTGCAGCATGCTGCTATGCAGAGAGACCTGGGTGTCCTTGTGCATGAATCACAGAGGGTTGGTCTGCAGTTACAACAAGTAATTGAGAAGGCAAATGGAATTTTGTCCTTCATTGTTAAAGGCATTGAGCTTAAAAGCAGGGAGGTTATGTTGCAGCTGTACAGGGTACTGGTGAGGCCACATTTGGAGTACTGCGTGCAATTTTGGTCTCCTTACTTGAGAGAGGATATACTGGCACTAGAGGGGGTACAGACAAGGTTCACTAGGTTGATTCCGGAGATGAGGGGGTTGGCTTATGAGTAGAAAGGGATTATATTCATTGGAATTTTGAAGAATGAGGGGTGATCGTATAGAAACATATAAAATTATGAAGGGAGTAAATAAGTTAGAAGTAGAAAGGATGTTTCGACTGGCAGATGAAACTAGCAGAAGAGCGCATTTCCTCAAAATTAGGGGGAGCAGATTTAGGACTGAATTGAGAAGGAACATCTTGCCCAGAGGGTTGTAAATGAATGGAATTCCCCGCCTAGTGAAGTAGTTGATGCTACTTCAGTAAACATTTTTAAAGCTAAGATAGATTTTTTTGAACAATAAAAGAATTAAGGGATACGGTGAGAGCATGAATAGTGGAGCTGAGTCCACAAAAAGATCAGCCATGATCTTATTGAATGGCGGAGTAGGGTCAAAAGGCCAAATGGCCTACTCCTGCTCCTAGTTCTTATGTTCGTAATCTTTTCTCATAACATAACTCTGAATTTAGGAACTCAACTTGTTACTACTACTTCCCACTACTATAAAGTAATATAATAATTTTAAGTTATTTGTTTCATGCAGAAACAAAAACTGAACATTTTACCCCAGATACCCTCTCACCAATAGCAAATATAACTTCAAAATAACCTTTTTTGACTTCCCAACTCTGAAACTGAATGGTTTCTTTAATTTCCAGAATGAACTGTTGATTGCCAAACGATTTGGGATATTCGTTTTTGTTAAAAATACAGTTGGCAAATACTTTGCAAATTCACCAAAGTACTAAGTTCCCTTTCTTTG
This sequence comes from Chiloscyllium punctatum, assembly GCF_047496795.1. Lineage (NCBI taxonomy): Eukaryota > Metazoa > Chordata > Chondrichthyes > Orectolobiformes > Hemiscylliidae > Chiloscyllium > Chiloscyllium punctatum. The sequence goes on from NC_092744.1 coordinate 39,642,630, forward strand.
TCTGTTATTTAAAACATATTACCATTTAATACAAAAACAGAAGTTGCTGGAGAAACAGCTTGGATGAGGTGTCACCTGACTCAGAACGTTAACTCTGTTTTCTCCCCAAACTTGCTGGGTTTCTCCAGCAATTTCTGTTCTTGTTTCAGATTTCCAGCATCCACAGTTCTTTGTTCTATTTTACCATTTAATAAGTTGTCAACATTCTCACTTCGAATCATAGAATCAAAGAGTTACATAGCATGGAAACAAACTCTTTAGTCCAACTGTCCACATCCCAATCTGACCATTTACCACATTTAGCTTACTTCCCTCTAAACCCTTCCTATTCATGTACCCATCCAGATGCCTTTTAAATGTTGTAATTGTACTAGCCCTCACAAATTCCTCTAGCAGCTCATTTCATACACGCACCATCCTCTGTGTGAAAAAGTTACTCCTCGGATCCCACTTAAATTTTTCTCCTCTCACATAAACTTATCCGCTCTAGTTTTGGCTTCCCCCATCCTGGGAAAAAGGCCTTGTCTGTTCACCCTATCCATGCCCCTCATGATTTTGTAAACCTCTATAAGATCATCCCTCAACCTCCAAAGCTCCAGGGAAAAAAGCCCCAGCCTATTCAACCCATCCCATTACTCAAACCCTCCTGTTCCATCACATCCTTAAAAATCTTTCTGCATTGTCTCAAGTTCAACAATATCCTTCCTATAGAAGAGCGACCAGAATTGATCATGGCATTCTAAAAGGTTTCTCACCAATATCCTGTATTCTTTTACTCAAACTAATTATATTGCTCTTTCTTGTATTAATTGTTTCTGCCACCTTCTGCCCATTTACCAGCCTGCATAGCTCCTTTTGGGTTATTGCATATTGGCTATCGGCATTGACATCTATAGTCTTCCATAACTATCCATTTCCAAGTATTTTTAATAGGAGCTTTAAATGCACTGACACAGATTTGTGGGACTCCAATGAAAGCTAGTTAGCACTTTAATATCCCTGGATGCACCACGTCCCAATTGTTGACTAACTTTTGCCCACTCTCAGTGCAGTATAATGCTTCACCCACAATGCTTCATCCAGGGCGGACATAAAATTAGAGTGTGCCATGTGCGATTGTATAAAATATCATTACAAAATCCAAATTGATCATGATAAAAAAAAGTCTTCTATTCATCAGAATTCTAACCTCTCATTAGAAATCCAGTAAATTAGTTAAAAGAATTCTACCCTTTCTGAACTAGTGTTAATCAGCTTCTGCACTTGCATGTGATGTCTTGCCAAAGCCTTGAATATTATTTCCCATAGTCAAGGGAAGGCTTTCTAATCTGAAGCTACACTTCTTGCTATTCTTTTAAAAAAAAATTGAATCAAATGCAGAAGATTACAGCATTTTCAGTTTTAAAAAAATCAAAGGTAAATTGTATACAAACACATATTTAAAACAGGGATCCTGTGATTTTCAATTTTAAGAAGACTGAAATCACAGGTTTCCTGAAATAAATATATTTTTGTGTAAAATTTCTCTTTGAATATATTCAGTGTTTTGAACCAATGGCCAATAAGTAGCCACCTAGTTGTCCATTCTCAACTGAACAACTGGAAACGTTTTCAGATATGGCTTCATCTTCCTTACCATGGTATCTTGCTTGAAGACCACTATAGAGTAAAGAATTGATTTGTCCTCTTAGCTCCCCATCTTCATACTCCTTTGTTGCAATATTGATAAAAAGCTCATTCTGTAACAGCATATGAATGTCTCTCGCATTCAGCCTATCACTGACTCCAATCGCCTAAAATCACAAAAGAGAAAGTTAGAATTAAAAGCACCAATAATTGTTAATCAATGGCCACGCACTCTTTTCAAAAGCACTTACAAAACCATTCCTGTAGTCAGACGTTTGGTCATGCAAAATATTGCGTTTGTTCTTGCGCCGAGGTTTTGTTTCAATTGTGAGTCCTATGACTTCACTGGCTGTACCGGCTACTTGTACCTGTTGTAGAACAACAACGTGCCATGATTATTTTCAATAACTCTTTTACTTGGTTATAATCAAATATCTGGAAACATTTTCAATTTTTGAAGAATAAATAAAGTGAATGCAAATTATCTAGGATAGATTTCTATAAGCAACAGGAAATACATTGCAAATCAAAGGGAGAATCCGTGTCATTAGAAAACTGTTTTTCAATTATTTTAATGCTGCTTCTTAGACAAAATAAAAACAAGATATATATTTCTTTTTTACCTGGAATTCTAGAGTACCATTATCATGCAAAGTAAATTTCGCTGAGCCAACAGCACCAGTTTTGGTTGGTGTAAGAGCATTTCCACCTGATAGTACACTCTGAATGGCTGATGGAAAGAGTTAAAATCAGTTTTTCATTTAAATCAGAGCGAATACCTTCAAAGTTTGAAATACAACATACACAGAAGAATACTATACTAGAAGATTGTTTAAATGCATTGGCCTAATTTGAATCATGCAAGAATTTTAAAATTAATGTTCATTAAATAATAACTAATGGGGGTAAACTTCTGTGAGAGCAAATTGTTCTTCCTGTTCTTTGTTCTTCTGCCAACATTCATTCATTCCTTAAAGTTTGGTTTTGATGGAGAGATCCATCCTGCAGTATGGCCAAATCATTCTCCAGACTTTCTCCCATGCAAGGAGAAACATTTTGAATGATAATCTGTACTTGGTTGTCGTAACTTTGACTGGAGAGCTTCAAAACAATTTGGCAAAACCATGCAAATGGCCTTTATACAATTGACTTCCAAAATCTTTCCTTTCAAGTTACTGTAGACTTCAGTGGGTCACCAACTGCAGCACTTCACGTATTAAGTAGTTTCCAGTTAACTAGATTTTCCACTTACTATCACATGTTTTCTTGCCTGTGATGAATCCTGAAATACGATTTGGATTTCTGTCCTCAGTCTCTAGGGCAATTTCTAGCTGGCCACGTGAAAGCAAGAACATCTCTTTGTTACTGAGATCAGTCAGCACTTCAGCAAAATCAGAGTCCTGGAAGAAAGGAAAAAGATATTTTTCTGAATTTTGTATATAATAATAATAATATTATTGTGGTTTAGGTCTTTGCATGAAAAAGGGAGGTTTTTTTAAAGCATTGCCTTAATAGCAACAGTTTTACATATCATGTAAACACTCAGACCAAAAATGACCTCATATATATATCTAAAACTAGATCAGTGCAGCACCAGAACCAGGTTCAATCTCAGGGTAGACTTTTGTGCTACTACATTAGGGCTCTGATTCTCATTGTGAATCAATGGAGTGAATAGGTGAAGTGCACGCTGAGCAGGAGCAGACACAGGGCTACTGAGTAAGTGGGTGGTTGCATTACCCAAAACACTACTTAGGTAGTATCTCCCACACATCCTCCTCCTCCAACCCAAAAAAGGTTCTGTGTGCCGGATTGGATAGTAAATAGTTTTTCTTTCTTGATTTTTCTAGTCTGGGAATTTTGAACAGTGGGAATGGCGGTTAGAGCAGTTGAATGCTCCTCCTACAGAATGTGGGAGGTGAGGGTCACCCCAAGTGTCCCTGTTGACTTCCTCTGCTTGAAGTGCACCCAACTCCAGCTCCTCAAAAACTGCAGTAGGGAACTGGAGCTGGACTGGGTGAACTTCGGATCATTTGTGAGGTAGAGGGGTTTATTGAGAGGGGTTACAGGGAGATAGTCACACCTCAGGTGCAAGAAAAAGGCAGATGGGTAACAGTCAGAGGACAGAAAGGGAACCGGCAGGCAGTGTAGGGAACTCCTGTGGCTGTTCCTCTCAATAACCAGTATTTGTTTTGGATACTGAAATTAGATTCCCTACAGTGTGGAAACAGGCCCCTTGGCCCAACCAGTTCAAACCGACCCTCCGAAGAGTAACCCACCCAGACCCATTTCCCTCTGACTAATGCACCTAGCAGTATGGGCAATTTAGCTTGGCCAATTCACCTGACCTACATATCTTTGGACTGTGGAAGGAAACTGGAGCACCTGGAGGAAACCCACGCAGACACGGAGAGAATGTGGAAACTCCACACAGACAGTCACCCAAGGCTGGAATCGAACTTGAGACCCTGGTGCTGTGAAGCAGCAGTGCTAACCACTAAGCAACCATGCCGCCTAATACTGTTAGGGGAGAGGGACTTACCAGGGGTAAGCCATGGGATACAAATCTCTGGGACAGAGTCTGTCCCTGTTGTTCAGAAGGGAAGGGGGGAGGTAAGCACAGAATTAGTCATTGGGAACTCCCATTGTTAGGGGACAGATAGGAGATTCGGTGGGAATGAGAGAGACTTGTGGCTGGTGTGGTGCCTCCCAGTGCTCTGAAATCGTGTTTTCGGGATCCTTGAGGGGGAGAGTGAACAGCCCCAATTCATGGTCCACATTGGCACTAATGACATAAGTAGGAAAAGGGATGGGAACTTAAGGCAGAAATTCAGGGAGCTACAGTGGAAGCTTAGAGCTAGAACAAACAGAGTTGTTACTTCTGGTTTGTTATCCGTGCCACATGCTTGTAAGGTGAGGAACAGGGAGAAACAGGAGTTGAACATGTGGCTACAGGGATGGTGCAGAAGGGAGGGTTTCAGATACCTGGATAATTAGGGTGCATTCTGGAGTAGGTGGGAACTCGACAAACAGGATGGTCCACACCTCAACCAGAGGGGTACCAATATCTTGAGGGGGTAATTTGCTAATGCTCTTCAGAAGGGTTTAAACTAATTCAGCAAGGGAATGGGAACCTAAATCGTAGTGCCAGTGTCCAGGAGATTGAAAGCAGTGAGGTCAGAAATGAGGTTTCAAGGTTGCAAGAGTTACCAGCAAGAGGAAGGGGTCTTGAAGTGTGTCTGTATCAATGCCAGGAGCATCTGGAATAAGGTGGGTGAATTTGCAGCATGGATTGGTACACACGATTTCAATGTTGTGGCCATTTCGGAGACATACATAGAGCAGGGACAGGAATGGATCTTCCAGGATTTAGATGTTTCAATAAGAACAGAGAAGGTGGTAAAACAGGGGAGGTGTGGCATTCTTAGTCAAGGAAGTATTGCAATAGCAGAAAAGACATTTGAGGAGTCATCTACTGAGGTGGTATGGGCTGGAGTTAGAAACAGGAAAGGAGTGGTCACCCTGTTGGGAGATTTCTATAGGCCTTCAAATAGTTCCAGACGATGATCTGTTGAGGTTTGTAGAGTGGAAGTGGAAAACATGTTTCCAGTAGTAGGAGAGATTGGGACCCGAGGGCACAGCCTTAGAGTGAAGGGACATCTGTTTAGAACTGAGATGAGGAAGAATCATTTTCAGTCAGAGGGTGGTTAATCTGTGGAACTCCTTGCCACTGAGGGCTGTGGAGGGCAAGTCATTGAGTAAAACAGACAAAGAGGTTCTTGATTAGTAATGGAATCAAAGGTTACATGGAGAAGGCAGGAGAATGGGGTGAAGAAACATATCAGCCATAATCGAATGGTAACGAAGACTCTGTGTGCCAAATGGCCTAATTCTGTTCCTATACTTTATGGTCTTGGGTGGCATGGTGCCATAGTGGTTAGCACTGCTGCCTCAAAGTACCAGGGTCCTAGGTTCGATTCGAGCCTTAGGCGATTGCCTGTGTGGAGTTTGCACATTCTCCCTGTGTCTGCATGGGTTTTCTCTGGGTATTCCAGTTTCCTCCCACATTCCAAAGATGTGCAGGTCAGGTGAATTGGCCATGTTAAATTGTCCGTAGTTGTTAGGTGCATTAGTCAGCGGGTGGTGTGGGTTTCTCTTCAGAGGGTCGATGTGGACTTGTTAGGCTGAAGATCCAGTTTCCACACTTTAGGGAATCAAATCTTTCCAGCTTTATTACCTGAGCATTAATACATACAAGAAGCTTTTCGCTGTACATAGTGTACACTGTACAGACATAGAACAGTACAGGCCCTTTGGTCCTCAATGTTGCACCGACCTGTGAAACCAATCTGAAGCCTATCTATCCTACACTATTCCATTTTCATCTAAATGTTTGTCCAGTGATCATTTAAATGCCCTTACTACTGTTGCAGACAAGGTGTTCCATGCCCCTACTACTCTCTAAGTAGAGAAACTACTTCAGGCATCTGTCCTATATCTATCACCGCTCAGTTTATAGCTATTTTCCCTCGTGCTAGCCATCACTATCTGAGGAAAAAAGCTCTCAGTGTCAACCCTATCTAACTCTCTGATTATCATATATGTCTCAATTAAGTCACCTTTCAACCTTCTTCTGGCTGAAAAAGATTCTTCCTCATCTCAGTTCTAAAGGGTTGTCTCTTCACTCTAAGGCTGTGCCCTCGGGTCCCAGTCACTCCTACTAGTGGAAACATGTTCTCCACTTCCACTCTACCAACCTCAACAGATCACCCCTCATCCTTCTAAACTCCATCAAGTACAGATCCTGAGTCCTTAACTGCTCCTCATAATATAAACTCTTCATCCCTGGTATCATTCTTGTAAACTGCCTCTTAACTCCCTCCAAGGCCAGCATATCCTTCTTTAGATACGGGACCTAAAACTGCTCACAATATTCTGAATTTGATCTGACCAGAGCTTTATGCAGCCTCAGCAGTACATCCCTCTCTTGTATTCTAGATCTCACGAAATGAATGCTAACATTGCATTTGCCTTCTTAACTGCCAACTGAATCTGCAAGTTAACCTTAAGAAAATCCTGAATTATGGTTCCAAAGTCCCCTTGTGCTTTAGTATTCCAAAGTATTTTCCTGTTTAGAAAATAGGCTACACTTTTATGCTTCCTTCCAAATGTCTAACCTCACATTGTCCCACATTGTATTCAGTCTGCCACTTTTTTTGCCCGCACTCCAAGTATGTCCAAGTCCTTCTTCAGTTTCCTCATTTCCTCAACACCATCTTTCAACGTATCTTTCTATCATCTGCAAACTTAGCAACAATTCCCTCAGTTCCTTTGTCCAGATCGTTAATGAATAAAGTGAACAGTCATGATCCCAACACAGATTCCTGTAGAACTTCAGTCATCACTACTGCCATCCTGAAAAAGACCTCTTTTATCCCCAATCTCTGCCTTCTGTCAGGCAGCCAATCCACTCACCCTGTCAAACTTGCCTCTAACATCATGGGCTCTTGTCGTATTTAACACTCTCCTGTAAAGCACTTTGTCAATGGCCTTCTGGAAATTGCATAACGGATTTAGAATTCTTCGATTATAATTCCCATACTTCAGCCTAAGCCCGACATGGTGTTTTTTCCAAATGTACAAGTTGCTGCACTGTAAATATTTGGTAAACAAATTCTTACTTGGGTTGTTATGTTGCCTCGAACTTCTCTCAGTGCTTGGTTTCTGTAAAGCAGCTGCACTCGCACAGGCACTATGCTATGATCTGCAAGGCATCAACAGAACTGTGAGCAACAATGTTCACAAGGTTGTGTGCCGATAAAACGGGCATTTGCAGTTCACTTTATCAAGTAGTCAAAGCCACAACATGGAAAAATAGTAAATAAAACAAAGCTATTAAAACCTAAATATAACTGCGCAAATCTCAATTTGTACAGAAGAAATATTGACAGATACCTTCTGTATTTTTTACCATTTTTGATGTTCTGATGTAGGATTATATCATGATGGGAAGTTATAAAACTCCTGCCAATATTTTTAAGCTAATATTTGATTGCAATATATCACCTAAAATTTCAGTAAATGGTTTTACCTTTCTTACTCCTCCTCAGCAAACCCTCAAACATGATGATGAAGTGTAAGTTATTCTCAACGTCGCTGAGTGTCAGCATGGCAATACCACCCAGCCCTGAGCATTCGGGGTTCGGCGAAGTCAGAACAGAGCTAAATGTTTCTGAAGAAATAGAAACTGGTTCAGCACATCAAGTTCTACAATTCTGCCCACCGTTCAATTACCTGGGATGAAAAAGTTTTCTTTAGGCTTCTGTTTGCACATTACAACTTACCAGCGAAAAGTGCTCTGTGCTTGACAATCTTGCCTTGGATGCTAACATCTGGTTGGGGCTGTGTCATCAAGGCAACATGGAGCTGATCAGATTTGAGGAACTTAATGTAAGGTTTATGCACATTCCTCCACATGCCACAGATCTACAAACACAGCCAGATGCACGAATCAGAACATAAACATTAGAACATTAGAACATGTATTTGATCATGACAAAAACTGACACGTAGCTTACCAGATTGCTTTGAGGAGAAGATGTCTTGTGGACAGGATGTTCAAATAAAACAATGCCATCGCGATCCCGAAAGCTAACCCTGATAGGACGGCTGAGTCTGAAGAACAAAGAACAGGTCATTTTTAGATTATTCAGATAAATGTCTTCAATGAAGACAGGGAGCCAATTGTTTAGAAATTAATTAAATTAAAACTTGCGTCTATCGTGAGGGCCAGGTGCGGAACGTTTTTTCTTTCTTAGTGGATATGTTTCAGTAACACCTTGTTATCCCTCCATTGGCTCAATAAATGGGTTTATGCTAATAAAAATTACCAGATACATACTGGTGGAACATTTGTAGGATGGGCATATGCTGAAGCCCTTATTGAGAAATCACTTTTATTAAATTGAAATGTCAGACATACACATGATTGAACAATTCAAAAAACCTCAGTTTGTATAATGGCTAATTTACGTTCTGTCTGTTTCATTCAGTTTGTACTAAGATAAAATTAGAACAAATACAAATTCTATGTATGTAGAGTTGTCACAATTTCATAGTTCTCGTTACACTATTTTCTTTGTGGAGTTTGCTCTGCCCCCTGTGGGTCATTGTCATTGAAATCTCTGACAGCACGCAACGAGAAAAATTAGAACTAAACAATGTGTGCAACTGGTGCCACTTTACATCCATAGGAAGTGAACAATGAGGTTTCAATAGAATATATAGGAAAAGGCTGTTTTCCTTTGAGAGGGTGGTGAAAATTCATCAATTAAAATATAACGAAGAAATTAAGGATTAAGAGACATTTCTTTAACCTGAGATTTAATTGAAAATGGAATGTTTTTACAATCTTTTAAGTGAAAATTGGACAAATATTTGAATGAGTTTAAAATAAAGGGATATAGGTATTAGGCAGAACATTAGGATTAGTTTTGGATTAATTAACTGAGCCAGCACAGACGTGATGGAGAGTTTGATTGCCTCCTGCCAACAAATCATTGGGATTCTCAGACAGAGGCATTTGGTTGAAGAGAATAACTCAATAATGGGATGTTAGACAATGCAGAATATAAAAATGAGAGCCAAATTATTGAAGTCAATTGATAGCATGCAAAGAGAGAACAGAACTTGATAAACACAGGGATAATAGGCATGTATGATTTAAGGAGGAGAAAGTGAGGACTGCAGATGCTGGAGATCAGAGCTGAAAATGTGTTGCTGGAAAAGCGCAGCAGGGCAGGCGGCATCCAAGGAGCAGGAGGATCGACGTTTCGGGCATAAGCCCTTCTTCAGAAATTTCAGGAATTGAAAATGGAATGTTTTTACAATCTTTTAAGTGAAAATTGGACAAATATTTGAATGAATTTAAAACAAAAGGATATAGGTATTAGGCAGAACATTGGGATTACTGTTGGATTAATTAACATAGAGCCAGCACAGACGTGATGGAGAGTTTGATTGCCTCCTGTCAATAAATCATTCCGCGAGAAGGGCTTAGGCCTGAAACATCGATTCTCCTGCTCCTTGGATGCTGCACTTTTCCAGCAACACATTTTTCAGCTCATGTATGACTTAATACAAAGACAGCAGAAATTGTGAGGCCTAATTCTGCTGAAACACTTATGAAAACTGCATTTGAGGAGCTTAGTCAAGAAAATAGATAAATAGATCCTGATGGTGATGGAAGAGTGGATTACAGTCTTTTTAAAAACTTTGTTTACAGGATGAGGGCATTGCTGGCTGGGACAGAAATTTATTGCCCATCACAGAGAGCAGTCAACAACATTGCTTATAGTGAACCAGATGGATTTTTCCAACAATTGACAATGGATTCATAGTCATCATTTGACTCAAGTCCAGATTTTATTGAATTCAAGCTCCACTAACAGTCCAGTGACAATACAACTAGCCCGTCACCTCGCCTAAGTGAGAGGGCAGGATAAAAAGGAAAGGGCATAAGCAAACACTGTTCTTGAGGTGAATGAATGTTTAGTCATGAATTGGATGTGAGAATAAGAAGCTATGTTCTTGTCATTTGACTCAATAAGAATTTGATGTCAAACAGACAATTAAAAAAATATAGTGATAATCTTAGAATCAGTGATATGAAAAGTGGGGTGGAGTTGAACATAACTGGCACACAGTGATACTGGGCTTGTGTTCAGGATGACATCACTGTGGAGTGAGTGATTAATTTAACAAGGTGAAGGATGAATCCCTGCATCATGGAAAAGTAGCTGGATGGGCACCGAAAGACAATACATATGAATGGGATTTCATGACTACAGTTCAACTGATAGGAGTCAGACTAGAAATGGAAATTGGCATAACTACTATCACAATCTTATTTTATAATCTTGATAATTCTTCTACATATTCTGGTTGATTTTGGTCCATAGGGAACTGATTTAAGACTGTTGAAAATTATTTCACAGAGAACATTCATAACCAGAACAGAGAGAAACTTTTAACATCAAAACATTTTTACAGTGTTTTGCATGAGGGAAAGAAAAGAACAAAGGGGGATTGAAGACTTTGGGCCGTGGTATTGAGTGGAGAGGTGAACAAAGAAAAATGTGTTTTGAGGAGGTATGTGAAGACAGAAGATGGAGGAAAGGGATTTATGGAGCAATTCCAAAGACAGGGATAGCTAAAGGCTCTGTCTTCAGTGTTAGGATGAAGGACAGGTGGACAAAAAGGCAAAGTTGGGGACAGGAGGGTTTAGGAGGGGATTTAATATCAGAGCACATGATAGAAATAGGGCACGGTGAGGATCTTAATTTTCACACACTGGGATGAACTGTCAATGAGACTTAGAACAATGAGCAAATGGAGAGCAGGACAGAACATGGGCAATCAAATGTTAAGACTTGCAGAAAGTAGGAGGCTGATAAAAGAGACATTGGAGAAATTGAGTCTGGGGTGACAAATTTGTAAATGAGATATTTTTTGTGTTAGTGGATCTGCTCCAGAGATGGGTCATAACTTTTCTGAACAGGTTGACTGGAACATTTTTACAAATCAAATTGATGCAACCTGTTCTCAGAATTCAATTCTTTATAACAACTGTGGTTAAACTTCAACTGGTATTTAAATTATTCTAAAGCATTTCAGGACAATCGAAGGTTATGAAAGACACTACATAAATGCAAGTCTTCCATTTTTCTTTTAAATTACTCATATATTCTGATGAAAACATGATGTAGCTTCTGCAAGATTATTATTGCTTTCCTAATGTGCAGGCCTGAAATCCGAATGTAGTACCCTACCTAAGATCTAACAACGGTTCTGTATAATGAAATAATAATTTATTCGGTTTTCTATTCCTTCTCTTGAGATAACATTATGAACATACAGACATACAAATTAGGAGCAGAAATAGAGCACACAGCTCCTCAAGCCTGTTCTGACATTCAATAAGATTATTGCTAATCTTATTACTCCACAAGCCCACTTACACCCTCTCCCCCCCTTCCCCCCACATCCACCCCACCCCCAATAACCTTTCCTTCTCTTGCTTACCAAGAATCTATTTACTTCTGCCTTAAAAATATTCCAAGACCTTTTCAGGGCAAGAGTTCCAAAGAAACCTTACTCTCAGTGAGAAAAAAATTTCCTCACCTCAGTCCAAACGGGTGACCCCTTATTTTAAAATGGTGACTCTCAGTTCATGATTGTCTGACAAGGGGAAAATCTTCTCCACATCTACCAAGACATGATGCCTTGGACTGTATGTGTTTCAATCAAATCACCTGTTACTTTTCCAACTCCAGCATAGCCTGTCCACCATTCCTTATAAGAGAACCCAACCATTCCAAGTCTAGTAAACTTTCTCTATCTGCATTCCATGACATTCCATTTGCCTTTTAAGCTGTTTTTTATACGTTAGCTACTACTGATTTGCATGCTCCTACATAACATATGCTGATACTGCATTAAGAAAATGTTTTGATTTGTTTTTCACAAATCCAAAATGTAAAACCTCTCACTTATCCACACTGAACTTTATCTGCTGTAGATTACTCCACTCACTTACATTGTTAATGTTCGTGCATAATTTTCTGTTGCCATTCAAACCTCTTACTCTGCTTTCTAATTTAGTGGCATCTGAAAACTTGGATTAGCAATTCTAATCCTTCATACAAAAAATGAATACAGAAATTAAGGATAGATTAGCACATAATTGATGCTTTGGTACAGAAATTCACCCATCCTGCCACAAGTGCAAAAGTCTTTAACCTACACTCTATCTCTTATCTCCAACCAATTACCAATCCCTGTCACAAGATTACCTTCAATTCCATGCATACTCACTTTTGCTAATAATCATGTATTAAACCTTATCAAATATGTTCTGTGAATCCATACGACCAATAACTTGTAATACTCCCCAATACACATGCAAGTGGCAATATTGCAAGAATTCACTAGTCAGAAAATCTTTTAATTAGAAACGACATAGCCTTTATAAAACTATGCTGATTTTCCTTGATCAGCTTATATTTGTTCAAATGCTCATTTGCTCTGCCCCTGAGGATAGGCATTAGTAAACACTCACAGATGTGTTAAACTGTTGCATCTGCAAATACTTGGTTTCTTTTTCCCTTTCTCCTTTCTAAAATAATGAAGTAACAATTGCAATTTTCAATTCCCAAATCAAAGGAATTTTAGAGAATTATGACTAAAGCATCTGTAAATTCTTCGATTTATTTGCTATGATGGGGTGGAGTTCATTCGGTCCTGTCGATTACTCTTTCACAAGGAGCCTGATGTTGTCATTAAAAAATATACCAATGCACCAGGATTTTTTTCTTGTGCTCTTCCTTGCTGTGAAAGTGGGGACAAAGTATTCACTTAGGTAGTCTACTATTTCCTTATTTTCCATTATAAATCAACTTTAATTTCAAACTTCCCTTTCAAAGTTTCTGCTTATTTTCTAATATTCTTGGTGTTAGTTTTGAATTTGAGTTGCATTTTATTTATTTTCTTTTTTTATATCCCTTATTATTTTCTTTGTAACCCTTTGCCATTTTTTAACAGTTCTCCCTATTAGATTTCTAATTAGCCTAGATTTGTGTAAATCTTTTCTTTTAATTCTATACATTTGTTCACTATGATTGCTTAACTGCATAGAGAAATATTTTACTTTTTAGAGCATGTCCATTTTCCATCACACTAAATACTTACTTGAATACTTTCCACTGCTTGCCTATAGGTTTACCCATTAAAAGTTGTACATGTTATAGTTGTCCATGCATTTCACATCCCTTTGAAGTTTACCTGACTTAAATTTAATATCTTTTTGTGACTCTCATTTCTCCTTTTCACAGCAAACATTGCAGTGTCTGTTTGTAAATTCAGTCCCAATATGGTCTCATTGTTAATTAATTTGTTTTGTAACTTATCACTGAATCTAGTATGATCTGTTTGCTTGTCAGGTTTAAGATAGATCAAGAAGACTGAGCAGCTGCAACATCAGCAGGATTACCTGGATCTGTGGAAAGGGAAACAGAGTTCATGTTTTGGGTTGATGACCCATTGTTAGAATTCAGAAAATTCACCAGCCTAAAACATTAACTCTCCTTTGCTCTCGACAGATGCCTCTGGCTGCTGAGTATTTTAACATCTTTAGTTTTTCTTTCAGATTTCCAACGTGCACAACATTGTGGTTTTGTTCGAGAAAACTGGCCAGAGTATGTTTCAGAAACCCATTGTCTTTATGACTTAAATTGTTTTGTCTCTGCCAGTTATGTGAAAATTAAAACCACTTCCTGAAATTTCTCTTCTCCAATGGTAATTGTATCTTTTATTAATGTTGTATGATCCCCTCCTATTCCAATTTTCCTGATCATTTTACAGAATGTAAAGCCTGAAATACTTAGCTTGCAAATGATGCCCTACTTGCAACTACATCTTTTTTAAAGATGACAACTTTTAACTTCAGCAAAAAAATTAGCATTCTTTTTCTCCCTGATGTGCACTTGTGTACAGGGCTGTTATAATATTACAGTCCCACCCTGTTAATCTTTGCCATGGATAGGAACAGAGTCATTGTAACTGGAGACCAGGACAACAAGAAACAGTTCTTGATGGTTGTTCTATGGGGATTTTCATTTCTCACTCCCATTAAAAGTCAAATCTTTATTACTGCCAATTTTACCCACTCATCTCCAGTTTTGACGATTCTGCTTTTGCTCAGCCTTCCCTGGCCCCAGAGTCTCTTAATATCACAGAGATGGGAAGAAGAAATTTTGATGATGGACAAAGTGGTAATTGTTGAGATAGGTTTAATTTGAAAGGAATGAAAAGGTACAATTCAGTTGGCAGTTGGCCAGTGAGAGGTTGAAATGGTTGGCAAGAGCAGAATCAGTTGCTGAGGGAGGGGGATTGGTTGTGGTTGCCTCTCCAGATTTTTGGTGGGTTATGCTGACTCTCAGATTCTACATGTATACCTTTAGTAATTTTACCTGACACTGGTAACTGTATTGGACTACCTGTAGAGAGGAGACCAGGCCACCGCTGGATACAATCAAAGGAGCTTGGCACATGAGGCTTTGAACATTTGCCCATTGCTCAGTTCAGTTTAACGCTATGTAAGCAAAGGAGCAACCACTTATTGTGAACATTCAAAAGATATCCTATTAACTTTTTAAAAAAGATAAATAAAGTACCTGGATAGGTTCAAGGATAATGGAAGCACTTTTTTATGTTTACTTTGACACAGTGGGAGAACTCCTCTCCCTTTCTATTATATCCCACCTTCACTCACTCCCTCCCCTATTGAAAATACCTTTCATAATGAATGGCAAAGATGAGGTTGGATCTGACCAGAGTAAGTCGAGCCTTGGCCACGCCTTTGGATGCTGGCGATCGTCCAGATGTTCCCGTGAGCAAGGCTACAAAATCTGCAGAGAGTGACAGATGAATGACTTTTCCACCTCAAGCATGCACCTATTACTGCACACATGGGCTATTGCCCAAATGAGGATTTACTATTTTCATAAAAACCCAAAGTACTGGAGAAACTCAGCACATCTGGCAGCAGGGGAGAGAAACACCATGAGTGTTTCAAGTCCAGTATGAATTCTCAACAAATACTGTCAGATCTGCTGAGCTTCTCCAACAGTTTTTCTTTCAGATTAAATAGGATAGTGAAGGTGGTGTTTGGTATGCTTTCCTTTATTGGTCAGAGTATTGAATACAGGAGTTGGGAGGTCATGTTGCAGCTATACAGGACATTGGTTAGGCCACTGTTAGAATATTGCATGCAATTCTGGTCTCCTTCCTATCGGAAAGATGTTGTGAAACTTGGAAGGGTTCAGAAAAGATTTACAAGGATGTTGCTAGGGTTGGAGGATTTGAGCTATAGGGAGAGGTTGAACAGGCTAAGGCTGTATTCCCTGGAGCATCAGAGGCTGAGGGGTGACCTTATAGAGGTTTATAAAATCATGAGAGGCATGGATAGGATAAATAGGCAAAATCATTTCCCTGGGATGGGAGTGGTGGAGTCTAGAAATAGAGGGCATAGGTTTAGGGTGAAAGGGGAAAGATATGAAAGAGAACAAAAGGGCAACTTTTTCATGCAGAGGGTGGTATGTGTATGGAATGAGCTGCCAGCAGAAGTGGTGGAGGCTGGTACAATTGCAACATTTAAGAGGCATTTGGATGGATATATGAATAGGAAGGGTTTGGAGGGATATGGGCCAGGTGCTGGCAGGTGGGACTAGATTGGGTTGGGATATCTGGTCGGCATGGTTGGACGGAAGGGTCTGTTTCTGTGCTGTACATCTCTATGACACGATCTCCAGCATCTGCAGTATTTTGCTTTGGTTTGCGTGTTTAATGTTGTACCTGTTCTACTGTCGTCCATTGAAATATCCTCAGAGCTGATGTAGGAACGATCATTGGGACTTTTTTGCAGATTGTCCTCCTTTTCAAGAGGAAAATATTCAAATCCATCGAACATCTCCTCTGGTTTCTTCCTGAAGCTGCTGGCGTTGTCTGCGGTTAGAAAGGGAGGACTGTTAGCGCTGATTGGAAATGTCTTGAAGGTGAGGCCTTGTCAATTTATCAGGGTTGAAAGACTCACCTTGGGGGCATGTTCTGCAGCAGTGTCCGGGCAGGAGAACAGGAACACGACACTGCAGCTCGGGACAGTCGTGTTTAATATTTCGGCAGTTTACTTTGCCATTAACTTTGCCTCTTCGATTTAGTTGCTTCAAAATATGAAAGTTTGAAACAAAAATCATACGTTTGTTGTTTGAAATAACCATAAATAACCCTAATGAGGAAGCGCTAGTGTTGGACAAAATTAAAGATTACACAACACCAGGTTGTAGTCCAACAGGTTTATTTGGAAGTACTAGCCTTCAGAGCGTTGCTCCTTCGTCATAATTGTAAACAATGGAATCTAACATCTTCCAATATTTGATCTATTGACAGTACCGATTGTTCTCGGGACATCTCACACACCAAGTGATGATGGCAATCATATTCAAAAGGAGAACACCGTCTTCTTCACAAAATGCATATCATTGCATCGAATAACTTGTTTTCCTGTTCCATCATTCCTGATAACAAGATTCGCCCGATAAACAACTCTTAACCCTGATCAGCAGCAATATAGTTAACACGTTTGTGATTCTAATACACACGCGTCCGGGGGGGGTGGTGGGGGAAGGAAATCCAATCAGTCTGTACCTGCTCAGTGCAAAGTGGGGAGATGGGCGTCTTCCTAAAATCGGAAATGTGTATTGCTCTCCTTACAGCTCATGAGCTCTTGCTAATGGAGAAATAATACCTGGCGTAATTGTTTGTGGATTATTCGCAGACGGACCTGAAGGGTTGCTGAGTAAAACTGGCTTATATTAAATGTAGTGGAAAATGAGGATTTGTTCATTTGTCGTCTCAGCGGAAACCCGGAGCATGCGGAGAGTTGGCTCAGCTCCCTGACTGCGAAACCCAATTCACAGCCTTCAGAATCCCAATTGTCTGTACCACTACTGGGCCCAGCTACTGGAAATACCCTGCAGGGGAACTTGGAGAATAGTTCAGAGCCGCTGAACCTTCTGTTGATTCACAGAAAACGCAAGGCAGGAACTGACTTCTAACTGGACCCCATACCGCGAATGCTGTGAAGTAGACTCTAGGCCCTCTCCAATGAATACTGCCAAAGCTATGTTAATAGAGCTCACATATCACAAAGGTGAAGAAAATCGTATTATATGAAGACAATAACTAAGATCCCAGACTAGGAAGTCTGTTTATTGTAAAGAATATTGTAAGGAGACCCTTCAGCAGTAAAGTAGATCTTATTGGTTAAAGGGTGGGATGTACAGAAGGCTCCATAGAATTAATACTGTCCAGGAGATAACGTGGTGCAAAGAAGGCCGTCATTACATCTGGATGAAGTAAAATAAGTTAACTGATTCTTAGTTGGTGCAACACACCATAAGGGATAGATAGCACTATCAATATAAATCCATGAACCAAAGGGATGTAGAGCCCCACCAATAATAAACTGAATGACATTGAGTTATTTCTTTTCTCCAACAAGCAACCACCCGATAGCCACTAGCAACTTACCGGCTCGCAGTAGCAAACGACACAGTGCATAATTCCGAAGGGTTGTCCCAGGTCTGGGTGCCAGGTATCCCGCAGTGCGTACAGCCTGTCCCCGAAAGAGCAGCCTACAAAGAGATACAAGGCGACAACACTTTCACTGGCCGAAGTACCCTTCCCCCAAAATCCAGCAC
Organism: Chiloscyllium punctatum; assembly: GCF_047496795.1. Taxonomy (NCBI): domain Eukaryota; kingdom Metazoa; phylum Chordata; class Chondrichthyes; order Orectolobiformes; family Hemiscylliidae; genus Chiloscyllium; species Chiloscyllium punctatum. The sequence continues at coordinate 39,660,572 of NC_092744.1, forward strand.
TGAACCTCAATTCACTTTATAACACGAATAGCTTTATAGCTCGAATTCGATTTGCTAAAGATGGAAATACTTGTGTTTTTTTCCCCCTGAAAAGAACCTTCCCGAAGTTACATTTGTATAAGAGAACCACTTCAGAAGAGAGAGAGAGGAAGGGTAAATCGGAGAGCAAACTGTGACCAGTTCTTGTTCCTGGCCATGCCCATAGTGCCCTGGAAGATGGTAAGGTCCTGGCGAATGGGATTACCTGCAGTTCCTTTCCCATGGACGGCGTCATCTTCTGCCTGAATGGGCAGAGAAGGCATTTTCACTCGCAACCCAGTAGCTTCATCTACCAAATTCAAAATAAAAACAAGGTGTAGCACAGAAACCAGCTCTTCTGTTTTCATTGTGTCTATCGGATCCAACGCTTCACTTTCTCACTGAGCGACGGTTCCTTCCAACTAAACACAGCCAGCCGAGAGGCCTTGAGGAGCTGTTGAAAGTTGCGTCAGTTTGTTGTGACTAGAAGAAATGCAAGTCCTCCAACACTGCCTTGTGTTCGAACTCCTTGTTTTTATATACTCCCAAACAGAGTCCTGAATATGCATCCAAGTCAATAAAGCCTTAATCAGTGGAATATTCAAATCGACTCATAGAAAGATGATTAGCAGGCACAGCGTGGGATCCTTTTCAAACTCACTGGGAAAGTGTTAAAGCAATGAAAACCAGACGTGACTGGACTCGGAAGCCGAGAATCTCCTTGTGTATTTTAAAGCAGAGACCTGTCACTGCGAGATTGAATCAATTGAACAGTGAAATACACTTTTTACAAAGCCCTGGGCGGTAGTTGCATTTATCTAAAGCGGAGCACCACCAGGAGAACTCTGCAAATTGTCTGTAAAATCAAATCCAGAAAGCTGCAAAGTACATTTTGCTTGATTGTGTTACTGTCCAGGATGTCAGCCCATTTCCTTGGAGCTTCTACAATGTACCTGTATATTGTTCAGTTACTGGAGGACACTGATGGCCAGTTCGCGTACATTTCCAATCGCAATGGTCAGCTCCATTTCTGAGACTGATCCATTGGATTTACAGTTTATCCAATGTGTACCACAGTGGATAGGAGTTCAGGATCTCGTTTCCTTGACCTTTCTTATTTGTCTTGAGTTTAAATGAAGTCGTGTGATGCTGGCGCTGTTGGAGAGTTCACTGCCACAAACCCGAGAGAAATCTCAGGTTGATGCGTTATATAAGCGGCCTTCATTGTTCTTGAAATTTTAACCAATTTCATTTCGCCTGTGCTGTGGGGATAGTTTGCTACGGCATGGTCTAGATTGGGATAAAACAGGAATAAATATTTCTAAAAACAATACTTCCTTCGAAGCCGAGCTGAACCCCAAGACCATCCACAAATGATGGTGAGCTCCAATTCTCCCTGAATCCAATACTCCAGACATATCTGACTAACATTCCCGTCTGTAGAAAGGGCCCGATCATCTAGTCTCAAAGAACCACATCTTATCTGTTTGATCTATTTAAAGGAGTAATCAGTCAGCGGAGTTGATTCGAATGTGAAATGTATTGGATAATATCGCGAAGAAATTCTGCCAGTAATTTAGGGGAGATTAGTCCCTCCGCCAAATAAATAACCCGATGGTAGACTGCATATGTAGTTAGGGCTGCCGACTTTTGGGCAATAAACTTATGTTTATTACTTTCTCACGTGTCTCCACCATTTTTTAAGTGTCATCTCCAGAATTCTTGCTCCTTCGGTCGTTTTAATTCAGTACAATGTGAACACCATCGGTCTGTGAGCGGAATTGTAATGTTTATATCTCTCCTCAGCCCCTCTTTTGCTCCCTGATGCTCGCACTCTGAAATAGTGGAATTGGGGAGGTAACAGAAAGTGTAGACCAGTCTGACACACAGCAATCTCAGACCACTGTCAGAGCTAAACTCTACATCAGAATCCACCAGAAACGCAGCTAATCACCCCTACTCCAGTAATTGAGAGATACCCGTTGCATTTTAATGTACAGTGCTGAACTTAGTATAGACTTAAACTCATAAACTTTACTCTTCAACAGAAGATGCTGCGGCTAACACAGACGAGTCTGTCTTGACTCACAGGAACCCTGCACATCCTGGAAACTTTGTGTGCGACCTTTAAATGCTGCACTATCTCAATGTAATTCATCCAGGAAGGAAACAGAGTTTGTGTGGACAGTTGGATGCTGCCTGAACTGCTGTGCTCTTCCAGCACCACGAATCCAGTATTTGGTTTTCAGCATCTGCAGTCATTGTTTTTACCTATGAGTAAGTCCCGCTTGCTTATTTGTAAAGTTGTATGGGGGGGCGGGGGGAGAGAGAGAGAGAAAGGATATTTTTCTCCAGCGTTTTCTGTTTGTTTCAGGTTTCCTGCATCCTCAGGAATTTGTTTATTTAAAGTAGGCAATTTGATAAGTGCAGCGTTGAGAATAATCTAAGATCCAGTGCGCTGTGTTAAGGGATTACCAGTTCAACCATTAGGCAAAAAAAACCCATGGCAACACTGAATGAAGGGCCTGGCTGCCAAATCAATGCTGAAAACTGACAGGCGTTCGGGAACGGAGGAGGATCTCCGGGAACGGTCACGTCTCCTATAAAACGACATGGAGAACAGGGAAAGGCAACAGCGGATCGGCGGAACTGAGCGGAGACACCATTCCAGGGGGATTTCCGGGATATCAGGAGACCATTCGGCCCCTGGGATCGAGGGATAGCAAACACCAATCAGGTAGCTGGGTTGATCCTAACAGCAAATCATCCTCCCAACAGCTAAAGCAGGGAACCCCGCCGATATCTGCCTTCCTAATCCGATATTTGGATTACATTGATTTTAAAATTAAAGAGTTTCATTTACAACAGAGAAACTGAAGGTTAAGCAGGAGATCGCTGCAAACACACGGTCAGAAATCTAACATGGCCTTGCAGTGAGCATGTTGTGCTGAGTCAATTTGCCCGCGCAATCTGTGGGGTTCAGCTCAAAACGGGACGGTTCATTTCAAAGTTTGCATTGACTGTAATTCTTGGCCCCTTCGAAATGCTCCTCAAACGTCCCGTTTAGTTCCAAGACCGCAAAGCGTGGGAGGCAGCATCTGTGGAGAGAAAGGTTTCGAGTCCAGTGACTCTTCGTCAGTTTTGTTTCTGAGTAATTCCTGTTTTGTGTCAGATCTCCAACATCTTTGTTTTATTTTCCCGATTGGTCAGACCTCTGCACCCGCCTGTAAAGTGTAAAAAAGGGCCGATTCAAACTGTGCGGGTGAAAGAGGGAGAGACGGGTTTTGGAGGGGTTTGGTGATATAGGAGACCAGCTGTGAGCCCCAGATGTGGCAGACAGAGCGACACACAAATAGAGCGCAGTGGCAAATATTTGTTCGCAGGACAGTGGCAGGAATTCTTGACAACAGACTTGGCTTGATCTTTTTCTGAGTGAGAAAGAAATGTTTCTTTTGCCCGGGGCTTGTTCAGCTCAAGGATCCGCAAACTCCGCCAGCGTTCATTCAAATGCAGCTCCGAAGCTCCCGAGCTGTTTGTAAGGAGCTGATGAGAAATAATACATCACTGAGTGCACGTCAACTCGCACACCATTTTACAGAAAGGCCCCAAACATCTTCAAATTAGAAGGTCAAGAAAAGACAACAAACGAATTAGGCGCTACTATTTCACTGTCTATGAGTTGTTGCCACTTTCAACCTGTTTTAAAAACAGTCGCTGAAGAAGCTTTCAACTTTTTCAAAACCAAAAACAGACGTGGCTGAACCCAATTCTGAGGAAGGGACCTGAAACGTTAACTCTGATTTCTCTGCACAGGTGCTGCCAGACCTGCTGAGCTTTTCCAGCAACTTCTGATTTTGTTTCTGATTTACAGCCTCTGCAGTTCTTTCATCGAGTCATAGAGATGTACAGCATGGAAACAGACCCTTCGGTCCAACCCGTCCATGCCGACCAGGTATCCAAACCCAAACTAGTCCCACCTGCCAGCACCCAGCCCATATCCCGCCAAACCCTTCCTATTCACATACCCATCCAAATGTCTCTTAAATGTTGCAATTGTACCAGCCTCCACCATTTCTTCTAGCAGGTCATTCCATACATGTACCACCCTCTGTGTGAAAACGTTGCCCCCTAGGTCTCTTTTGTATCTTTCTGTTCTCACCCTAAACCTGTGCCCTCTAGTTCTGGACTCCCTGACCCCAGGGAAAAGACTTTGTCTATTTACCCTATCCATGCCCCTCATAATTTTGTAAACCTCTATAAAGTCATCCCTCAGCCTCCGACGCTCCAGGGAAAACAGCCCCAGCCTGTTTGGCCTCTCCCTATAGCTCAAACCCTCCAACCCTGGCAACATCCTTGTAAATCTTTTCTGAATCCTTTCAAGTTTCACAACATTTTTCCGATAGGAAGGAGACCAGAATTGCATGCAATATTCCAACAGTGGCCTAACCAATGTCCTGTATAGCTGCAACATGACCTCCCAACTACTGCACTCAATACTCTGACCAATAAAGGAAAGCATAGCAAACGCCTTCTTCACTATCCTATCCACCTGCGACTCCACGTTCAAGGAGCTATGAATCTGCACTTCAAGTTCTCTGTGTTCAGCAACACTCCCTAGAACCTTACCATTAAGTGTATAAGTCCTGCTAAGATTTGCTTTCCCAAAATGCAGCACCTCATATTTATCTGAATTAAACTCCATCTGCCACTTCTCAGCCCATTAGCCCATCTGGTCAAGATCCTGTTGTAATCTGAGGCAACCTTCTGCTCTGTCCACTACACCTCCAATTTTGGTGTCATCTGCAAACTTACTAACTGTACCTCTTATCTCACATCTAAATCATTTATGTAAATGACAAAAAGTAGAGGACCCACCACCAATCCTTATGGCACTCCACTGGTCACAGGCCTCCAGTCTGAAAAACAACCCTCCACCATCACCCTCATTCTTCTACCTTTGAGCCAGTTCTGTATCCAAATGGCTAGTTCTCCCTTTATTCTGTGAGATCTATCTAACCTTGCTAACCAGTCTCCCATGGGGAACCTTGTCGAACACCTTACTGAAGTCCATATAGATCATGTCCATTGCTCTACCCTCATCAATTCTCCTTGTTACTTCCTCAAAAAACTCAATCAACTTCGTGAGACATGATTTCCCATGCACAAAGCCATGTTGACAATCCTGAATCAGTCCTTGCCTTTCCAAATACATGTACATCCTGTCCCTCAGGATTCCCTCCAACAACTAGCCCACCACTGATGTCAGGCTCACTGGTCTATAGTTCCCTGGCTTGTCCTTACCATCCTTCTTAAACAGTGGCACTACATTAGCCAACCTCCAGTCTTCTGGCACCTCACCTGTGACTATCAATGATACAAATATCTCAGCAAGAGGCCCAGCAATCACTTCCCTCGTTTCCCACAGAGTTCTCGGGTACACCTGATCAGGTCCTGGGGACTTATCCACCTTCACCCATTTCAAGACATCCAGCACTTCCTCCTCTGTAATATGGACATTTTGCAAGATGTCACCATCTATTTCCCTACAGTCTATATCTTCCACATCCTTTTCCACAGTAAATACTGATGCAAAATAGTCATTTAGTATCTCCCCCATTTTCTGCGGCTCCACACAAAGGCCGCCTTGCTGATCTTTGAGGGGCCCTATTCTCTCCCTAGTTACCCTTTTGTCCTTAACATATTTGTAAAAACCCTCTGGATTCTCCTTAATTCTATTTGCCAAAGCTATCTCATGTCCCATTTTTGCCCTCCTGATTTCCCTCTTAAGTATACTCCTACTGCCTTTATACTCTTCTAAGGATTCACTTGATCTATCCTGTCTATACCTTACATATGCTTCCTTCTTTTTCTTAACCAAACCCTGAGTTTCTTTAGTCATCCAGCATTCCCTATACCTACCAGCCTTTCTTTTCACCCTGACAGGAATATACTTTCTCTGGATTCTTGTTATCTCATTTCTGAAGGCTTCCCATTTTCCAGCCGTCCCTTTACCTGGGAACATCTGCCTCCAATCAACTTTTGAAAGTTCTTGCCTAATACCGTCAAAACTGGCCTTTCTCCGATTTAGAACTTCAACTTTTAGATCTGGTCTATCTTTTTCCATCACTATTTTAAATCTAATAGAATTATGGTCACTGGCCCCAAAGTGCTCCCCCACTGACACCTCAGTCACCTGCCCTGCCTTATTTCCCAAGAGTAGGTCAAGTTTTGTACCTTCTCTAGTAGGTACATCCACATACTGAATCAGAAATTTTTCTCGTACACACTTAACAAATTCCTTTCAACTTTTTCCATATTAGTGATCACGTGTTTGTAAGTTCATAAGCGATAGGAGCAGAGTTGGACCATTCGGCCCATCGGGTCTTCTCTGCCATTCAATCATGGCTGGTATGCTCCTCACCCCCATTTTCCTGCCTTCTCTCCATAACCCTTTAACACATTACCAATTAAAAATCTGTTGAACTCCTCACATTTACTCACTGTCCCAACATCCACTGCAGGTTGGGATAGTGAACTATACGGATTTACAATCTTGGGAGAAATAGTTTTTCTTCAACTCTGTTTTAAATTTGCTACCCCTTATCCTAAGACTATGACTTCTCATCCCAGAATGCCCCACAAGAGGGTCTATGATATCATCTTGAATACCTTAATTTGATCTTCCCTCATTCTTCTAAATTCGAGAGAGTATAAGCCTAAATTGTTCACTCTCCCTTCATAGGACAAATCCCTTATCTCTAGGATTAATCTAGTGAACCTCCTCTGAACTGCCACCAATACCACCACATCTTTCCTCAAATAAGGGGACCAAATCGGTGCACAATACTCCAGGTGCGTCTCACCAATGCCTTGTATGGCTGCAACAGCACTTCCTTACCTTTATATTCTATTCCTTTAGCTATAGCCATCAGAGCGAGTATCTAACCGCATTTCTAAATTGCTCCAGTTCAATACAAAATCATGTTTGAAACAAAGGGCGGGTCAAGGCAAGACTTAACAATCTTTTTTTAAAAAATGCAACTTTTCAGTAAAAGCTCCTAAGATGGTACTGTTTTCTGCTCATGCAATAAAAAAGGAGGTAACATCCTGTCAGACGCAAAACATTAGATAACAGCTATTAAGAAACGGATTTCACGATTAAGGGGCTGATATTATATCACCACTGATCTGCAAACAGATTGTTATTTGTAACAAAGATCGAAGACAGTAGTAGGAATGTTTCTTGAGGGGTTGGTTACCGATTGAATGCATTTACATTCATTCAGGCGGCACAGCGTGCCCAGCCCCATTCATTTTTTTTCTCTGCGTTTACAGACTATCGACATATTTTATAGACCTGCCGGTAAATACGTCTTTACACGCAGCGGTTCTGTTGTGCTTTCTGGAACTGACTGAGCCCCATGGGTAAGCAATTCAGCGAGCCGACAGAAGAACTGCTTCCCACTAACTTTTAAAAATTGATGTTTTAAAATTGTATCGACTAGCTCGAAAAACTAAACGAGCAGCAATGACGGATTCATCGAGGAAACACATTCACACTTGGGTTAACCTGCCCTGCAGCTCCGGCGAGGTCAATACTCACTTCCCAGATCTGCTCCAGATTATTTCACAACCATACTGCGAATTGCAATCATCAGTAAAATAAAACAGCAAATGGAATGAATCTACTAATACTTCACATTTCAATTGCAAAAAAAATTTATTTCGCTGAAGGCTTGGAACAGAAAATTTAAACAACGCGAGACATGTTTTCCTTAGTTATTTTAATATCAACATGATTTAAAATGTTACGGTGATATAGTTGTACAGACTGTGTAGCGTTTTCTTATTTTATCACATTCTTCGAGTTTATTACAAGAAGCTATCCACGAACTTCGTAAAGACTGACAGGAACGAGTTCCAATCGATTAGCAAGTTTTAAAACGCATTTGTTTTACATTTCCATTTTTAAAAGTGTTAACCTGTGACGTTTCCAGTTTGCCAAGTTCTCTGCTTGTGAGGGGGAAGTGTGTGGACTCGGCTTAAACTTGCAAATTAAATGTCAAACTTCTTCAAGAGCCAATATGTTCGCCTTATAAATCACTGTTTATTATTAATTTGCAAATGCTAAACGCGACTCGTATTAGTAAAACGTGAGAATTGCCGACATACAATTGCCAATTACACAGCCTCCAAATTAATTTCCTACAGCTGCCATCCCATGTGATCAGCGACGCAGCCGACACTTTCCTTCAGGGTAATGAGGTGTAGATTGATTCTAATTAGGAGTAATTTGTGTTTGGTTCACATCCTAAATTCGGGATGGGGGAAGGGAAGCCACAATGCATTCCGTCAAATCCACATTCAAAAGGAAACAATGTAATATTCTGTTTCAATATTTCCATTAAGGCCAAAGACTTTATGACTAGGTTGTTGTATTAACATTTCCCCCATCTAATTGGAATGTGATGATCCAATGTGTAACCAATGAAAAAGAAGGAAATGTTCTTTAAAATGTGTATCCAAAACCTTGTTCAGACTGACCATTATCTTGTTCACTCCCTAGCTTGTTTAGTTGCTGCAAAGTTCCCGAAATGTCTCACAGGAAGTTCCTTCCAACATTTAACTCAAATAAACTGTAATCTGCTAGGACACCTGCAGAGCTTCAACCACCACATATGCTGTTTAGCACTGACAGCGGCTCAGATCGGAGCATCTGCCCTGCCAACCAACTCATAATGTCTGATCTTCCCTCAGTTCTTCATAATCTTCTTCTGTAAAGTACAGATACTGAGGAAAGGGGTGAAGAAGAAACAATGATGAAACTGACAATTGGGTCTTGATTGAAGGACGCGTTCCCAGCCATTGGAAAGAAGTACTTTGAGGGTTTTTTTTTCTTTTTGATTCTGACTCTCCAGCATCTGTAGTCCTCATTTTCTCTCAGTGGCTTTCTCAAAGCCAGCTCTCAGAGTGAACAGAACATGTGACACTCCTGTTTTTTTTACCCCCACACTACCGCCTAACTGCAGTAGTGCTTATTTTTCCCCAGCACCCATGTTGTGTGTGTGCAGGTGTGAGACATAGTGAAAGACACAAGGTGCACGAATCTTGATTCAAATTTCCACCACCAGGAAGAAAGGAAACACCTGAGTGGCCAGTGACAAGCAGTGCCCTTCACATCAAAGGGCAATGCTGTGTGATCAAACAGTGAAGGGGAGGGCAGGGGTTAAATCAAAATAGAGTTGGAGGGGGAAATAATACACTCCACTCCCTGCGGCGCCCACCTCTCCCTGAACAACTCCAGGGTGTCGGTGATAATTTGAGTTTGTAGAGAATTTTTCATATTATCACAATAATTCAATTGTCCTTCATAGCTCTTGAATTGTTTTGAAAATGGCCTAACTCATTGTAGACAAGGATAATAATCCACTGGTGGATAGCAATAAGGTAACTGAATTGTGAATTTATTTCTACGTGGGGAGGTTAATTGGATGGATATTTTCACGACACTGAAAGAATCCGAGCTCTTCTTCAAAAGTGCTGTGAAATATGTTACACTCACCTGAATCGCACCTTAGTTTATCATTCCATGGGGAAAGATAGCACTTCCGGCAATGCAACATTCACTCTGTACATACAGAGGTGTTGCCTAGATAAGTGCTTGGAATATCATTGCTGTGGGCCTGGAATTACATGTAGGTCAGAATAGGTAAGGACATTGGTGAACCTGGATGAGTTTTTCCAACTATCAACAACAGTTCCATGGCCATTATTAGACAGTTCATTCCATATTTTTATTGAATTCAAATTCCATTCTCTGCAATGGCAGGATTTGAATCCATGTTCCAAGAATAATACCTGGGTCTCTGAATTAATAGCCTAGCAATAATATCATTATGCCATCGCTAACCAATTCTCAATGAGAATGACCCATTTATTATATTAGTACGTTTCCATCCCATCCATTAGTTCTCAAAAGTCGATCACTGTCTACCTTAAATAAAGTTAAATAGCCACAGTCCTAGAGGAATGCTCTGATTTTACAGAATCATAACCGATAGTGAGTTTAACCTGAGGGCCACTATGCCTCGGGGCAAGGGGAGGGGTTGAGAAGGTGTTACCTTCATGACAGCCTCAGCCAGTGCAGGAATTGAATGTTTGCTGTTGGTGTCACTCTACATCACAAACCAGCTGAACGAACTGAACCCCGATCTCGCCAACAAATGAGCATTCATATTCTTCTCACAGCTTTAGAATCTTTGCAGATTTTCCTTTTCCTGAGATGATGACTCCTAATTCTGGACTCTCCAGCTGGAAGGCTTGCAACTCTCATTCAGAATTCATTTGTTAAACTGGCCGAAAACAAAATTTTCAACAATTAAGTTTTGAGTAGAGCATTCCTGAAATGTTACTTTGCCTATTTGCAGCCAGCAATCAATACCAATCATATCACTGATCTATTTTTCTCTTCTAGAAAACTCTTTAAAATGGGGTAGTAAAATGAAGGAAACTCAATATAGAGAACACTGCCCATTAATATTGCTATTAGTGCAGGGAAAAGATATTCAGTGCATAAGCACTTAAATCCATGTGCACAATTGACACAGATTTGTTGGATTATCATTGAGTTTTAAAAGGTTTGCTTTGAACTTGCTGCATTGTTTCATCAGTGGTGCAAATTAGAAGGGGCTGACAATTTATTTCCTCCTTGTAATTTCATGATATTTGCTTGAAACAATCCCAAGAGTTTAACTCTCAAGTTATTATCTCCATCAGTGAAGATGGGTGGGGCGGTTGTTTTCACTTCTTTCCTCGGCTATTGTCTTTAACCAATATATCTTAAAAGAAGAATTTCAATAAAACTTGGTGCGCAGATAGCAAATGGACCAAGGAAAGACTGATTCCGTTTTTGCAAAGAAATGAATATGGATCCAAATCCTGGAATCTTTTAGAGGATTTGTTACCAAAGGGAGGCAGGGTGAATAGACAGTATTTTCCCATTGAGTGTTATGGGTTGTCTCAGCTGCTCTCATAGAATGTCCAACAGCTGTCAAACTCTGAGCAGACTTTTCAGAGCAGGTTGTGGGATGTGAGTTGTGGGTGTGACGTCTCCTGAGAGAGAGGAAAGCTCTTAATAATAAGATTTATTTTCTTGGCTTTGTAGCCACAGAACATCAATCAGATAGGGAGAGCCTCAAAGAAGAGATGAAGTTTATAGTAAGAGAGTTAACACAACGTAGGGGGAAGTACATGTTTTAATGCCTGCCTTTACTTGATTTGCACACTGTATTGATGCAAAATAGCTTCTCCATCATGGTTCAGCTCATTTACAATATATCCTGAAAATTTTGAATCCATTCCAAACATTTAGCCTAATTACTCCATGATACTTTTTTGTTTCAGTCTAAAAGCCTTTAACTCAATACTGTTTCACAGGAACAGTTGTGTGTGCCATCAGCACAACAGCAATTCCATCTACCAACACATATACAGTTTCTTCTCCTAATGACATTATTGTTGTGCATTCATTTTCCGCCCAACCTGCTGTGACCCCTTTCCTGAGCCCTTGCCATCTGGAACATTACACCGATGTGAACCCTCAGTCAACTGATTCAGATTACTGCTGTAAAACCATAAAAACTGCAGATGCTGGAATGTCACTGGAATTGAAACATTAACTCTGATTTCTCTTCACAGATGCTGCCAGACGTGCTGTGTTTTTCCAGCAAATTTCTGCTTTTGTTTCAGATTACTGCTGCCCCTGCTGCAACTGTATGTTCTGAAGTGAGGTGTTCGAGAGCCAGAGCTGGACACAAAGCTCCTGTAAGGCTATCTGCAAGGTTCTCCAGTCTTTTCAGACAATTGTGGGTAGCACTCAGTAGGAGCATGAGGCCATGAAAAGACATCTGTGAGACTGGCTCTAAAGGAAAGCACAACAGTGAATAATTGATTCATACATATTCATTGAAAGAGTTATTAGATAAAAGTGGGATGAAATGGTCATTTTGTATAACATTTTTCATGATTGCGATTGGTCATTGGCAGAGGAATGCAAGCTGGGGAAAGTGTGGAACATGACAACCTGGAGCTTTTCTTTTCAGGGACTCTGGCATTTGATGAGACGCTTACTTTTGGCTTCTCCAGAGCAAGAACATTCCAGATTCTCCCTCCCTCTCCAGTGGTTTCCAGAGGTTTGATGGATATTGCCATGCCGGAATAATGGTCAAGTCTTTGAAAATACTGTAAATCACAATCAATCCCAATGTCTCAGCGAGTATTAGAATATTCTCTCTGAATGATTCAAGGATCTGGAATAGTTGTTTCAGAAAGGCAGTGGCCTGTCCTATAATATGTGACCTTCTGGCAGGAACACTTTAGATGTCTGGTCGGGTGATGAAGATCCAGGAGTCAATTGTAGAGCAGGTAGTCCTAGTCACAGAGTAGTTCCTGGCTTGTCCATAGCAGGAACAGCTTTAAGATATAGCAACATGACAGTTGCCAGGCATTCATGAACGTGATGTGTGCAGTCACACATTTAAAGACTGGAACCCTTTTGAATTCTGGTATATCTTCCCTTTGATATATGGCACTCACAAAACAAGATGAGTGCAGTCAGTTGCTCCTTGCACCACTGGGAATCCTAAAACTTTAGCAAAGCCATACTTCCGCTCAACCTGATCTCCACTTAGACAGAAGACATTGAAGCGCCCTCCTCTAATATGCAGAGGTTCAGTTACCACCCTGATGCAGTTAAAGGAGAGGAATTTATGATGGTGCCGTCTCCAATCTGGAAGAATCCTGAGATTGCTCCCCTCAATCTCCACGTCAATGATATGCTGTAGGTTAAAAGGAACTGAAACTAAGGCCTTCACAACTAAGAGCTTTTTTTTGTTTTCAAAAACATTGTACTCATTTCAAATATCCAATAACACTTGCTTCTAACTTAGAGACTGTGCAAACTCCACCACAGTACACAATATCTCTACCAGTCCTGCAAAAAAAAAGTCAAAAGCACTTCATCTGAAAGCTCCATGCTGGTACATTAAATAGCACTGTTAGGGGTCACCGTTGCACAGCTCAATGCATGTCAAATCAGTGTTACATTTTGACGGATTTTACAATCTGCCCAGTCTACATGTTTTCGATGAATAAACAAAATGCCAAAGGTACAGACAACTAAAAGAACGTTTATGTAATTTCAATGCCAGTTAAAATTGCGTTTCTAATAGAATAAACAAATTAGCAACATTAAAATTATGATTGGGGGTTGAAGAGAAAAAGAAGACAGGGAGGCAGAAATAAGTTGCATACAATTCAATTTTAAATGTTTTAAGTAAGTAAGTTTTTAAGTAATCAAGCTATTTCTTATATCCAAATAATTTTTTATTGCAGCAATACTGATGCTTGACTTAGCAATATGGCATTCAAGTCAAAACCCAATTTAGGAGAAAGTGAGGATTATAGATGCTGGAGATTAGAGTCGAGAGTGTGGTTCTGGAGAGACTCACTGAGATCCTTGTAGATGATGATGAAGAGCTTATGCTCGTAACGTCGATTCTCCTGCTCCTTGGATGCTGCCTGACTGGCCGTGCATTTCCAGCACCACACTCTCGACACCAAAACCTATTTTAGTCAACAATTGCTAGCTGAGGGAGACTAAAACACTCCAGTAAAGAGAACTGCCAAAGATTGATTACAAATCCAGTTATGGGTTGTTATTGTTAGTTATGTTGGAAAATGATAACCATAAAATTGATGGTATGTTCTGAATAATTGATTAAATTGATGGTTGTTGAAGCTGCATGGGAATCATATTCTAGCCAGAGAAAAACTGGTCAGAAATTTGCCTAAATAGAATTTATACTGACCAGAAATAAGAATAGAATTTACTAACATCTGGAGATGAAACTAATCTGGTTTATGTTACTGGTTATTATTGTAAAAACTCTGTCAATCAATTATGGTTTGTCTGTAATATTCTATAAATATTTTCCCTCAGTCTAACAAAAATAATTATCTTGGAATTGTTTGGAAACCTTTCTGCAAATGTAATTTGTCATTTCAGACTTGGAAATCCCTGGAAGCCACAGCAATATTAGAAGTTGGACGTGGATATTTGTTATAACTAGGTGTTTGGGAACTAGCCTGATGTAATATATCACTCACATAGTATTTGGAACTTTGTTGCCAGTAATGTTCTTCAGGCTTCTCCTGTTTCATTATGGAAACTTTGCCAGAATGTGGTGAAGACCTTGTTTGTAGGATATCTACATAAATGGGGTTTCCACAGAACTGCCAAAGTTAAAACACAAGCGTCGAAGACCTCCAGCCGTAAACTCAATCAACAATATTGCCATCATTGTGAAGCAGTCTTACCTTTGTGTATAATTGATACTTTGGAGGGGTGGGATGCAGGGGAGAAAAGGCAAAGAAACTAAAAAGAAATGTTAAAATAAAACAGTGAAAAATTGGCAACAAAACTGAAGATTAGTTTTGAATTCCAATTTTTTTTTGAAGAGCTTCTTTTTTCTATCTAGAGAAATAATCCAGCATGCATGTGGCTTTAGGAAACTTACAGGTTCTAAAAGTGTGACTGGAAAACAGTATTATGTACCTCTTTGCAAAATTGCCTAAAGCAAAAACAATGATTTCCAAGGTACAAGAGATTTAGACTGGGATATATGGTGATCAGTATTAAAGTTGCTGTTTTCATTAGTTGAGAGGCAAGGAAAGCAATCCTGCTGTCAGCCCAATGTCAAATTTAGAGGCCTAATCAAGCAAGTTAGACAAAGGCGAGCCAGTGGACTTGATCTCTTTGGATTTCAAGGAGGCCTTTGATAAGGTGCTGCACAGGAGGCTGCAAAATAAGCTAAGAGCACACAGTGGTAATGGCATAGATAGAAGATTGGCTTCTGGCAGAAGGAAAGAGGAGATAAAGTGATGTTTTATCAGGATGGCAGCCAGTGACTAGTGGAGTTCTGCAGGAGTCAGTGTTTGAACCACAATTATACATATTATACTTTATCAATCTGGATGAAGAAACATTGTTGCTAAATTTACAGATTACACAAAGTGGGTTGAGGAAGAGATATTGTTGAGCAGTGGGGACACTGCAGAAGGACTTGGAGAGACTAAGAGAGTGGCAAAGAAGTGGCATATTGAATACAATTTGGGAAAGTATGAGGTTATGTACTTTGGTTGGGAGAACTGTTTTCTAACTGGAGAAGACTTTGGAATTTAAAATACTAAGGGATTAAGGAGTCATAGTTTAGAATTCTCTTAAGGTAAACTTGTAGGTTCAATTGGCAGTTGGGAAGGCAAATACAATGTTAGCATTAATTTCAAGAAGACTAGAATACAAGAGCAGCGATGTATTGCCAAGTCTGTACAAGGCTCTGATCAGACCATATCTGGAATATTGTGAGCAGTTTTGGACCCAGTTTCTAAGGAAGGATTTGCTGGCTTTGGAGGGAGTACTGAGATGGTTTACAAGAATGATTTCAGGAATGAAGGGCTTGTCATATGAGGACTGGTTTATGACTCTAGGTCTGTACTCAATGAAATTTAGAAAGTTGAGGGAAAATCTCATTGAAACTTCCACAATACTGAGAGGTCTGGATAGAGTGGGCATTGCAGAAGATACTTCTACAAGTTTGAGAGACTAGGATCTGATGGCACAGGCTCAGAGTGCATGGACAACCCTTTAGAACTGAGATGAGGAGGAATTTCTTCACCCAGAGTGTGGTGACTCTGGGGAACTCTGCCACAGAAAGCTGTGGAGGCCAAGCCATTGACCACAGTTAATGCAGAGATATATAGATTCTTGACTAGTAAGGGGATCAAAGGTTACAGAGAGAAGGCAAGAGAATGGGATAGAGAAAAAAAAAGCAGCCATGATTGAAAGGCAGAGCGGAGATGATGAGCTGAGTGGCCTAATTCTGTCCCTACAGTTTATGGACTAATCAATTTTCACAATCTCATTCAATTAGAATTCCATTGGCAAGCAGCTTGCACCTTTGGACATAATATGTGACAGGATCTATTGATGCTGCATGAATTGTGAGATTTCCATCACTTACTGGCAGGGGTTTGCACTGTCCATTTCAAGGCATTCACAAAAATCATGCAGCCCAGATGCCAGCAGGAATGGGCTATGTTAGCTGCAATTTTCATTGAGATTCCTCCCGTCCCCATTGCATGGTGAGGAAGAATGAGAGTGTGGTATGGTGGTAAGACACGGAAAGGAATGTCAACACCTTTATTCATTCTAAAATAGGTACAGGAGCATCAATAATAATGATTTAGCTCTCAAATACGGAAGAGAACGTTACATAGGTAATCAACAGATACTGTTTGCAAGATTTCTAAAATGTTGCAGTGATTTCAAAAGGGAATCATTTGAATAAAGGGCTTTAAATTAATTGATTACAATCTACAAGTGACCATAGCAAATATATACACATAACTGTGATGGAAATACAAATAAAACTAGATTCCATACAGAAATGATTAATGTAGTAAATAATGGAATTTAAAACTTGCTACTAGTATCATAACAAGGAGATAAAAAAATGATACTGCACCGAGGTGCAAGATTTTCAGGACTACCACAAAATAAGCATAGTTCTGGGGGAAAATTCACTATTACCAGGTACTTTGAAGAGGCACAAATTTATTTATTGATGTGTAACCTGAGAGATACATCTCTAAGACCCACACTTCATATGTTAATATACAAACTAGGTATGGTCTTTAATGTGGTCTTACAGTGGTCATAGTCATAGAGTCATAGAGATGTACAGCATGGAAACAGACCCTTCGGTCCAACCCGTCCATGCTGACCAGATATCCCAACTCAATCTAGTCCCACCTGCCAGCACCCGCCCCATATCCCGCCAAACCCTTCCTATTCATATACTCATCCAAATGCCTCTTAAATGTTTCAATTGTACCAGCCTCCACCACTTTCTCTGGCAGCTCATTCCATACACGTACCACCCTTTGCATGAAAAAGTTGCCCCTTAGGTCTCTTTTATATCTTTCCCCTCTCACCCTAAACCTATGCCCTCTAGTTCTGAACTCCCTGACCCCAGGGAAAAGGCTTTGCCTATTTACCCTATCTATGCCCCTCATAATTTTGTAAACCTCTATAAGGTCACCCCTCAGCCTCCGACGCTCCAGGGAAAACAGCCCCAGCCTGTTCAGCCTCTCCCTATAGCTCAAATCCTCCAATCCTGGCAACATCCTTGTAAATCGTTTCTGAACCCTTTCAAGTTTCACAACATCTTTCCGATAGGATGGAGACCAGAAATGCCAAAACAATGTAACAGCATATAAAACAGTAATTGCTGCTCCTGGACTTCAAGGAAATCACCTCCAGCACCTAAAATATCTCAAAAAAAAGAGCTGCTGTTACAGCCAGAAATTTCCTTAAATACAAAGGATAAATTCACATTGTGTACACCCTTTTGCAGCAGCAGCCTCCCAAACTTAATTTCACCAATCATTTCTTACTATTTACACTTCTGGTCTGCTTAATCAAAGATGACAGGTAACTATAGATATAAAGAGGAGTAGATAGGTCCACCAAGCCTAACCTAGACCATTTTGATACCTTGCTTATCTTTAGTCCATATTTAATTGCATGTGCACAAACAACAGAAGCTACTGTCAACGTTGTGACAATGAGTGCAGGCATTTCTGTCATCATTACAACTTTAAGTTCTGAGCCATTGCGTTGGACCTTAGGAAAGCTCTCCACTCATCTTTGGAAATTATTCTGTGATTTTTGCTTTTAGCTGGGACCTTAGGTTAAGGTTTCAGTCAAAGACTGTTGGTACCATCATAAATGCAGTGTTCATTCACCATTGCACTGGAATGTCAATCTCTACATTTTCACAAGCAATATCAAAACTTTGTGGAAGCTATGATTAACTCAAAGCTTTAGTTCCTAACCAAACAATGGCCATAAATTTAAAGTGGGTGACAAAGCATGAACGTGAAGTGTGTGCTAACAATCTTGGCATTTCTGCTGACATTCTATCTGCTAATACTTTATCTGTGGACCTCACTGAGGTGCGTGGGGGGGGGGGGATCAATGAAGAAACCCTGATCAGTATACATTTGAGAAATGCACAACTCACTTAGGATGTATCACGAGCACGCATTAATTTGGGGAAGCCATAAACTCCAGACTTGTTGCCAAACCATGCATAGTGCTGTTATACCCTGGACAGAAATAGTTCCTTGAAAGTGGAGTCATAAAAAAATGGGATAATGAAGAAGGCATTTGGTATGCTTGCCTTTATTGGTCAGTGTAGAAGTTAGGAGCTGTACCAGACATTGGTTAGGCCACTTTTGGAATACTGCATGCAGTTCTGGTCTCCTTGCTGTAGGAAGAATTGTGAAAGGGTTCAGAAAAGACTTACAAGGATATTGCTGAGGTTGGAGGGTTTGAGCTATCGGGGGAGGCTGAATAGAGTCATAGAGATGTACAGCATGGAAACAGATCCTTTGGTCCAACCCGTCCATGCTGACCAGATATCCCAACCCAATCTAGTCCCACCTGCCAGCCCATATTCCTCCAAACCCTTCCTAGTCATATAGCCATCCAAATGCCTCTTAAATGTTGCAATTGTACCAGCCTTGACCACTTCCTCCGGCAGCTCATTCCATACACGTACCACCCTCTGCGTGAAAAAGTTGCCCCTTAGGTCCCTTTCATATCTTTCCCCTCTCACCCTAAACCTGTGCCCTCTAGTTCTGGAATTCCCTGATCCCAGGAAAAAATACTTTGTCTATTTATCCTATCCTTGCCCCTCATAATTTTGTAAATCTCTATAAGGTCACCCCTCAGCCTCCGACGCTCCAGGGAAAACAGCCCCAGCCTGTTCAGCCTCTCCCTATAGCTCAAATCCTCCAACCCTAGAAACACCCTTGTAAATCTTTTCTGAACCCTTTCAAGTTTTGCAATATCTTTCTGATAGGAAGGAGACCAGAATTGCATGCTATATTCCAACAGTGGCCTAACCAATGTCATGTACAGCCGCAACATGACCTCCCAACTCCTGTACTCAATATTCTAACCAATAAAAGAAAGCATACCAAACACCTTCTTCACTATCCTATCTACCTGTGACTCCATTTTCAAGGAGCTATGAACCTGCACTCCAAGGTCTCTTTGTTGTGCAACACTCCCTAGAATGTTACCATTAAGTGTATAAGTCCTGCTAAGATTTGCTTTCCCAAAATGCAGCACCTCACATTTATCTGAATTAAACTCCTCCTGCCTCTTCTCAGCCCATTGGCCCATCTGATCAAGATCCTGTTGTAATCTGAGGTAACCTTCTTCGCTGTCCACTACACCTCCAATTTTGGTGTCATCTGCATAGACTGGGGCTAATCTCCCTGGAGCATCGGAGGCTGAAGGGTGACATTATAGAGGTTTATAAACTCATGATGGGCATGAATAGGGTAAATTTTCAAGGTTTCTTTCCCTGAGGTTGTGAAGTCCAAAATAGAGAGCGTAGGTTTAAGGTGAGAGGGGAACGATTTCAAAGGGACCTCAGGGACTACATTTTCACACAGAGGGTCGAGCGTGTATGGAATGAGCTGCAGAAGAAATAGTGGAGGCTGTTATAATTACAACATTTTAAAGGCATCTGAACGGGTATATGAGTAGGAAGGGTTCAGAGGGATATGGACCAAGTGCTGGTAAGTGGGACTAGATGTATTTAGGATATGTGGTCGGCATGGACAAGTTGGACCAAAGGGTCTGTTTCCGTGATGTGCATTTCTGTTACTCTATGACTCTATGACCTGGTGTCCCCTTGGATAGTTACCAATTAAAAAGTCGTGCTTTTGAAGAGCTGGCCATTTCTAACCTAGATTCCCCAGGCCATCTTCACATCATTGATCCTGAGGCTGATCTTTCTTTCAGCAAGTGAACAAAAAGTGTCATTACATACTAAGGTTGTACTTGTCCCACTGTTACGAAAATTAGATCTGCCTGTATTGTCATGCAATGATCCATGTAGTTGGACTGTGCTACACCACTTATCTATTACGGAAAAATTTATGCAGAGAAACATCTTTGACCACAAGTCTATCAGGAAGTGGTCAGCACGTAATGTTATTGAGATTCTGCAGGAAAAGGAAATAGTAGTTTCTATCAGATGTTTTCCTGAACAGACTGCCAAAGTCACTTGGCAGAATATCTCATCACCAGAATTTACTTCAAGCACCAAGATATAGCTTGGTTGGCAGTGAAAAAATCTCTTCCTGTTAGATCTTTCAAACATTGCTGTTTTTTCACCAATTCTGCATATTGCCCTCAGGATGGCTATTGTCAGGAGGAGACAATTATCCATCTTCTTGTGGTATGTGCGTTGACAGACAAGGCCTGCAGAGGTATGCAGTGGGTTTTGTTCATCCTAAACAGTTCAGTTACCCGTGACCCTGTGATCTATGGGCTGTTCCCAGGATCCAAAGTAAGTCAAACGTCAATTGCACCTGAAGGACGATGAACTCAGGGAAAAAAATTATTTGGTCAGCCAAAGATTTAATGGTCTTCCAGTGCAAGGAGTTGTCATTAATTAATTGTTGCAGACTGACATATTCCAAGGTCTCGGACCATGCTTTGTGGGATGCGCAAACGTTTGGGGCAGCTGATGCTTTAGGGAAAGGTCACTGCCTTTCAGCCACAGTACACTGAGGGTCTGGAAACTGTAGAACTCCTTGGGCCTTAAAAAGAATGGTATGTGGTAAATCAAGTGGATTGAAAATGTATCGAGGTACCTCAGATTGAAATGTGGTGTGTAAAGAACATTATATCCTTTGCACATTCTGATAATTTCAAGTTGAATTGTTTCACCTTGAGCTGCATAACTATGGAATATATTTTGTAAATATTAAGATTGGTATAATTGAATTGAACGGGAAGAGGTGTCAAGGGACATGTTGGATTTGCTTGTGCATTCTGTAATATTCAAGGTAAATTGTTTTTGTTTTCAAATTTTATGAATAAAAGATACTTTTGGGAAAAGAAATCTCCCATTTTCTTTTATTTACCAGGTGTATTTATATCTAAAGCTAAACTAAATGTCTGAGAGTTTGCAGTCATGGAGCTCTTTCTATTCTGACAAGTGTGGGGGGTGGAAAAGGTTTCAAGCCATTGCAAAGCCTCAGAATAATGGCAGCTTGAGATTCATTATATTCTGTTCCAGGCCCATTTTGGAGTCATTTTGCTGTACTCTACCCTAAGGGAGTTTATCAGAGGTCCATGGAATTATCCTGATTTTGAATTTAAGCTTAAATGACTATCTGAGTATTTATTTCCACTAGAGGGCAGTTGCATATAAAATAACAAAGAATTGCCATAATATTGTAAACCTGTAAAATGAAATATCGTAATTCAATCAAATAAATAAATGCTTGGTGAATGATTGGACAAACAGACAAAAACGGCCACAGAATTGCTATCAGCTGATAACTAAGATGTTCACGTGCATGAAATGTAATCCGTAAGTAAGAGATTACAGTTCTGGATCAGACAATTAACTTACATTCAGCAAATTAGCCACTGTCTGAAATCAGTTAAATGAGAAGAATTAATGAGAGATAGACCTTGTTTAGCAAGTAGTGTATGTGGTAATTCTAGGTGTAACATGATTGAAGACTCCAGAAGAGCATAGTAAAATGAAAGTAAATTTGGACAACACAAAACACATGTCCTAATGCATTTAAACAACGTCTATAAAGTATTAGGCTTTACACTTTATAAAATTTTATGAGCTGGACTAGATTTGAAACAACTGGATTCCACAAAGTGCAAGGTTTCTGCTAGAACTCTAGAAGTGCTACATGGAAATGAAGCAGAAACAGAAAGATTCAATCCATATTTCAACTGAGCAAATTACTTGGATATTGACAAAATGTTTGAAATCCCATGAATGCTGATTCTGAGATTCATGTTTCAAATTGATCTGCTTTCTGTTTCTGAATTGAGGAAAAGACTTATAAAGTTGGCATCATTTCGGCATTGTCAGACTTTGGCAGTTACTTTCTTTCAGCTGATCTACCTGGAACAGGGAGGTCAACAGTGGGCATTTTTATGGCTCCTTAACCTCCACATGGCAGTAGCATTGGGTTACCTAGCTTCCTGACCCATCACAGGGTACATATGGGGTGATGACCTGAAATTGTCTGTTGTGTACTTGTCTCTTAGAGACTATGTTACATTCCTTTAACAGCCATGCCCACTGCATTATCACTGTATGATGCCATGTGACCTGATAGTATGAAGGTCTCAAACTCCATCTTAACTGGCACCACTTAGAGAATGACATGCTGAGGAAAGCATGCAACTGCTTGTAACCAAATAGTTCAACATTAGCCCAGACACTGAAGTGTGTAATATATGAATATTCCACGAATTGGAAATAAACGTCTGTTAAATTTTTCAGCACTGTGTTACCCACATCTAATTCTTTTGTTACAGGAACTAACATAGGTAGTTTCCCCACGTGCTGGAGGGAAAAATCCAAATCACGTTGGCAGATCTGACAGGATTTTGTTTTAAGGGGATCAAAGCAGATCTCCAAATTACTACAGAAGAAGGATTGAAACAGGATGCTGTCTTGGCCACTGAATGCTTCACTGAAATGCAGCAAAATCCTCTCTGGCTCTCAGCTACCAGGGATGTTCACAGAAGCCATAAGACGGAAGCTGGAGAAAGAGCAAATGAAAATGTGACGTCTCCTCAAGGAGCTCCTACCCCTTCTCAAATGGTATCCCAAAGCAGTCTCCTACTCTAATGACTAAGATTACCATCTCAGGTGGAGTTGGGACATTCCTTGGTCATGTTATTGCAGGTTCCAAATCAAGAGGATGTCTACAAGAACATCTCTGCTAGCAGAATTGGGGAACTAGCAGCCCCTGTCTCAATTCTTACAATGCCACAGATTAGTACCAAGTGTGAGTAATAGATTCACTTGAATGTTCGTAACAACATCAATGTCATTATGTGTGTGGGATTATGAATGAGTTGTAGAGTCATAGAGATGTACAGCACAAAAACAGTCCCTTCGGTCCAATGTCTATGTCGACCCTAAAGTAATCTAGTTCTATTTGCCAGCAGTTGGCTCATATACCTCGAAGTCCTTCCTATTCATATACCCATCCAGATGCCTTTTAAATGTTGTAATTGTACCAGCCTCCATTGCTTCGTCTGTCAGCTTATTCCATACACGTACTATCCACTGTGTGAAAAAGTTACCCCTTAGGTTCCTTTTAAATTTTTCCCCTCTCACCCTAAATCTTTGCCCACTATTTCTGGACTCCTCCACTTCAGGGAAGAGACTTTGTCTATTTGTCCTATCCATGCCCCTCATGACTTTATAAATCTCTATTAGGTCATCCTTCAACCAACAATATTCCAAGGAAAACAGCCCCAGCCTATTTAGCCTCTCCTTTTAGCTCAAACCCTCCAGCCTTGGCAATATGCTTGTAAATCTTTTCTGAACCCTTTCAAGTTTCACAACATTGTTCCGATAGGAGGGACACGAGAACTGCACACAATATTCCAAAAATAGCCTAACCAATATCCTGTACAACTGTAATATGACCTCCCAACTCCTATAATTATTGCTCTGCCTAATAAAGGAAAGCATACTAAATGTTGCCTTCACTGTCCTATCTATCTGTGTGCACTTTATCCTGCTATCTCCATTGTTAAATTCCAAATTGCAGGTAAGCTACAGCCTTTAGGTTAACGGTAATACGACAGAGTGGAAGACTGGTAAAGAATATGAATGTGAAGGCATTGATGACTGTAGGGATAATTTGTATTGTGGAGGATGGGACAGAGTGCCTAGTGTTCAGCATCACAGAATCTTATAGTTACATGCACTGAATTTAACTGAAGCTTACCAGAAGAGGATCTCATGGGCTAACTTGACTAGTCCGGTGAATGGTTCCAGACAGTCAGATTCCTTCTCCCCTTACTGCTCTCCCTCTACCTTTTTGGAGGATACCGGATACTCATCATGTTCCTTCTCCTGCAGCTCCATTTCTCCCTGCAGCAGTCTGTTATGTAAAGCACAGCAGATCCCAATAACATGGTTGCTGAAGGACTTGCCCCCTGATCCGTCCAAGTACCACAATGGGTTGTTCAAGAATCACTCTTATGATCGTATGGTCTTTAGTGTAGCTTTCCTGTGCATCAGTCCAAAGTGTACCTCAGGTCCTCGATCCTCAGATGGTCTTGTCTCCAAGGAAGCACTCATTCACTTTGAGTAGAGGTGCAGGAACCTGTGGAAGATGTGAATAGCATGGGAATGAATAGCAGTTTCCAGCATAACTATTGCAGCCATGTGATAGGCTCCCAATGGTCAGCTCCAAATGAGGAATTGAATTCCTTCCGCTTATATTCCAGCCCTTACCCCCTGAAACTCATCACCCCAATTTTGATCCACTCATGCCTCTGAACATCATCTTCGCCCTCCTTAATAACCAGAATTCTATCCAACCTCACCCTCCAATATACCATGACTGGTATGCCCCAACTGCAATTCCTACAAACCTACAATCTGGCCTCCCCCTCAACTTTGATCACTTTGTACAAGATCTTTGCAATCAAAGACATCTTGAATACAAGTTCCCTTAGTGTTCTGTTTGCCTCAAACACTATTTCCAATCCTGCCTCCCACATCAATCAGGCCCATCCAACCATAGTCTACCTTCTGAACATTTACAGATTGTCTCCACAGCACTCTAGTGGAGCCTTCCTACCTACTTTTCATTTCATGAATCCTCGTACTACAGATTATTGGTGGGGAGCAATATGGACATACTGAGAATGGCACAATGCAAAATGGCAGATACCAATTTTTAAAATTCTTGCCACAGAGTACATCAGTTTCAGTGATCAGTGGATGAGACATCCAAGCAACTGATTAGATTCTAATTCACATCGCATACATTGTGAAGCTATGAACTCAAATACTTTGGAAGGCAGTGCCATACTGCCAGATTACGTTATTCTCAATAAGGTGGAAAATGCACAATTACATTAGTAGTACTCAATAAAGAAAAGAGGTTTTATAAACCTGAACATTGAACAGAGAACTGAAAGAGATTTTGTGCAAAATAAGAATTGGTTTGTAATTGTACTGCACATCAGTTTGTTGCCATGGATGCAATCCAATAAATAAGATCACCTCTGCCAGTAGCTTCGGTGAAATCTTTTAGGAGCCTAAACAAGGGGCTTGTGAGGTGTCGCAACAGTATCCTAACTCTGGCCTTGGAGACCCAGGATCAAGCCCCACCCCAACAGAGATGTATAACATCTTGGAAAAAGTTGATTAAAAAATATTCAGGGTGCTGAATTATTTGGGCTTTGGCGACAAATGTGGTAGAAGTTTGTGAGAAATTTGCTGATCAGTATCTTGACATTGGAAGCAACTTGCTGCATCTTTTAACAATGCTCCAGACAGTGAGGCAAGATCCTCACCATGCAGTGGCATATTGCCTATTAGGAAGAGTTTTGCTTGTTGGTGACCTTATTAATAGCACATCTCCCCTGATTATCATGCAACTTCTTATCCCACCAACTACAGCAAGCAAACTAGACACCGAGAATTCTCAACTTGTAAGTTGAAGGGGTACCTGGCAGCTTTAGTTTGCCACTTGCTCCCAAAGGCCTGCCATGCTGGACACCAGTCACTAATATCTCAGGGTACTATTGTCACTGGCCAAAGGTATGCCTTGTCTATGAATATTGCCATTAGATGTGTGCCTGCATCTAGAAGCTCTCATGGCACATTTCTATCCAATTACATGATTCTTCTGTATGTGAATGCTGAACCTTAGGGTGCAGCTGTCATTGTAATGCTGCAGCAAGGACACTGAGTACCTGGTAGCACATACCTAGCCCATTGACAGGACCAGGCTGCATCTCTGGACTGTTCACTTGCTCTCTTAGCACTCACTCACTATGAGCCTACCTGAATGCTCAGAGCCCTCTTGCCTTGCTTTGTCTTGCCTTTTTGCACCTTGGCCCTCAACCATAGATATCACACTCACTGTACTGCTTGTTGTCTATCTGTTTAGACACAAAGCCAGGAGGATGGCCATACTTGTCAGCAACCCTCCATCATGTCAATTAAGATGGTCTTTGTTCAGGGGTTCCTGGCACAGGCGGTCAGGAGTCAGCTGTGATAACAGTCAAGGGGCTCGAGCACAGCCAGTCAGCTACTCAGGGCAGTCAGAGTCAGGATCCTCTCCTCATAAGGAGTGAGGAGCCAAATGTTGGGCAGACCACCACCCATCTTGTTTCTTTCTGGCCTATTGTGGTGTGTTTCCCCATGGACTGAGAGAGAGGCAGGTAACAAGGGAGATAAAAGTAGCTGGCACAGCTGTTACTTTTGGTGCAGTTGGCAAAGTGTCTTGAGAGAGTGAGTGGGCAGAGGACCTGCAGGACAAGTGCTGTCCAGGTATGGGCTGGTGAGCGTGAAAGAGGAAGATGTCGTAGGTAGAACATAAGCTTACACACGAGGTGGGTACAGTAACAGAGAATGAGTGTGAGATATCAGAGGGAAGATTATGGCACTTAACCCTGGAGAGTGGAGAAGTATATTGACCTTCTTCCTACATTGCTGTGCATTTCTCCAGATAGTTGGGACTGCCCAGACGCAAGTGGCAACCTCAGACCAGGCTGGCATGGTCTGTAACTGTGACCTCCACTGTTGGCGCTGGTGGAAGAGGACATCTCACATCCGTACACCCCATCCAGTGAGGCACCAATTTCCCTCTCTGCCATGTCCAGGAAAATGAGCTGAAAATGTGTTGCTGGAAAAGCGCAGCAGGTCAGGCAGCATCCAAGGAGCAGGAGAATCGACGTTTCAGGCATGAGCCCTTGTTCAGGAATTCCTGAAGAAGGGCTCATGCCCGAAACGTCGATTCTCCTGCTCCTTGGATGCTGCCTGACCTGCTGCGCTTTTCCAGCAACACATTTTCAGCTCTGATCTCCAGCATCTGCAGTCCTCACTTTCTCCTTGAAGATGTCCAGGAAAATGTCAGGAACTGTGCAAGAGAGCTCCAGACTGACAGTGTTTGTCTGGGTGCACAAGCTACTTTTCAAAATGGCACCAGCACTCGGAATGCCAATCCATTCCTGGGATATCCCACTGAGTGATGAGTTGTTCTAGCTACAGTGAGTGGTAGAGTGGAGATAGAATCTGACCAAAGGAGTACCACGGGGTGGGCAAAGTTGTTAATTAAGTGTATTTGGTAAGAAACTCTGACAGATTTTGCTAGGCCCCACAGCAAGACACCTTCAGTGAAAGTTGATGTAACGGACTTTGAGCCAATAATAAGTAAGAGTCAGCCAATTGAATCGAAGTTTAATGAAATATGTTATGCTGATTTAAAAATCATTTGGCTAGCTATTTTTGAGAGAGTTGTATGAGAACAAGCCAGACTTTTATTAACTGCACTACAGGTTTTTGGCTTTGAACATGATACCAGTGGAATCTTTCATTATAATGGCCAAGCTAAGCTTGCCTTTGGAAGATATTCTATCCTTAACTACCACCATGCATTGTTCCCACAAATTTAAAATTCAAACTGGCTCTTTTTTAAAAAATAAGTTGACCCCCTCCTTCAACCTTGATCTAATTGCTAATATGATTGCCAATTTTTTAGCATCAAGTTCAGTCAAGTCAAATCTTAAATTCCATTTCTTTTAAAAAATGAATCTGTGTTAAAACTAATTGGTTAGGACTAGATATTTTCTCTGGTCACATAAGGATTGTCCACAACCACAACTTGCCAGTTTTTTTTTTACTTTATATTGTATTTTCTAATGCAACTAATATTAATTAAATTCTAGACAATGCTATCTACAATAAAGGCTGATGTTCCTAGTATGTTTCAGGATTGCTATTTCCTGAGCAAACAATTAATATTACATCTACTGTATATATCAAGATAGTAAATGTGAAATGGATTAACTCTAAGTAATTTTAAAAACTTCCATCAAGTAATAAGCAATTGTGCATTTCAAATGCGCACACAGATGCTGGAAAACCTCAGCAGGTCTGGTAGCATCTGTGGATAAGAAACAGAGTTAATGTTTCAAGCCTTTTTCACAATTGTGTGAATCTGAAGTCCTGACTTCACAGCAGTGATAACAATACCAGATAGTGCACTATATCCAAATGAACCACTAAAGGGATGAATGGAATGTTTTACGATGTATAGTCTCCCATTTTTCAAAATCGAACGCCAGTTAGTTGACATCATGCTTGCCTCTGATTCAAAAATGTTGAGGTGAGGCTCGACCCTGAATTTCATGCATCCATGTACCTATTAATAGTGTCATACCAGTGCAATGTTGAGCAATCTCTGCATTTGTTGACAATGTTCCCTTTGATGCCTTCTGTTTCCCGTAAGTAAAAAAAATGTTAAACTCAAAAAGCTGCAGCTTTTTCAGGGGTATCTCTTTCAGCACTCTGTAGCTGGCAGGGTTATAATGCAGTGTTACTCAGCACATGACTGCATTGCCAAAATGAAATGTGTTATATTAGTTTTTATTTCTTCGTAAATATAACCATATAACATCACTCTTTCTTTAACAACATAACTACATCAATATAATCATTAACTAAAAGTTAACAAACTCTTTATAATCAATACCCTGATTGCCCTGAGTGTCTTTTATAAAAGTATTATTCACATCACCAGGTGATAGAATATTGTGCCTCCATCTTGAAATTTGGCCTTCGTCACTGCCCCAATGATGCTGTATACTCCTGATGTTCGATGGACTTGTGTTTGATGTTGTTCATGTTGTGCTACTTGCTGTTTGTTCACGTTGCTCCACAATATTATCTTGTTGGTTAACAATATTATTAACATTGCTGATAATGTTTTCTGCTTTTCCAGGTCAGTTATTCATTGAATATGGAGTCTTCTTTCCTTCTTATTTGTTAACCAGCTTTGATATCAATGATGTACATGACCTTGGAATCACAACTTTACCAACAAGGTTTGTTGGATACCACATCTTTATGATTGGGTTGGGTACATGTATAGTTTGTCCTTTCAACACCTGAGGCAAGTTATTGAAGTGTTGACCTCCTTCTCCCAGTGGATCACTGAGTTGACTTCCTCCCTCCTGGTTCCTTGCAGGGAATATCTTGCTTGGCAGAGTTGTCTTATACTTACAGTTTCTGGTCAATATTAACCTCTGGATGGTGATGGTAATATCATTGAATACCAAGGAAAGATGACTAGACTCTCTCTTATAAAGATGAATATTGTTTCATACACTGGCAGGACATAAATTTTATTTTGCTAATTATAAACAAGACTGATTAAGGTCATGATGCAGGGACTGTCTCAATTATATCAGTATTTGAGGAATGGAAATGAAACTGAACACTGTTTGAACATCCTCACTTCTGATCTAATGTTAGAGGGAAAGTCATTGAGGAAGCAACTGAACATACTTTAGTCTGGACCACTACCATGAGAACTCCTGCAGTGATTTCTGTTGACTTCCAACAATCATCGTCTTTTGTCCTAGTTATGATTCCAGACAGTGGAACATTCTCTCCTGAGCTCAATTAACTTCAAATGTATGTACGTTTCTTCGTTGGCACTCAGTCCAATGTTGCATTGACTCCAAAGGCACTCATTCTAGTCACACCACTAAAATCCAGCCTGTTAATCCACATTTGAACAAGATTGTAATGAGATCTGGAATTGTTTGGTCCAAACTGAGCAGTTCATTACTGTATATGTGCCACTCAATAACACTGTCAAAAAAACAAATAATCTTTGTTGGTGATTCAGTGTAGACTATTTGGCCTGATTAGATTTGCCCTATTTTTTGTAGACAGTACATGTTAGGTAGACGACAATGTTGTAGCTATACTGAGGCAGCTTGGCTAGGGGCATGATTGTTCCTGAAGCTTCCATGGCTGGGAAGCTGTCAGGCTGACAGATGTTGTTGTAGTCATTATGCACAGTGGTTTCGAGATATCACATGAAATAATCAAACTGGTTAAGACTGATACGCATGGTAGTGGTCATCTCAGAATAATGCGCTTGTGACCAAAATATTACAAAAAATTCTCTTTACAATACTATGTTATTGGAAGTTTGCTGTGAACTGTTTCGCATGAACTTCATAGAGTCCCAACAGTGTTGAAACAGGCCCCGTTGGCCCAACAAGTCCATACTGATCTTCCACAGAGTGTCCCACCCAGACCCATTCCTGCACGTTTCCCCTGACTAATGCACCTAACCTTCACATCCCTGAACACAATGGGCAATTAAGCATGTCCAATTCACCTGACCTGCACTTCTTTGGATTGTGGGAGGAAACCAGAGCACCCGGAGGAAACCCACGCAGACACTGGGGGGATGTGCAAACTCCACACAGACAGTCACCTGAGGCAGGAATCGATCCCTGGCACTGTGAGGCAGCAGTGCTAACCGCTGAGCTACTGTGCCACCTGAACTCTGAGGACATAGTAATATAAAGATGATTTTCTGTAATATAAACATTTGATTATTTTAATTAGCTTATACAAAGCCTGAATAAATCAATTACATCCGATATTTAAGGCCTATCTAATTTAGCTGCAGAGGTGTAATGCATATGCTGCTGTTAGTGAGTTTTGAGAAGATTTGTAGCTCGGTTTGAGGTTCTGGATGTAAATTTGCTCGCTGAGCTGGAAAGTTCATTTTCAGATGTTTTGTCACCATACTAGATAATATCAGTGAGCCTCAGGTGAATCCGGCTTCACAGGAGACTCACTGATGATGTTATCCAGTATGGTGACGAAACATCTGAAAATGAACCTTCCTGCTCAGCGAGCAAACTTACATCCATATGCTGCTGTATCCATTAGTTAAATGTGTTGTACTTGTAATTAATCAACATTCTGCTTCTGATCACTGTTGGGGACACATACTGGGCACACAGCTGGCAGAAAGGATAGATTACAGCTAAGCAGCTTTGAGAATTTCTTTATGGAAGTAAAACCCTAAGTAGATATTAAAGTACTCTATAGTGTAGTGTACCTAAACTTCAAAAAGGCATTTGATAAAGTATCTCAGAAAAAAGTTAGTCGTTGAACCCAAGGGCTGCATTTTACAAACTTTCAGCGAATAATTTCAGCGAGTTTAATGAGGGTTTCTTTCTGTGAGTTCTAGCAAGGTTATCTCACAGCAATTCTCTGCTGCTCACCTCATTATACATGCACTTCACCTCTACAGCATAGTGTACACGCTATCTTGTGCTCAGCAGCGATTAAAGTACTGGCCACTACTGAGACCTTTTAATATTCCTATCACTGACACCATATATAGAGCCCACTCTGCATCAGATCAATTACTGCAAGCCAGGAATAGCCTTTCACAACACCTACACTGGGACAGAAGTGAAAATGAACAGCTTCTGAGGGCACAGACATGGCACAGGTGACACATCATTAGAAATAGAATCTCATATTATAAATGCATCTTTTTATCATCATCTGTCTGATTGACTGTCATTGTAACAGCAGCTACAAGAGTCAAACTACAGAGGTTATTGTCCTTAGCACCAAACCATGTTAGAACCTTGTCTAAGGGAGTGCCACTCTTTCCCTAATGCCCGGTATAGCATAACATCCTGTCATTGTTCGATGAGGGAGCATCACATGTTGGAAAACCTTTAAACAGTTGAAAATACTAACTTTAATTGATCTACAGGAAAGGCAAAGATACAGCTTTATCTCCAAGTCAACCTATTCAGAGATGGAATTGCACATCTCTGGAGCAGGTGGACATGAACCCAGGTCTCCTGGTTCAACAGTACGGACACTATCACTGCACCATAAGCAGTGGGTCAAGCTACCAGCAGAAATAAGCTTGGATTTTCAGATTCATTGCCACTTTAGAAGCATAACAAAGTTGTCAATAGCACTTAAGTTAGGCAGGACCAAAAAGCAGTATTTGCTTCAATGAATAAACAGCAGCTTCTTGCCTTTCAAACAAAATGTTCACAATTAATGAATGATGACTTCACCCAATTCACACCAATGAGACACTATTGTTAATTAAGGCCCTGCTGGCTTCTTTGTGCTAAACACTGCAAGCCTCTAACATACGGAAGTTGATGTTCCTCCTGTTCAAAGTCCTCATCAAACTCCTCAGAGGTCTGCTGCAACTCTCCTAGCTCTTTAGCATCCATCAGGTCCCCTCTTTGCTTTCTCAAGTTATGCAGAACATAGCGTGCAACGATTATGCAATACATTCTGTCCAGAGTTCACTGCAAGACCCCCAAGACTGGTCTAATGGAGGCTTATCATCTGCTGGAAGAGTGGCTGCATTGTATCTATGCTTGGACTCAGCCAAGGGATTGTACAACAGGGCCTCAGTCATGGTTGCAGAGTGTAACCCTTGTGTCCAAACTGCCATTCTTATAACATACCCAGCTCCTGAAATGAAACAGGAACCTGAGCGTTATCAAGGATATAGGCAGCAAGGCAGCTTTCAGGGTCCTTGGTGCAGACCTCTAAGATGTCATACTGATAATCAAAGATGATTTGTACCTCCACTGAATGGAATCCTTTTCTGTCAGTGAAGTCTGGTGTTTTCAGCATAATGTGTGTACAGTTTATAATGCCTTGCACCTGGGGATGTTAGCTAATTTGGCAAAGGCATTCACAAAGAAAAAACAAGATCCTCATGTATGCAACTGCCTGGTCTCCTCCAGTCAGCTATTCTGAGGAGGTCGAAATACAT
Organism: Chiloscyllium punctatum; assembly: GCF_047496795.1. Taxonomy (NCBI): domain Eukaryota; kingdom Metazoa; phylum Chordata; class Chondrichthyes; order Orectolobiformes; family Hemiscylliidae; genus Chiloscyllium; species Chiloscyllium punctatum. The sequence continues at coordinate 39,693,389 of NC_092744.1, forward strand.
GTCCAAAAGCCTGTTACATTTGTGCATGTCTCCAATCAGAGACTGAAAAATGAACCATGGCATTCAGAAATACTCCTTTCCACTTCATGTCTACTGCAGCCCTTGGTTTGTGGTGAGCCCTAATTTGTTCCTCAGGGAAACCCCAGAAATCCCATGACATTATTAAAGGGAAAAGAAAATCAATGGCTGGGACCCTGTCATTTCTCCAGGCAACGCACAATGAGCAATTTTAAGGATAACTATTCTTTCCCAGTTTCAGTTGTTTTTATTTTCAGGCCTTTTAGCCTGTTGTGTCCATGATTTCTCTTTTTTATTTGTTCCATTCCAATGTCCCTTTACTTCCACATTGAGACTTCTCATTGTTATTGCCTCACATATTCTGTGCTTGTAGTATCGTTCAGGAAAACTGTAACTTTTTAGACCTGATTTTTCTTGGTTATCTTTTCAATTTTATGTGCTTATGATCATATTTTCATTATTGTGTCTAGCACAGTGTATTTTCCTTTGGCTCTCTGGATTAATCACCCATATGTTTATCTATGTTCCTGCACCTGTCATAATACAACATCCTTCCTTCCCTTAAACAGTGGAACAATATCTTTTGGGGAAACAAATTAACTAATACAAAAAACAGGAGGCTAAAAAGGTATCAGTTTCTGAAGTGCTGAGTATTCAGTGTATTAAAAGACCTCTGCTGATTGAGATTCAGATTTGATCAATCAAACATGAGTGGTGATTGTGGGAAAATTTTAATTGCCGTCATTATTTTCAGCTCACAGCAAGTTAGATGATGTTACAGGCAAAAATGTAGGAAAATTGCATTAATGTAAGTCAGGGTAATTTGAGAGTCTCCTTGAGCTTCACAGGTAGTGGAGATTTACAATGTCTTTTGATGTACTGTTAATCCTGTCCTTTTTGTCATCTCCCCAATCACCATGTACATTCAATCTGGCCTGGAAATTATAAGTGCTACCTGTTCTCCACTGTCATAAATTAAAAACATTCAATGTCTATGCTTGAATTATTTATCGTGAATTTCTTTTCTAGAGACAAATTAGACAGAACTTTATTGATACCCTTCTGAAAATAGTAAGAAATGTCTGAATAAAATCTGATTCATTCTGACAGTTGTAGGCAGACTGCTGAACAATACTGGGAGAAAAATAGTCACTAAAACACAAAATGAATATTCATTTTTGATTGTTTAGATAATTCTGATAGATGACAACCTCATGAGGAATTGGTAATCCCAATGTCCTGGTTAACTTTGCCCCAGAAATGCCTCTCAGTCCTATATTCCTCAAGATCAGAAAAACAGCTGTTTAATATTACTAAGTGGTGTCATTTATATATGTTCAAAGAATAAACTATCTCTTGTGGATTCTTGTAAGTTTATTAATTATTTCAATAAAATTCTGCTTTAGCTGTGACAGTCTAAGGAAGGAATAATCTTAGTTTTGTAAGCTCAGACCTTCTGCCCACATCTGTACAAAACAGTTCAGTGAATAGCCTGTAGCTAACATATGTAATCAGCTTCTTAAACCATTGTGGCAATATGGGGTAAGTTCGCTTAGCAGTAACAAAAAGAGCTCAGCTCAAAAAGGTTGAAAAATTTCAGCAGAATTATCAGACACCAAGGGCATGTTGATTTCTGATCCCTTTTCTCTGGCTAGTCCGACAGAAGCTGAATTAAAGCAAGTTATGTGACAGGTCCTCCTCTCTCAGGCTAATAGGAACTTGCCTCTTTTGAAATATAGCTACAGCTTTAGAATTGTTCAGAATGTTCAGCTGTTACAAATCACCGAGGTATGGAGACAAGTTCTTCTTTTGCTTCCCTTTGTAGAACAGTCCCAGCCAGGAAAAGCATAAGAGATCTCCTATAGCTCTGCAGCATTATCACTAACAGTTATAGAATTGATTCAAACACCTCCCAAGTCATTTCGGCTCAACTTCAATGGAATGGACAAGTCTTTTCCAGCTATTTGCTGTCTTGTGTCACTACTCTACACTACTTTGAGTGTATTGTCTGCTCTGAGGATGCCTGTTACTGAGCTCTCACAGTTGATGTCACCAGCCTTTTATTCTGACACAGGGATAGCAAGCCAAACCAAATCAGCTTCACTATCACTGGATTCACAACCACAGGGAAATTGAAACATTCAATCGCCCAGTGAAAACTGCCCAGTGATTTCTTAAAGGAAAAAAAACCCATCTAAACAGAAAAAAACAGTACAACGAACAGGGCCATAACATAGTACCATTGTTACTAAACGACCCACTATTCTACCAAAACAAACCTAATTAACTAAAACGAAACTACAAACACATTGAATAAATTCTAGCTTAAATTACATTCAAGTGACTTAAATTAGATAATGTCTTACTACTTTATTCTGTCTTACCCATCACACCTCCACTGAGGCTCCCATCCCTGGGAGTACCCCCTAAGTACTCATAGTCTTTTCCTTCCAGTCTCCTCCTCCTGGGGCCCCATGATTTCTAATCAGACATTATGAATAATAAATCTTGGACATCTGGATTATAACAAACAAAAGTTAATAATTTGTTATTAATAATGTAACTTTAGCTAAACACAGTTAAAAAAAAAAGGTAATCTAAACAATATCTCTGATCTAAAACCCAATCTTCTTTGATCATTATCCCTACTCACATACAGACAGACAGGCATAGTTTATGGATAAATTAGAAAGAAAATAGAAGAATTGCAATTTTCCAGTCTAATAAATGGTCTCAAATGATGTATAAAAGGTCTTTATGAAATCCTTGGACAAAGTGTCATTCACAGGAAAGCAGAACTGAATACCTTGCTTGAATTCTGAAGTCACTGGTTGATACAAAGTTTCAGCAGACTTCTAGAAGTATTTACTTATTTCTTACAGACTGGGATTCCTTTCTCAGAATATTCAACAACTTGATAACTAGAGAGAAACTCGAGAGAAAAAAACAAAAGAAAGACACTCTCCTGCCAAACCCAGTAACGACTGATTATTATTTTGTTTTCTTTTTACAATCAACATTCTTTTTAGTTGGCTGGTTAGCACCAGTCCTCCCTTGGTTAATTAATTCATCCCACCAAGGTCACTGACAGGTATGAGCACTCCAATGTTGTTAGCCTAACATGTCTCAGAAGTCCCAACACAAGTTACAGGTGTGCTCCACCAGCCTGTGTAGAGGCACTTTCCAATACCTTGGAAACCATCTTGCATAGCAGGCTGATATTAATGAAGAAATCTGGCTGGTGCAGCATTTGGCCATCTGAGGGAGTGAGTGTTTAGAGATTGTGATATCAAAACAGAAACCAAGCACAGGGTCCACTATGGGGTCCTGATCCCTACCTCACAGGGCTGAATCATGGGTGATGTATAGATGGCACCTCAAAGTAATAAAGTCATACCGCACGGCTGTATGTGGAAGGTCCAACATAGCAATCAGGAGGACAGTTGCACAATCATCAGTGTCTTCACCAAGTGGGCATAATAAGCATTCAGACTATGATTATCAACTACCAGCTTCATCAGGATAGTCAGGCAGTTCAGATTTCAGATTTCAGAACCCTAGAGCAAGTCTCCTTCCCTTAGTAGCACCAAAGAATGACAGAAAAAAAGCTTCATTCCCCTCACCCACCAAGCCCCTACACCACTAACACTGCATGGCCTCTGCCAAGATGGCCCTCAGCATTTGTGGCCCGTCCAGATACAAATTTCCCCAGGGTTGTCTGACCAAACATCCAGGACCAAAGGACTCCACTGCTGAGCAGACTCACTGAAACCAGAAACTACAGTAGACATAGTGGGACGGAGAGGAACAAGAAACTTATTGAATGTCTTTTGGTGTCACAGATGATGTGCATTATACATTGTTTGGGACATTTCTAGAAATTGCACAGTTTTGACCTTACATCTATGTATTTGACTTTCTGTCCAGACGCAAATGTAACTGTGCCAACAAGATACCTAGCTCCCTGGACACACATGATATATTATAGATAGATGCCTGTTTTGAGATCCTGCCGCAGCATCTGGAAGCAAGAGGAACAGGGTGTAAACCAGGTAATGGGTAATGCTGGCAGCTTTATCCCATGCCATCCAATATTGCTAATCCTTCCCTGGCCTCTATGTCCAGCTGTGTTGGTGTGTTTGAGGTGGTCATCAATATTTGGGGCAGGGAAGTGTATAGCAAATAACGAACATAAAGATGGTCACGGATTAGGAACCCTGTTGACCATTATCCTGTCCAGTTCATTGGTCTATGAGTAATGACATTTCCCTTTAGAGTTCCTTACATTGGTGGGTGCTGCAGCCCTCTCCCTCTCAGCACAAGACATTACATTGTCCCCCTCCAGGTTTGATTGCAGCCATTCTCTTTGCCATTATGACATTTGATTGCTGGCACAACAGAAGGTGACAGTGACACTCTGCAGCCAGTAGCTCCCAGCCTCTGCCACAATGTGTTGATGACATTTAAAATATCCACATCCCCTTCCTGATAGTTCTTCCCATGGATGCCATAGGCTTGGCACCACCCTAGGACCCCATCCATGAGTCTGCAATCATGCACCTTTCCCACCGCAGCCTCTGGCACGAGGTAACCAGGTTCCCCACTGTAGTCAGGATGTTCCTGTCTGTGGACAAAACACACCTTTGCATGGCTTCCTCCCCATCTATGCTTTACCATTATACAATCCTTGCAGGTTTTGCTGTCCCCTTTCATAATTATCTTTCCCCCTTCCTCCAAGCCTGAAGCCCCCAGTCTTGAAAAATAAAATCTTTCTGTTGTGGCAGCTGATACCCTTGTATCCTCTTCCCATTAGTTTCTATTATTGGATGAAACAAACTAACTGTGGCTGTCCCCTTGAGCTGCCGAACCAAACAGCTTCAGATAAGAAGTGCTCAAACCTTGACTGATGCCGATACATTTCTATTACCAATCTAACCTTAACCCCCCAAAATTGGCTGATATAGAGCCACAGGACTAATTGTGATTTTTTTCCCTGGACTGTGGAGTTATAGACACTGACTGGAAACCTGAGCATGACCAATCTCATAGACTGGGATATCAGAGCTGCCTTGACTTACTGTGCTGGGATCCTATAGCTGACGTATGTTTCCATGGACTTTATTGAGAACTACTTCCCTAGGACATTGAGATATGGCTGCCTGTTTGCTGTATATGCTGTGTGTGTTTGCCACTTAACTGCTGGCACATGAGGCAGGTAAGAGATTGATGAGACACTCTGTTTAACAGTAAGATGTCTGTCCCCTAGATTGAGGATTGTTGACCAGCAAGGCAAGATGCCTGGACACCTGAGCACGGTCAATTCTGATGAAGAGTCACTGGGCTTGAAACTCTAACTCTGCTTTCTCTCCACAGATACTACAAGACCTTTTGGGTTTCTCCAGCAATTTCTGGTTTTGTTCCTGGTTATATGATTGTGCTAATTAGCAGAGTGTGTCAAGGCAAACGCAAGACTGGGATGCTGTGAGCATGTAGGTTAGGTGCTAAGTGAGTGAGCACTAGGAGAGCAAACTGACAGCTCCGAAATGCAGTCTGGTCAGACCTGTGAGCGAGGTCGCTCCGTGAAAGGGATTGTTGCTGCAGCCTTTCAACTGGGGCATTGCCAATACTTCCTCTGAGCCCTCAGCATGCTTGTCTTCAGAGGTTCAAGAGGATGCATTTGCTGCTGGAGCTGGATATTTCTCTGCAGACCTCATGAGGCCAGCAGAACCTGCAGGAAAAGTGTGTGCGTGTGTGTGAGAGAGAGGCAGAGAGAGAGAGAGGCAGAGAGAGAGAGAGAGTGTCATGGCTTGTGATCAGACCTGGTGTGTAATGATTGAGAGTGACAGTGGGGTTAATGGGGAGCAGCAGTGGAATTGAGGAAGGTACTTGGTCATTTTGTGCCACGTGGATGTTTCGATATTCCCACAGGATTCTCCTCCAAAGACCAGGATTCTCTCCTCGTAATAAGAGGTGTGGGCATTAATGTCGGGGGCACCCCTCCACTCATACAGGCTCTCCCTCTTTGCCCTATTATCAGGTGACTGTTCCTGTAATGAGAGCAATGTGGAAAATGAATGAGGTGAAAATGGGTGGCACAGCTGATGGTGCTGATGCTTGGCAGGGGGAAGGTGGTGAGATATATCATGGGAGGTAGGGGGTGTGGGGGGAGCTCGGGTGAGGAAGAATGTTGCAGGCAGTAGTGAGACTGGTGGGCCATGCTCTTTGGAGTGAGGTATGTACAACAGCAGAGATAAAATGAGTGAGAAGTGACAGAGAGAAGAGTGTAGCTTGGCATAACAGAGAACAGCGTAACAGGTCATTGCTGTGCTTTCTGGATTGCTGGTCATTCCCCTGCAGCCTGGAGTGGCCCTGACCTTCGTGTTGGAGGGTCGCGGTGCCCATTGCCCTTTCTCCAACTGTTCAGACCCAGTCCTGCACAGAGCAGAGTGACATCCAGAATGATAGTACTTGTGCCGGTACACAAGAGGCTTTTGAACACGCAAGGAAAGCTGGTGTTTTGCTGAGGGGTGAGTTGTTCTAGGAATGGAACGTGATAAAATGAAGTGGAAATCAGACATGAGGGAGAACCATAGTCATTATAGGTCATTAATGAGGCGGGTTTCGTAAGGTGTGGTGAGAGAGCTAGCTAGGCTTCCAGGTGAAAGACACTTTGCAAATCGCAATTTGACTTGGACTTCGCCAAGAAGAGGTAAACTTCAGCTCAACCATCTTAAAGGCCTTCAGTTTGTGGCAACCAGTAATAATACTACTGGTTCAGGGATATTCTTATTGTAATCACAACAAAGTATGCCTACTTTTCATGCATATGTGGTGAGTGAGAAATTGGAGATTTGTTTACACTCACAGAAAGTGCTTTCTTTAAAAAACTGTGAAGCCAACTCCTCAAGAACGAATATCTAAACTAACAGGATTATTTATTTGCAATGACAAAGTTGACAATTGGGCTACACGTTTCTGTGAAGGAAAGGCCTATTTCTTGATTTTGCAAGTTGCTGTACCAGGTGAGGCAGAGTCTAGCAAATGGATAAATTTACTTTCCTTGTCACTGGACTTATTTGGGTGAAAGATACAGCTGTAGGCTGACGGACACAAGGAGGCTAACTCTGCATTCTCTGCTTCATTTTAGATCTCCCAAATCTGGCCTTCATCCAACTCTGCAGCAGGTGAGGTAGGCTATTTCTCACACAGGCATTCACATCACCTGCTGATACACATCACAGGCTTTAATCACATCTTTTATCATCAGCATTCAAGCACTAATCACTCAAACATGGGATGTCGTCAAACATTTCTGAAGAGATGAAGCAACTCTGACTCACAGTGACTGACCAAAATGGGAAAAGGTTATGGCACTGAGCATGGGGTGACTTCATCATGAGCGTGCAGAAGTGAAGTCAAAGTGGCATAGAAGGTACAAAGTCCTCTAAACAACTCGTCTGACTGACCTGCCAAGTAACGCCTGCCTAACACATTTTAAAAATGTTGCTGATTGTTGTAAAAACCCATCTCTTTCACTAATGTCCTTTAGGGGAGGAATCTGCCATCCTTACGTGGTCTGGCCCACACGTGACTCCAGACCATCAGCAATGTGGTTGACTCTTAACTGCTGTCTGGGCAATGAGGGATGGGCAATAAATGGACAACCATATCCCTTGAATGAATAAAACAAAGGTGCGGTTTGGAGACTGTGCTTTGGACTTATCAGCAACCATCAAATCAGAGAGGAAGTAATTCATCCCCAAACCTGAGAGACTCTCTGAGAAGGAAGACAGACAGATGAATGTTATCTAATTTAAAGTTATACAATCTTTATTTCATACTTAGTGACTTAATTTAGTTTGCAAGCTATTTCAGCTCGGAGTGCACAATATCATACACGCAGAGCACAGCATCTCAACCAAGGCTTTGGTTCTTCCAGGTGAGGAATGTCCAAAGGCCTCAAACTCCAGTTTGTCATTGATTCCTTAGAAAACCCTGATTCAATCAGGGCTTTTTTTTTGCTGAAAGCCATTATGTTCAAGAGCACTGCTCCAACTTTAAGTGAGGATTTGATGTACCGAACCATAGATCTGATTGTGAGTTCAGTGAGTTTTTCTTATTCATGCTGAACCGTTCAGCTAGAGACTCTTATGATTTTTAAGGCCTTGTAGTGAAACAAACAACTGTTTAGTGCGATTTCTTTTCACTTTAGAGCAAAATCAGAGTAATACCTGCCAACAGTTTTGTTCACTCATATTGTTCATGGAGATATCCACACCTGTCCTTTCTATAAAACTGAGTTGATTGAGCTAATTATTGCCTAAAGGGAGCAGAGTAAAACTGCTATTAGAAATTGTGCACAAATTCTGTAGGTATGAAATGGGGAGCTCAAAGATTTCTTAATTAAAAGTCATGAAAGTACGATCTGCAACCTTTTTTAAAGGTGTTCTCCCATTCTTGAAATGTTCCCTTTTGATCTTTGAATTGTTGTAATCTCCAAAATGTTTGTTTTTTGCTACCAGCATTCGAGTAGCAATGTTTGAAATACTCACTCTAGCTCTCAGTAATACCTAAACTAATACACTCAGTCACAAATCCCATGTGTCAACTCTGGTCAGGAACCCGCTAACTAATTGCCACCTATATTTTTGTTTGACAGGAAGTTAGAATTGCAAGAATCCAGGAAAATCTTATTAATGTTAATCAGATCAGTCTGAGTGCAATCTCCTTGAGCTCCACATGTGGCAGAGATTTACAACACAAATTGATGCACAGGACAGGCCTTGGTCCCATCCTTTCACATCCACCCCCACCACTCACCCCGTCAACACCAGCATTCAAGATCAGCCTTTGGCACCACTTTGACAGATGTCAATCCCTTTTTCTCCTAGGTTACCTCAGCTCAAACGCTTAAATTATAGATGAGTGATGAATTTAGAGATTGAGGTGCTGCTATTGTATGTTTTCTTTTGCCTTATAGTGAAAGATTTAATAATATTCTGTCATAATGCGAATGGCATTATTTTGCTGAGATATAAATATAAATTGTTTTGTACTAGTTTGGAATTTTGGGGCAGGCGTAATCCATTCAGCCTGTTCAGCCTCATCATTCCTGATGAAGGTCTAATGCTCGAAATGTCGATTCTCCTGCTCCTCGGATGCTGCCTGACCTGCTGCACTTTTCCAGCAACACACTCTCGAATCTGATCTCCAGCATCTGCAGCCTTCACTTTCTCCATTCTACTGTTTTTCACCTACTTCATCCCCATAGCCTTGTACATCACTGGCCATCAGAAATCTGTCAATCTGTAGTTTAAACTTACTCAAAGACTCAGCTTCCATAGTGCTCTGTGGTACGGAATCCCAACTCTTCATTTTTCTCCAAAAATCTCCTCATCTTGGGCTAAGTGGCATCTCTCTTATTTTTAAATTGTGTCCCCAGCTTCTGGATGCCCCATTCAGGGGAACAATCTTACTTCCCTCTACTCTGTCCTACCCTTTAAGTATTTTATAGAGGTATTTTTGAGTATTTTTCAGGTCCAAGTCAGTCAGTTGTGCAAATTTATTGACTTACTGGAGCTCAATATTTTAAAACACACACACTGAACAACGAAGGAAATTTCATGTTTACAAATGAATTAAAATATTAACTGAGAATTCATGGCTAGAGCAATGTCAGGTATTAGTGCTACCTGATGCTCCAGCGATGAGTTTACACCGAATTGTAGTGCAGAACTTAATAGATAATGTAGCAGCAAACATGGCAGTGAGACAGAAATGGCACAAGTACAATAACATGCTGAAATTCTCGCATGATGCAAGTGCAATAAATTATTATATCCATGGTTCCAATTATTTTCTTTCTTGGCCACATGAAATTCAGAACCCAAAAGCATCTCAGTAGTCAATGTTGAGACAGATGCATTTTTTATTCTTACTATGAACAATGCTGATTTGTTTATTTAATCAACTGACCAGAATGTTTGAATCAATTTGGAGTAGTGTTTCTGCCAGGAATCAAACAGTGAGAAAGTAAACTGCCATTCAGAAAAAGTGGAATTATGATAATGATTTTAAATAGTTTTTCAGCAACTCCAACACTAGAGTAGTTCAAAAGTCCAGATAATTATGGAAAGCTACATTATTATTCACTAGATTACAATTACTTGAGATTTTAGTGCCACGAAACAGGCTCAAATCAAATCTGTCCCATTCATTGGAAATCTAACACAATTAAGTTAAAACCCCAAAATTACACCACAGCATACTGATGTATGAATACTCAGCTAAAATCGCTATTAAGAAACTCAACCACTAAAATCTAAAGTGGCAAAATTAGCCGTTTGCATAGTAGTTTTCCATGCATAATTTTACAGTAGATGTTTATTATGAAAAAATACAGAATGACAGCCTGAGGAATGAATACAATTTTCTATCCATTTCTGCATTAAAACCGCAATTAAATGATTGCTAGTTGTTGATATGCAGCATCAGTTTTTTTGAATGACTGTGACAAGGGCAGACACATTGAATGGAAAAACTAGCAGCTCAATTGTAAAAAGCCGAATAGTTGTACAGTTAATACAGTGAAATTATGGCTTTTAGTCTAGGGGTGGCACGGTGGCTCAGTGGTTAGCACTGCTGCCTCACAGCGCCAGGGACCCGAGTTCATTCCAACCTCGGGCGACTGTCTGTGTGGAGTTTACACAATTTCCCTGTGTCTGCGTGGGTTTTCAGCTGCAATCTAAAGATGTGCAATTTAGGTGAATTGGCCGTGTTCAATTGCCCATAGTATTCAGGGATGTGTAGTTTAGGTGTATTAGTCAGAGTAAATATAGGATAATAGAGTAGAGGAATAGGTCTGGGTGGATTACTCTTCAGAGGGTCAGTGTGGACTTGGGCTGAAGAACCTGTTTCCACACTGTAGAGATTCTATGAGTCATTTTTTTTCAGTGTAGTTTGATAGAAGCTGACTAAAGGAAATTAATATGACAGGTTTTCCAATCTTAAGTAGCCATTTTAGATACAGCTGTCAATTTGAAATGGTCAAAATTCTCAACTATTTCAAATAAGTATTGGTATGTTAATGCTCATATTAACTTATTTCACCAAAGGGTCTGTTTCCATGCTGTACATCTTTATAACTCTATGACTAGTACTAGAAAGTTATCTTTCCTTTGAATTCAGTCTTTAAAGGTTGGACCACCAAATTCTTATTTCATTGGACTGCCTCACAGAGAACCTCTATGACAATGCAGAGTGTCTGGAGTGCATATGATAAATTGTATGGTGTTCTATCGCACAGCACTGAAACTTCACTGTCAGCTTTGGAGTATGTAGTCGCATTAATGCTTAGAGCAAATATGCAAACCCTATCTCATTATAATACATAGTGAGTGATCTAGCAAGAATTTCGAAAGAATTACAGCTAGATCTCAGCTGTTAACACTTTCGGGCAGAACCCTGTAAGGGTCTATGCAGCATGGGCAACATGTAGATTTTTGGTAGAATCAGATGAGAAGTCTACCACAGCCTATCATGACAGCAGGAGCAAGTTGGTGTACCTTTAATGCATTTGCCAAGCACTGAGGCAAGTTTCTCGGTAAGCATCTGGATCGGGAACACGTTCCCATTGTACCAATGGTGCCATCATATGAAGCAGAATCTTAAATTTGTGCCCTTAAACTGTCGAAGATAGCAGGAACTTCACTGCATGACTTTCTTACAACTCAAATTTCTATTCATAAGTCATCACTAAAGCGTTAGCAAAGGTTTATTTCAGTTCATTGTTAAACCATCTGCCACAAAACAGACTTAGCAAATTCAGTAAATGCACTCATGCACGTACACAATGACGATAGTGGTTGTCATATATTCAAGGTTTAAATGCAGTAGCTTATTCACTCAATGGGTAACAGGTACACAAGATGTTCTCATAATAATGTATTGACCTTCAAGCAATACTTAAATGGCAAAGCATCAACAGATCTTGCAGAAACAAACATTGTTTAAAAGTTATGGCTGCAATAGCAATAGTTGATATTATATTGTCAGTAAACTGTAGAGTGGGTAGTGAAAGAAAAACCTATCTGTGCTTGTATATGGTATTTTCATACATTTTGTGACACAAAATCAATGTCATTTTTTAATAAATCAATCTACTCAAACAAATAAAAGGATGGAAAATTCCACAGTAAATGCCTCTAGCACATGCTTCCTCGTACTTTTTTTGTTCTCTTGTGAATGTTTCTTCAGCAAATGTTTGGGCTAAGGAATTATTTTGTTAGATAAAAGTCATTTTGTCAGATGATGGGATTTCAGGATGTGAAAAGGACATGGTATCATGTGATTTTGTTGTCCTTCAGGGTCAGATTACAGAAGGTTTTTAAGTAGAAATTGAATTTGGAACAAATTTTCCAGTCCGCACATTTCACCAGATAGTTTGATGGTCTAAATTTGAAGTAGCAGACCAGGAGTCGAGACTACAGCCTGAATCATTTGTTGAAACGAAGCCAGCATTTGAATCGGTTACTGACGGTTCTTCAAATGTTTTGTGCAAATGGAAAAATAGAGTGAAAATACACATATTGATCCCTTATGTTTGCTTTCTTCTTGTCCACTTGCTTATGGACAGAGAAGCAGGTGTAGTCCATAACAACCTCTCAGTCTACCTTGTGTTACAATCAAAACAAAACTCGAAGTCAGCTAGAGATTAATGGACTAGCACAGTAATGCTCTTGCACTAATTGTCATAATCAATGTCTCCAGTGTGGTGAATGCATGCATTTAATTTCTTCACATGTAGCAGTATGGGTCCATATCTTTCCATTTCTGCCGGGGGAATATCTTGCACCACTTCAGTCCAAGTGCAACAAGGGAAATTTAATCCCAGACTGAGAACAACAAATGTTTGCCAACAAAGACATCCACAAGTCAATGAAAGACTTCTTGTATATGGCAGTCATTATCACCATAACCTAGTACAGCAGTGAGACCTGCACTTTATACCAAATAAATCAGAAACAAAAACAGAAGTTGCTGGCAAAGCTCAGCAGGTCTGGCAGCATCTGTGCAGAGAAATCAAAGTTAATGTTTCATGTCTGGTGACCCTTCCTCAGATGTTAGCTAAGAAAATGTTGGTCTATATGTCACAGATAGGGTGGGTAGGGAGATAAGGAGTAAACTATAGAGCCCAAAGAGAGAGAAGACAGCTGAACAGACACAGGAGTCAATGACGATCTGGCTGGGAGGGTGAATAGCTGTTAATGGAGACTGTTAGTGGCTAACAATAAGTAGTATATGTAATGGCAGACTATGTGATAACAAGATCTGATGTGTTTCATAGGGGGCTAGGACATAGGGGAGTTCATATGCACTGTGTATCAGTAGCATATAAAACACAGAAATTTCATCAACAATGCCGCTTCCACATTCTCTGGGCACAGTAGTAGGACTGTTCTTCTTGAAGTCAGTGCCATGATCATTCAGGCAAACCCCCTGCAAAATTAGATGGAGTGGACACATTCAGATAGCTGGAAACTATCTCCTTCACCAAGTCTTGTTTATTTTCTACTCTCAAATGGCCAACTTTTTATGGGAAGACAAAGAAAATGATTCAAAGACACTGTAAAGCTTTCCTTGAGCATGACACCATTCTCATTCATGACTAGGAGAATCTTGCTCCCAATTGTTCAAATTGGCAACAATTTATCTAAAACGTTGCATCATGCTTGAGTCACAAGATCTTAATGATGATGCTGAGCAGTTCCAGAGAAGGAAAGGAAAGGAAAAGGGTTCAGCACTCCCGATCCCACCTGCTGTAGTTGCTCAAAGATCTGCACAGTTCAGCCTTGATCTAATTGAATGGAGGCACAGGCTTGAGGGGCCAAAAGGCCTCCTCCAATTCCTATTTCTTATGATATTAAGTCAAGTATCAGCCTGATCATTCATACGAAAACCCATGACAGTGACTCAAAACCTTGAGTGGACATCATCCTTGAATCAAGGGAGGACCAGCAGTCATTGCAGGTGGACAATAGACCTCCACTGTTGGTTGTATTAAGTGTCCATTTCTTCCCTTCTTTGAACCAGGCCTCTGTTTCAGCCACTCTGTCAAACTGCCACCACAATATTGCTGTTTGACAGTATTGTTAGATAATTTGTTCCTACTTCATCAATTTTAAGATCACAAATTAGTAGCCTATTACCCCTTAATGTCAATCATGTTTTTATATTCATCCTATTGAACTTCTATAAAATCTATTGTATCTTAATATTGTCTTCGAATGTTTTTTTGTTTTTCAGGTGGATACCAAATATTTGAGTATTTTGGTGTCCTGGAGTTGATTTTTAAAAAAGTTGAGCAATTGTTTAAAAGGTATGGATTGAACTGGAAACTCATATTTGAACAATAATACGTTTTTATTTTTCAATCTTTGCTGTTAAAATATTAGCCATTGTGGCTAAAGTATTTTGAAACGTGCATTCAATTGTGTCATTTCATGCTTTCAACCATTGTTTGTGCTTTGTTCCATTCAATATAAACAACATCTTTGAACTGTAGAAGAATTTTTAAACAAAGGGTGACTTACTGGGCCCATGATTAATATTGGATTATAGAGAAATTAGTTAATTTATAAACCATTTGACCACAGTGTTGTTTATACTTATACAAATTACTGTGAGTACTTTTGCTTCTTTACAAAAGCAGTTTGTTTCAGTGGTGTGGAATCTGGTGAACTGCCAGTGAAGTAGGAATCCTTTGTTGGGATTTCTATGCACTCCTGACTGGCAGGCATTCAGGACAATCCTGCTGGCAAAGACATGAACTATTGCAATTTCAATGAGGCATCCTCTTTTTTCCCACAGGATCTTCAAGGTTTAAAGTCACCAGTAGTTACATTTAAGCATTTCCAGTAGGAACAATTCAATTACCTTTGTGATCATATTTCCCAGAAGGTGTCTACAGGTAAAGTTGTCAAAAGACTTTGATCCCTTTGGGTATTTATAAATAGGCACAGTGACTATAAGAGTAAAGATGTCATGAGTATTTTGCACCAGTATTGGTTGGGTCACAGATAAAATGCTGTAGCCAATTAAAGGAAGAAGACTGAAACTGCAAAGTACATATTGTGTAGATTTGCAGAATATATGGAAATCAGTCAAGAGACATTTGACAGAACTGGGACTATTTCAATTGCATCTGAGAAGGCTAAGAAGATTTAATAGTAGTTTTAAAATTTATGAAGGGTTTCAATAGCATGAACTAGGAAAGATTATCTCAAGGTTGGGGAGTCAATGATGAGCAGTCATCAATTCGAAATTGTGATTCGCGTTGTGAACAAAGATAGAAGAAATTTAATTTATACAGCACTTTGTTAAAGTACAGAATATTTCACCATAGTATTGATTAAGATAGAGGCTATTGTATTATTTAAGGACAATTTGCAAATATTTGAAGAATGCCAACTGTTGGGATAGAATGGTGCAAATAGGTTAATAATGGATTGATCTAACGAGTTGGCATAGACATGATAGACTGAATAGCTTCTTTGAATGTTGTAACATGTATAATCTTCACTTTCTGATATTTATTTCAGTTTGATGTCAACCTTTGCTATATCTAGCTAACCTGAAATTCACTTTTGGAGTATAAGTTGATGCAAAACTAAGAACAAAAATCCATTAGGCAGAATGTGAAAGCAACATGCTGCAGAGCTAATTCTGTAAATGTTTTCCTCGCATGTTGAAGATCAACCTTGAAACTTTATGAAATCCTGGACCAGATTGTAAAACTTTTGCTAGTTTCCTGTTCTGTCATAATGTGCTGTTTGGATAAAAGTACCAGGAAAACAGATGGATTTAGCTTCACCACAACTTTCTGTCAAATATTACATCTTGTCTGTGTTTCACTTTGAGCTGGCATTAGAATGGGGGTTGAGAGTTATATAACTGACATAGTCCATTGTTGTAACAAATGTACTTCAGAAAGGCAAATGTTTTATCTGTGCAGAAGAACCCAGTGTAGGTCAATTATATTGAATTTCTGGATAAAATAAGGAAATACATTTAATACCATACCATACTTTATTGAGAGTTAGCTCTGCATTTTGAGTTTCTTTTTGCCAGGGTCAAACATTAAGATAATATTGCCAGTTTGATCTTTAATGCAATAATGTTGGTGTGAATAACTACAAGCTGCTCGGTACCATATGCATTGGATTTTTGGGCTTTCAACGCATGTGTTCATTCCTTTTTTTCATGGTGTTATTTCACTGGATTTTTTTCAGTTTAGCTCTTTTTAAATCAGACCATGAATGGTATAAATTGATGTTTTTATATATTATATATATATGTGAGTGTATATATATAAAATGTGTAATTGACATGCAGAGAGCTGCACCAGGTTCTACCTAGCCTTACTCATGGAATACTATAACTCAGAAATTAAGATGGGGCTTCACAAGTAGTACGTTCTGGTAAAGAAAAACAAGTTCAGACGGAAAGAGAAAAGAACTTTTTATAAGGCCATGACTATATATGAAACCAAGCCCCTGTCAAGGGCAACATAGATGCATTAGGACCAGCGACCAAACATTTATTTAAGGAAGTATGTTTTTAAGGAGGATTTTGAAGGAGAAAAGAAAGGGATGGAGAGACAAAAAGGTTGAGGAAGGGAACTCAAGACCATAAGTTCCAGATTGCTGGATGCACAATTGTCACAGTACAACAAATGAAGTGAAAGATCCAGAATTGGAAGCAAAGAGTTCTTGGAGGGTAATGAAGGCTTAGAAGATTCTAGAGATCAGGAACAATGTGATCATGGAAAGTGATTTGTACTAGAGCAAGATAATTTTAAAATCAAGGTTTTGGTGGAAAGGAAGCCAATGTACATCAGCAAGTAGAGGAGTGGTAGGTGAATAGGGGTTAAACTACAGGAAACAATGTTTCTGATAAATGCAAGTACATAGATGGTGCAAGTTGGGTTAAAAACAGTGAAAGAACAGTGTACATGAAAAGGTAGACTTACAATATAAAAGATGGTAAGTATTTAACTCCCTGCTGAGCTTTTCCAGCAATATCTGTTTTTATTTCTGATTTACAGCATTCACAGTTCACTTGGGTTTTAGTATAAACAATTGTTCCAGTTGAGTAAATGATGAGTGAGTTTACTGTTTTAGAGAGTCTCATACCACTTAGTGGGGTAATCTAACATTGACCATAGGATTAATATCAAAACTCATAAAGTAAATGGAAGGAATGAGCTGTGGAACAATTAGTGGGCACGAAAATGAGGGTTCCACACCCACCAGTATATCACCACCTGTATTCAAGCCCAGGAACACCTAGTTAGCAATTATGGGCAACAAATTGATTCTTCAAACTTCAGATCAGTTTCAAAATTGAGCCAGCTACCACAAGACAAAGATATTCATTGCAAAAGGAATAGTGTATAAAAGTGGGGAAGTGTTGCTGCAACTGTATAAGGCATGAGTAAGATTTCACTTGAAGTTTTGTGAACAATTTTGGTCCCCTTACTTGAGGATGGATGTGGTGTTGGAGGCAGTTCACAGGAGGTTCAGCAGATTGTCTCTGGAGATGAGGTGTATGTCTTATGAAGAGACATTGAGCAATTTAGGAGGTAAAAACAATGACTGCAGATGCTGGAAACCAGATTCTGGATTAGTGGTGCTGGAAGAGCACAGCAGTTCAGGCAGCGTCCAAGTAGCTTTGAAATCGACGTTTCGGGCAAAAGCCCTTTATGCCTGATGAAGGGCTTTTGCCCGAAACGTCGATTTCGAAGCTACTTGGATGCTGCCTGAACTGCTGTGCTCTTCCAGCACCACTAATCCAGAATTGAGCAATGTAGGCCAATACTGTCATGAGTTTAGAAGAATAAGAAGAGGTCTAACTGACATATATAGGATTCTAAAGGGGATTGACAAAATAGATATATAAAGGATATTCCCTCACGTTGAGCAATCTAGAATGAGAGGTCATGGTTTTAGAATAAGGGATAGCAGGTTTAAAACAAACATGAGGAAAAAGGACTTGTCTCAAATGGTCATGATTCTATGGCATTACCTATCGCAAAGTATAGTGGATGCCGGGGCATCCTTAGTAAATCTAAGGTGGCAACAGACAGATTTTTAAATTAGTAATGGGATTATTAAAGGGACTGGGCAGGAAAGTGGAGTTGAGGCCTAGATGAGATCAGCCATGATTGTATTAAATGGCAGAGCCGGCTCAAGGGGCTGAATTGTCTACTCCCGCTCCTATTCTTATGCTCTTATATTCAGGATAGAATCATTTGGAACACATTCTGACCATCCTTTGATCAAGGACTCATGAATTTTAGCACTTTCTTTACCTGTTTTAATGGTTTTTGAATTTCATTTAACTAATGCTGTTCTTGATGGATATTTTAGCATCTCTGAAATATAGAACTTAAATTTTTGACAAAATTTACACCTTTTTGAGGTTTTCAATAGGCGTGCATGATAATACATCTGTTGTCAGTTGTTATTTCTCTTTTGACATATTTGGTTGCAGCATCAAATTTCATCAATCCTAAATGAAATCTCTGCACTCTTGGTGTCATCTCTACCATCCCTGATGAAGGGCTTTTGCCCGAAACGTTGATTTTCCTGCTCCTTGGATGCTGCCTGACCTGCTGTGCTTTTCCAGCACCACTCTAATCTAGACTCTGATCTCCAGCATCTGCAGTCCTCACTTTTGCCTAGTCAATCTCTGCCAGTTTGTTTTAGCATTTAATAGTCTATACAATGGTTTGTGGTCTGCCTCAAATACAAGCTTTACATCTAAGATGTAATAAGCAAAGTTCTCACCATTCCATGCAGTCACTAAGGTTTCCTTTTCAATTTCTGCTGAACCTGAAGACCTGAATGCAGAGTACACTGCTCTTAGTGCACCATCTTTCTGAATTTGAAATGAGGCTCCTAGTTGGAACTCCTAGTAGAACTCCTAGTTCAGTTAATGATGTATCTGCAACAATAATTGTATTACTTCTGGCTCATAATAAGCCAATAGAGTATAATTAATATATTTTTTATTCTTTCCAATGAAATACATTGGTTTTGTCTCCAGTATCAAACTCAGTCTTGTGTGAGTAATTAGGCAAAAGTGAGGACTTCAGATCGTGGAGATCAGAGTCTAGATTAGAGTGGTGCTGGAAAAGCACAGCAGGTCAGGCAGCATCCAAGGAGCAGGAAAATCGATGTTTCGGGCAAAAAGCCCTTCTTCAGGAATGAAGGCAGGGAGCCTCTGGAGTGGAGGACTCTCCCATTTATCTCTCCACCCCCGAGGCTCCCTGCCTTCATTCCTGATGAAGGGCTTTTGCCTGAAACGTTGATTTTCCTGCTCCTCGGAGACTAGCTGACCTCTGGTGTGAGTAATTGTCAAATTGGTTTATTTGCCCAGTTGGATAAGATTTTTTTTTACTTGATCTATCATCCTCGTAATTCATTGAAGCTCTGTGGCATTGTAAGGTGGTGAAAATCCTCTGATTGGTTTAGTTCTTTGATTATGAGCCCCATGCTTGGCACATGAAAGATGTGGCTTAGAAATGTATTGGTTGATTGCAGGAACTTGCATTTGTTATTGAGGGTAAGTCCTGCTTCTTGCAAATTCACTCTAGCATCATGGTCTGATGTAGTAGAACAATGAATCAGGATATCATTCATGTGGCAGATTACTCCCTGGAATCTTTCTAGAATACCCGTCATTGTCCCTCTCAAAAATTATTTGTGCTCATGTAATGCTAAAATATAGTCAATTGAAATAGTATATCTGAAATGGTGAAATGCATGTTGTCAGCAGTTTGAATTATTCATCCAAAGATAGTTGCCACAAGTTGCCATTTGTATCGAGTTTGATAATAATTAGCATTTTGCTAGCTTCGACAGATTCCCACCATAAACTGCACCTTTCCACAGCGCTGTTTCACTGATGAAGTCAAGGCAGATTCACAGTCACCCATTTGGTACCAAACCTAAACGTCGCTCTGTTGGTTTTGTTATAGATGAGATTACTCCTTGCTGCAACATTGATTCAATTTATTGCTTCATCTTCTGTATAAATGGATCTGGAATTTTCGAGGATGTGATCGAACATACTAATTTTCAGCTTTCCAAGACTTTTCAATACTTTTAGAAATTCCATCCTGAACTATTTTGTTTTGTATCTTGACATTCCAATTCTTTGAAGTGCAGATTTGTGCAAGCTTTGTCAGATTAATATTGAACAGTCTTGCTTTGGATCACTACAGGGCTTCTATGATTTCCCTCCCTTTGTAATGAAATGTAGCAGCTTCTTGATTTTGAACTGAATGTCTGTTGGTCCATGGAGTTGCATCATTGCTGGCTGGAGAAAGTCTTGCTTTTGGTCTGTTCAATGCCTTTTAGGATTGGATCCCCTTTTCTAATGTCAAATTTCAAGTTTGCTTTGTTCATTGACTATAATTTCTGCACTCCTATAACTTCTCCCAGGAATCACTCTTTGTTGTCTGTAAAAATTTAAAACTCTTAAATGTTATTTGCTTTAATAGGTTTTTCTTTCAGATTCTGTAAAGGCAGCATTTCTGTAAAATGTAGGTTTAAACTGTCTCCTTACAGGAAAGATATTCTGCATTTTAGTGGAACCATCGCTCTGTTGGTTTTGTTATAGATGAGATTACTCCTTGCTGCAACATTGATTCAATTTATTGCTTCATCTTCTGTATAAGTGGATCTGGTGGTGGTAGCTATTAAACCTGCTGTGCTTTCCCTCTTTTTGTGAATATACACAACTTCAGCGCCCCATGAACTGCATTGTGACAATCTTTTTTCTCCACAATGTCTCTGTTGCCTTGAATGAATACACAATTTTGCTTTCTCACTTCTGATTGTGTTACTAACTGCACAAGCTTTTGATAGTGTTAACTATTCCCTCAACAATAGAAAATCTGATAGTTTCCTCTAAGTCTCTTACGACAATGCAATCCCCAATTAACTAACCTTTCAGACCTTCGACTTCACAATTCTCAGCTAGTCAATAAAAATCATCAATGACAGACTCAACATTTTGTCCTGGTCTATTAAAATTCTCCCTTCGAAAATGTTGTTTCAATGGCTGAAATATGTATCAAATGCTTTTATAATGTTTTCCTATTTCATGTTTCTTCAGTAATTCCTTCTGACCAATATGTTGACTGTACCGTTGCCTATGGCATAGGGAAGCACCAGTTTCTTGCTAGATAATTTTTATTAATCTTGAAGCAGTTTAGATTAGAATAGATTACTTACAGTGTGGAAACAGGCCCTTTGGCCCAACAAGTCCACACCGCCCCGCCGAAGCGTAACCCACCCATACCCCTACATCTACATCTACCCCTTACCTAACACTACGGGCAATTTAGCATGGCCAATTCACCTGACCTGTACATCTTTGGACTGTGGGAGGAAACCGGAGCACACGGAGGAAACCCACGCAGACACGGGGAGAACGTGCAAACTCCACAGTCAGTCGCCTGAGGCGGGAATTGAACCCGGGTCTCTGACGCTGTGAGGCAGCAGTGCTAACCACTGTGCCACCGTGCCGCCCAGAAGTTCTGCAGCTTCTAAACCTAGGATGTTAGCTTATCCACTTTTCAGCTTGATTCAGGCCAACCACATGTTCCAAGCACATCAAGAGCAAGGATCTGTTAATGGCCAATTGTGGCCAGGCTCTGGAGCAGACCCACAGGCAGATCTTTCATTTTACCTGCCTGTCTTTGGACCAGTATCCAAAGCTTAGGAGAATGAGGTTGAAGTACAACCAAAAATTAAGTAACACACTCCTTTAGTAAATAGAAGAGGGATTGTAACCAGAGATTAAGGTAGCCTGGAAGTCTCTGAACTTTCTTAACCTAAGATTGAACAAGACAGCTGCATGTTACATCCTCTACCCAGGGATTCCTACCCAGGGCGAGGGCTACTTTGTAGAGGGCCCACCACTAGAACCTCCATCACTGCCAGAAAGCAAGATGGAATGGCAATATGTGTTTGGATGATGGACAAAGGTAAGGAAGTGACGAGTGTTCATGATACAGAATTCCCCTCTGAACCAACCAGAATGACAAGGAGGGAAGTTCTCTAAAATGGCTCAAATTGTAGATTCACGTTCACTGAGGAATTTTCAGGTCCTGTGGGCCAATGTTAATTTCCATCTGTACAGAGATCAGTACCGATGAAAGCCCACTGCACATTTAATCCATCACAACACCATGAATGCCCTTGGGCCACTCAAAATGGCTTTGGTCAAATGCTGGACACTAACCAATAGCTGCCCAGAATCTTTTGGTAATGTTATCCAATCCAACTGCAGCCTGAGCCAGGCACCTAAAGCAGTACGAATGGATATGCAGATTCATGGGCAGCAGCTCTCCATCCACAGCCACTACTGCTGATGAGAGAGAGCTCTGGTATGAGGTGACCATATGCAAAACTTAAATCAGTCATTGTAAAAGGCAGGCAAATCCCATAAGTTACAAAGATCAAACTTATCTATGTACAGGAGTTGTATTCAGAATTGAGGCCAATTCAGCAGGTCACACCTTCTTAGAGAGGGCGCGACATAAAGGCTGCATCTTGTCTCGTTCTTGTATTTATTCATTCTCATTTGTATTCTAATTTTTTATCGTGGATGGAAAATCTATTTTGCTTCAATTGCATAAGCTTTTTACTGAACAATTGTGTCAGCGATCTGATATTTATTGTTCTGGTTGAATTTAGGATTGCTACCTGTGAGGGAGATCAAGTTAGTGAAACAACGAGAGGATTACATTAGATTCCCTACAGTGTGGAAACAGGCCCTTTGGCCCAACAAGTCCACACCGACCCTCCGAAGAGTAACCCACCCAGGCCCATTCCTCTACTCATGCACCTATCACTAAGGGCAATTTAGCATGGCCAATTCACCTGGCGTGCACATCTTTGGACTGTGGGAGGAAACCGGAGGAAACCCATGCAGACATGGGGAGAATGTGCAAACTCCACACAGACAGTTGCCCGAGGCTGGATTCGAGGCTGGCACTGCAAGGCAGTAGTGCTAACCACTGAGCCACTGTGCCACCCTACAAAACTCCAGGAGAACTCCAGTTGCAGAACTCCAGTGGATGGAGAAAACTCAGTGACAACAAACAACATGTGTTTAAAGCAAACTAATTCCAAAATACATTCAATCATTGGGTAAATCACATACCACTTGCTTTGGCTGCACAATACTATTCCTCCAGTAGATGGCACTCCAGAGCTTCTGCGAATTTATGTTTCATCACCTTCATGCATTATCCATGTGCCACTGCCTGATAAAACTCATTTGGTTAGGAATATTGTTGCTTAAAATAGCAAATTTTAAAATCTGATTTTTGCTTTCATCATGTCTGCTGCTCAAGGATTACATCAAACAGTTTCAATCTGATTTTCACCAGTTTCATCAATGCAATAGTATCAGCTTTTCACTGTTGGAAAACATCGAAGGTCTGGAGTAGATTCATGCTAATTAGCAATGATTTGTACAGAATATTGCACTGAAAACCCTCTTATTTCAATACCACACAAAGTGGAGAAGATCAACCAGTGAAAACAAATGTCATGGTTGGGAGGTTTACAAAAAAACACTGTGCCTTCATATATATTCTTAATAATGTACAATTTAAGACATTTGTTTTAAATTGTCAATTCCCCTTTCCCTTTAAAAGACTCCACATAGAATCATCTCAAATGCAGTTCCAGTTCATAAAAAATACCATGTGGTATTTCCTTTGTAGCTGTACGAAGCAGCCAGCGACCACAGCAAATTTGATTCACGGTGAATGGGTTAACCAATATTTTCATGATTATTCAGTATTGTATTTATAACACTTAACTCTAGTATGAGTCACTTGTGAGTCATATCCTACTTGTCAGACTACACGTGTATTTAACTATCCATGTTTATATGTGGCTGATATAATTTGAACAGTCTGCTAATTAGCATCTTTTCATCTACAAGTCTTTAATGGATTATCTCCCATTGCAAAGAAGTACACCCACTGCACCAGTACACAACTCACCAAGCAATCAAAGAGTTCAAAAGCGTTGTAACTTTATTTTTTTTATTTCAAAAATATACTTTATTCATAAAATACTTTAATGGTCTGTACAGTTGGACATGCCATACGTATGTAAACATTCCATTTGTTTGCATACTGAAACAGAGTAATCATTCCTATTTACAGGTCTGTATGATTACATTTTTAGCTGAGGCGTCAGCAGAGCCCAAATGACTGCGCTGGCCCCCTGTTCTTCTTTAGGCAGGCAGACATTACCCAGTGGTCTTTCCCCACCGCGCCTTGGCAGCAGCTGCCCCAAGCTTCAGCGCGTCCCTCAACACGTAGTCCTGGACCTTGGAATGTGCCAGTCTGCAAAACTCAGTCGGGGCCAACTCCTTCAACTGGAAGATCAACAGGTTTCAGACCACCTAGAGAGCATCCTTCACTGAGTTGATGATCCTCCAGGCACAGTTGATGTTCGTCTCGGTGTGCGTCCCGGTGTAACTTTATATCTCGATATGAACGAAGTATGGTGGCTCAGTGCTGAGCACAGCTGCCTAACAGCGACAATTCCACTCTTGGGTGACTATGTGGAGTTTACATATCCTCAGCGTGCATTTCCTCCCATAATCTAAAAGATGTGCAGGTTAGGTGAATTGGCCATGCTAAATTGCCCTTAGTGTTCAGGGATGTGTGGGCTAGGCGCATTAGTTAGGGATAAATGAAGAGTAGTCAGAGAATGGGTCTGGGTGGGTTACTCTTCAGAGGTTTGGTGTGGACTTGTTGGGCCAAATGGTCTGTTTCCACACTACAGGGATTCTAAGAGTTCGAAAAGTTATCTATATCAGCAAAGTAGTTAGTGTTGCAAAAGCCATCCGGAGGTGGATTGGATAGCTATTGAAATCAGGTGTAAAGATTTTGATGTGTGATTATCTCATGCCTTTCCAAAGTGATATAGGCAATATATAAACTTCATAGTGTTTCCACTTTCCAATGATTAAGCTGTAAAGCTGAGCACTGAACCTATAGCAAATGGCTGCACAGCACAGCAGGGGGCTCATGTTCATGTATAGTACCTCTTAAAACTAGCGTGCAAATTTAAAGCCAAGTTTTACCTCCTGGGGAACTGCATTTTAACTGCAGATGGGAGTGGAATTGTTTAGACAACATTTGAAGGCCTTTGGGTATTAAAAGACGTGGCTAGTAAGATAGTGAATTCATTGACTTTAATTTATCATAAATCCCTAGATTCAGGGTGGTTTCGTCCAGTGTGCAAAATAGTGAATGTAATTCCTTTATTCAATAAGGGAAGACAGAAAGAAGGAAACTAAGGGTCAACCGTCATAGGGAAGATGTTAGAATTTCTTATTAGAAGGACATTTAGAAGAGTTCAAGGTAATCAGGCAGAATCAAAAGAGTTTTGTGAAAGGGACATATTTATCCATTTATTGGAGTTGTCTGAGGAAGTAACATGTGCTGTGGATAAAGGCAAACTAGGACAAGAACTGCACTTAGATTTCCAGAAGGCATTTGATAAGTTACCACATCAAAGGTGGTTGCGGAAAATAAAAGCCCATGTTATAAGGGGTGACATAATAAAATCTAAATTCAATTCCAGTTCCAAAACATATTGGTATTGAAAACTCAGTAAACATGAAATGGAATATGGGTCATTTTCTAGTTGGCAAAATGTAACAAGTGGTCTGGCTTCGGGGTCAGTTCTGAAGCCTCAACTTTTTTCAATTTATATAAATGAAGGGACTGAAGGCATGGTTGCTAAAAGTACTGATGACACAAAGGTAGGCAGGATGAATTGTAAAGAACATACTAAAAATGCATTAGGAGCAGAACTAGACCACTCGGCCCCTCTAGCTGACTCCAGCTTTCAATTCGTATTGGTAATCACAAAGTGGCCCCAAAGTGGCATACCAACTATACATTCATTACTTGGTACTCTTCATGGTGTACAGTCGATGGCACCCTACACCATGCTGTCCTGTAAACTCATTCTATTCCCCTATTTAGCAAAATGACAATCACCTCCCCTCTCCTGACATACTTTTTGACCTCTTAGAGTGGTGGAGGTTAGGCTGAGAGACTTTTTCTACTGCTTCATATTGGAAGGATCCACTGATGTAAAGATTGAGGATCATAGTCACTTTCCCAACTACGAGCAGCACTTTCCTCAATCCGGTCTGTGGCTGGAGGTCTGTTCTAAATGGTGGCAGAGTTCTCTGACCACGTTCTTGTGAAGCACAGCCTCTAAAGAATGTTACTGGCTCAGGTGAGGATAGAAGAATGGCTCCCCAAAGATCCTGTGTGGGTAGGTCCTCCTGCTGAACTCTCTCCTCTCTTGGATTGTGGTCTTTGCTGCCCTGACTCCATCAATCTCACTTGCTGCAGCCCAAGGAGAACTGCAACTATAGACTCAGTAACTGAGAGGAGCTGGTGTATTCTCAGAAGTGAGGGTGACTGCCCTTGGCATTAAGGAACCATGACAAAATTAGAATCAATGGGAATTGGGTAAAATTCACCGCTGGTTGGAGTCATACCAAACACAAAGGAGAAAAGTTATAGCTTATGGAATAAAAGAGACAGTAGCAAAGTGGATTCAAATTTAACTGAGGGATAGAAAGTAGACAGTATTGGATATTTTTCAGGTTGGAAGAAAGCTTGTGGTCGAGTTGCCCAGGGATTAGGATTGAGATCCTTGCTTTTCCTCACACATTTAAGTGATCCAGATCTTGGAGTGTAGGGGATAATTTCAAAGTTTATGATGACATAAAACTAGGGAGGAATGTAAACTGTGAGGAGGACAGGCTAAAATTTCAAAAAGTGCTTCACAAGAACAACAGACAATGTGGGAGTGGGCAGATATGTGGCAGATGAGGTTCAATTTAGAGAAGTGTAAAGTGAAATAAACAGTTTTCTACTGAAGTGTGTAAAGGCACAGAGAGAGAGAGACCGGCAAAATGAATCAAAGATCCTTTGGAAGGCACCTTCCACGCCCTCAATCACAACTATTTAGAAGGTCATGGACAGCAGGTGCAAGGGAACATCACCACCTGCAAGTTTCCCTCACCATCCTGACTTGGAAATATATCGTCATTTCTTCACAGTCGCTGTGTCAAAATCCTGGCATTGTGGGTCCATCTACAGTACACGGATTGCAGTTTTTTAAGAAGGTAGCTTACCACTACTTTCTTAGGGGCAACTAGGGTTAGGCAATAAATGTTGCCTGGCCATTAACACCCATGTCCCAGTGAATAGAAAATGTTTTTAACATGACAAGACATTACAGTGCTGTTAATAAAGCTTTTCGTAATATAGGCTTTCGAAACAGAGCAATAAGCCATACTTATATAAGGTACCGATTAGACCTCAGTTAGAGTATTGTACTATTCTGGGTGCCACATTATAGAAAAAATGTGAATACATTAGATGGCAGCATAATGGCTCAGTGGTTACCAGTGCTGCCTCACCGTGCCAGGGATCCAGGTTTGATTCCAGCCCTGGCTGCCTATCTATGTAGATTTTGCATGTTCTGCCCATGTCAGCATGGATTTCCTCTGAGTTTCCTCCCACAATCCAAAGATGTGCAGGTTAGGTGGATTGGCCATGCCACATTACTCTGTAGTGTTCAAAGATGTGCAGCATAGGTGGATTAGCCATGGAAAATGCAGTGTTACAGGGATAGCGTGTGGGTGGGATGCTCTCCTGAGGGTTAGTGCAGACTCGATGGGCCAAATGGCCTCTTTCCAAACTGTATGGATTTCTACAATTCTAGAGTCAAAGAGACATTTACGCGAATGAGTTTGAGACAATTTAGTTCTGGAATGATTGGCTAAGTTGGGATTCTTTCCATGAAGAGAAAAAGTCTTCAAGTGTTCAAGTAGTCTCCTCCTAAGTGGTTAGAGAGATATCTTTGCTTAGAAATGCATCAAGAACCAATGGGCACAGTTTTAAAGTGTTTGGTAAAAGGAGGTGAAAAGGCTTTTCACACAGTGAATAGTCAGGATCTGGAATGAACTATCTGTAAATGTGCTGGAGGTGTATTCACCTCAGGCATTCAAGAGGGTGGGAGTGTTTATTTCAATAGAAACCACATGAAATGTTAGAGGGAAAAGGCAGGAGATTGACATTAAGTTAAAATGCTTTCTTCACAATAGCTATTCTGTGGTTCTGAGATTATTGTAGTTGTTGGAGGTCAATCAGCTTAGCTCAGGACATCTCTGCAGGAGATCCTCAGGGTAGTGTCCTAGGCCCAACCATCTTCAACTGCTTCATCAATGACCTTCCTTCCATCAAGAGATCAAGAGTGGGGATGTTCGCCAATGATTGCATAATGTTCAGCACCATTCACAACTCCTCAGATCCTGTGATTACAAGAGCAGGACAGAGAATAAGAATCATACAGCAAGTAATTCACCTCCTGATCCCCCAAAGCGTGTACGGCATCTACAAGACACAAGTCAGGAGTGTGATGGAATGCTCCCCAATTGCCTGAGTGAGTATAGCTCCAAGAAACTTCCAAAAAGCTTAACACCATCAAGGACAAAATAGCCTGCTGATGGGTGCCACATCCACAAACATTCACTCCCTCCACAACATTTAGATAAGTACGTGAATAAGAAATGTTTGGAGGGGTATGGGCTAAACACAGGCACGTAGGATTAGTTTGGGATTATGGTCGGCATGGACCGATTAGACCAAAGGGTCTGTTTCTGTTCTGAATGACTCTATGATTGATGCTCAGTAGCAGCAGTGTGTACAATCAACAAGATGTAATGCAAAAATTCACCAAAGATCTTTAAACAGCACCTTCCAAACCTACAAACACTACTATCTAGAAGGACAAGGACAAAGATGCAATGGAACACCGCCACCTACAAATTCCCCTCCAAACCACTTACTATCCTGACTTGGAAATAAATTGCTGTTCCTTCAGTGTACTGCATCAAAATCCAGGAACTGCCTTCCTAACAGTATTTTGCATATCTCTCCACCAAATGGACTGCAGCAGTTCAAGAATGTAACTCACTATCAACTTCTTATGGGCATCTAGGGATAGACAGTAAATGCTGTCCCAGCCAGCAAAGCGCACATCCCATGAATGAATAAATAAAAACTTATTCAAAAGCAAATAGCGCCTTACCAATGCCCACAAAGATTTATGCAACTTTTCACAATCCTTCCAATAATCCAGTACTCTTGAATCTAACTTGCAAACTGGATGTATTCCTTTAGATAGCACTGCTGGCAATCACTCTTGCAGTTGATCACATTCAGCCATATGTGTTTAAGAAATGAAGTTAAATATAGCATTGAAGTAAAAAATTGTGTTAAATTTTACAACTGATGCTAACTGATGTTCTAATTTACCTATAGGCTTTTGCATATTTAGTTGGTGGAATAATGCTTGGTAGTGTGGATGAGCAGAGGGATCTTGGTGTCCATGTACACAGATCTCTGAAAGTTGCCACCCAGGTAAATAGTGCTGTGAAGAAGGGATATGGCGTACTGGGCTTTATTGGTAGAGGAATTGAGTTCCGGAGTCCTGAGGTCATGTTGCAGTTGTATAAGACTCTGGTGCGGCCTTATCTGGAGTATTGTGTACAGTTTTGGTCGCCATACTATAGGAAGGATGTGGAGGCACTGGAACGGGAGCAGAGGAGGTTTACCAGGATGTTGCCTGGCATGGTAGGAAGATCGTATGAGGAAAGGCTGAGGCACTTGGGGCTGTTCTCATTGGAGAAAAGAAGGTTTAGGGGAGATTTGATAGAGGTTTACAAGATGATTAGGGGTTTAGATAGGGTTTACAGTGAGAACCTTTTTCCGCGTATGGAGTCAGCTGTTACTAGGGGACACAGCTTTAAATTAAGGGGAGGTTGGTATAGGACAGATGTTAGGGGTAGGTTCTTCACTCAGCGGGTTGTGAGTTCATGGAATGCCCTGCCGGTATCAGTGGTGGACTCTCCCTCTTTATGGTCATTCAAGCGGGCATTAGATAAGCATATGGAGGTTATTGGGCTAGTGTAGGTTAGGTAGGCTTCGGTCGGTGCAACATCGAGGGCCGAAGGGCCTGTACTGCGCTGTATTTTTCTATGTTCTATGTTCTATGCTAAATCAGTATTGGAAGAACTACTCTTCATATGCCCTAATTGTCCATCGGTATCAGTTCTGATGGTCCCACTTTGTCCTCTTTGCTCCCTCTGACAAGCTCAGCCATCTCCTCCAATGCATCACTCCCATTTCCAGCTCAATGGAATCATCCACATCTCATCCCCCTTCTCTAAATGTAAGGAGAAGATCTCCAACAAGAGCTTGTTTCCCTGCTCCAGATGTCCCCCAAAGATCCAATCCTGGCCTTTTCCCTAGTTACAGATATTGGTTTGCAGAAACAAGATTAGCTTTCTCATGTGTCTTGATTACATCCAACTCCAGTTTTCAAACTTGCTCTGGCAATTAAAAATCTTGCAGAGAATGGTTAGAATATAGACCTTAGACCTTGCTACCACACAGAGTGGTTGAGTCAAAAAGAATAAATGCAATTACAGGAAATCTGTAGACAAATGCATGTGGGAGATGTGGATTGAAGATTATGACAAAAGGATGAAGCGGATTGGAAAGGCCGATGTTTAAGGCCAAATAATCTGTTTATTTGCTGCATGTTCAATGTAAAATGTAAAAATGAGACTTAAAGGCAAGGTGAAGATAAGCCCAAATCAATGCAAAATGAGGAGACATTCAGAGTATTTATTTGAATAATGTAACAAACATTCTGGGTATTAATTGAAGTTATGGCATGAAACAGGCATAATTACTCTTGCACAGTTTGCAATTGGTCAGAAAATTGCTGGGATTGAAATATCAGTTGCAAACACAGGTAATGCTGACATGACCAAAATTTCAAACTCTCACACGTCTTTCATGCCGATGGAACAAGCATATCCAATCAGAAACTATAACCTCCTGTAAAGTTCACAGTGGCTAACCTCCCAAAAACGCTTATTGTTAAAAGTGTAAGGATTTTGTTGCATTGGTATGTTAGACTGAGGAATTCAGAAGTTGTAATGCCACTGTTTGATTGAAGAATTCAGAAATTGTAATGCCACTGAATGTCAATCTTAGCAATACTAAAGAATTTTGAGCTTTATTTTTTAAAATAAATAACTGAGTGACTTTAAACCTAAAACACAGGTGAAACAATAGCCATAAACAATGTTCAGAAGAAGGGTCACTGGACCCAAAACTCTGTTTTTCTCCCACAGATGCTGCCAGACCTGCTGTGTTTTCCCAGCAATTTTTGTTTTTTTGTTTCTGATTCTCAGTATCTGCAGTTCTTTGGGGTTTATTTTTTGCCATAAACAAACTGTTAACAGTGGCATTATAGCAAGAATATTAATTCAGAAACTCAGCGAATACTCTGGGGGCCCCAGGTTCAAAACCACCCCCCCGGCAGAATTTGAATTTAATAAACACAGATCTGGAATTAAGAGTCTGGAATTGTTAACCATGAAACCATTCGGTTCTGTCGACAAAGGACATAGCTGCTAGACTGGGTCTGCAACAGGTAGTGACATAACCAACAAGAGGGAAAAACGTACTTGACTTTATCCTTACCAATCTACTGGCTGCAGATGTATCTGTTCATGACAGTATCAGTAAGAGTGATCAGCGTACAGTCCTTGTGGAGATGAAGTCCCACCTTCACATTGAGAATATCTTCCATCGTGTTGTGGGGCACTAACAGTGCACCAAATGGGACAGACTTTGATCAGATCTAGAAGCTCAAGATTGGGCATCCATGTGGTGCTGTGGGAAATAAGCAGCAGCAGAATTGTACTCCAGTATAATCTATAACCTCATGGCTTGGCATATCTCCCACTCAACTGTTGTCATCAAGCCGAGGGATCAACCTTGGTTCAATGGAGAGTGCAGGGTGGTATGCCAGGAGCAGCAGCAGGCATAACTGAAAATGAGGTGTCAACCTGGTGAAGCCACCAAACAGGGCTACTTGCATGCCAAATAGCATAAGCAATAAATGATAGACAGAGCTAAATGATTCCACAACCAACTGATCAGATCTAAGCTCTGCAGTCATGCCACATCCAGTCATGAATGATGGTGGACAATTAAACAACTCACTGGAGGCGGCGGCAGCACCACAAAAATCCCCATTCTCAATGCTGGAAGAACCCAGCACATCTGTGCAATAGATAAGGCTGAAGCCTTCGCAGCAATCATCAGCAGAAGTGCCAAGTGGATGTTCCATCTCAGCCACCTCCAGTAGTCCCCAAAAGTACAGATAGCAATCTTCAGCCAATTCAATTCACTCCAAATGATATCAAGAAATGATTGGAAGCCTGGGATATAGCAAAGACTATGGGCCATGACAACATTCTGGCGATAGTACCGAAGAATTGTGCTCCAGAGCAAGCTGTTCCAGTACAGTTACAACACTGGCATCTACTAGACAATGTGGAAAACTGCACAGGTGGGTCCACAAAAAGCAGGGAAATCTATCCCGATCAGTTACTGCCCCAGCAGATCAGCAAGATGATGGAGAGTGTCATGAACAGTGCTATCCAGCAGCACCTGCTCAACAATAGCCCAGTTTGGGTTCTGCCAGGGGCACCCAGCTCGTGATGTCATTACAGCCTTGATTTAAACATGAATGAAAGAGTTGAATTCCAGGGGTGTGGTGACAATGACAGCCCTTGACTTTGAGGCCATATTTGACCAAGTCTCGTATCAAGGAGCCCTAGCAAAACTGGAATCAATAGGAATTGGGGACAACTTCTCTGCTGGTTAGATCATACTTGGCACATAGTGAGATGGTTGTGGTTGTTGGAGGTCAATCACCTCAGCTCCAAGTTATTTCTGCAGGCATCCTCAGGGTAATGTCCTAGATACAACCATCTTCAGTTGCTTCACCAATGACCTTTGCTCCATCATAAGGTCAGAGGTGGGGATGTTCGCTGATGATTGGACAATGTTCAGGACCATTTGTGACTCCTAATTTACTGTTTAATGTCCATGTTCAAATGCAACAATATCCGGGCTTGGGCTAAGTGGAAACAAACATTTGCATCACACAAATGCTGGGCAATGGTTATCATCAATAAGAGACAGTCTAACCATCACCCTGTGAGATTCAATAGTCCGCACTCACCTGGATGAATGTAGCTCCAACAATATTCAAGATGCTTGATACCATCCAGATCAAAACAGCCTGTTTGAATGGCACCACATCCACAAGCATCTTCTCCCCCAACCATCAACAGTCAGTAGCAGCAGTGTGTATTGTCTGCAAGATGCACTGTAGTAATTCAACAAAGATGGTTCGACAGCACCTTCCAAACCCATGACCACTTCCATCCAAAAGGATAAGGACAGCATATACATGAGAACATCCTTGCCTGCAGGTTCCCCTCCAAGCCATTTACCATCCTGACTTGAACGTATATTAGCGTTCCTTCACTCTCACTGGGTCAAAAGCATGATTCATGGAGGCAGATTCATGGATACAGCAGTGGAGTGAGTTTGTGCCCAGTAGAAGAATATACGACATCAGCAGTGGCTGCATCAGCGATGTGGGCCTCAAGCGGACTCATGGCAGTTGCAGAGTGGAATTTGGGCTGGTGCAGTACCCGGCAGCTTTGGTGGTATCTGCATTGGCAAGTTCCAGTGAAGACCAACAGTGGCGAAAGCATCTGTGGAGGTGATTTGGCACCAAACAATGACAACTTTTGTTTCAACGGCAGCAGTGTGGTAAAGGGACTTATGCCTGGCCACCAGGCCCATGGCCCACCATGGAGCTCTTAATAAGAGGACTGTAAATTTGAACACAATTTTTTTTTCTTTATTCTTCTTCCTTTACACTCTATGTCTATTTTTCTGGGTTTTAAGATGACGGCAGAGTGTGGCTAACCCTTTTCACTGTACTTCGTAACAAAATACATGTGACAATAAATAAATCAAATCAAATCGAATCCTGGAAATGACTTCCTAATGGCGTTGTGGTGCAGGTAGGCAGCTCACCATCACAATGTCAAGGGTAATTAGCAATGGGAAATAAATGCTGGCTGGCCAGTGATGCCCATGTTCCAAGAATGAATAAGTATATAAAAAAAGAGTCCTCTTAGGAGCTCTCATGACACAGTGGTATTGTCCCTACATTCAACCAGGAGTCCTGGATTTAAGTCCCACCTTTTCCACAGATGTGTAGTAGCATCTCTGAACGGGTGGATTGCAAAATATCTTGAACAGTCATCGTTTGCTGGGCTAATAATAAAAATGAATATGCTTTATTCCTATTTTGCCACATTGAGATAGTCATTCTTACTCATTAGAAAAGCTGATAAATATCACAGGCTTTGCAGTGCCCAAGATGTTCAACCCTCAACTCACATTTACATTTCAGCAGTAAACTACCAAAGCTCAGATCTTTGTGATGTGTCTTGACATTTATATAAACTATAGTACCAAGAAATCCTGTAAAAGGATTTTTACTTGTGGAGCCTTCTTCTGAAAACAACTAGAGGAAGTGTGCAGTGGTTCACAAGAGTTTGTCAAGTAATGTGATGAGAAATTGAGAAGGTGTTTCAACACATTTAGTTATGTAAACTTAAACATTTTCTTTATCTGCCTGGCACCATCCATTCCCATTAATAAAAACTTTTCATATTAGTTAAAATGAGTTAATAGGTAGATTTTTTATGTGGCTTGTGGCAACAGATCAAAGTAGGGGTTGAGTCTAAATGGGCTAAATTCCCAACATTGTCCCACCACCACCTTCCTCAATGTCAGCAGCGAAAGGGATCAGCTTTAGGTATTTTTAATCAATGTGTTGATGTTACAATACATCTCTGGATTAGTTAGGCCCAAAACCTGGGCCTTTTAGCCCGGAGGTAGGGACTTTACCATTGCACCACAAGAACCCAACAACCAATCAGCTTTATACAGAATGGCATGGAACAAGTATTAATAAAAATGTCAGGATCAGCAAATACATCCCATCACACGCACATAGAACATAGAACATAGAACATAGAAAAATACAGCACAGTACAGGCCCTTTGGCCCTCGATATTACGCCGATCCAAGCCCACCTAACCTATACGAGCCCACTATCCTCCATATGCCTATCCAATGCCCGTTTACATGCCCATAAAGAGGGAGCGTCCACCATTGCTACTGGCAGTGGTGAAATAGCTTGGAAAGATCTGGACCAGATGGCCAAATGGGCTGAGAAGTGGCAGATGGGGTTTAATTCAGATAAATGCAAGGTGCTGCATTTTGGGAAAGCAAATCTTAGCAGGACTTATACACTTAATGGTAAGGTCCTAAGGTGTGTTGCTGAACAAAGAGACCTTGGAATGCAGGTTCACAGCTCCTTGAAAGTGGAGTCGTAGGTAGATAGGATAGTGAAGAAGGCGTTTGGTATGCTTTCCTTTATTGGTCAGAGTATTGAATACAGGCATTGGGAGGTCATGTTGGGCTGTACAGGACATTGGTTAGGCCACTGCTGGAATATTGCATGCAATTCTGGTCTCCTTCCTATCGGAAAGATATTGTGAAACTTGAAAGGGTTCAGAAAAGATTTACAAGGATGTTGCCAGGGTTGGAGGATTTGAGCTATCGGGAGAGGCTGAACAGGCTGGGGCTATTTTCCCTGGAGCTTTGGAGGCTGAGGGGTGACCTTATAGAGGTTTACAAAATTATGAGGGGCATGGATGGGATAAATAGACAAAGTCTTTTCCCTGGGGCCGGGGAGTCCAGATCTAGACGGCATAGGTTTAGGGTGAAAGGGGAAAGATATAAAAGAGACCTAAGGGGCAACTTTTTCACGCAGAGGGTGGTACATGTATGGAATGAGCTGCCAGAGGAAGTGGTGGAGGCTGGTACAATTGCAACATTTAAGAGTCATTTGGATGGGTATATGAGCAGGAAGGGTTTGGAGGGATATGGGCCAGGTGCTGGCAGATGGGACTAGATTGGGTTGGGATATCTGGTTGGCATGGACGGGATGGACCAAAGGGTCTGTTTTCATGCTGTACATCTGTATGACTCTATGACTCTAAATGATGCTATTAAAAACTGTAAAGTCCAGCTCAGAATAAATGACTATGAATTTGTTTCCAACATATATGAATGCCAATAGTTGTGAGAAATCAGCAATGGGTAATTACCTGTTCTCAGCTCTTTCTAAAGCAACAATGTCCTCAAATTGCGTCTGATGTTAGTATAGGGTTAAATCACTGGCACCAAGTATGACCAGACATTGTATGGCCTACCATGGCATGAGCCATGAAGCTGGCATGAGGCCCAATGCTAAAGCAAATCAATATGCCTACATCAGTCAGTCACAAACTGATTTCATGTTGTGCTGTGTAAGCTTCAGTCAGTTGCAGATATCAAACAGTCAAACAATGAACCTTGAAGGGACTACTTGAAGCCACCTCTCAAAAGGCTCATCCAAGATCTCTGCTTATCTAGATGTGAATATTTCCCAATGGAAGTCTAGCCCAGAATACCAGATTGTAAGTCACGCTGGTTTCAATAGATCTATCTGAAATAAGTTTTGAATGGTATCAGGAAGATTCCCAGTGGGTGTCAAAACTGTCCAATGGTATGTGTCTGACATGCACCTCTTCATTGAGTTCCAGGGACCTGTTACATAGTGGTTGAATTATATTGATTTTAGTTGGTTTGTTACAAAGTTAACAACAGTTGCAATATTTTTGTAAGCTGTGTGAATGTGAGTGAGAACTGCATGGAGATGTGTTAACTGACTACATCACTATGGTGAATGAAGGGAAGAGATAGGAATGTCCTAGTGATTGACGACTGTATAATTAAGAGGGTAGATAGTACCTTCTCAAGCTGTGAGTGTTCCAAAACTTTGCTGACCACAGACGTAAGACTGACTGGTCTGTAATTGCCAGGGATTTCCCTATTACCCTTATCGAAAAGAGGAACAACATCCGCCTCCTTCCAATCCTCCGGTACAACTCCTGTGGAGAGTGAGGAGGCAAGTATCCTCGCCAGCGGCTTAGCAACCTCCTTTCCCGCTTCCCGGAGCAGCCTGGGATAAATCTGGTCTGGCCCTGGAGACTTATCAATCTTAATGTTTTCCAAAATTTCTAGCACATCAACTTCATCAATCTTGATCTGGTCAAGACTGTATCCCAGCTCCTCTAAGTTTTCATTCACAACAAGTTCCCTTTCCTTGGTGAAAACCAAAGCAAAAAACTCATTTAGGGCTTCCTCTATGTGCTCAGACTCCATACCCTACCCTATCCCTGATCGGGCCTACCTTCTCCCTGATCATTCTCTTATTCCTCATGTATGAATAAAATGCCTTTGGGTTCTCCCTAATCCGGCTTGCCAAGCCTTTTTCATGCCCCCTCCTGGCTCTCCTCAGTCCAATTCTGAGCTCTTTTCCAGCTAGCCTGTAATCCTCTAAAGCTGTGCTAGATCCTTGCTTCCTCCATCTTACGTAAGCTGCCTTTTTCCTTTTGACACAAAGTTCC
Organism: Chiloscyllium punctatum; assembly: GCF_047496795.1. Lineage (NCBI taxonomy): Eukaryota > Metazoa > Chordata > Chondrichthyes > Orectolobiformes > Hemiscylliidae > Chiloscyllium > Chiloscyllium punctatum. The sequence goes on from NC_092744.1 coordinate 39,731,015, forward strand.
TCTGTTCCCGTCATCCAAGTTCCTTAACCTTACCCCTTGTTACCTGTCTCAGAGGAACAAATTTGTGCATCACTCACAACAACTGCTCCTCAAATAGTCTCCACATTCCTTGCATATTCACATGTTTATCTAAAAGCCCCTTAAACACCCCATTGTACTTATCTCTGCCAACAACTGCAACAGACTCTTACCACTCACTGTGTAAAAACTTGCCCCTCATTTCTGCTTTGAACTTTTCCACTCTCACCTTACATGCCTGCTCTGTAGTATTAGATATTTCAAATCTGGGAAAAAGATTCTGACTGTCAATCTTATCTATGTATCTCATAATTTCATAGACTTCTTTAAAGTCTCCCCTTAGCCTCTGCTGCTCCAGAGAAAACAGCTTAACCAAAGTCTTGTAAATCTGTAACATGGCATCTGACTCTTGTACTCAATGCCCTGACCAATAAAGGCAAACATGCTACATGCCTTCTTTACCACCCTACCGACTTGCATGGCCATCTTCGGGGGCAACGGACTTGATGCTGTCATGCAGGACAAGATCCCAGATGCTATCATGTGGAACATAGAATAAATCAGGAGGTAAGGATAATATGTAAAAACGGTTAATCATGGACGAGTTCATGTAGTTTGGGAAAGTTAAATTGGCAGAAAGGAAGCATTCACAGAATGCATTTGGGACAGTGTTCTGTGGACAGTGTGGTTCATATGTGGAATGAACTGCCAGAGGAAGTGATGGATGCAGGTACAGTTACAACATTTAAAAGACATTTAGATGAGTACAGGAACGCACTTATACTCTGCTATATTGCAACAGTTGTGTTCGTCACACTATAGAAAATCACGCTATGGAAAACTGCCATAGAAAATTGTGTTGTAGAAGATTGCTAATAGAAAATTGCTATACTGGTTCAGTAGAAAGTTTGCATTATCCCAACAAGGTCGATAATTCATCAATCGTATTATAGCCAATTCGGGCTGACGAAACACATGTTATAGCAGAACGACCTGCACATAAATAGGCAAGGTTTGTAGGGAACGTGGGCCAAACGCAGACAAGTGGGACTAGTTTCATTTGGGAACATAATCGGTATGGAATAGTTGGACTGAAAGGTCTGTTTCCATGTTGTATGACTCTGTGACTCTAATATGTTGTGGATCTGGCCACAAGTTAGGCTATTTTGGGTCTGGTAATGCGTAATGAATCTTAATAAATCATCACAGAGGAAAAGATCCCCAAGAACACACTGACCATAACATGGTAGAATTTAAAGTTCAGAATGCGAGTGAGAACTTTGGGTGGGAAACAACTGTGATAAACTTAAATGAAGTTGCGTACAATGGAATGAGGGTAGAGTTAGCTGGAGTGGACCTGAAAAGGAGATTAGCAGCAAAGATGGTTGTGAACAAATACAGATGTTTAAGAAAATTGTTCATGATTATAAAGATATATTCCAGGATTTCAGGAAGGGGATAAGTCAACCATGGTTAACAGCAACAAATTAAAAGAAAAACACATAGTGTGACAAAGATTTATAGCAAACCAGAGGACCAACAAACCAGCAAACCAATAAAAGCTAACCAAATGAAAATAAAAAAGGAGAAAATAAACTTTGAGGGTAAACTTGCATCTAATATAAAGCCTGACAGCAAAAGAGTCTTTAAAAGCATAAGAAGGAAGAGAGAGAAAATGGACATAGGTTGCTTTAGAGAATGAGGCTGGGGAAATAATAATAGAGAACCAAGAAATAAGACAGGGATTGAATAAATTTTTTGCATTAGTCATCACAGTCGAAGACTCTGGAGGCATTGGTGGGTATTGGTGTGTATATTGGCGTAGATAGAGGATTGGCTACTAACGGATGACAGGGATTTGGAATAAGTAGGGGGGCAACCTGTAACAAGTGGTCTCAGCACAAGGATCAGTGCTGAGACCACAATTATTTACAATATATATTAATAATGTGAATGAGAGAAGTGATTATACTATTGACAAGTTTGTGGATGAAACAAAAACAGATGGAAAGCAACTGGTGAGGATGATACAAGGGGCTGAATCTTACATGTTTTGGTTAAATTCAAGTTGTATTAAATTTTCTCAAGGAATTTCAACTGTGCAAGATCTCTTACTGTATATTTCCAAACTCACCTCATTAACTGTCTACCCCACCCCAACGGAATTTCTCATGTCACATTCTAACCACACCTTATCATGCACCATTCCTGGAACAACTCGCTATCTGCAGTTGTTACATCTGGGCCAACTTTAAAAGCCCGTCGTGCACCCAAACAAACACTGTTAGTCTGGAGCTGCCCGGATAGTTCCTGATATTCTTCTCTGGACGTGGCAAAAAGGAGGAAATAAGCTGCTTGCCTTGTGGATGGGGTCCTGAAGGTCCTGCTGGATGGGACTGTGCACACAGGAGTTAATGTAATCTCAGCGAATCTGGCACAAAGAGCAGCACTGTCAGAAGAAGGTCAATGTCCCTCTCCACTCCACCAGCATAACTACCACCATTTTGTCCCTTATAGTTCACAATCATTCCTTCTCTGCTATTGTACCCAGCTCCCACCAAAGCTCATGTTCTACCACTCTCACTATTGCCTGCAACATCAGCCCTCACTCACTGTCAATCCCTGGCACCAATAACTCTGAATGCTCTGTGCATTACCCACTCACTCACTTGGGGCACCTCCCACCTGCTCCAACAGTAACAGCTGTGCCACCCACTTTTGTCTCCCGTAATACTTGCTTCTTCCAGAATCCATGAGGAAAACAACTCACACAAGGGTAGGAAGAGTCAAGATGGACAGTGGTCTGCTTGCCATTGAACTCTTCCCCCTTATGGGGCGGGGACCCTGATTCTGACTGGCCTGAGCAGCTAATGCCCCTGGACTGGTACCAGAGGCTGCCTTTGGCTTACTGTACTAGGATCTTCTCACCAAAGGCTACTCCTTGGCTTGACTAAGCACTGCTGACAACCATAACAATCTTCCTGGCTTTGGCAAGACTAGACAGAAGTATCGAGAGCCTATTAACTTGGGCTGATGGGGCGAAGCAGAAAAGGGCAAGACAAGGCAGAAATGATGTGAGCATCCAGGTAGGCTCCAAGTGAATGATAGCAAGTCCAGTGATGCAGTGTGGACCAGTCCATGAGCTGCGTGCATGCCTCTGAGCACACAGTCTCCTCGTAGCAGTATTGCAATGATATTTGCCAGTGCAACACTGAAATGCAGAAATGTCCCGAGAGTGGATTAAAGATGTGCCATAAAGGTCCTTACAGACTGGCATATGCCAGATGCCAATATCTGTCGAGGTGTGTGTTTGCGTGAGCAGTACCCATGGTATACACATTGAGATGTTAGTGCCCAGTGTCCAATGTAGAGGTCCTTCAGTGAAACTGGTGAGCTGAATTTGCCAGGTACCTCTCTGATTTACGTGTCAAGTTTTCTTGATGTCTAGCTTTTTTGGTGGATTCAGTAAGATAGAAAGCTGAATGTTAGTAAGATGAGTTGGGACATCAAATTAATGTTTAACAAGTAATGTTCCCCATTACTTGGCAACTCACCACTGCCTTGTGAGAAACCCATTGTCTGGCTGGTCAAAGCATAAGAGATGGAACTCCCAGACTCCTTGTCTGATTCTGTCACAAATATCAGTGATACTCATGTCATTTAGATCCCAATAAGACTCCATGCAAGGAGTCTGCAGTGGGGTAGAAACAAATAAAGTAATTAAGAAAACACTGAGCAGATGGAATATAATCTGAGAAGATTGCAGTTATGCTGTTCAGTGGGAAGAATTGAAGAACTGAAAATTATTTAAATGCAGAAAGACTGCAGAAAACTACATCACAGAGGGATTTGGAAGTCCTCATGTATAAATCTTAAAAAAGCATATTAGTTCAGAAGCCAGTAGGGAAGACCAATGGAATCATGGCCTTTATTTCAAAGGGAATGATGTTTAAAATAGTGAAATCTGGCTAAAATAGTACAAGATGCTACATAGACCATGTCCAGAATACTGTGAATAGCTTTACTCCTCTAATCTAAGCAAACGTGTATTAGCATGGATGCAGTACAGAAAGTATTAATCGCAAATGTGAAAGGATTTTCTTGGAAGGAGGCTGGAGTTGGTTGGGTTTGTACTCATCCAAGTTTGAAAGAATGAGAAGAGACTTTATTGCAGCCAATAGATTCTTAAAGGGTTTGACAGGGTAGATGCTGAGATGTTGTTTCCTCTTGTGGGAGAGTCTGTGAACAGAGGGCATAATCCCAGAATAAGTGGTCACCCATTTAAGACTGAAGTGAAGATGAATTTCTTCTCTCAGGCCTTTTTCTTGTGCAGGAACAGTTGGTGACAGAGTGGAAATGACGTTGGAGACAAGGAGGTTGCCGAGAAGGTAAGGACTTAGTATAAATTTGGGCAGCAGCTAAATCCGAGACACATCACGTGTAGTATTTCCCTCCCACCCACCCTACTCTAACCAGAAGAAAAAGGACTCTGTAAGATAAAGTTTATTTTTTCTTTTTTTTTCATATATTTAAGTGCATTGTTTGGTTTTGGTTAGTTGATGTAAAGCTAAGGTTTACAATGGCAGGGGACCTCAGACCCATGGCATGTACATCTTGCCTGATGTGGGAGCTCAGGGAAGTGGCTAATGTCCCTGACTCTTACACTTGCAAGAAGTGTGTCCAATTGCAGCTCTTGTTTGACTGCATGACAGCTCTGGGGCTGCGGATGGACTCACTGTGGAGCATTTGCAATGCTGAGGAGGTCATGGATAGCACATTTAGTGAATTAGTCACACCACAGGTTAGGATTGCTGAGGGAGACAGTGAATGGGTGACCAAAAGGCAGAGAAAGAATAGGAAGGCAGTGCAGGTCTCTCCTGTGGTCATCTCCCTCCAAAACACGTACACCATTTTGGATATTGTTGGGGGAGATGGTTCACCAGGGGAGGACAGCAGTTGCCAGGATTATGGCACCATGGCAGGCACAGCTGTTCAGAAGGGCGTGAAAAAAACTCATAGGGACATAGTCATAGGGTATTCTATTGTAGGGGGAGTACATACGTGGTTCTGTGGCCGAAAACAAGACTCCCAGATGGTATGTTGCCCTCCAGGTGCTTGGGTCGGGGATGTCACCAATCGGCTGCAGAGAATTCTGAAAGGGGAGGGTGAACAGCCAGTTGTCATGGTGCACATTGGCACAAATGATATAAGTAAAAATGAGATGAGGTCCTGAAAGCCGAATTCAGGGAGCTAGGAGAGAAGTTAAAGAGAAGGACCTCAAAGGTAGTGATCTCGGGATTGATACCAGTGCCATGCGCTAGCCAGGGTAGAAATGAAAGAATAGGCAGGATGAACACGTGGCTTGAGGAATGGTATAGGAGGGAGGGGTTCAGATTTGTGGGACATTGGGACCGGTTCTGGGGAAGGTGGGACTATTACAAGTTGGACGGTCAACATCTGAACCAGACTGGGACTAATGTTCTTGGGGGAGTTGCTACTGCTGTTGGGGAGAGTTTAAACTAATGTGGCAGGGGCTGGGAACCAGAAGAGAAGACTACAGACAGTGAGGTGGAAAGTGGAGACTGTAAGGATCACAAAGATGGCACTACCAATGGGAAAAGTGGGCAAAGAGCAGATGCACATAAAAGAACTGGTGGCTTGAAGTGTATATACTTTAATGCAAGGAGTAAAGTGGGTAAGGCAGATGAACTCCACTTCGAATTGATACCAGGGAGTATGACGGTATTGCGATCACAGAGACTTCGGTAAAGCAAGGGCATGATTGGCAACTAAATGTTCCAGGATATAGATGCTTCAGGCAGGACAGGGAGGGGAGTAAAAGGAAGGGAGGAGTTGATAATATCACAGACCAACAATGGAGGACACAATGGAGGGCTTGAGGTGTTATGGGTGGAGCTGAGAAATAAGAAGAGTGCAGTTACATTGATGGGGCCTCCCAACAGTGAACGTGAGGTAGAAGAACAAATAGGCAAACAGATTAGGAAAGATGTAGAGGCAACGGGGTGGTGGTGATGGGAGATTTTAACTTTCCCAACATTGACTGGGATATATTTAGTGTCAGAGCTCTGGATGGGGCAGAATTTGTAAGGAACGTCCAGGAAAGTTTTCTAGAGCAGAATGTCAATAGGCTGGAAAGGGAAGGGGCCATATTAGACCTGGTGAGGAATGAGCCAGGCCAGGTAGAAGAAGTTGCATTAGGAAGTTTCTTTGGGAATAGTGACCACAATTCTGTAGGTTTTAGAATACTCGTAGACAAAGATGAGAGTGGTCCTAATGGACGAGTACTAAAATGGACCAAGGCCAATTATATCAAAATTAGGCAGGAGCTGGGAAATGTGAATTGGACACAGCTATTTGAAAGGAAGTCCACATTTGATATGTGGGAGGTTTTCAAAGATAGGTTGAAGATAGTGCAGGACAGGCATGTCCCGTTGAAAACAAGGGATAGGAAGGGCAAGATTTGTGAACCGTGGATGACAGGAAAAATCGTGCGAGTAGCCAAGACGAAAATGGAAGTGTACATAAGGTCCAGATACTAAGAACAGAACGGGCCTTGGAGGAATATCGGAAGAGTAGGACCAATCTTAAACAAGGAATCAAATAGGCTAAAAGGGGTCATTGCTGAGGGAGGCAAGAGAGGAAATATCTAGGGCCCTGACAGATGTCCTTGTAGCATCCTTAAACACAGGTGAAGTGCAGGAGGACTGGCGGGTTGTTCATGTCGTCCCCCTGTACAAGAAGGGTAGTAGGGATATTTCAGGTAACTACAGACCAGTGAGCCTGAAGTCAGTGGTGGGAAAGTTGTTGGAGAAGGTACTGAGGGATAAAATCTATTTATATTTGCAAATGAATGGGCTTATCAGTGATAGGCAACATGGTTTTGTGTGGGGGAGATTGTCCCTTACCTGCTTAATAGAGTTCATTGAGGAAGTGACCAAGTTGATAGATGAAAGAAGGGCTGTAGATGTCATATACATGGACTTTAGTAAGGTTTTTGTTAAGGTTTCCCATGGTAAACTAATGGAGAAAATAAAGTCACATAGTGTGCAGGGTGTTCTAGTTAGGTGGATAATGAACTGGTTGAGCAACGGGAGACAGAGAGGAGGAGTTGAAGGGAGTTTCTTGAAATTGAGAAAATTGACCAGTGGTTCCACAGGGATCAGTCCTGGGGCCACTGTTGTTTATAATATACATAAATGATCTAGAAGAGGGCATTGTTGGTCTGATCAGGAAATTTGCAGATGACGTGAAGATTGGTGGAGTAGCAGAAAGCATAGGGGACTATCAAAGAATACAGTAGAATATAGATAGACTGGAGAGTTGGGCAGAGAAGTGGCAGATGGAGTTCAATCCAGGCAAATGTGAAGTGATGCACTTTTAGAAGTCGAATTCTAAAGTGAACTATACTGTAAACAGAAGAGCCTTGGGAAAAGTTGTTGAGCAGAGAGATCCGGGAGTTTAGGTCCATTGTACCCTGAAGGTGGCTGCACAGGTGGATAGAGTGGTCAAGAAGGCATATGGTATGCTTGCCTTCATTGGACGGGGTATTGAGCATAAGAGCTGGCAGGTCATGTTAAAATTGTATAAGACTTTGGTTCAGCCGCATTTAGAATACTGTGTACAGTTCTGGTTGCCACATTACCAAAAGGACGTGGGCGCTTTGGAAAGGGTGCAGAGAAGGTTTATGAGGATGCTGCCCTGGTATGGAAGGTGCCAGCTATGAAGAGAGGTTGAGTAGGTCAGGATTGTTTTCAGATACATGAGTAGGTGGGGAGCAGAGGGACACAGATCCTTAGGAATCGGGCGATAGGTTTAGACAGTGGATTTGGATCACTCAGGCTTGGAGGGCCGAAGGCCTGTTCCTGGGCTATAAATTTTCTTTGTTCCTTGTTCTAATTAATCTGTGTAAGTCTTAACTGCAGACGAATATCACAACAGAGTTGTTACGTATATTCAAAACTCAGATAAACATATCTGATTGCCAGAAAGCTCCATGTCACTGGTCATGGGGTTCTGTGGCCTTGCCTGGCTGTGAAGCCCAGTCCTAGAACTGCAGCTCTAACCACAATTTGGCTGGCATTGGACCTTGGGAATTGGAGCTTGTCTTGAAATTGTTGACATTCCTTTATCTGGTTCCTTTTCTGTACTTCTTCTTCCAAATAGCTGTTCTCAGAAAATTGTGTCCCTTCATACTAGCTAGATCTTTGTTCATTAGGGAATCAAGGGTAATGGGGAAAAGGTAGCAAAGTTAAATTGAGGATTTGTATGATCTTGTTGAAGGGCAAAAAAAACTGAATGAGCCAGATGGTCTTGTTACTTGCATATGGTTGTATTAAAAGTTTTGAAAATTAAAAACTTGCCTATCTTTTTTTCCTGCTGGCCTCATGGGCATTCCATTCAGAGGGGTCACCACTGCCAGTCAAATTCAAATGTGGAAAAGGGGAAAGCCTTGATGAGGAGAGAAGGGAAGGGGGTTTGAAGACAAGACAGTGATTTAGATAGGTGAGGGGTTACTTGGCCCCTATGTTGGTGCAGAGAGGGTGGGCGCAGATTGAAGATGTTCGCCAAATAGACAGTGGTGCTGCCCACTCTCACCATCACAACCACCATCGGCGATGGAGAGTCTCCAACCAGGGAGGACAGCACCGAGTGAGTAACGGCCCGGTTTGGGTCTGGCAATGTGAAGCTGCTTCTTGCATCCTCTTTTAAGGATTTCCCAATGCCTTGCCTCCAATTAAAATTGTTCTCTGGAATGCATTTTGCTTCTAAGTAATTCTTTGTTTATCCAGTCCCCTTCCAATTTCCTAATCTGTTTTAGGGAATCTCAAATTAACCTGGTTTAAAATTGTATGGGGCGAGATTGGACATTTGTGGATGGCATGGTGGCTCAGTGGTTAGCACGACTGACTCACAGTGCCAGGGAACCAGGTTTGATTCCAGTTTGGAGTTGCACATTCTCCCTGTGTCTGTGTGGGTTTCCTCCCACAACCCAAAGATATGCAGGTTAGGTGAATTGGCCATGGTAAATTGCCCACAATGTTCAGAGAAGTGTTGGTTAGGTGCATTAGTCAGGAGTAAATGTAGAGCAGTAGGGAAATGAGTCTGGGTGGGTTACTCTTTGGAGGGTGGGTGCAGACTTGTTGGGCCAAAGGGTATGTTTCCACACTGTAGCGATTCTATATCAGTTTGTACCTGATTCATTATAAAGGAAATATTCAGGACTCTCAGTTTAGGAAGTCTAATCTTCCAAAATTGAAGAAGAGTCCACATTACCAATTTTTATCTATCATAGAGAGTTCTCCAGAATACAAATGGCCAAAAAAGTTAGAACAATGGAAATTGCAGACTGGGATTAATTTTACTCTCAGTTTTATTTCTTTAGGTTAAGTGTGTGAAACAACGTTAAAAAGTCACACACCACCAGGTTATGGTCCAACAGATTTATTTGGAAACACTAGCTTTCAGAGCGCCAAAGCTAGTGCTTCCAAATAAACCTGTTGGACTATAACCGAGTGTTGTGTGATTTTTATCTTTGTCCAACCCAGTCCAACACTGGCACCTCCAAGTCATGTATGAAACAACTCACAGATGAAAGACTCAATGCAGGAAAGCCAAAACAGCCTTCTTCTGCAGGATAACCATTCTGTGATTCTATGTTGTTCAGAGTAAGTTAGATGCTTACTTTGCTGAACTTTACTCTTCCCTCTCCATCTATGAACCCCCACCACCTTATGATTCAACATTTACCTCCCTCCCTTTTCCATTTGTGAAATCTCTATTATATGCTATTTTAATTCTGTTCTGCAAACACTTCTACCACGTGGCTTGGCTCATTCCCCAATACCACTTCAACTAGTATGAAAGATATCAGAGGAGAACATACACTCAGGATTTGGATGTTTTATTTCATCTTTCTGGAGGACTGATGGAAAACTTTGTAATCTCAGCATCTTTGTCTTTGTTTCCCAACCTCCTTCAGTTGTGGGAAAACTTCTCCTTCCTTACTAATCTTGCTGCTTTTCAGACAAGAGGTCATGAAGCTGAAGACAGGACAGAATGTTATAGTGCCCCAGGTGAGGAGGACCCAGAAGGAGCCCCCACAGAGCCTTGCTGCCACATTCCCCCCATCTCCCAATATATTGGGCATTTTTACATGGGATAAGCGAGGCCGAGGACAGCCCAGCACCATCCCCCCAACTGATGCAATAAGATGTCTCCTGCCCAACCTCAGTCTTGATGCTTGCAGGAGGAGTTAAGGGGCATGGACAATGGAGGTCACTCTGTTCAGGTTTCTGTGGGAAGGGAGGCATCTCCCTCAAAGATTTCCTTTTTACCTGAGACATTCCTACAATGTCTAACCTCTAGAAGGTGATCACACCCCCAAGCATCTCCAACAAGCTCCCTTTTCCTGCTTGCCCAGGAGCAGGCCCATCGGCCCTCCAAGCCTGAGCTGATCCAAATCCACTGTCTAAACCTGTCGCCCAATTCCTAAGCATCTGTCTCCCTCTGCTCCCCACCTACTCATGCATCTGTCCAAACGCATCTTAAATGAATATACATGCCTGCCTCTACTACCTCTGCTGGCAATGCGTTCCAAGCTCCTACCAGCCTCTGTGTAAAGTACTTGCTCTGTATATCCCCCTTAAACTTTTCACCTCTCACCTTGAACCCATGACCTCTCGTTATTGAACCCCTCACCCTGAGAAAAAGTTCTCTATCTACTCTGTCTATACCTTCATGATTTAGTAAACCTCAATCAGGTCCCCACTCAGTGTCCTTTTTCCTAATGAAACAATCCAAACCTACTCAACATCTCTTCATAGGCTGCCCCTGCCACACCAGGCAACATCCTCATAAACCTTCTTTGCACCCTCTCCAGAGCATCCACGTCCTTTTGGTAATGTGGTGACCAGAACTGTACACAGTATTTCAAATGCGGCCGAACCAAAGTCTTATACAATTTTAACATGACCTGCCAGCTCTTATACTCAACACCCCGTCCGATGAAGGCAAGTGTACCATATGCCTTCTTGACCACTCTATCCCCCTGTACAGCCACCTTCAGGGTACAATGGACCTGAAATCCTAAATCTCTCTGCTCATCAACTTTTCCCAAAGCTCTTCTGTTTACAGTATAGTTCGCTTTTGAATTGGACTTCTTTCCTTTTTTTCCTGTCCGGGAGTAGTGGGTGACAGAGCGGAGGTGGCGTTGGAGACAAGGAGGTTGCCAGGAAGGACCTAGCATAAATTTGGGCAGTGGCTAAACCCGAGATACTACATAGAACATAGAACATAGAACATAGAACAATACAGCACAGAACAGGCCCTTCGGCCCACGATGTTGTGCCGAACTTCTAACCTAAATTAAGCACCCATCCATGTACCCATCCAAATGCCGCTTAAAGGTCGCCAATGATTCTGACTCTACCACTCCCACGGGCAGCGCATTCCATGCCCCCACCACTCTCTGGGTAAAGAACCCACCCCTGACATCTCCCCTATACCTTCCACCCTTCACCTTAAATTTATGTCCCCTTGTAACACTCTGTTGTACCCGGGGAAAAAGTTTCTGACTGTCTACTCTATCTATTCCTCTGATCATCTTATAAACCTACATGTGTAGTATTTCCCTCCCGCACACCCTCCTCTAACCAGAAGAAAAAGGACTCTGTAAGATAAAGTTTATTTTTTCTTTTCTTTCATATATTTAAGTGCATCGTTTGGTTTTTGATAACTGATATAAAGCTAAGGCTTACAATGGCAGGGGACCTCAGACCCATGGAATGTGTAGCTTGCCTGATGTGGGAGCTCAGGGAAGTGGCTAATGTCCCTGACTCTTGCAGCTGTTTTTTGACTGCATGATGGTTCTGGAGCTGCGGATGGACTCACTGTGGAGCATTAGCGATGCTGAGGAAATCGTGGATAGCACATTTAGTGAATTAATCACACCGCAGGTTAGGATTGCTGAGGGAGACAGTGAATGGGTGACCAAAAGGCAAAGAAAGAGTAGGAAGGCAGTGCAGGTGTCTCCTGTGGTTATTTCTCTCCAAAACAGGTATACAGTTTTGGATACTGTTGGGGGAGATGGCTCACCAGGGGAGGGCAGCAGTTGCCAGGATCATGGCACCGTGGCAGGCACTGCTGTTCAGAAGGGCGGGAAAAAGACTCATAGGGACATAGTCATAGGGGATTCTATTGTAGGGGGAGTACATACGTGGTTCTGTGGCCAAAAATGAGATTCCCAGATGGTATGATGCCCTCCCAGGTGCTCGGGTCGGGGATGTCATTGATCAGCTGCAGAGAATTCTGAAAGGGGAGAGTGAACAGCCAGTTGTCATGGTGCACATTGGCACAAATGATATAAGTAAAAAATGAGATGAGGTCCTGAAAGCCAAATTCAGGAAGCTAGGAGAGAAGTTAAAGAGAAGGACGTCAAAGGTAATGATCTCGGGATTGATACCAGTGCCATGAGCTAGCCAGGGTAGAAGTGAAAGAATAGACAGGATGAACACATGGCTTGAGGAATGGTGTAAGAGGGAAGGGTTCAGATTTGTGGGAGATTGGGACTGGTTCTGGGGAAGGTGGGACTATTACAAATTGGATGGTCTAAACCTCACCAGACTGGAACTCGTGTCCTTGGGTGAGTTTTTGCTACTGCTGTTGGGGGGGGAGGCTAAACTAATGTGGCAGGGGCTGGGAACCAGAAGAGAAGACTACAGACAGTGAGGTGGAAAGTGGTGACATAAGGATTACAAAGTTAGCATTACCAAAGGGAAGAGTAGGCAGAGAGCAGATGCACGCAGAAGAACTGTCAGTCTGAAGTGCATATACATAAATGCAAGGAGTATAGTGTGCATGGCAGATGAACTTAGGGCTTGGATTGGTGCCTGGGAGTATGACGTTATTGCAATCACAGAGATCTCATTGAAGGACGGGCATGATTGGCAACTAAATGTTCCAGGATATAAATGCTTCATACAGGACAGGGAGGGAAGTAAAAGGGAGGGAGGAGATGCAATGCTGGTCAGGGATGATATCATGGCTGTGCTAAAGGAGAACACAATGGAGGGCTAGAGCAGTGAGGCATTATGGGTGGAGCTGAGAAATAAGACAGGTGCAGTTACATTGGTGGGGCTGTATTACAGGTCTCCCAACAATGAGCATGAGTAGAAGAACAAATTATGGAAAGATATAGAGGCAACGGGGTGGTGGTGATGGGAGATTTTAATTTTCCCAACATTGACTGGGACACACTTAGTGTCAGAGGTCTGGATAGGGCAGAATTTGTAAGGAGCGTCAAGGAAAGTTTTCTAGAGCAGTATGTCAATAGTCCAACAAGGGAAGGAGCCATATTGGAACTGGTGTTGGGAAATGAGCCAAGCCAGGTGGTAGAAGTTGCAGTGGGGGACTTAGAGTCATAGAGTTTTAGAGATGTACAGCATGGAAACAGACACTTTGGTCCAGCCCATACATGCCAACCAGATATCCCAACCTAATCTTGTCCCACCAGCCAGCACTAGGCCCTCCAAACCCTTCCTATTCATATTCCCATCCAAATAGCTTTTAAATGTTGCGATTGTACCAGTCTCCACCACTTCCTCTGGCAGCTCATTCCATACATGTACCACCCTCTGCATGAAAAAGTTGCCCCTTAGGTCTCTTTTATATCTTTCCCCTCTCATTCTAAACCTATGCCCTCTAGTTCTGGACTCCCCCACCCCAGCAAAAAGACTTTGTCTATTTATCCTATACATGCCCCTCATAATTTTATAAACCTCTATAAGGTCACCCATCAGCGTCCGACGCTCCAGGGAAAACAGTCCCAGCCTATCCAGCCTCTCCCTATAGCTCAAATCCACCAACCCTGGCAACATCCTTGTAAATCTTTTCTGAATCCTTTCAAGTTTCACAACATCTTACCAATAGGAAGGAGACCAGAATTGCACACAATATTCCAACAATGGCCTAACTAATGTCCTGTACAGCCCCAACATGACCTCCCAATTCCTATACTCAATACTCTGACCAATAAAGGAAAGCATACCAAATGCCTTCTTCACTATCCTATCTACCTGCGACTCCACTTTCAAGGAACCATGAACCTGCACTCCAAGGTCTCTTTGTTCAGCAACACTCCCTAGGACCTTACCATTAAGTGTATAAGTCCTGCTAAGATTTACTTTCCCAAAATGCAGCACCTCACATTATTCTGAATTAAACTCCATCTGCCACTTCTCAACCCATTAGCCCATCTGATCAAGAACCTGTTGTGCTCTGAAGTAACCTTCTTCGCTGTCCACTACACCTCCAATTTTGGTGTCATCTGCAAACTTACTAACTATACCTCTTATGCTCACATTCAAATCATTTATTTAAATGACGGAACGTAGTGGACCCAGCACCGATCCTTGTGGCACTCCACTGGTCACAGGCCTCCAGTCTGAAAAACAACCCTCTACCACCACCCTCTGTCTTCTACCTTTGAGTCAGTTCTGTATACAAATAGTTAGTTCTCCCTGTATTCCATGAGATCTAACCTTGCTAACGAGTCTCCCATGGGGAACATTTTTGAACACCTTAATGAAGTCCATATAGATCACATCTAGCACTCTACCCTCATCAATCCTTTTTGTTACTTCTTCAAAAAACTCAATCAAGTTTGTGAGACATGATTTCCCACATACAAGGCCATGTTGACTATCTCTAATCAGTCCTTGCCTTTCCAAATCCACGTACATCCTGTCCCTCAGTATTCCCTCCAACAAATTGCCCACCACCAACATCAGGCTCACTGGACTATTGTTCCCTGGCTTGTCCTTACTGCCCTTCTTAAACAGTGGCACAGTTAGCCAACCTCCAGTCTTCCGGCATCTCACCTGTGACTATCGATGATACAAATATCTCAGGAGGAGGCCCAGCTATCACTTCTCTAGCTTCCCACAGATTTCTCAGGTACACCTGATCAGGTCCGGGGATTTATCCACTTTTATGCGTTTCAAGAAATCCAGCACTTCCTCCTCTGTAATATGGACATTTTTCAAGATGTCACCATCTATTTCCTTACATTCTATATCATCCATATCCTTTTCCACAGTAAATACTGATGCAAAATACTTGTTTAGTATCTCCCCCATCTCCTGCGGCTCCACACAAAGGCCATCTTGCTGATCTTTAAGGAGCCCTATTCTTTCCCTAGTTACCCTTTTGTCCTTAATGTATTTGTAAAAACCTTTTGAATTTTCCTTAACTCTATTTGCCAAAACTATCTCATGTCCCCTTTTTGCCCTCCTGATTCCCCTCTTAAGTATACTCCTACTGCCTTTATACTCTTCTAAGGATTCACTCGATCTATCCTGTCTATACCTGACATACACTTTCTTCTTTTTCTTAACCAAACCCTCAATTTTTTTAGTCATCCAGCATTCCCTATAGTTACCAGCCTTCCCTTTCACCCTAACAGGAATATACTTTCTCTGGATTCTCGTTATCTCATTTCTGAAGGCTTCCCATTTTCCAGCTGTCCCTTTACATGCGAACATTTGCCTCCAATCAGCTTTTGAAAGTTCTTGCCTAATACCGTCAAAATTGGCCCTTCTCCAATTTAGAACTTCAACTTTTGGATCTAGTCTACCTGCCCTGCGTTATTTCCCAAGAGTAAGTCAAGTCTTGCACCTTCTCTAGTAGGTACATCCACATACTGAATGAGAAAATTTTCTTGTACACACTTAACAAATTCCTCTCTATCTAAGCCCTTAACACTATGGCAGTCCCAGTCTATGTTTGGAAAGTTAAAATCCCCTACCATAGCCACCCTATTATTCTTAAAGATTGCTGATATTGACTTACAAATTTGTTTCTCAGTTTCCCTCTGACTATTCGGGGGTCTATAGGCGATCATCCCTTTCTTATTTCTCATTTCCACCCAAATAACTTCCCTGGATGTATTTCTGGGAATATCCTCCCTCAGTACAGCTGTAATGCTATGCCTTATCAAAAATGCTACTCCCCCTCCTCTCTTGCCTCCCTTTCTATCCTTCCTATAGCATTTGTATCCTGGAACATTAAGCTGCCAGTCAAGTCCATCCCTGAGCCATGTGTCTGTAATTGCTATGATATCCCAGTCCCATGTTCCTGACCATGCCCTGAGTTCATCTACCTTCCCTGTTTGGCCTCTTGCATTGAAATAGATGTAGTTTAATTTGTCAGTCCTCCCTTGCCCCTGCCTGCCTTGACTGTTCGACTCGCTTCTGTTCTCAACTGTACCAGTCTCAGATTGATCTATTTCCTCACTATCTCCCTGGGTCCCACCCTCCACCTTACTAGTTTAAATCCTCAAGAGCACTCTAGCAAATCTTCCTGCCAGTATATTAGTCCCTTTCCAATTTAGGTGCAATCTGTCCTTCCTGTACAGGTCTCTTCTAACCCAAAAGAGATTTCAATGATCCAAAAATGTGAATCCCTCTCTCATACAACACCTCCTCAGCCATGCATTCATCTGCTCTATCGGAGTAATCCAGATATTACTACTCTCGAGGACCTCCTTTTTAAATTCCTGCCTTACTCTCTGTAATCCCCCTTCAGAATCTCAACATTTTCCCTTCCTATGTCATTGGTTCCAATGTGAACAATGACCTCTTGCTGGCCCCTCTCCCCCTTGAGAACATTCTGCACCCTCTCTGAGACATCCTTGACCCTAGCACCAGGGAAACAACACACCATTCTGATTTTTCACTGCTGGTCACAGAAAAGTCCATCTGTACTTTTGAAAGAGAGTCCCCTAACAATTGATCTCTTGGAACCCGACGTGCCCCTCATTGCATTAGAGCCAGTCTCAATACCAAAACCTTGGCTATTCATGCTTCGTTCCCCTGTGAATAGATCACCCTCTACATTTTCCAAAACAGCATACCTGTTTGAAATGGAGAAGCCACAGAAGACTCCTGCACTACCTGCCTACCTCTTTTACTTTTCCTGGAGTTAACCCATCAATCTGACTGTATCTGTGACTTTTCCCCCTTCCTATAACCGCCATCCATCACATACCCTTGTTGTTGCAAATTCCTCATTGCATCTAGCTGCCTCTCCAACCAATCCATTCGATCTGATAGGATTCACAACCAACAGCATTTATTGCAGATATAATCCAAAGTGCCTGTAAACTCTCCTTAAACTCCCTCATCTGAGAAGAAAAGCATATCACACTACTAAAGACCATTTTTGCTCCTTCACAAGCTACAGACCCAGAAAATAGCACCGTCTTATTCCCCTACAAAACACTACTCCAGGTTAAATGAATAATTATGGCTTATATGTTAAGTTTAACCAAAAGACATATCTCAAAAAACATATAATCAAGAAAGAACCCACTCTACTCACTATTGCAGACTTCCTGTAGGCCACACATAAAACTATTCACTTATCTGTTTCTGTGTTGTGACTTCGCCCAAGCAGGTTCCTGCAAGACCAGACACACTCCGATGTCCAGTGATATTCAAGCAGCAAAGGCAGCAACTTTGCAGGTTCACTCTAGTGTCCGTTTCTTTCTCTCTCTCTCTCTCCTGCACTGACCTCACCATGTGCTTCCTTTGACTGTACCTCTCCCTTTTAAAACTGCTGTTGTTTTGACTTTTTTTTCTCCAAGGTTCCAAAGCAATGCAACAGCATATGAAACAATATTTGCTGCTCCTGGAATTAGAAGAAATCACCTCCAACACCTAAAATGCCTCAAAAAAGGAGCAGCTGTTACAGCCAGAAAACCTTCCTGTCCTCCATTTTGGATTACCCATAATCCTCTTCTTTGGGAATAGTGACCACAATTCTGTAAGTTTTAGAATACTTGTAGACAAAGATGAGAATGGTTCTAAGGGACGAGTACTCAACTGGGCCAAGCCCAATTATATCAAAATTTGGCAGGAGCTAGGAAATGTGGATTGAACACAGATATTTGAAGGAAAGTCCACATTTGATATATCAGAGGGTTTCAAAGATAGGATGAAGATAGTGCAGGATAGGCATGTTCCGTTGAAAACAAGGGATAGCAAAGGCAAAATTCATGAACCATGGATGACAGGAGAAATCGTGCAACTATCCAACAGGAAAAGGGAAGTGTACATAAGGTCCAGGCAGCTAAGAACGGAACGGGCCTTGCAAGAATATTGGGAGAGTAGGACCAATCTTGAATGAGGACTCGAGTAGGCTAAAAGGGGTCATGAAATAACTTTAGCAACAGAATTAAGGAGAATCCCAAGGCCTTTTTATTCTTTTTTAAGAAGTAAGAGGGTAACTAGAGAAAGGGTTGGTCCACTAAAGGATAAGGAAGGAAGGTTGTCTGTTGAACCTGAGAAAATGGGTGAGATTCTCAATGGTTATTTTGCATCAGTGTTCACTGAGGAATGGGAGTTGATGAAAACTGAGCTTAGAGATAGAAGTTTGTTTACTCTGGATCATGTTGACATAAGGAGGGAAGATGTGTTGGTTAGGCTAAAGGATATTAGGCTTGACAAATCCCCAGGACCGGATGGGATCTATCCCACGTTGCTGACAGAGGCGAGAGAGGAAATAGCTGCGGCCTTGACAGATACCTTCATAGCATCCTTAAACACAGGTGAGGTGCTGGAGGACTGGAAGGTTGCTCATGTTGTCCCCCGGTACAAGAAAGGTATTAGGGATATTTCAGGTAATTACAGACCAGTGAGCCTGACATCAGTGGTGGGAAAGTTACTGGAGAAGATACTGAGGGATAAAATCTATTTATATTTGGAAAAGAATGGGCTTATCAGTCATAGGCAACATGGTTTTGTGTGGGGTAGATTGTGCCTTACTAACTTAATAGAGTCCTTTGAGGAAGTGACCAAGTTGATAGATGAAAGAAGGGCTGTTGATGTCATATACATGGACATTAGTAAGGCATTTGATAAAGTTCCCTATGGTAAACTAATGGAGAAAATAAAGTCACACATTGTGCAGGGTGTTCTAGTTAGGTGGATAAAGAATTGGTTGAGCAACAGGAGACAGAGAGTTGTAGTTGAAGGGAGTTTCTCAAAATGGAGAAAGGTAACCAGTGGTGTACCATAGGTATCAGTGCTGGGGCCACTGTTGTTTGTAATATACATCAATGATCTGGAAGAGGGCATTGTTGGTCTAATCAGTACGTTTGCAGATGATATGAAGATTGGTGGAGTAGCAGAAAGCATAGGGGACTGTCAAAGAATACAGGAGAGTATAGATAGACTGGAGAGTTGGGCGGAGAAGTGGCAGATAGAATTCAATCCAGGCAAATGTGAGGTGATGTATTTTGAGATCCTCTCCTTGTTACAGTGAGTCTACCCCCTTTCTCTACATTAGCTGGCCCTGGACTCCTGGCCTTAGAATCTGATGGTCTGTAGCCCTAGTTCTGGTTGCTCCTGCCTCTGGCTCTATTGTGAATCCAATGCCTTATTGTAATTTTAGCTATTTGTATATCCCCTGGTTCTTCTAAAACTTTTTCATGACCACAATGAGGACAGGTGTTCCAAGTTTGGCATAAACATTGACATAATGCAAATTGAGTTGAGATTCAGATCTCCCATGTTTCAGTCCTTGATAGTCTCCCTCCTCAAACCCAGGCACCTCTTTGTTCCCTCAGGACAAATGTTAAAACTGTTGCCAGTTTGGCCCTGCCTTCCCTTCAGAAGTAACAGTGCTTTTTCACATTTTCAGCAGTGATATGGGACAGGTCTTACTACAGGCATGGGTGTTTGCCCTCAGGAATATATCAAGTCCCTTTTTCCAAATCCCTGCATAGATTTTCATAGCATTTGCAAATTTAAAAATACTGCTGATTAAACTCACACACTGTTGTTTGAAAGGAGGCTTTCTGCCAGGCCTTTTATTAATAAGCATCATGGACACGAAATCTGCATCACTACATCATAATTAAAGTTTTATTTTTATTGAGCTCAAAGCCTTAACTTTGATTGCAGTTTTTGAAAAACAACGCTGAAACTTTAGCAGAGCTAAAGTAATACTACAGCTTGCTCCATATTAACAGCAGCTGTTCCTACATCTGCATTCTGCAGCAAAGTGCATCTGCTCAGAGAAATTTGTATGAAATACCTTTGGAATGCATCCCATCCCAAACAGCATCAGCAGCTCTGCTTGGAGCTAGACGCATAACAGACTAATTGGGCCCTTCCCGAAGACATGAGGAATGACTTTTAGGAACACTTGCCAGTCGCACCTGATCGGAGAATTTTAGTGCAATCACCCAGAGCTCTCCAGTAAAGTCGTATAGCCTGCACAATTAGAGTAATGGAATGAACAGCAGCCTGCTTCAAACCCTAAGGGAGGAAAAACTGGTCAAAGTATCATATATCAATCTGTCTTCCCTTCTCACAGAGTTACAGCCAACAGTCCACCCTTCCAAGCACTAGGGCACACAACAGCAGAGCAAATGCTTATACTTTTAACTATCAATAAAAACAAGTTCTGCGCCGTTTTATTCTGCATTCTCTGAACATCTAACATATTTCTGTTTCACAACAGCATTTACATCCTCAAGATATGTCACAACATTGCACACTCAATTAATTACCTTTTAAGTGTTATCACTGTTTCTGTGCAGGTTAATGAAATAGCCAATAAGTACACAAGGAACCATAGTTTGCAGTCAAAATAATGGGTAAGGCAAATAGCACTCACTAAAGTCCAACATATAATTACTTCATGAGTTCAGATACATGATTGACTGTGGAAGATGAGACATCTCCATCATAAATGTGCTGTTACTACAAATCCAGAATCTCATACATTCAGGTTTTAATCATTAGAGATATTTATAAATTATTATTTTTTAAAAAGTAATTTCTCTTTCAATCTCATTTCTCCCTTAATCTAATCTTTCTTTCCTCCTCGTTATCTCTTTCTGTATCTGATTTAATCTCGACTCTATTGTTCTAAGTGAATAGTGAATACCATGGAACCATTAACTCTTATGTCCCTGCCCAGATCTGCTGAGTTTTTCCAGCAATTTCTGATTTTGTTTCTGATTTCCAGAAATTTTTTTTGTTTAGTGAATACAGTACTTGCTTGTAAGGCAATTTGCAACCCTTTTCTTTTGGTAAAGGATATGTTGTGGAGTAACCAAACCCCTTCAAAACACATCAAGGAGATAGCCTAGACTCTAACTTTTATCTTATTTAAAAGCAAGTGTAAGGCACTGTATTCCCGATGTGATTTGATTGGATACAATACTAGGCTTTAAGCAAAAGACACTTTACTCTTCCACCACAGTTAAAATACAAACAAAAAATATGGAATAGCTTTAACTCGATCAAAATACTTAATATTAATAAACTACCACTCGTCAACTGTTCCATTATAGAAATACAGAAATACACCCTTGGCAAAAGCAAATTCAACAAAACAGGTTTCCCTCACTTGCGATCTGCTCCTGTCCTGGGGAAGGGAAAAAACTGAAAGCTTCAGTCAGGCAGCAGAAAGAGACAATTCAAGCTTTTGCAGCAGCAGAAGGACAGAGCTGTATCTAGCAACAACAATTCCAAAATCCTAACTTCAACGATGAAAGCAAAACTAAAATCCTGGGTCAATGTGAGCATGACTCCACTAACTCATGCTTTTTTTTGTCTAATTTTTAAAAAAAATTCAAAGTTATTTATTCCACTTTCCATGGAACAGACACCTCAAGCCACGTTGGCAACATCTCTCTTCAAGAGAAACATGACAGAACAAATTCCTCTTAAAGGCACATTTTGTCACAACATGCCTGAGCTTGGTCTCTTGTGGCACAGTGATAATGTCCCTATTCTTGGACCAGGAGGCCAAGTTCCACATGCTCCAGAGGTGTGCAATAACATCTTTGAACAGGATGATCAGAAAATATCTACATACCTGAGCTCATTCTATTCACAGAAGTCCTATGTTGTAAAGGATACCTGTTGTTTCCACGTTGCACTCCTAGAAAGTTGCTATCCAAAACATCATGGAGATTAAGTGTGCATAGAACAGTGGCCTTGTAGCTCAGTTGGTAGCATCCGTGGCTCTAGCACAATAAGCTGTAGTTCAATAAGCTTGAAGCACTCCAGGACTCCTACTCCAGAACTTGTTGGCCATGGGAAAAAAAACTCATGATGCAGTTCAACAAATTGATCATCAGTATCATAATCCTATTGACACCTACCCATTATTACTCAAGGGAAAAAAGCGTAAATGAGATGACCTGAAACAAAAATGGGTATAGGCTTTAACTAGCATTAACATTAATTAACTAACCTGACATGGCACTTTATAGACTAAAGTCTCCCAAATAACAAGAAAGGAATAGTTAATACTTTGATGGGCGTTGGTTGAGAGTTAAAAGTTAGCTAGATCATTGGGAAAATTCCTTGCTCTTATTTGAAAAAGTGCACTGGGATCTTTCACATTAACTAGAACAGGGAGACAGGGCCTCAGTTAAATATCACAGTGAAAAGACAGCAATATCTAACATTAGGGCACTTGATTCGTAAGCACTGAGTTGTCAGCCTAAAGTTATATGCTTAACTCCTAGAGGAGTATTTGAGACCACAACCCTCTGGCTCAGAGGCAAGATTGCTATCAACTGTGTCAAACTGCCACTTCTCTCATCGTGGTATCATGCAAACATTTTCACATCTGTTAGGAGTAGTTTGAAAGCTACAAATAGTGCTAGGTACTCCAAATGTAACAGGAAATGTTAATGAAAGATCCACTCTTATTAATATTCTTTTCAGTTCTAGAGCATATTTCAATACTGCACCGGGGCTGTAATTAATGAAATAACAATAAAACGTTTGCAGTTGACATCTGCTCTCCATAAAAAAAGGCCTTCTCCAACTTCATCTGTTTTTACTTACTTGATGGTATCCTTGCCGGCAGTAACAGAGGGAAGTTATTAAAGCTTATACTGTACATGGAAAATGCTTTCTGTCCGTTGGGCACAGAGTTACCTCCAGAATGTTCTGACACACACACACACACACACACACAACTGTGGCATATTGCAAATTATGAGTATCAATATGCTTGCTAAAGTTTTTCTGGCAACATTGTGATTAACTTCTTGCAATACAAGCATCCATTTGGCATGTCTATAGTGTATTGACAGAATTCCACCTTTATATCTACATTAACTGTTTTCAATTAGCTTTAAATAGGCAACTTTAACCCTTCAATTTAAAGTACAGTGTGTTTCATTCAGGCAGGGATATGGACATTACTGACTCTGTCATCATTTATCACCCATCCCTAACTGCCCTTGACAAGTCCATTTGCTTTTGGTAAACCCACAATGCTGTTAGGTGGGGAGTTCCAGGATTTTGACACAGCAACAATGAAGGTACAGCAATATGTTTCCAACTCAGGATTCTGAGTGGTTTTGATAAGAAAATGCAGGTAGTAATGTTCCCATGCAATCTGCTGCCCTTGTTCTTGTAGATGGTAATGGGTTTGTAAGGAGCTTTAGTGAGTTTCTGCATTGCACCTTCAAAATGGAATCCACTGCTGCCACTGTGATGTCCTTAATGGTATTGTCCTGGTTGGTGTCAAGCTTCTTGAGTGTTGTTGGACTCATCCATTCAAGTGGGCAGTAATCAACTCCTGACTTGTACCTGGCTAAATGTGAACAGGCTTTGGGGATTCAGGAAGTGAGTTAGACACTGTGGGATTCTCAGCTTCTGGCCTGCTATCACATCCACAGTATTAATATGGATCGTCCAGTTCAGTTTCTGGTCAATGGTAACACCCAAGCTGTTCATATGGGAGATTCAGTCATGGAAAATGATCAAATGTCAAGCGGTGATAGCTAGATTCTCTCCTGTTAAAAGATGGTTATTGCCTGGTATTGTGTGGAATGAATATGGTTTACCACTTGTCAGCCCAGACCTGGATATTGTCCCAGGTCTTGCTGCACTTGGACATGGAATGTTTCAGTCTCTGAGGAGTCATGAACAGTGTTAAACATGGATAATCAAGAATAAGCAACCCATTTCTGACCTTATGATTGTGATTGATGAAAGAGCTGAAAGTGATTGGGCTAAAAACATTAGTCTGAGGAACTCTGATAGTGTTGTTTTGAAGCAGAGATAACTGACTAACAATGATAGTCATCTTCCTTTTTACTAGCCAAACAATGTTGAGATTTCTTCCGGATTCCCATTGACTCAAGTTCTATTAGAACTCCTCTTCTCAAATGTGGCCTTGATGTTGAGGGCAGTCACTCTCACCTCACCTGTGGAGTTCAGCTCTTTTGTGCATGTTTGAACCAAATCTGTAATGAGATCAGGAGGTGAAGAGGCAGGGGGCAAGTTTTTGTGAAGTAGGTGTTTTTTGAAAACCCTGTTGATGTTCACTTTGCTGATGATCAAGAGTCGGCTGAGGTGGGATTTGGCGTGACTGGAATTGTCCATTTTTCTCACATAGAGAACATGTGGGCAATTTTCTACATTGTCGGATCAATACCATGCTCTGGAATAACTTGGCTAGGGGCACTGTAAGTTCTGGAGTACAAGTCTTCAGCTCTATTGGAATGTTTTCAGAGCCTATAGCCTTTGCAGTATCCATTGCCTTTAGTTGTTTCAACTTATCACCTGGAGGGAATAGAATTGGCTGAAGTCTGGCATTTGTGATGTTAGGAACTTCCAGAGAGGACTGAGATGGAGATCACCCATTTGATACTTCTGGCTGAAAATTGTTGTGAGTACTTCAGCCTTATCTTTTGTACTGTTATGGTGTGATCACCATCATTGAAGATGAGGATATTTGTGGAGCTTTGCCCTTCTCCAGTTTACTTGTTTCACCACCATTCACAACTGGATGTGGTGAGACTGCAGAGCTTAGTTCTCATCTGTTGGCTGTAGTCAAGTAATCCTGAGTTGTAGCTTCACTGGGTTGATACCTCATTTTCAGGTATGCTTCATGCTGTTCCTGACATTCCCTTCTACATTCTTCATTGAATCTGACTTGGTGATAATGGTAGAGTGGAGGATATGTGGGGTCATGAGGGTGCAGATTGTGTTGGAATGTAATTAGAACATAGAACATAGCAAAGTACAGACAGAACTGGCCCTTTGGCTCACAATGTTGTGCTGAGGATTATTCCTAATCTAAAAGAAAATAAATTAGCCTATGCACCCCTCAATTCACTGTTGTCCATGTGCATGTCTAGCAGTCATAGTTATAGAATCATAGAAATGTACAGCATGGAAACAGACCCTTTGGTCCAACCCGTCCATGCCAAACAGATACCCCAACTCAATCTAGTCCCACCTGCCAGCACCTGGCCTATATCCCTCCAAACCCTTCCTATTCTTATACCCATCCAAATGCCTTTTAAATGTTGCAATTGTACCAGCCTCCACCACTTCCTCTGGCAGCTCATTCCATACATGTACCACCCTCTGTGTGAAAAAGTTGCCCCTTAGGTCTCTTTTATAGCTTTCCCCTCTCATCCTAAACCTATTCGCTCCAGTTCTGGACTCCCTGACCCCAGGGAAAATGTTGTCTATTGATCCTATCCATGCCCCTCATGATTTTGTAAACCAGGTCACCCCTCAACCTCTGATACTCCAGAGTCCCTGATGACTCTGCTTCCACCACCACCGCTGGCAACGCATTCCATGCATTCACAACTCTCTGCCTAAAGAACCTACCTTTGACATCTCCTCTATACCTTCCTCCTAATATCTTAAAACTATGACCCCTTGTGCCAGTCAATTCTGCCCTGGGGAAAAGTCTCTGGCTATTGACTCTATCCACACCTCTCATTATCTTGTATACATTGATCAGGTCACCTCTCTTCATCCTTCACTCCAACGAGAAAAGTCCGATCTTAGTCAACCTCTCTTCGTAAAACAAGCCCTCCAGTCCAGGCAGCATCCTGGTAAACCTTCTTTGCACCCTCTCCAAAGCTTCTATATCTTTCCTATAATAGGGTGACCAGAACTGGACACAATATTCCAAGTGTGATCTCACCAGGGTCTTGTAGAGCTGCAGCAAAATCTCACAGCTCTTAAACTTGATCCTCCTGCTAGTGAAAGCCAAAACACCATATGCTTTCTTAACAACCCTATCCACTTGGGTGGCAACTTTGAGGGATCTATTTCTGCTGCTGATAGTCCACAGTGCTTCATAATTGCCCAGCCCCGAGGTGCTAGATCTGTTTGAAATCGATTGTATTTAGCTAAGTGTTAATGCCACTCTAATAAGGGGAGGGTATCCTCAATACATTCACTAACAAAGCTACATGAAGACAGAAGAAAGGTCACATTAGTTTAGCTTAATGTCTTTGTGTGAAATGGCAGTTAAATAAATGTGTGTTCTTGTTTCAGGCATGAATTGAATTTATTTATTCAGCAAGAAAACCTTGAAAGCTCCACCGAACTCAAAAAAATTGCAATTATCTTGCTGACAGATGCAATGTAATTTCGTGATTATCAAATTTTAAAACATTAATGACTAGTTACAGATATGATTTGCATGATTTTCTTTAACTTTTGAGATGGCCAATTTAATTAAAATGTAATGCTACCTCAAGAAGTTTTAATGTTTCTATTCTGGCCTAAGGCAAGTTTTGTATAAAATGAAAACAGTTGCTGGAGCAAGTAGCATTTTTTAAGTCATAAGATCAATTTTTTCATTGATTTCCAAATTAATAACTGTTGTTTTATCAAATATATAATGAGATAGATTAGCCATGTAATTTTTAATTCCAGAATTATCAGACTATGATCAGATCAAAGCAATAAAATAGATTTCTGTAGAATTACTGTCATAGATCTGAATATTTTCGTTGCAGCAAAGAGCTGCTAAGACCTGATGATTGAAATGAATATATTATCACTGAATTGGCAAGTGACACAAAAATTATACGGAAGGGCAAGGGGTGATGATGAGTCAACAGGGAAATATAAACAGGTTGAGTGAGTGGGCAAAAACTTATCAACTGCAACACAATTCAGAAAATGTGAGGTTATATTCTTTGGCAGGAAGAATGGACGAGCTGAATGTTATTTAAAGAGAAAAAGACTGCAGAAAGCTGCCGTACAAAGGGATTTGGGAGTGGTTGTGCGTGAATCACAAAAAGTTAGTATCCAAGCTTAGCCAACAAAATTGTCCTTTATCTCAAAGGGAATGGAGAATGAAAATAGGGGAGTCTTATTAAAACTATGCAAGGCACTAGTCAGACCATACTCAGAATAGTTTGAACAGTCTTGGTGTCCATTATCTAAGAAAAGACATACTGGCATTGGAGGCAATCTAGAGAAATCTCACAAGGCTGATTTCAGCTTTGGAGGGACTTAGACCATAAGACCATAAAATACAGATGCAGAATTAGACCATTCAGTCCATTGAGTCTGTTCTGCCATTTGATCATAGCTGATATGTTTCCCAACACTATTCACCTGCCTTCTCCCTATAACCTTTGATCCCCTCACCAATCAAGAACCTCTCTATCTCTGTCTTAAATACACTCAATGACATGGAGACACAGCCTTCTGTGACAATGAGTTCCAAAGATTCACTACTCTCCGAAGAAATTCCTCCTCATCTCAGTTCTAAAAAGTCATCTCTTCTGTCTGAGGCTGTTGCCTCAGGTTGTAGTCTGTCCTACTCGTGGAAGCATATTCATCACTTTCAATGAGGCCTCTCAGTATTCTGTAAGTTTCAATCAGGTCCCCATTTATCCTTCTAAACCCCATTGAGATCAGATCCAGAGTCCTCAACTGCCTTTCATATGATAAGCCCTTCATTGCTGGGATTATTTTTGTGAATCTCCTCTGGATCCCATCCAAGGCCAGCACATCCTTTCTTAGATACATGGCCCAAAACTGCACACAATATTCCAAATGTGGCCTGACCAGGCCAAGGCTTATGCCCGAATCGTCGACCCACCTGCACCTCGGATGCTGCCAGACCAGCTATGCCTTTCCAGCACCACACTCTTCAACTCTGATCTCCAGCATCTGCAGTCCTCACTTTCTCCCAATATACAACCTCAATAGTACATCCCTGTTCTTGCATTCTAGACCTCTCAAAATGAATGAGGTAAAAACAATGACTGCAGATGCTGGAAACCAGATTCTGGATTAGTGGTGCTGGAAGAGCATAGCAGTTCAGGCAGCATCCAAGTAGCTTCGAAATCGATGTTTTGGGCAAAAGCCCTTCATCAGGAATAAAGGCAGTGAGCCTGAAGCGTGGAGAGATAAGCTAGAGGAGGGTGGGGGTGGGGAGAAAGTAGCATAGAGTACAATGGGTGAGTGGGGGAGGGGATGAAGGTGATAGGTCAGGGAGGAGAAGGTGGAGTGGACAGGTGGAAAAGGAGATAGGTAGGTAGGACAAGTCCGGACAAGTCATGGGGACAGTTACTGAGCTGGAAGTTTAGAACTAGGGTGAGGTGGGGGAAGGGGAAATGAGGAAACTGTTGAATTCCACATTGATGCCCTGGGGTTGAAGTGTTCCGAGGCGGAAGATGAGGCGTTCTTCCTCCAGGCGTCTGGTGGTGAGGGAGCGGTGGTGAAGGAGGCCCAGAACCTCCATGTCCTCGGCAGAGTGGGAGGGGGAGTTGAAATGTTGGGCCACGGGGCGGTGTGGTTGATTGGTGCGGGTGTCCCGGACATGTTCCCTAAAGCGCTCTGCTAGGAGGCGCCCAGTCTCCCCAATGTAGAGGAGACCGCATCGGGAGCAACTGATACAATAAATGATATTAGTGGATGTGCAAGTAAAACTTTGATGGATGTGGAAGGCTCCTTTAGGGCCTTGGATCAAGGTGAGGGAGGAGGTGTGGGCACAGGTTTTACAGTTCCTGCGATGGCAGGGGAAAGTGCCAGGATTGGAGGGTGGGTTGTTTGGGGGCGTGGACCTGACCAGGTAGTCACGGAGGGAACGGTCTTTGTGGAAGGCGGAAAGGGATGGGGAGGGAAATATATCCCTGGTAGTGGGGTCGTTTGGAGGTGGCGGAAATGTCGGCGGATGAGTTGGTTTATGCGAAGGTTGGTAGGGTGGAAGGTGAGCACCAGGGGCGTTATGTCCTTGTTAATCAGGATTCCCGCCCACCTTCCGAGGACCCCTTCGCCCACCTCCAACACACTGCATCCACCTGGACACCCCGTGCTGGCCTATTACCTGTCCTTGACCTCTTCATTTCCAACTGCCGCCGGGACATTAACCGCCTCAACCTGTCTACCTCCCTCCCCCACTCCAACCTCTCACCCTCACAACGCGCAGCCCTCCAATCCCTCTGCTCCAATCCCAACCTCACCATCAAGCCAGCGGATAAAGGGGGCGCAGTGGTAGTCTGGCGCACTGACCTCTACACTGCTGAAGCCAAACGTCAACTCGAGGACACCTCTTCCAACTGCCCCCTCGACTATGACCCCACCCCCCATCACCAAACCATCATCTCCCAGACCATACAGAACCTCATCACCTCAAGAGATCTCCCACCCACAGCTTCCAACCTCATAGTCCGGGAACCCCGCACTGCCCGGTTCTACCTCCTTCCCAAGATCCACAAGCCTGACCACCCTGGCCGACCCATTGTCTCAGCATGCTCCTGCCCCACTGAACTCATCTCTACCTACCTCAACACTGTCCTATCCCCCCTAGTCCAGGAACTCCCCACATACGTTCGAGACACCACCCATGCCCTCCACCTCCTCCAAGACTTCCGTTTCCCTGGCCCCCAACGCCTCATCTTCACCATGGATATCCAATCCCTCTACACCTCCATCCGCCATGACCAGGGCCTCCAAGCCCTCCGTTTTTTCCTTTCCCGATGTCCCCAACAGTACCCTTTAACCGTCACTCTCATTCATTTGGCCGAACTGGTCCTCACCCTTAACAATTTCTCCTTTGAATCCTCCCACTTCCTCCAGACCAAAGGGGTAGCCATGAGCACACGTATGGGCCCCAGCTATGCCTGTCTCTTTGTTGGCTACATAGAGCAGTTGAACTTCTGTAATTACACCGGCACCACTCCCCACCTCTTCCTCCGCTATATTGATGACTGCATTGGCGCCACCTCGCGCTCCCGCGAGAAGGTTGAGCAATTCATCAACTTAACCAAAACATTCCACCCTGACCTTAAATTTACCTGGACTATCTCTGACACCTCCCTCCCCTTCCTGGACCTCTCCATCTCCATTAATGAAGACCGACTTGACACTGACATTTTTTACAAACCCACCGACTCCCACAGCTACCTGGATTACACCTCTTCCCACCCTACCTCTTGCAAAAATGCCATCCCATATTCCCAATTCCTCCGCCTCCGCCGGATCTGCTCCCAGGAGGACCAGTTCCACCACAGAACACACCAGATGGCCTCCTTCTTTAGAGACCGCAATTTCCATTCCAACGTGGTTAAAGATGTCATCCAACGCATCTTGTCCATATCCCGCACCTCCGCCCTCAGACCCCACCCCTCCAACCGTAACAAGGACAGAACGCCCCTGGTGCTCACCTTCCACCCTACCAACCTTCGCATAAACCAAATCATCTGCCGACATTTCCGCCACCTCCAAACAGACCCCACTACCAGGGATATATTTCCTTCCCCACCCCTTTCCGCCTTCCACAAAGACCGTTCCCTCCGTGACTACCTGGTCAGGTCCACGCCCCCAAACAACCCACCCTCCAATCCTGGCACTTTCCCCTGCCACCGCAGGAACTGTAAAACCTGCACCCACTCCTCCTCCCTCACCTCTATCCAAGGTCCTAAAGGAGCCTTCCACATCCATCAAAGTTTTACTTGCACATCCACTAATATCATTTATTGTATCCGTTGCTCCCGATGTGGTCTCCTCTACATTGGGGAGACTGGGCACCTCCTAGCAGAGCGCTTTAGGGAACATCTCCGGGACACCCACACCAATCAACCACACCGCCCCGTGGCCCAACATTTCAACTCCCCCTCCCACTCTGCTGAGGACATGGAGGTTCTGGGCCTCCTTCACCACCGCTCCCTCACCACCAGACGCCTGGAGGAAGAACGCCTCATCTTCCGCCTCGGAACACTTCAACCCAAAGGCATCAATAAGGACTTCAACAGTTTCCTCATTTCTCCTTCCCCCACCTCACCCGAGTTCTAAACTTCCAGCTCAGTAACTGTCCCCATAACTTGTCCGGACTTGTCCTACCTGCCTAACTCCTTTTCCACCTATCCACTCCACCTTCTCCTCCCTGACCTATCACCTTCATCCCCTCCCCCACTCACCTATTGTACTCTATGCTACTTTCTCCCCACCCCCACCCTCCTCTAGCTTATCTCTCCACGCTTCAGGCTCACTGCCTTTATTCCTGATGAAGGGCTTTTGCCCAAAACATCGATTTCGAAGCTACTTGGATGCTGACTGAACTGCTGTGCTCTTGCAGCACCACTAATCCAAACACTCAAAATGAATGCTAACATTGCATTTAACTTGCTAACCGTTAACTGAACCTGCATGTTAACCTTAAAAGAAGTCTGTACAAGGACTCCCAAGTTTCTTTGCAATTCAGACTTCTGAAGCCTTGTCCTATTTAGAAAATAGTCTACATCTCTACTCATACTTTCCCACATTGTATTCCACCTGCCATTTCTTTGCCCAGTCTCCTAACCTATCCATGTCCTTCTGCAGCCTCCCCATTTCCTGAACACTACCTTTCCCTCCACCTATCTTTGTGTCAACTACAACAATACTTTCAGTTCCTTCATCTAGATCATTAATGTTTAATGTGAATAGTCATGGTTCCACAGTGACCACTGCAGAAACCTACTAAAGGGGAACCTCGATTATCCGAATACCAATTACCCGAAAATCGGATTATCCGAAGGAGATCACGAAGTCCCAACAGAAATATTACATCAAAGACGTGTGTCCAACACTGATCGCATCTTTTGGTAACTGATTAAAAGTGCTGCCGGGAACAGTCCTGGACTGATAGGAACGCAGGCACTGTCTGTTGGGAGTTGGGATGCGGTGTTGGACAGGGTTTGGGGGGGTGGGTGGAGGGCGGTGTTGAGAGTGGGCAAGGGCTTCCACGTGCTGTGCTGCTGCTAATCTCCTGAATGGGGAGCAGACTTAATAGAAAACTCTGAGCCCCAGAGAAAAGGCATTGAATCAATTAACTGCATAATCAATTATCCAAACAAAATAGTGCCCGTCCATCTCATTCAGATAATCGAGGTTCCCCTGAATTCACTGGCCACCCTCCTGAGAAAGACCCTTTCATTCCACTCTCTGCCTTCTTCCAATCAGCCAATCTTCTATCTATGCCAGTACCTTGCTCCTGATACCGTGGACTCTTATTTTATTTAGCAATCTTCTGTGTGGCACCTTGTCAAAGGCCTTCTGGAAATCCAAATAGATCATCTCCACTGGGTCTCCTTTATCTAATTTGGTCGTTAGCCTCTTGAAGAATTTTAATAGATTTTATTAAGGGTAGCTATTGTATTTGTACTCTTGAAGTTTAGAAGAATTTAAAAATGTAAAAATGTGAGTCACAAATATGAAACATGGGATTCTTAAAGGGTTTGACAGAGTAGATCCTGAATGGTTGTTTCCTCATCTGGGAGAATCTGGAACCAAACGGCATAATCTCAGAGTAACCGGTAATGCATTTAAGACAGAGATCAGGAGGAATTGCTTCTCTGAAGCATCTTCAATCTGTGGAATTCTTTACCACATGGGACTGTAGAGCTTGGGTTGTTGAGTGTATTTAAGGCTGAGAAAGATTTTTAATCAGTAAGGGAATGAAGGGTTATGGGGATAAAGCAGGAAAGTGGAGTTCAGGATTATCAGATCAGTTGTGATCTCAGTGAATCATGAAGTAGACTGGATGGGCCAAGTTGTCTACTGCTCTTATATTTAGTGGTCTTACACTAAAAGACTTTTCCTTTAACAGACAATCATCTAGTGTATCAATAGGCTGTGCAGCACAATCAAAGGACAGACAGGAGAATTTTATGACATTGCACTTACAAAGATTGGAAAATTATGGGAGGTGTGTGTCCAAATTTCTAAGACGCACGCTAGGGTATACAGAAGGGCCACCGGGAGAGTAAAATTTAAAAAAAATTAGCTTATTGTATCACCACAACTTTCAAATGGTGGAATTTGCAGACAAAAGGGAGCAGAACATGTTTGATTGTTGTGACGGCTCTGATCTCTGTGTATTAATGGTTGGATTGCGTAAAGCAAATGTTACATTTATTTTCTATGCCAGAACGTATTTCCTTTTGAAATAAAAGTGCCATTTCAAAACTCTCATTTTATAGCTATTTTTACAATCATTTTGTTTTATGCCAGAATTTGTATGAAGCCAAGAAGTCAGAATTTTTATGGACTCAGTAAAAGTAAACTTGGCAGTTTCTGTTTTCGCTGTAGAGCAGAAATGATCTCAAGCCACATTTTAAAAGTGCAATGTTATTAAAAAATGGAACAAATCTAACAAAATTTGTATGGGGTTAGTTATGTGTTACAAATGTTACATGACAAATCCAGAGTAATGGTTCAAATGAAAATGCATGACTATTTTGCTTCAGAAATATGGATTTTTATCTAACCGAGAAATGGGGGAAGGAGACAGAGTTGAGGTGGTAGGTGTCAAACCATGTGAGGGATTGAATCACCAAAAAATGCTGATGTCTGAGAAGCCCCACACAATCATGCTGCCTTCTATATTTAATCAGTACTTGTTTGCAGGTGATGATTTGGCGATGCCGGTGTTGGGCTGGGGTGTACAAAGTTAAAAATTACACAACACAAGGTTATAATCCAACAGGTTTAATTGGAAGCACTAGCTTTTGGAGCATCACTCCTTCATCAGATGGTTGTGGAGGCCACAATTGTAAGACACAGAATTTATAGCAAAAGCTTACAGTGTGATGGAACTGAAATTATACATTGAGAATTACCTTGATTGTTTGTTGAGGCTTTCATCTATTCGAATACCATGATAGTTTAACTTCTTTCATGTGTAAATCACAAAACTTTTTTTAAAAAACTTGCATTCTCAGGTTAACTGTAACAATTGGTTTTAGCTAGACAATATATTGAAGGTGTTAGCCCCCTGTGTTCTGTTGTCTGTGCCATAATGTTTAGACTGATTCTAATCTAAAAAGTGAGATAACAGAGTCTTACATGAATTCATGAAGTTTTTGAGCAAAGCACAATGTAACTCTGCAAGTACAAATTCACCCCACAAATGTATATGTATAGGTCTGCATGTGGGTCTTTGTGTGTATGTGTGTGTGTGTGTGTGAGTGTGAGTGTGTGTGTGTCTGTCTGTCTGTCTGTCTGGGTTGGGGGACTGTGTGTGTGAGAGAGAGTGTATATGTGTGTGTATGTGAGTGTAGAGTGTCTTAAGTCTGTGATGGGGTGCATGTGTGAGAGTGGGAGTGTGTGTGTCTGTAGGAGTGTGTGTGTGTGTGTGCCTGGGATGGGGGGTTGTGAGTGTCTGTGAGTGAGAGTGTATATGTATGTGCGGGTTTGCAGGTGGACTTGTTGGACTGGCAGGTTGTTGATTAGAATGTGAAAAGTGGCAACTGACTGAAGGTTTAACCATGCTTTCTGATTTCAACTGCCGATGTGAAATATCTTAAAGTTACGTGATGAGAGTTCAGCAGGATTGGTGGGGCTGCAAATTGACAAACTGATTAGCTTTAATTACCTGACTATGAGAAGTGCCTGTTTGCCTAAGTGAATGGTATTTGTTCACTGGACTTGCTTTGAGACTGAGATTTCACCACTTTAGGAGTGATTCCAAACATTTAAAGTCATTTCTGCAGTCCTGTTTTTTTCAATTTTAATCTGCTTTTCCCGGCTGTCAGCCTTCACTACAACTTGGGAACAGTTTCTGCCACTCCATTTAGGACCTTTGATAAGGAGGAATAGGAATTGCATCAGCAGTAAGTACAAGTCACCACAGTTCCAGATTACACAACTGTTCTCTTTTTAGAAAAAGATGACTGGTGATGATTTTAACTTGGGTGCCGCCACCATGCCTCAGGCAAGGGGTGAGGTTTATGGTAACCAGAGCCAGTACTGGAATTAAACTTGCAGTGTTGGTATCACAAGCAAGTCATCCAGCCAAGTGAGCTAATGGATCCCAGCATCAGTAATAGTAACATCAAAAGCTTCAGGAGTAGTAGCAGCAAAGCCTGAGCTGTCTTCTCAGCCATTGGCCAATTAACAGGACGGATGAGTTGGACATAAGTTCAAATTCAAGGGAGGGATACCATCAGGTAAGATTTCTTCATCTAAGAAGATCAGCTTTCTGCACATGACTGAGTGACAGCTCTTTCAGAGGCACAGACGTCTGAGTTAGTACAGACAGGGTATCCTTTATCCAAAAACTGAAATTATCCAAATTCTGATCTGCGATTGATTCTCAAAGTGTTCAGATAAAGGACAGTCGATGTTAACCCCAGGTAGATTGTTCACCAGATTACATTGGGAAAATATGAGAAGATGGGCTGTGAATTTCAACAGGTACAAATTTTTTCACAGAAATGTCACACAGAGAGAAGTATCTGAGAGCTTCTTTACTTTTGGGTTGAAACTCAGCAGGTACAGGATAAGATCAACGCCGAAAATTCAACTAACCCATCCCAGAGCCTGCCTTTCTTAGATCTTGGCTTTAGATTAATTACAGTATGGAAACAGGCCCTTTGGCCCAACAAGTCCACACCGACCTGCCGAAGTGCAACCCACCCATACCCCTACCCCCTACATTTACCCCTTACCTAACACTATGGGCAATTTAGCATGGCCAATTCACCTGAATTCACCTGACATGCACATCTTTGGACTGTGGGAGGAAACCAGAGCACCCAGAGGAAACCCACGCAGACATGGGGAGAATGTGCAAACTCCACACAGTTTGTGTGAGACGGGAATTGAACCCGGGTCCCTGGCACTGTGAGGCAGCAGTGCTAACCACTGTGCCACTGTGCCACCTGTGAAGCTTGTTTCATGTTCAGTGCACCAGACAACATTTTTACTTCTTCACTAACAGATCCATTCTAATGTAACACAATTAAAGTGCAACTTTTTTTTGACCTATGCAGAGTTTTTCTATTGATCACTAACTTTTGAGATTCAGTCTCACAATAAAATTTCAGTAACTGGTCTTCTGCTTATTTAAATCATATATGGTGGTGACATCTTCTCCATATCCTTCACTCAATCATTTCATAGACTCTCCTCGACACCTACCCTCTCTTTGCTATTGATATTGAATACTGCTTCTTTCCTCTTGCACCATTCATATTTAAAGGCCTTTCTGACATGTTTTTGAGAAAAATAAAATCACTTTTGCATTGAAAAACATCAAAACCCCAAGGCAGGCTGGTGTGACTGTCAACAATGTTGCTGAACAGCTAAAGTTGATGGATTTCAAGTTGGAGCCAGCCAAGGCAATTTGCTGAAATGTCAGAAATGAAAACAAGTGACCCAATGACCTTGAAAGATTTTCTGGGGATCCTCATGTAATTATTTGTAGAGTCTCAACAAAGTTTGGGTTAATTTTCTTCGTGGGGCTGGACACTAAGATTCTGCTAAAAGAGATTTATCTTCCAGTGGAAACATGCCAGAGCTGCTTGATGTGGTTTTTAGGTTATTTCACGTTTCAGATGTGTGGTTAAAGGAGGCCAAACATTTTGCTGCTAATATCTGCAGCTTGCTGGAACAACACCTGCAAATAGTGCGAATCAGTGATCATCAAGGCCACCAAAGAATGAAATGTTTTCACTTTGGTTTCTTTCACAAGCTGTTAGTGACTATCTGCAAACTTACATAAACTGCTGAACACAAATGGATCTCAGATCATAGAGATGGAGAGCAGATAAAAAGGCCCTTCCACCCACATCGGAAATACAACCACCTAACAAGTCGATTTCCATTTTCTAGCACTTGGCCCATAGTCTTGTATGCCTTAGGCATCACACTTCAAGACTTACTAAATGTTTGGAGGGTTTCTGCCCCTGTTAACCTGACAGGCAGTGAGTTCCAGATTCCCATCAGCTCTATGCCCCAGTCATTGATCCCTACGCCAAAGGGAAAAGTTTCTTCCTGCCCACCCCTGTCTGTGCTCCTCATAGTATTATACATCTCAATCATGTTCCCCCTCATTCTCCTCTGCCCCAATCTATCCAATTCTCTCTTCATAACTAAAACTGTCCAGTCAGTCATCCTGGCAAACCACCTCCTCCCCTTCTCCAATGTGATTACATCCCTCCTATAACATGGATCTCAGAACTGCACACCATACTATAGCTGAGGCCTAGCCAATATTTTATACAATTCCTGTACCACCTCCCTACTCTTATTAACTATTTTATCTACCTTAAGGGACGGGAGGGCATGCAAATCATGGTCCCTCTGATTCTTGGTGCTTCCCAAAGTCTTACTGCTCACTATGCATTCCCTTGCCTTGTTTGTCAGGTGACTGAAACCATACTTGCCAGGAAAGTCCACCTTGCTAGTGATGAGGCCCTCAGACTTGCAATGTCTGAATTCCCATAGTTCCTGTGAACCATAGACTGTGCATATATTGATCAAGACATCCTCAGCTCAACCAGCAATATCTCATAGAGTCATAGAGATGTACAGCATGGAAACAGACCCTTCAGTCCAACCCATCCATGCCGACCAGATATCCCAACTCAATCTAGTTCCACCTGCCAGCACCCGGCCCATATCCCTCCAAACCCTTCCTATTCATATACCCATTCAAATGCCTCTTAAAAGTTGCAATTGTACCAGCCTCCACCACTTTCTCTGGCAGCTCATTCCATAAACGTACCACTCTCTGCGTGAAAAAGTGGTCCCTTAGGTCTCTTTTATATCTTTCCCCTCTCATCCTAAACCTATGCCCTCTAGTTCTAGACTCCCTGACCCCAGGGAAAAGACTTTGCCTATTTACCCTATCCATGCCCCTCATAATTTTGTAAACCTCTATAAGGTCACCCCTCAGACTCCGATGCTCCAGGGAAAACAGCCCCAGTCTGTTCAGCCTCTCCCTATATCTCAAATCCTCCAACCCTGGCAACATCCTTGTAAATTTTTTCTGAATCCTTTCAAGTTTCACAACATCTTTCCGATAGGAAGGAGAGCAGAATTGCACGCAATATTCCAACAGTGGCCTAACCAATGTCCTGTACAGCCGCAACATGACCCCCCAACTCCTGTACTCAATACTCTGACTAATAAAGGAAAACATACCAAAAGCCTTCTTCACTATCCTATCTACCTATGACTCCACTTTCAAGGAGCTATGAATCTGCACTCCAAGGTCTCTTTGTTCAGCCACACTCCCTAGGACCTTACCATTAAGTGTATAAGTCCTGCTAACATTTTCTTTCGCTTTTTAAAAATTCATTCACAGGATGAGGACTTTGCTGGCTAGGCTCGCATTGAGGGTTAATCACATTGCTATGGGTCTGGAGTCACATGTTGTTCAGATCAGGTAAATATGGCAGTTTCCTTCCCTAAAGAACACTAGTGAACCAGATGGTTTTTTCCTGACAATTGACAATGATTTCATGGTGATTGTTGGACTCTTAATTCCAGATTCTTTTATTGAATTCAACTTCGACCATCTGCCATGGTGGGATTCCATCTGGGTCTCTGGAATAACTGTCCAGCGTTGATACCACTCGGCCATCAACTCCTCTACTTTATTAATTCTCAGCTGATTTTTTGCCACTGAAGGATATTCCTTCATGGTCTGGTTTCAGTCAGGATAAATCCTTAGAAAGGGAAAGGTGTGGCATGCAAGATCAGTGCTACCTGTGTGGTGAAAAAGATAGAGAGCAGAACACACTATTTATGTTGATGTCACATTGATAATAATGGGGAAATTAGTGGAATTGAAGAGCAGCAAATCCCCAGGGCCTGATGATTACCATTCACTGATGTTAAAGGAAAGCACAGCGCCAATAATCTAACCATAATCTTTCAGAGTTCTCTGGATTCAGGAGTTGTACATCTGGATTGGAAATTTTTTTATGTTACTCCACTCACAGAGGTAAACCAGGGAATTACAGATTAGTCAGCCTGACATCTTTAAAAGTAAATTGTTGGAGTCTATAATCAAGAACAGTATAACTGATCACCGTGAAAAATGTAAGTTAATCATAGAGGGTTAATATGGACTCATAATGGGTGGTCATGCCTGACAGACCTCATAGAGTATTTTTGAAGAAATGACAAAAGTTTTGGACAGAGGTACATCGATGAATGTTGTTTACATGGACTTCCAGAAGGATTTTGATTAAGTCCCATATAAAAGACAGTCAGCTAAGGTGGAAGCCCACAAAATGGAGGGAAAGTTATTGACAAGGCAGGAAACAAAGAGTTGGAATAATGGGTAAGTCCTGACTTGATGGGTCTGGTCTGTCCCTCCTTGCTATGGCAGCGATGCAGTGGCTTTGGTGTCAGCTTGTCAGTGACAAACATGGTGGGTCCAGTCCAGAAATCCTTGCTTTGGTGGCCTCAGGGATGTCTTAAGTGGCAGCATCCTGTAGCCACTCTGAAAACCAAGAACCCTGGAGGAACTAAAGATGAACTTCTGCAGCTTCACCCTTGATGGGGTTTGTCCAATACATCACATCAGTAGTATGACACTTTGATCTTTTACTTTACAAATTCTGCATCCTATGTATCCTGTCCCAATACCTACATGATGAAGGAGCAGCGCTCTGAAAGCTTGTACTTTCAAATAAACCTGTTGGACTATAACATGGTGTTGTGTGATTTATACCTTTATTCCTGATACAGGCAGTTCTTCTAAACGTGATGGTTGCATTGTTGTGCAACCTCGCATTATACAAAAATCACGTTTTAGAAACAGCAGTTAAAGTGTTGGCAACGTAATTGTGTTACAGCCAACACATGTTTTAAAAGTTTGCGCTTTAGAAATAGCCTCTCCAACTCATCAATCGTGTTACAGTGAATTTACATTAATGAAACACACGTTATAGCAACATAATCTGTCTTGACCAAAACCTATCCCAATTCCTGGTTTCTTAATTTAGGTGATCCTTCTCTATTGTACTATTGTGCAAACTAATTAACAAAATCACCTTCTCCATCATTTCCTAGATTCCTGTCCTTCCTGAATATCTTATATCCTTCAATATTCAGGCAGCAATCCATGTTTTCCTACAACCATGTCTTTGTAATGGCCAGCAGATCATACTTACTTCTTTCTATTTGCACTAACAGTTCATTTATTTGTGCATTCAAATACAGAGTCTTGAGTTTTATTCTTTTTGTAAACCATTAGCCTTATTGGTGATTTCCTCTCAGATTTGTTTTCTCTATCCCTTCCTGTCATGGTTTGTTTATCATTTCCAACATTAATACTTTTCTCTTTTAC
Organism: Chiloscyllium punctatum; assembly: GCF_047496795.1. Lineage (NCBI taxonomy): Eukaryota > Metazoa > Chordata > Chondrichthyes > Orectolobiformes > Hemiscylliidae > Chiloscyllium > Chiloscyllium punctatum. The sequence continues at coordinate 39,771,431 of NC_092744.1, forward strand.
CTTGTCTCTGCTCTTTGATTTGCCATATCATTCCAAATTTGATCCATTGCCCCCACTGTTTGGTTTAAAGCTCTCTCTACTTCCTACTTACACATTGTGCCAGAACACCATTCCCAGTAGGGTTCAGGTGTAGACTGTCTCACTGTATACATTCCATGTCCCCAGTACTAGTGCAGGAGCCCCACAAACCAGAACCCACTTCTCCAAAAGCTGATCTCTGAACCACAGATTCATTTCTCTAACCTTGTTTACCTTATGTCAATTTGGCCTGGCTTATGTAAAGATTTAAGGAAAACTTCACTTAATTATGGCAAGTTCAGTTCCTTCTGCTCCTCCTAAATTTCCTTCTGGCGTTCTGACAATATATGATCTTGGTTGATCTATTTGTCTGATGACAGTGGCCTCTGACTACCTGTACCTTACAGTCTTTCTGCCCTGGCCTTATATTTGTCAGACTTTTCACCATGCCTAGACTTGCACCACCTATGTCATTTTTTTGCAATGGCTTTTCTCTGGTTGTTTTAGCTTTCTGGCGTCTTTCGAGATTACAAAGAGTCTTGTGAACTAGGGTCTGCACAGCCTTGAATGCTTTTTTCTGCTTCTCCATTTAATTGAACATAGAGTCGAGAATTTATCAGCTGGTTAACGCTTGTCTCCAAAGCAAACTTACTGAAATCTGCATTCATCAATTAATGTCCATTGTCCAATTCTCAATCTTCTGGGAAACTGTGTATCACAAGGGTCCTTTTCAGTATGAAGATCATTGAGCCTGCTGTGCTTAATTGAAGCCCTGCCACGCCAATGCATCTTGAATAATAGTTGACTAGGATTAAATACATTTTCCTATGAAAAATCAAACAAATCCACAGCTAGCCTTTCCTGGCCCCTTTCAGGAAATCTTGTTGAGATCATTGGCTTTGTGAGCACTAAGCAGTGTATTGCACATGTTGACATAATGGAAAGTAACTCTATAATAAAAGCAAAGCACTGCCGATGCTGGAAATCTGAAATAAAAACAAAAGATGTTGGAGAAATTCTGCAGGTCTGAAACATCTGTGAAGAGAGAAACAGAGCCCAAAGAGAGAAAATGCTGGAAAATCTCATAGCGCCAGAGACCCAGGTTCAATTCCTGCCTCAGGCAACTGATTGTGTGGAGTTTGCACATTCTCCCCGTGTCTGCGTGGGTTTCCTCCGGGTGCTCCGGATTCCTCCCACAGTCCAAAAATGTGCAGGTTAGGTGAATTGGCCATGCTAAATTGCCCGTAGTGTTAGCTGAAGGGATAAATGTTTGACATAATGGAAAGTAACTCTATAATAAAAGCAAAGCACTGTCGATGCTGGAAACTGAAATAAAAACAAAAGATATTGGAGAAATTCTGCAGGTCTGTAACATCGGTGAAGAGAGAAACAGAGCCCAAAGAGAGAAAATGCTGGAAAATCTCAGCAGGTCTGGCAGCATCTGTAAGAAGAGAAAAGAGCTGACATTTTGAGTCTAACTGATGCTTTGTCAAAGCTGCTGCCAGACAGATGCTGCCAGACCTGCTGAGATTTTCCAGCATTTTCTCTTTTGGTTTCAGATTCCAGTATTTGCAGTAATTTGCTTTTATCCAGAGAAACAGAGCCATGGTTTTAAATCCAGTATGGCTGCTACAGAGCAGAATATAATTTTCTATGTTATTGGAAATGCCTAGCAACTTCTGCACTGATACCTAGATGACCCCTGTTGAGTTTCTGTGGGATTTCTCAATGTGTCGACTTTGATATAATTTTTTTTTGGTCTTACCCTAGAAAACTTTCCACTTTTGTCATTTTTTTTTTTGAGTTGTGGAAGCTTTTCACCACTTGGTTGGCAGGATTATATTTCAACCAACTTGAATGATGTATCTGTAGCTACTTTAAAGAATAGCCCTCAATTATAATGCGCTAGAATATCAGTAGAAAATAGCTATTCTTTAATTCTTTCTGAAGTTCCTGGCTATTCCTGATTCCAATCCAGATGGCTATTTATTTCCTTTACAGGATTCTAGACATTGTCCTTTTGAAAATCTCTGATGCAAAGGAGATCCCTATTGGTAAAAGGTTGAAGCAATATGCCATAATGTAATAAATATAGTCTTAACATTTGGTCTAAGCGTATCTACCAGAATCTACTGTTTGCATCCAGTTTTGTGAAAAACTTTGTTATTGCCAATATTCTCAAACTATCATTGTCAGTCAAAACAGGATAGTTTCCCTCCTCACTCCTTGCTTAACTGAATGAAATCCACATTTAACTTTAGTTCTCCAGTTGACTTGGGAACAGTTATTAGCCCTGAGCACCACTATGTTAGTCCTGCCATTGGCAGCATGAACCCTCTTCCCATCATGCTATCTGAGACTTTACTTTTCACATCAAAGGAGAAGGGATTTTCCTGTGAATCTATAAACAGATGGATTTAGCATTTTCTTGCCTGGTAAAGAGACAGTCCAGCTTCAATTTGTCGAAACCTTTGCATAGCTTTAGAATTCTTGCCAAAATTCTCTTAATTTATCCTTCAACTTTCTTCAATAGATGTTATTACTTAAACAATAATGGCACAATGGTTCTTGCTTTTCCACATATTTTGAAAAAGATTTTAACTGGTCACATACGGCAAATTACAGCAAAAGCCACAAAATATAATTGCTGCATTTTGCATTCCAAAAACGGTTGAATTTGTAATGTTACAGTTATCTGCTGGTAACTTGCCGAGTATGTTGGAAACATGAGGTATTTTTGTATGCCAGCTCATCAAATGCAAATTATTGCAGGATGATTTTATTCACTGCCAGGTATTCATCATGATCTTCCACATTAAAACTCGAGAAGATGAGGAAAGGATGACTGATTGGTTCAAATTAGCATTGAACTGGAAACTCTGATCCCCAAGGAGTTACATAGATCTTATATACATTCAATTAACCAAGCACAAGAACAAAGAACAGTTCAGCTCAGGAACAGACCTTTCAGCCCACCAAATCTGCATGAACACATGATGCCTTTCTAAACTTAGAAAGTTTTGCCTCTACGCAGTCCATATCCCTCCATTCCATATTTGTCAAGATGCCCCTTAAACATTATTATGGTATCTGCCTCACCACTTTTCTGGCAGCACATTCCAGGTGCTTGCTGTCCTCTGTGTAAAAGTCTACTTCTTACATCTCCTTTAAACTTACCCCTTTTTGACTTAGACTTATGTCCTTTAATAATTGACATGTCAGTCCTGGGAAAAATACTCTAACTATCCAGTCTACCTATACCTTTCATAATTTTGTCAATTTCTGTCAGGTCTCTCCTCAGCCTTCAACTTACAAATGAAAACAGACCACATTTGTCCAATCTCTCCTCAAAGCTAATACCCTCCGAATATTGCAAATGTGGATTAACTAAAGTTGCCAACTTTTATATTCTGTGCCCCAACTGATGAAGGCAAGCATGCCATATGCCTTCTTGACTACTTTATCCACTTATGTTGCCACGTTTAGGGAACTGCAGATCTTCACATCTTGATCCCTCTGTATGTTCATGCTTCTGTTAATTATAAAGTTATCTCTTTAATTCTGTGTAAATAAATAAAATTAGCATGAACTAGAACAAGTATTGTATGGACCACCTGTAGAATGATAGAATTATTACTTGCTTGTAAAATAAAACAAAATTATTTACTTTGAACAGAGGTTTTTGTATTGTCATAACTTTAAGTTGAATAATGTCAACACATTTTGGCCTTGGTATCTATCAGTGGTAGAACTGTCACTTCTTGAAGATCTTGTTTCAATCTGCAAGAAAGTTTTCAGTTGGTAGTCTGAGATGATATGTTTGTTCATTACTGTCCAAATATGACATAGTCAGAGCTGTGATTTTCAGCTAAGATCTTAAATGCAATTTCACTCCGGTAGATGTAAAGATTTTCATTGCACTATTTGAAGTAGAATGGAGGAGTGTACTCACTATATTGCATAACATTTAGCCCTCAAACAGCACAAATGATCTAGTTTTCACTGCAATGTCTGGGATACATTTTTGTATGCAAATTAGCTGCTGCATTTCTCTATATTACAATATTGACTAATTCTCAGAAGTAAATTCCTGTCAAACCTTTGAGCTGAAGCTGCTTGAACTTCAAACATTTATTTCAGATAGAATCATAGAATCCCTACAGTGTGGAAGCAGGCTATTCAGCCCATTGAGACCACAGTCCACTCTGAATCACAATGGTATCCAGGATTTCTCACATAGAGTCATAGAGTCATAGAGTCATAGAGATGTACAGCATAGAAACAGACCCTTCAGTCCAACCCGTCCATGCCGACCAGATATCCCAACCCAATCTGGTTCCACTTGCCAGCACCCAGTCCATATCCCTCCAAACCCTTTCTTATACCCATCCAAGTGCCTTTTAAATATTGCAATTATACCAGCCTCCACCACATCCTCTGGCAGCTCATTCCATACATGTACCTCAGCGTAAAAAGGTTGCCCCTTAGGTCTCTTTTGTATCCTTACCCTCTCACGCTAAACCTATGCCCTCTAGTTCTGGATTCCCCCACCCCAGCGAAAAGACTTTGTCTATTTACCCATTCCATGCCCCTCACGGTGGCACAGTGGTTAGCACTGCTGCCTCATAGCACCAGAGAACCGGGTTCAATTCCTGCCTCAGGCGACTGACTGTGTGGAGTTTACACATTCTCCCCGTGTCTGCGTGGGTTTCTTTCGGGTGCTCCAGTTTCCTCCCACAATCCAAAAATGTGCAGGTTAGGTGAATTGGCTAATGTAAATTGCCCATAGTGTTAGGTGAAGGGATAAATGTACGAGAATGGGTCTGGGTGGGTTACGCTTCGGTGGGTCGGTGTGGACTTGTTGGGCCGAAGGGCCTGTTTCCACGCTGTAAGTAATCAAGTGGGCGACACGGTGGCACAGTGGCTAGCACTGCTGCCTCACAGTGCCAGAGACCCGGGTTCAATTCCTGCCTCAGGCAACTGATTGTGTGGAGTTTGCACATTCTCCCCGTGTCTGCGTGGGTTTCCTCCGGGTGTTCCGGTTTCCTCCCACAGTCCAAAAATGTGCAGGTTAGGTGAATTGACTATGCTAAATTGCCCGTAGTGTTAGGGGCAGAGGTGAATGTAGGGGAATGGGTCTGGGTGGGTTGCGCTTCGGCAGATCGGTGTGGACTTGTTGGGCCGAAGGGCCTGTTTCCACACTGTAAGTAATCTAATCTAAAGATAAAGTCACCCCTCAGCCTCCCACGCCTCAGGGAAAACAGCCCTAGCCTATTCAACCTCTCCCTATAGCTCAACTCCTCCAACCCTGGCAACATCCTAGTAAATCTTTTCTGAACCCTTTCAAGTTTCACAACATCCTTCCAATAGGAAGGAGACCAGAATTGCATGCAATATTCCAACAGTAATCTAACCAAAGTCCTGTACAGCTGCAACATGACCTCCCAACTCCTGTACTCAATACTCTGACCAATAAAGGAAATGCCTTCTTCACTATCTTATCTACCTGTGACTTCACTTTCAAAGAGCTATGAACCTGACTCCAAGGTATCTTTATTCAGCAACACTCCCTAGGATCTTACCATTAAATGTATAAATCCTGTTGAGATTTGCTTTCCAAAAATGCAGCACCTCACATTTATCTGAATTAAACTCCATCTGCCACTTTTCAGCCCATTGGCCCATCGGATCAAGATCCTCTTGTAATCTGAGGTAAACTCCTTCGCTGTCCACTACATCTCCAATTTTGCTGTCATCTGCAAACTTACTAACTATACCTCTTATGCTCAAATCCAAATCATTTATATAAATGATGAAAAGTATTGAACCCAGCACTGATCCTTGTGGCACTCCACTGGTCACAGGCATCCAGTCTGAAAAACAATCGTCCACCACCACCCTCTGTCTTCTACCTTCGAGCCTTGGTCCAGCCTTGAGCTGTCTTGCCATTCTTAATCAGTTTTAATGCTATGGAAAACATATTGAGGATTAGATTACTTACAGTGTGGAAACAGGCCCTTCAGCCCAACAAGTCCACACCGACCTGCTGAAGCGCAACTCACTCCAGACCCATTCCCCTATATTTACCCCTTCACCTAAGGCAATTTAGCATGGCCAATTCACCTGATCTGCACATTTTTGGATTGTGGGAGGAAACCAGAGCACCCGGAGGAAACCCACACAGAATGTGCAAACTCCACACAGAAAGTTGCCTGAGGTGGGAATTGAACCTGGGTCTCTGGCGCTGTAAGGCAACAGTGCTAACCACTGTGCCGCCGTGCCACCCATAAGGCTAGCAATTGTTGCCTACAACTATTGCACTTGAACTGAACGGCTCACTGAGTCATTTAACAGGGCAGTTAAGAGACAACCTCATGGCTGTGAACCTGAGACCAGACTCAGTAAAGATAGCGATGTCCTCCCTGATGATTTTTACTCCAAAGAGAGGTAGCTTCACAGTAGTAGCTGACACAAATGTAAACACGTTTTCCCAATGCATTCGTATTACCCTGGGCCTCTAGATGACTAGTTTAGTGACATTACCATTACACAACTATACTTGTCCTCCCAACCCCACCTCAGTTTATCTGGAATAAAATTGTGATTAATACACCGGTCAAAATTAATGTGAATATCCTAATTTTGTCTGGTTGATACTGCAGATCTGTAGGTCTGACCTTGCAGGTATCTGTAGAGGCATGGGCCTTCCACAATTGCTTTATCGTGATCCATGTCTAGTTTCATTTGTGCAATCTTCATGGAAGGCTTGCTCAGCAGTAATTCTCATTGGAGACTACATCAGTACTAAAAGAGAGCCATATCCCTGCTATTTTGCATTGAGTCACAATTCTTTAGTTATTTCAATATGTTATAATTCCTGAACCAAGCAGAATATTCATTCTCCCTTACTTAACTTCAATCCTTAGAAGTAAGTGAATCTAAATAACACTTTAAGCAATTTGTTCCGCTCTATCAAGATGCAAACACTTTCTAATAACATGGTAAAATTTAAATGATTCTGCAGTTATTACAATCATGATCGAATTAAAGTTCCTTGTAACAACAGCAAACTTTTTATTAAATGGCACTAATGGGACCAGAGTGTGCTGGTTGATCAAATATTCTGAACAATCAAAAGGTACACATAACTCCAGTAAACCCTGACCAAGCGACCCTTCGAGACATCAACATCCTTTAAAATATCTAGTTAAAAACTCCTAAAATCAATGTTAGAACACACAGTAAGTAATAAAAGTGTAATTTAGAGGGTTATACACATCAATGATATGTTTTATTTAAAGCATAAATACTTGGACATCAAGTTGGATTGCAGTATTTGACATAAATAACTTTCACTGGTTCATCAAGAGGGCCGGTTGATGAGATATTGGTTGAAACAAAGTGTTACTGCTTGCTATCTTCAACTTCTGTTGTTTTGCTTTGAACAGTTCATCATATAATGATCTTGAGAAGTATATGAAACACCTGTAAACTGGGGTTCACTCATTGTTTTTAGAATAGATTAGATTAGACTCCCTACAGTGTGGAAACAGGCCCTTCGGCCCAACAAGTCCACACCGACCCTCCGAAGTGTAACCCACCCAGACCATTTCCCTCTGACTAATGCACCTAACACTATGGGCAATTTAGCATGGCCAATTCACCTGACCTGCACATCTTTAGAATATGGGAGGAAACCAGAGCACCCGGAGGAAACCCACACAGACACAGGGAGAATGTGCAAACTCCACACAGACAGTCATTACACTAATCTTGTCATCTGCTATGAGATTCAGATCATTCCTTCTGCCTCTACTGTTATTCGGACAATTGTATGCCATATGTGAATAACTTCAAAAGGGGATAATCATTGAGTCTTTCAACCTATGTGTCACCATGGACAATTTGATTTACACCATCAAAGCTGCTGGAAATGGCTCCTTCCCCGGAATACATTTTAAAAGCATCAGACATCCAATCCTAAAGGTGTCTCCTGAAAATGGGATGGCAGTTAAAAGTCTGTATGCAATACTTTAGCACAATCCATTTGAATGTTAGCACTGATACAGGAAATACCAAATTGAATTGCTGCAATCTTTTATATTGCCTGTTAACATCCATTATATATATTCCTCTGTGGATTAACCATTTGGCTTCCAAATCTGACCAAATCCTACAAGCATGTAATAGATCATCTTTGATTCTTGAAGATCCAAACCTTCATCAGTGTCCAATTGATGGATAACCAGCTCACAAAATAAAAACAGAAATTGGTGAAAAAAACTGAACGAGCATGGCAGCATCTGTGGAGAGAGAATCAGAGCTAACATTTTGAATCCAACGTGACTTCTTCAGAACTAGAAGTGATTATAAAACGGTATGATTTATGCTGTAGATAGAAGGAGAGCAAAACTGATGGGGAGGGTGATAAGGGAGTGCTAGAGATGTAAAATAGGTCTAAACTATAGGTGCAAACAGAATAAAATGGATCCTCTGTGCTGAGGGAAAAGTCAACAAGACAGAAACATGGCTGGGTTGGAGGTGTGGATCAGCGGGGTTTGTAATCAAATAGGGTGGCATGGTGGCTCAGTGGTTGGCCTGCAGCCTCACCACACCAGCATCCCAGGTTTGATTCCAGCCTTGGGTGACTGTCTGTGTGGAGTTTGCACATTCTCCCTGTGTCTGCATGGGTTTCCTCCCACAGTCCAAAGATGTACAGGTCAGGTGAATTGGCCATGCTAAATTGCCCGTAGTGTTAGGTGCATTAGTCAGAGGGAAATGGGTCTGGGTGGGTTACTCTTTGGAGGGTAGGTGTGGACTTGTTGGGCCGAAGGGCCTGTTTCCACACTGTGGGGAATCTAGTCGAAATGGAGGAGAGGTTTCATGCTCTGATATTGTGAAACTCAATACTGAGTCCTCGAGACTCAAAGACAAGACCATCAATCAAAACATTTTAATAGGTGTAATGCATTATCCAAGATGCATATACATCATCAAGCACCATATAAATTAACAGCCATAATAAAAGAAAAGGTCAGCAATACAAAATAGCCAATTCTCCCAGCTTCATTGAAATTTTGTTCCGTGGTTAATGTGTCATGACTAAATGAGCAGACTACATGTAAACGCTACAATTCAGTCAATTCCCAATTCATTGTTTTCTTTTCATTTGTTTCAGTACCGGAATTTCAAAAATGAATAGGGATACTGTAGAAAAAAACCCAAAAGAACTGCAGATGCTAGAAATCAGAAACAAAAACAGAAATTGCTGGAAACACTCAGAGGGTCTAGCAGCATCTGTGAAGAGAAATCAGTGACCCAAGTCACTGTTTTTGGCCCAGTGACTCTTCTTCAGAATGTTCTGAAGGGTCACTGGCCCTGAAACATTAATTCTACTTTCTCTGCACTAATCTGTTAACTCAGATCTGGGTATCCAAGAGGTGCAATGGGCCATTAGCAGCAGCAGAATTGTAATCCAGCACAATTTTGCAATCTCATGGCCAAAATATCCCCACTCAACCATTACTATCAATCCAGTGGATCAATCTTGAATCAATGGAGGGTGCAGAAGGGCATGCCAAGAGCAGCACCAAGCACACCTAAAAATGAGGTGCTAATCTCGTGATGCTACAACAGCTTGTATGCCAAACAGCATAAGCGGCAAGTGGAAACGTGAAGCAGTTCCACAACCAACAGATCAGATGGAAGGTTTGCAGCCCTATCATATCCAGTCGGGAATAGCAGTGGACTATTAAACAAAAGTTCTGTTTTTTGTAACCACCTGCCTCATCACTTATATTCACTCTGCAAAGTCTTCACCCTTTCCTTAACTATGTCATTCCTACCAACATGTACAACTTTGTATTACTTTGAATTTGTAATATTGGCAGAAACACATTTGTTTATTTACAAAAAGCTTTGAAAGAATCTTAAATATAAATTTAATCAGAAATATATGTTCAGAATTCCATAGCTGATCATGCAAGGAGATTAAAAGACACTTTGTATTTAGGATCTATCTGCTTTATTCCATGTCTTTGAAATCAGACTAATTCATTACCATGTTTCCTGTGGATACAGCTGAAGGAGTAGAATAGGGAATTTCACAAAAGTCACATTAGTTTGATTACATCTCAGATATAAATCAATATCTGTGCTCTTTGCAAATCTTTGTTTCTCCTTCCAGGTTTCATATTGCTCTCCAAATGTTCGATGTCAAGGATACTCAGATCTCTGAAAACTTGATTTCTGCCACTTCAAATTGTATACTTGACGATACTTAAGAATGATCCAGCTTCAGCTGTCTTCTGTTTTATAGACTGACCGCTCTGGAACTGCTTCACCTGTGCCCAATACTTCCTGTTGATGATGAGGCTGCAGTTTTTAAAATTAACAGTTCATGAAGGTGACTTAAAACTACTGTACTTCTAAAAAAAACTCTCCAACCTGCTATCAGGAAGTGTTATGGAAATGACTGGCTTTTTATAAACATTATTTTGATTAAATGTATGGGCAATTTCAGGTTCTAATTGTCTCCTGAACATTCTTGATACCTATTTAAATAGAGCCTTGTGAGAATGGTTGTCTGTGTTTTGTCGCAAGTTACTTATCTGATAGCTAATTTCCAGTGAAAAATAACTGTCTTTGATTTATTTGATATTTTTTCTTTAAAATATAAACGATGTGACAATATAATGCTGAAGCATAGGATTGAGTACATGAAGATGCTGTGACGCAAAGGCTAGTGTCCCTGCCTCTGAGGCAAAAGTTCCAGATTCAAGTTCCATTCCAGCACTTGATGGCCAAGAAAGGTGTATCATAATGTGACCAAATAGTTAATTATTAATTCTATAGTTAATTCTGTATGAGCCAATGGCAGGTGAAAAGAGCTGGGGAGGTTCCTGGTCAGTGATGAGAAAGAAAGAAAATTGGAGCCTTTATCATCACAATTCACATGGCAGTCCATGGTCAGTTGTCTGATGTGAATCAAATTGGTGCCAACTGCCTGGGGTAGACTCTCACTCTGGCTATAGTGTATCTGGGCCTTTCCTTCTTGCCCTAAGTGGTAAAAGACAATGTGTTGTGGGTTAGACCTGCCTCCAGGCAGACAACTGAACAAGAAGGATTGAATATATGCTGTTCAATGAAATCATTTGGCTCTGGCCTTCAATTAACCACCTAGGCCTAATTTAAACTATAATTGATACATTCCAATTCAACTTCTATCAAATTTTTAAAAATTCAGTCACCTAATCAGACACTGAATGTTTTTGAAAGTAGCTATGTCTAAAATATAATCCACTGTCAGAAACAATGAGCTCATCCAATACTTGAAAAACAACAAAACTTAAAATTCAAAAAATGACAGCTTCTTTCATATTGATTTATTTTAAAACCGTGTTCCTAAATTGAAAAGTTATGGGCAGGATTTTCCACACTTAGCCCCCTTCTGTAGTTGTTGGTGGAAACATTTGCCAATTGGGATATAATGCACTAATCGGTCAGCTTTGTCAAAGTTCTTTCCCAAACTCATGTATTATTCTTCCAGTTCTGGGCTTCCCCAACCAATCAGGGAATATGTGTTGGATAACATCCCTCAACAACTAACAAAGGATCTCTATTTAAAAGGACACCTTGCTGAAAATGCTTAAAAAGACAGCACTGTCTGAAGCATAAAAAGTAGTGGCAGCCTCTTTATGAACAATGATTCCTGTCTATGTGAATGCAATCATCAACCTCTGAAACTGTGTAAATCCTGCAAGTTAACCGAAGCCTCCTCCATCAACCCTTGGGATCTGACTGGCTTGATCCGTGTCAAAATGAACATAGTATGGCAAACATGTTATCAGTATCTTGGCTTCAGATTGAGTTATCACCAACTGATCCCCTGTTAGGAACCGGACATGAAGAAATCGACGACCCAGGTTACCTTGACATCCTAGCCATTTGCTCCTCTTGGGTCAAGGTCTACTTTCAAAGGCTGTCAAATCCTATGACCATCTGTTCTGAGAGTCTGCGCCTCCTGAGGTATTCAGTTTAGAAAAATCAAGGAAACAATACCATGGTCTAAACACCTTCTTGTTCAGGTTATCAGCTCTTTCAATTTGCGCCTGTGTATCCATCCTCCCTCTGCCATGTGGTCTGCATGTCTGTGGAGAAGGCACAGCTGCTGCTTCTAAAGTTACTACTCCGTTGCTATGGGGGAGCTAGCTGCAGCCTAACCTTAGTTGTCTATGTGACTGCATAGTAAGGAGCTCTTGCATTGCAAGGAATTCTCACACATAAAAAAAGTTGAGATTGAGCTCAGTGGACTCAAACCACTTAAAATTTATTGAAATGAAGCTTCAGTTCCCAAAACGAATCATTGACTTTAGGCTTAAAGAAGTGCTTCTGACAGTGTTAACCTTTCACTGAAGTTAGCCATAGACCAGTTGATTTCAACCTTTATACTATTGCTATCAGGTAAGTTTTAGTCAACAATTTATTGATGTTCACTCAATACTTCAATTTGGCAAGATGTAGCAATTTTATGGGACCCGCGCACTGGCTGGAAATGTCAGAAGGCAAAGTTAACGAATCTCCAACATCTGTATATCCCAAGGACTGCTAATTGTATTAAACAGCATATCCCTTCAGCTGTTTGCAACAAACAGGTACTGACTGTACCCACCCAGCCAATACTTGCAAACCTCAAACCACATTGTCCAACATTAGATGAGATTCTGCAATGGACATTTGTTAAATTATCCTGTGTATGAACCATGGAATTATGCAACTACATACATTAATAGACAATCCTTGTTCTTTGCAGACTGAAATAATATATGCATGACTCAACAACACAGCTGGCACTTATTTTCTGGTTCATTTCTCGGGGCAATATCTTGCCAAATCAGAGTCAACCTTTCTGGTTTAAACTTTGCCATTTGATTATCAGTTGTCATCTAACTGCTGTGTTCCCATTACATGGTAGTGCCTTGACAAATAAGAGACCAGTTATCTTCTCACAGTGTAAAAAAGTTGCTTTCCTTTTGCATTGGTAATTCTTGTCAATTGCCCTGGTGACTGCAAGATGAAAAGCTTTCAATCAAATGTGTTTTTATCAGCAAAACATAATCTCCTAATTGTCTTAATTGGTTCCTGTCAGATCCAAGAGAAGTTCCTCACTGGACACAAAATTTAGGCCAGGAAAACATTGAAGAGAGTTAAATGAGAGTTTGGATCTCAACCTGATGTCAGTTTAGGGATTCAATCTGAACACACACAAAAATCCATCTTATCTGATAAAACTTTTACCTTCATAGGCAGAATTTAATGGAGCCTGCCAGAGTGAATAAAATGGTCTGGATTTGAGAGACGACCCCTATCTAATTCCTGGCTTTGTGAAAACTTAACTTAGTGAAGGGTGGGAATGGACCAATGCTGGAATGGACAGGATGTCAGGGTTATAATTAATATCCCTGAACCCATCACGATTTAATGCTGGTTCAGGGATTTTATGGAACCCAGGCGAGTTTCTGGTGCCTCCTAGAAAATACCCAGCAAATCCTGTCAGGTTTGCCCTGTGGTCCCCTCCAGGGGGAGGGGTGTGCCTCTAGTGACAAGTGACTCCCCTGGCATCTGACATCCCTACCCAAATTGCTGATAATCTCAACTCCCCACAATCACCATCCTGCCCCTCATATCTCCAGCGATCTAGCGATGGTCCATGATGACGATCTCAAAGCATTACTGACAGCACCTATCATTTTGGATGGCGCTGCATGTAATGGAGTGGCTTCGGCTCTTGTGGCAGGATTTCCACATCTCTTGGGGCCTTAAATGCATGAAGAAGACAGCACTGGCCAGTTAAGTGCCTGATTGCACATGGGCTCGCTGTATCATAGGAACTAATTTCGGTCCTGTCTGTCACCTAAGTTACTTCAACATTTGATGTATCATTTTAACCAAATGCTAACAAAGTAGGAAATTCACAAAACAATCTTCTTAATGAATCAAAGGATGTTGTGAAACTTGAAAAGGTTCAGAAGAGATTTACAAGGATATTGCCAGGACTGGAGGATTTGAGCTATAGCAAGAGGCTGAACAGGCTGGGGCTGTTTTCCCTGGAACATTGGAAGCTGAGGGGTGACCTTAGAGGTTTATAAAATCATGAGGACCATGGATAGGGTAAATAGACAAGATCCTTTCCCTGGGATGGGGAAGTCCAGGGTTTAGGGTGAGAGGGGAAGGATATAAAAGGGACCTAAGGGGCAACCTTTTCACACTGAGTGTATGGAATGAACAGCCAGAGGAAGTGGTGGAGGCTGGTACGATTACACTGCAGGGCGTGGAGTGTTTTATTTCCCCCTCCAACTCTATTTTGACTTGATCCCTGCCCTCCCCCTCTCCTTTTTGATCATTCAGCATTGCCTTTTGTTGAGAAGGGCATTGCTTGTCACTTTAGCAAAAGTGGGTACTGCAGATGCTGCAGATTAGAGTCAAGATTAGAGTATTGCTGGAAAAGCACAGTAGGTCAGGCAGAATCCGAAGAGCAGGAAATCGATGTTTCAGGCCAAAGCCCTTCATCAGGAAAGCCCTTTTCCGTCTACTTTCCTGCTCCTCGGATGCTGCCTGACCTGCTGTACTTTTCCAGCACTACTCTAATCTTGACATATTCTTGTCTCTAGCCACTCGGGTGTTTCCTTTCTTCCTGGTGGTGGAATATAAATAAAGATTTCTGCGCTAGTTGTTTTTCATTGTTTCTTACACCTGCACACACACGACATGGGTGCTGGGGAGAATAAGCCATACCATTGTTTGTTGGTAGTGTGGGGGTAAAAAAACCCAAGAGATTAGAATCTCTTTGGAAAAGAAAAAGGCCTCCAGAATCTCCTCAGTTCAGGGGTCTGTGCTGTGGCAAGGAAAACTGATTTCTGTGCTGGCTGAGTTAAAGCCATTAAAAAATATAAAAACAGGAGGTTCTGTGGTGCTGTGAACCATGTGTAATTGGGGTGTAAGAGTCTGCAGTCTCTTTTTGTTTTCCTCAAGAATTGTCTTTCATGTTTTTGGTTACACTTTAGCCCCACACTCCTGATTTTTGGTCTCCCAATGCAGAGGGGGGAGGGCAGGACAGAGGACCTCCTCGGGGGCCTGTTCCTGGGCCTGGCCAAACTGGCCATAAACAGGTCCAGGCAGTGGGCCGTGGAGGGGTTCGTTAGGGCCAATTGCCTGCCCCTCTTCCAAGGTTATGTCAGAGCCCAGGTGTCCCTGGAGAAGGAGCACGCGATGCCTACCAGCACCCTCAAGGGTTTCAGGGAGAGGTGGGCACTGTAGGCTGTGGAGTGTTTTATTTCTCCCTTTGATTCTATTTTGCTTTGATCTCTGCCCTCCCCTTCACCATTTTGATCACTCAACTTTGCCCTTTGATGAGGAGGACGCTGCTTATCACTGGCCACTCAAGTGTTTCCTTTCTTCCTGGTGGTGGAATATGAATAAAGTTTTCTGCACTCGTTTTTTCAGTGTGTCCTACACCTGCAAACACATGACATGGATGCTGGAGAATAAATAAGGATCATTGCTCTTTGGTGGGAGTGTGGGCGTTTATCAAAAGAAAAGCAGGAGGTTTTGTCAAAGGTTCTGTTCATTCTGAGAACTGGCTTTGAGGGAGCTGGATCAGTGTCAAGGACTGTCCATGTGTAAATAAATAATGACTTAGTGATGGGATACCTACCGCTGTGGAGTTATTTCACTGTCCAAGGCCCCAAACACACCTTCCAGGTGCTGAAGCATTTTACTTAAACTTTTTTCAACCTAGTCTACTGTATTCACTTTACCAAAGAAAAAGGTCTCCTTTCCATTGAAAAGACCAAATAGAGACTGGGTGACCTCTTTGCAGAACATGTCTGTTCTGTTTCGAACCAAGTGTTCCTTTCATTACAAATCAGCCAGTGTAGAGTTTTCACCAGTTTCCATTAATTTAAATTTATAAAGATCCTTGATGCCATGCTCAGTCAAATGCTGCCAAGATGTCAAAGGCAAACTCTTTCATGTCATCTCTGGAATTCACTATTTTGTGCATGTCTGAATAAAGGCTGTAATGAAATTTAGAATTTAGCATCAGTGGGTAGTTGTTGGTCATTAACTGTTGCTTCACAGCATTGGTGATAACAACTGCCATCAATTTGCCAGTGATCAAATGTGGATTGTAAAGGGTAGCAATTGGTTGGATTTGATATATCTTGCTTTAAGCATACAGGATATACTTGGATAATTTTTCACTCTTGGGTAAATGCTACTGTTAAAGTTGTACTTTGAACAACTTGGGCAAGTGTAGAGTTATTGAGCCCAAAACCACAGTTCTACAGCCAGGAAGTTGTCAGGCTATAGTTTTGTTGTATCTAGTGATGTTCAGTTGTTTGTGAACATCATATGCAGTGACTAGAAATCTGGATTCTATAATGGTGGGGATATTGAGTAAAGACTAAGATGTATCATCCACTTTGAAGATCTGGCTAGAGATGCTTGCAAATGCTTCATGCTTGTCTTTTGTAGTCAAATGCTAGGCTCCCCATATCATTGAGAAAGGGATAGTTGTAAAATCTCTCCTACAGTTAATTACTTAATTATCCACTAAAACTCACAAATGAACATGACAGAACTGCAGATCTTTAATCTGATTTGATTTCTTTAATTTTTTCTTGGGATGTGTATATCACTTTGCTGCATTTATTGCCAATCCCTATTTGCCCTTAAGCTGAGTGGCTTGCTAGACCTTTGCAGAGGTAAAACCCCAGGGCATCAATGTGGACTTCAACAGGTTCCTCATTTCCCCTTCTCCCACTTTACCCTAGTTCCAAACTTCCAGCTCAGCACTGTTCCCATGACTTGTCCTACCTGCCTATCTCCTTTTCCACCTATCCACTCCACCCTCCTCTCTGACCTATCACCTTCATCCCCTCCCCCACTCATCTATTGTACTCTATGCTACTTTCTCCCACCCCCACCCTCCTCTAGCTTATCTCTCCACGCTTCAGGCTCTCTGGCTTTATTCCTGATGAAGGGCTTTTGCCCGAAACGTGGATTTTACTGCTCCTCGGATGCTGCCTGAACTGCTGTGCTCTTCCAGCACCACTAATCCAGAGACCTCTTCAGAGGGCAGTTAAAAGTTGGCAACAGTACTGTGCATAGAGTTGAACAAGTTTTTGATCTTACTTATATGTAGGCCAGACCAGATAAGAGTATCTGATCTCCATTCAGTTTTCACAAAGACTAATAGTTTCATAGTCACCATTACCTGAGACCAATACTTTACAATTCCAGTTTTTACTGATTGAATTTAAATTCCACCAGCTGCCATATTCCATGACCCTTGAGCATTAGTCAGGAACCCTGGATTACCAGTTCAGTGACATTACCAACAGAGCACCATCTCCCTCAAATTGCTGCTTTTATTCACTAGCATGAAAATAGTGTTTTAGCTTTGTCAGGTTAGCACTTCATTTTTAAGTGTACTTAGTGCTGTGCCAAGCAAACTCTCCTATATTCTACATTGCGTTGGACTCCCAACTTGCTTGTAGTGGAAGTTGAGGGATAAACCAAGGATGAAGTTACCAATTGCAATAAGACAGAATTTTGTGCCACTTTTGGCCCACAGCCATCTCCTTCTCAGCTCTCTCCAAATTATGGGATACATTTCACCTGTCCCTGCATGACAGTTATCTTATTTAGTAAAATTATCTATCTTCTTTAAGTACTGCTCTTGAATGTCTGCAATTTAACTTAACGTAAAAAAGAAATGCAAATTATGAAGTGTTGAAAGTCAGAAATATTGTTTGAGTTATGTTGACCTAATTCAATGTCCCTGAAGGGTCTGAGATTAGATTAGATTCCCTACAGAGTGAAAACAGGCCCTTTGGCCCAACAGGCCCACACTGACCCTCCGAAGAGTAACCCACCCCAGACTCATTTCCCTCTGACTAATGCACCTAACACTATGGGCAATTTACCTGACCTACATATCTTTGGACTGTGGGAGGAAACCGGAGCAAACCCACACAGACACAGGGAGAATATGCAAACTCCACACAAACAGTCACCCAAGGCTGGAATTGAACCTGGGTCCCTGGTGCTGTGAGGCAGCAGTGCTAACCACTGAGCCACCATGCCCCTGTGGGCTCATTACCATCTTGCTTTAGATCATTGTTGGTGGTGCCAGTAACACCGGTCAAATGGCATTGGTACAAATAATTTCCAGTTTTGTTTCCTGGGCAGCAATGAGATGGAGCAGGTCACCTGCTCATTATAGAACTTATTGGATTTTCACTTCAACCACTTTATAATGGTTGAGTGCCATATTCCATCAGATTTTAGAGTCAGTGAAAAATATGAATATGTACCTCCAGTCTGCAAAACAGCATCCCATGCCGAGAAATGAAACTCTAGAGCTTAGGGGAGAAGGTAGAGTCAGCAATGTTGGTACAGTTGAAATCAGGGAAGCACAAAAGACCAGAAATGAATTAGCACAGAAAACTCAGGGTAGGTAGGGGGGTGTTTGGAGGGTTGTTTGATTGGGACATTAGCAGTTTGATTCTACAATGTATTTAAGATATTATTATCTAATAACATGAAGTAACTCTTTTGCACTCATTTGATATATACTTAATGCAGATAGTTTAAAGATGTTTTGCATTATCTGGCTGTTATTATTATCAATTTTCACAATAAACCTCTTAGTTTAACTGTACAGTATATTTTTTTCTTTACATAAAACTCTCAGTGTGCTGTTTCAAACTGCTTACTGGCTGCTGCATGATTTTCAAGCTCTCCAATGCATATTTCTATCAAAGAAAAGAATAAAACTGATTTGGCATGTAGCAATTCTTGATATACTATCTAAGGGCAGCCTTACTGTTATATAAACAGCACACATTTCTTGAAACACTAAAATTATGTCACAAATTGCAATTTCAACCAATATGGCTTTTGATTATCAAGTATAAATAAAATCAGACATGGAATAAGATTCCCTCACTAACAAACTGCAATTCAATTCACTAGATTTATTTCTATAATATCTAATATGTTTTGTAACCAGCTAATGCATTTAGGAGGTTTCGGTTTTCAGCCTGACCTTTATAATAATTAACATTGCCAAGACATGCAGAGACTCTCCAGAATACAAAGTTGCTACCTTGCCAACAGAAAACCAATGGCGTCCATTCGTATTAAGGAAACAGACCTCTCTGCCTGCCAGTTCTGTTCAACAGATTTTGTGGTGCAAAGACACAAATGATGCTTAGGTACTCTTTAATAGAATATTCTACTGAAATTAACCATCAATTAAATGACTTAGTCATTTTATTCCTACAAGGCTTTTTAAAAATATTTGGATTCGTCTTTTATTGATGGCTGGCTGTTGGATTGAAATGTAAGTTTAAATTCAGTTCATTTTGCCAAGTTTCATGCAGACATTTCAATTTTATCAAAACTGCCTTTAATAGTTTAATATGTTATTTACGTGGCTTGTAGAAATGTTCAGAATGCTCATAAACATGTGTGTAATGTTATAGGTTCAAATGTAGTAATAATCCATAGTTTTTCCATAAGATTTTATATTTTTCTTTCTAAGGATATTCTTATAGTTCAGAAATGCAATTAATTGCATTTCCTCGGCAGTTAATTATCACTCAATGTTTTGTAATATCTTCTAAATAACATTAACACTATATAAGCCTGTAGGATAGCTGGGATGTTGAACAAAGGGGGAGCAGGGATATGTTTTCAATTATAGCAGATCGTCTCAGTAGGGTGAAAGTGCTGGATCTCCATATTGAAACTATATCTTAGAAATCACAGTAATGGTGACACTATTCTTTATTTCTATATAATTCAATAAAGAGGGGGAAAAATAAACCAGATTAAAGTTAGTAGAGAGGCAGACACTCCATTATAAAGAGATAGTTAAGACCTGCCAAGCACAGGCTTACTTTCACAAAAAATAAAGATTATTCCCCCAATAACCCATGGAAACTTGGCAAAACATGTGTCTACGATCTGAGTTTTGGCTTTAATTTCTGGATTATTTTTATTTCATTAAAGGGTTGTTAGACACAAATGAGAAGAATTTCAATGAAAAGCAAATTTATTGTGGCTCAGTATCAACAATGGATCCAGTTCTCTTTAACCTAAACTGCTTAAATGGTGACATTATTGTTCTTTTCATTCTTTAGCAATTAAAATATATATATATTTCCGTCTTGTTTGGCTGCTACACAGACTCAATACAACACGATATTCAACTTTTGTAGTTTTATTCTTCTGAGAGCTCTTACTGAGGTATGGTTTCACAAGTGCCTGGACTTTGCCAGTCCCTTCTTCAAAACCCTTTATCCACAAGTCCATTTGGGAACACTTTTTGCGCAGAGTAAATATTATTGAATATCAAATGATATCTGCAATTTAAAGTTAATTGCACACTTCTTATCTGATGTCGTTTGATGTTTTTTCATTTTCTTTGATTTAAGTTTATGTGAGATCTTCCTTAAAATTGTAGTTTAGTGTATGGGAGTAAAGATTTCCTGTAAATTATATGTAGTGTGATCATTTCTAGGACTTCACTACATTTAGAAATTGGAAGAAATAAGTTCCCAGATTTCTGTATAGTAGAATATTAAATGTACCTATGGAATAATAACTTTTCACAGACACAAAAATCACACATTTATATAATATCTGTCATGACCTTAGGATGTCTCAAAACAATTCAGTCAATGAAGCGCTTTTAAACTATAGTTGCTATTGTAATAAAGGGACAACAGAGCAATCAGTTTTTATACATATGAGCACCAATGAAACTGAAATTAATGACAGGTGCTTTTGTTTTAAAAGTGGCCTTGGTAAATTACCCTTCTTCTTCAAATAGTACAATCAGGATCGTCCACAATTATCTGAAGAGGCTAACAGGACCTTTGCTTCGCATCTCTTCTGAAACATATTTATGGTTCATTTCTCCAGCTGTATTACTATGGTGCAACAAACACTACACTGAACCATCAGGCAGGAAACTAGCCACAAGGATGCATGAACATCAATTAGCCACAAAAAGACATGACCCACTATCACTAGGATCCTTACATACAGACGAGGAAGTTTACCATTTTGTCTGGGACAACACATCCATCCGAGGACAAGCCAAACAGAGGCACACACTAGAATTCCTAGAAGCATGACTTCCAACTGGAACTCTATCAACAAACACATTGATTTGGACCCCATCTACCATCCTCTGAGAAATAGAACTAGAAATTACATCACCAAACACCCAAAGAAACCTAAGCACTTAAATAGGAAGTTGGACATAACACGAGCACTTCAACAGAGGCTCACTGATGATATAACCTAGAATGGTGACGAAATGTCTGAAACCGAATGTTCTAGCTCAGCGAGCAAACTTCCGTCCACATCCATGGTGCAGTGTCTCTACAGCTAAGATAAAAACCTTGGTTCAATTCTCACATACTCCAGAGGGTGTCTAATACAATCTTCAAAAAGGTTGATCAGAAAAACTCAAGCAGTATTGCTCAACCCAGATTATGTCCTCCTGTATCTGGATGAGATATAAACCTGGACCATCTGACCGAAAGGTATGAGTACTATTGCACAGTTACTATTCCTGGTAGTCACAACATGATTTTTACAAGCACAGAAATATGAAAAAGTCCAAATGAATTTGGAGAGAAAAAAAATCTATATTTTAGACATTCTACAGCTGATTCTGGTGATTATATTGAGCTGTATTTAATCCAGCATTAAATAAGCCTCGGATACAATGTTACCATTGTTGTCTCTGGAAAGTTAATTGGTTTTCTCTTGCAATGTTCTCACAGTAATGTGGCCAGAAGAAGCAATTCTCATTTGACACAGCCAAGCTTTACCAGAAATAATGGAAACAGTTTTAATATCTTTTAAATAGGATCAATTTATAACTGTAGGATGAATAGTCTGTAGGAGTATTTTGCAGAATTACTTCAGTCATTTTGAGCAAGAGCGTTTACCATGGAAGGGTGAATTATCTCTCTGCCTTCTGTTAAACACAAAAGTGAGTCACGATTATCACAATGGGTCTGAATGATCTGGGAGATTTCTACAGTACAGGGCTATTTTTTATCTGGGACTGAGATCCCCAACCCCCTCCAACGTACATATGGGTGAGTGGGGGTGCCTTTCCTTGGATTGTTCACCTGGTAATCAGGCTTTGGCTGTCTGGTCAGTAAAGGTTCGATGTAGGCTTTCACCATCACTGGAGACAAAATCCTGCATAAGAAAACTGCGAGCCTATCTGGCCAGTGGCCACTGTTGGGACAGCAGCCATTCCAAAGAAGATGCACTGATCGAGCTCAGAGTGAACAATATCAAGTGTCTTTCTGGAGCCAGGATTATGGAGGTTGTGATTGACAATGTGGGTTAGGTGGGGCAGAGGAATCTTTGTCAGGGAGAAGGTTGTGGAGGATTATATTATATTAATAATTATAGTAGGTCAGTTTCTAATGGAGTCGAGAGTGTGGTGCTGGAAAAACACAGCAGGTCAGGCAGCATTCGAGGAGCAGGAGAATTGACATTTCGGGCATTAGCACTTCATCAAGAATGAGGCTTGTGGGCTGGGGGGCTGAATGATAAATGGAAGGGGGTGGGGATAGAGGGAAAGTAGCTGAGAATGCAATAAGTAGATGAACGTGAAGGAGAAGGTGATAGATTGGAGAGGAGGGTGAAGCGGATAGATGGGAAAGATAACAGACAGGTCAGGAGGCAGTGCCAGGTTGGAGGCTTGGGACTGGGATAAATGTGGGGTGAGGGGAAATGAGGTAATTTCTTTGGACTAGATTACTTGCAGTGTGGAAACAGGCCCTTCGGCCCAACAAGTCCACACTGACCTCCCGAAGCGCAACCCACCCAGACCCATTCCCCTACATTGACCCCTTCACCTAACACTGCAGGCAATTTAGCATAGCCAATTCACCTAACCTGCACATTTTTGCATTGTGGGAGGAAACTGGAGCACACCTACGCAGACACGGGGAGAATGTGCAAACTCCACACAGAGAGTCGCCTGAGGTGGGAATTGAACCCAGGTCTCTGGCACTGTGAGGCAGCAGTGCTAACCACTGTGCCGTCCACATGGTTGAAATCTTGCGATCAATGTGGATTTCAACAGTGTCCTCATTTCCCTTCCCCCACATTATCCCAGTCCCAAGCCTCCAACCTGGCACTGCCTCCTGACCTGTCCGTTGTCTTTCCCATCTATCCACTCCACCCTCCTCTCCAACCTATCACCTTCTCCTTCACCTACATCTACTTATTGAATTCTCAGCTACCTTCCTTCTAGTGCCACCCTCCTTCCATTTATCTCTCAGCCTCCTGGCCCACAAGCCTCATTCTTCATGAAGTGCTAATGCCCAAAATGTTGATTCTCCTGCTCCTCAAAGGCTGCCTGACCTGCTGTGCTTTTCCAACACCACACTCTTGACTCTGATCTCCAGCATCTGCAGTCCTCAGTTTCTACCAGTTTCTAATGGACACAGGATGCCAGAAATGGATGCACTCTATAGTTATCCAACTACTAATCTACCAAATCTAGTAGCTTGGTCACTCAATAGCAGTCTCACCTGCTGTGGGTACAATCTAAGTGATAAGGGAGGATGCCATTAATTGATTGCTTGAGTACCTCAATTGGCCCCACAAATGAACAGGTTGTTCTCCCACCATTGATAAAACTGGAGCAGGGAGGACGGGTCCAGGTAGTTATCTTGTTCATGTCCAATATTACACCACAGCTACCTGCAACCCAACTCCCCCGAAGACCATCAAATTCCCATGCAATATTCTGACTACTCAAGTAATGTTGACATGAAAAAATCTGTATGTACACAATGCTTTTCACCTTCTCAAGCATCCCAAAATACTTCAGGGTCACTCCTTTCAGCTTAGTGCTATACTTACCAAACTAGTAATCTGGAGACTCAGATTCAATCCCATCTATAATATATGGTAAATTTAATTTAATAAAGGAAATATCTGGAATTAAGAGGTCGAATGTTGACAATGAAACAGTTGTCATTAAAAAAATAATGTTCATTTATATCTTTTAGGGAAAGAAACTGTTGCCCTTACCTCAGCCAGCCCACATGTGACTCCAGACCCACAGAAATGTGATTGATTCTTAACAGCCTTCTGAAATAGCCTAACAAGCCACTCAGTTGTATTCAAGGGCAACTTCGAATTGGCAATAAATGCTGGCTCAGACAATAACAGCCACGCCCTATTAGTGAATAATAAAAGTCATAACCTCTATGGAGAGATGGAAATGGCCATTACTGGAAGAGTAATTTGTGTAATATCCAATTCACCTCCTGACCATGGCAAACTCTTTTCTTATTTACCAGATGCAAATCATATAAGCATGCACCTCTTTTTTTCCCTCTCTCCTAACAGCAAGTCCGACCCTCGTGTCTCTCTCTTTGTGGCTACAGAAGAAGTGAAGAGTGATTGGTCTGTGGTTAAACAGCAAAAAGACAGTAATAATGGAGACACACCATCACTATATTTAACACTCACAGTCACCAGCTCAGATGTTAACACTGCACTGAATTTAGAAATTAGCTGTGAGATGGGACCTGTACAATGTGACACACTGGGCACACATGGCCTCCCCGTCAGACAGAGGACATGGATAGCACAGGTGCCAGTTTACTAAAGGTGTATCCTCATAGCTAAAATGCAGATGGCATGGTGGACTGCTACAGAATGAAGTTGGCATCATTACTCCCACCACGATGTCTGATATTAAACTGCATAGTTGCAGAACAATGCTTATATAGCAGTTGGATGTTGATGGTGTCCTGGTTCTCCAACATGGCATAGTTGACAAGCACTGTCTACAAAGCAATATGTGTGTTGTCAATAGTACATTGGCGATGTCAAGAAAAGTTGCATGGCATCTCTGATTCCGGTGTCTGTCAGGAGAGAAGGAAATGCACACGGTTTTCTTTGAATTGGCAGCATTAATAACCTCTCCTACATAACAGCTTGTGACAAACTGCAGATGGTACAAATATCTGCAGTTTCTTTTTATTCATTCACAGGATGTAGACACCTATGGCTAGGCCAGCATTTTGTTTTCATCCCCATTTTCCCAGAGAGCAGTGAAAAGTAACCACATTGCTATGGGTCTGGAATCACGTGAAGGCCAGCCCAGCAATTTCCTTCCCTGAAGGTCATTAGTGAACTAGATGTATTTTTCCTGATAGTACACAATACTTTCATGATCATCCTTAGACTCTTAATTTCAAAATTTTTTTTATTGAATTCAAATCCACTGTATGCAATAGTGGGATTCGAACCTGAGACCATAGAACATTAGAACATGACCTGCCTTGCCAGATAACACCACTAGGCCAACACCACTCCTGTTTCAATCTGAAAAGAGCCATATGCATGAGATTTCCACAGTTACAGGCAATGGTGTCCATGCTTTTCTCTGTGGTTCGCTGCAACAAATGGCTGTGAGAACAATCTTATTGAAGCACAGATATCGGAAATATTAGATTAGATTACTTACAGTGTGGAAACAGGCCCTTCGGCCCAACAAGTCCACACCGACCTGCCGAAGCGCAACCCACCCAGACCCATTCCCCTACATTTACCCCTGCCCCTAACACTACGGGCAATTTCCCATGGCCAGTTCACCAAACTTGCACATTTTTGAACTGTGGGAGGAAAGCGGAGCACACAGAGGAAACTCACGCAAACACAGGGAGAATGTGCAAACTCCACAGTCAGTTGCCTGAGGCGGGAATTGAACACGGGACTCTGGCGCTGTGAGGCAGCAGTGTTAACCACTGTGCCACCGTGCTGCCCACTACTTCCAGCTGAGTCTCAATTGAGAGTCCTCTCCTCCTCCTCCCTCCTCTGGGAGCTTGTTGCATTCTGATTTCCCTCTGTTCTTTTTCGTGGTCATGTTTTATTCCAAGGGGAATATCTATTAATATATCCATGTCTAAGAACAACAAGCTATTTCGTATCTGCCACCACTGTCTGTAAACTTTGGCAACTTGAAGCAGACAAAGAAAACAAGCCACACTTGTAGAATTGTAACAAAAGCCAGAAAAAAAATTATCCAGCAAGCAACGAGTTAGTGGCTATTAATCTCCTTAAATAATAATGGTAGGGGTGTTAGCTGCTGCTGAATGCATGTTTGACAAGGTAAGAGATGGTTTTGGCTGGAGTTTTCAGCTCCAAATTTGCAATATCAGCATCAATTCAGTGCTGCATGCTAAGTGACATCATAATCAGTGTCCCACATAAACCTAAGGGGTACATTCACTGTATTTACACTGTTGCCTTCACCAACTTGGTACCTGCCTTATTTTTGAGCTCTAAAATTATTTATAAAGTCAAAGAAGATGGAAAGTAACGATGCCAATTTCTCAAACCTCTTTCCCCAAAATTGTTGCATGGGATCCTTTAGAATCAGTTGACAAGGCTGACCAGGACCTGCTGTTTAACTTTTCTTCTCTGAGTCTACAGTGAAAGTGTCAGCCTAGATTATGAGCTAATGTCTTGGAACAGGACTTGAAACTATAACTTTATGACTCAAAGGATAAGAATGTGTCCACCGAGCCAAAGTAGTAGAAATGTATGGATGGAAATTACTATCAGTGATATTCCGATAACATTCCTCTGTGCATTGATTTAACAGTTGCTCGTGCAATTATTTTGAATTAGTTTGTATGTCTGTAAAGAAGCAGACTAAGAAATGTTTTATAAGCACATTTAGTATCTGTCCACTGTACAAACAGCAATTTGCCGGCTCAAAATACAATGGTGCGATTGAGAAAAGCAAGATGCTTTAACAGGGCAAAGTGAACTTAATCAACTTACAAAGGAGGTGATAGCTAGTAGTATTATCACTCAACTGTTAATCCAGAGACCCAGATAACATTCCAGGAGCCAGCATTCACATCCTGCGATGGAAGATGGTAGAATTTGAATTCAACAAAAAAATTCTGGAATTAGAGGTGTAATGATGACCATAGTCAATTTTTGGAAAAACTCACCTGGTTCACTAATGTCCTTTAGGTGACGGTGTCACAGTGGTTAGCACTGCTGCCTCACAGCGCTAGAGACCCAGGTTCAATTCCCACCTCGGGCAACTGTCTGTGTGAAGTTTGCACGTTCTCCCGTGTCTGCATGGGTTTCCTCTGGGGGCTCCAGTTTCCTCCCACAGTCCAAAGACGTGCAGGTAAGGTGAATTGGCCATACTAAATTGCCTGTAGTGTTATGTGAAGGGGTAAACGGAGGGGAATGGGTCTGAGTGGGTTGCTCTTCAGAGGGTCGGTGTGGACTTGTTGGGGTGAAGGATCTGTTTCCACACTGTAAGTAATCTAATCTAATCATTATGGCCTACATGTGACTCCAGACCCACAGCAACGTGGCTGACTCTTAACTGCTTTCTGGGCAAATTAGGGATGGGCAATAAGTGCTGCCTCACCAGCGAGGCCCACGGCCCGTCAATGAATAAAACAAATTAAAGTTTCTACCAATACTAACAGAATCAAGACAAATTCTATAACCAGTGAAATAAAATTCAGTGAAAATAAGGAGTTCATTTGCTACCACCAGCGGAGAAACATTATGCCACAGAGAATCAAAAGATCCAGTGGAAGAATTCCAGACCTGCTTGGTATTTCCCACAGAGTTTAAACTTTGCCAGAAAATAATGTCAATAATGTGTCCTTACCAATTGTATAACTCATAATTAGGAAAATCAACATGTCAAAACAGGGTCAGCATACTGCATGAAGACTACATTGAAGAGAACTATTGTATTTTGAGAATGAAACTCAAAATTGTCAGACTGTGATAGTCTGGGAAACGAGGAGACTGGTTTCTAACAAAACAAGAAATACTACAACCTTATCAATAATAGAAGATATTGTTATACAATCTACAAAACATTATAAGAAAGCAATTACAGCATATTAAATGTTAAATAGCTCTTTTTAAATGATATATCTGATATTTGGATTTATTTCCCTTATTACAATATCAAAGATAAATAATTGACCTTGCAAAGAACCTATGCTTCACTGAACCATAACTTAATCTATCATCTAGGATAAAGTTTGTCTTCTACCCCTGGAGATTAAGAAAGGGAAAATAGGCCATTTCTCATAGTAAACTCTATCCAGCAACCTCATCTGGATGTACATGTTTACCTGTATACCCAAATCCATTGCGCCCCTCATGACCCAGGTCAACTGTGTCAGCACATGGTCCTGAGCCTTCATGAACCTATGTGTTTCCAAGATTGCCACACCACCATCCCATGAGAGGAATAGGAGGGTTAATGAGCAGAAAGATCCCCCTGCTCCTCACTGATCACGCAAAGAACACCAATCTTCAGAAGCAGAAGAGACAACAAAACAAAACTTGCCACTCAGCTGAAGCGGGAGTTGCTCCCCCAAAGCCCCTATCTTCTCTTCTCTTAAAATCATAGTCTTACATCACAGAAACAGACCCTTCTGTCCAACCAGTTCATGCCGAACATAATCCCAATCTAAACAAATCAACTGGGGAAAACATTCCAGAGACCTGGTTGATCAGTGGAGGAATTTAGGGTCTTCACCTGGAGACATGGGAGACTGTTTTAGCGCTGCTGAGGAGCCCTGGCTGGCGAACAGATGAGAGCTGGAGACCACAGTCACCATTTGCTCAGGCCACTGGACACGATTGCTGCCAGTGCTGCCTTATAAGGGTTGAATGTTAATCATAAACCAACTGATTGTCACCATGATGTGGTGCCAGTTGGTCACTTTGACCCTTCTCTGGAATAAATGTAGAGGGGATGCTGATCGAATTCTCAAAAGACAGCACTGGGTCATTGCTGAGATTCTGCCTGTCCCATTTAGGGAAGGCTGTCCAACGCTGGTGTGCCTTCACAATCTAATGGTGACTTCAGACACTACAGCATTACGTTTCCTTTGAGCCTCCTGGTGGATAGTGAGCCTTTGGACATTGCATAGCTTCAATTATAACACACAGCGCCTGTTTGTAGTCCAATACAGTTGATGTCACTTACAGGAGAAAAAAAATCAGGAGAGAAAAGAAACCTGGAATTAAGAATCTGCTGATGGCTATGAAACCCATCTGGCTCACTAAAGTCCTTCAGTGAATGAAATCTGCCATCCTCACCTGTTGTAGCTGATATGTGACTCCAGAGCCACACAAATTTGGTTGACTCTCAACTGCCCTCTGAATTGGCTGAGCAAACCACTCAGTTGTATCAATTGCTATGAAGTCTCAACAAAGAAATGAAGCTGGACAGACTGCCTGGCAACAACCTGAGCAACGGAAATGACAATAGCAAAAACAGCTCTGTCAACCTGCAAAGTGCTCCTCACGTACCTCTGAGGGCTTGTGCTAAGATTGGGAGAGCTTTTTCACAGACTAGTCAAGCAACAGCCTGACATAGACATACTCATGGAATCATACCTTACAGTCAATGTCCCAGACATCACCATCACTATCCCGAGATATGTCCTTTTTCCACTAGCAGGACAGACATAGCAGTGATATACAGTTGGGATGGAGTTGCCCATCTTCTCATGGCTTTAGGTTAGACATAGGTAAGGGTACCTCCTGCTGGTTACCATGTACCATACTCCCTCGTCTGATGAATTGGTTCTTCTCCAGGTTGGACAGCACTTGGAGGAAGCACTGAGGATGGCAAGGGCACAAAATGTACTCTGGGTGGGGGATTTCAATGTTCACCACCAAGAGTGGCTCGGCAGCAGAACTACTGATTGAGCTGGTCAGGTTTGAAAAGACATTCCTCCTCGACTGGGTCTGCAGGTAGTGAGGGAACCAACAAGAGGGAAAAACATGCTTGGCTTCATCCTTACCAATCTGCTGGCTGTAGATGCATCCATCCATGAGCTTTTTGATGAGAGTGACCACTGCTTGTGGAGATCTGGTCTCACTTTCACACTGAGAACATCCTCCATCATGAGTTGTGACACTGACACCATGTTAAATGGGACAGACTTCAAACAGACCCAGCAACTCAAACCTGGGCATCCATGAAGTCACTGTGAGCAATCAACAGCAGCAAAATTATACTCAAGCACAATCTGTAATCTCAAGGCATATCCCCCACTTAATCATTACCATCAAACCAGGGGATCAATCCTGTATGAATGGAGAGTGAAGGAGAGCATGCCAGGAGCAGCACTAGCGATATCAAAAGTGTGGTGCTAACATGGTGAAGCTAAAAGACAGGACTACTTGCACGCCATAGAGCAGAAGTAACAAGTGATTTACACAGCTAAGCAAGTCCACAATCAACAGATCAGATCTAAGCTCTACAGTCTCTGCTGCATCAAGTGGACAGTTAAACAACTCACGAGAAGAGGACACTCCAAAAATATCCCCATCCTCAATGAGGGAAGAGCTCAGCACATCAGTGCAAAAGAAAAGGCTGAAGTATTTGCAGTAATCTTCGGTCAGAAGTGCCAAGTGGGTGAATCATCTCGGTCTTCTAGTGGTCCCCAGCATCACAGATGTCAGTCTTCAGCCAATTCAATTCACTCTACATGATATCAAGAAACATTTGGAGACCCTGGATAATGCAAAGGCTGTAGGCCCTGACAACATTCTGGCAATAGTACTGAAGACTTGTGCTCCAGCACTTGCTACTCCTCTAACCAAGCTGTTCCAGTACATTACAACACCAGCATACACCCACCATTGTAGAAAATTGCCCAAGTATGTCCATACATAAAGTGCAGGACATATCCAACCTGGCCAAGAACCGCCCCATTAGTCTACTCTCGATCATCAGTAAAGTGATGGAAAGTGTCATTAATAGTGCTATTGAGTCGCAACTGCTCACCAATAACCCCTTCCATGATGCCAATTTGGGTTCTGTCAGGGCTACTCAGCTCCTGACCTCATCACAGGCTTGGTTCAAATAGAGACACAATATCTGAATTCCAGTGGTGAGGTGAGAGTGACAGCCCTTGACACCAAGACTGCATGTGACCAACATGTGGCATCAAGGAGCCCCAGCAAAACTGGAATTGAGGGCTATCAGGAGACAAACTCTCCAATGGTTGGAATCATAGCTGACACAAAGGAAGGTGGTCATAGTTGTTGTAGGTGAGTCCTGTCAGCTCCAGCACAGCCCTGTTGGAGTTCCTTTGGGTAAAGTCTGAGCCCAAATACCTTCATCTGCTTCATAAATGGCCTCGCTACATCATAAGGTCAGAAAATGGAAATTGTCGCAGAGGATTGGACAATGTTCAGCACCATTTGACTCTCCTCAGATACTGAAGCAGTCCATGTTCAAATACAATAAGATGTGGACAATATTCAGGCTTGGACTGAAAACTGGAGAGTCACATTCATGCCACAGAAACCAGGCTATGACAGATTATCATAGCTGTCTGAGTGCCCTCCTCCACCAGCCACCTAAAATCATATGGATGGATATGCAGATTCCTGAACAGCAGCTCCCCAAAGCATCCACTGCTCCTGATGGGAGAGATGACCATGTTCCAAACCTGGATCAGTTCCTGGTTTAAAAAAGGCTCCTTTTTTAAATTAACTCAGGGGACATGGGCATCACTGGATGGGCCAGGCAGTCATTGCCAGTCCCTAGCTACCCTTGAGAAGGTAATGATGAGATGCCTTCTTGAATCGCTGCAGACCATATACTGTAAGTAGACCCACGATGCATTAGGGAGGAAATTCGAGGATTTTGACACAAAGATAGTGAAGGAACAATAATATATTTCCAAGACAGGATAGGGAGTGACTTGAAGGGGAACTTGCAGGAGGCAGTGTTCCCATATATCTGCTGCCTTTGTCCTTCTAGATGGAAGTGGTCGTGGGTTTGGAAGACGCTGTGCATCCTGTAGATGGTACACATTGCAGCTACTGAGTGTTGGGCGTGCTTCCAATCAAGCAGGCTGCTTTGTCCGAATGGTATCAAGTTTCTTGAGTGTTGTTGGAGCTGCACTCATCTCGACAAATCATAGTCCTCATTTGTGCCTTATAAGTAATGTACAGGCTTTGCAGAGTCAGGAGATGAGTTACTCACTGCAATATTCCTAATTTCTGACCTGCTATTGTAACCAATGTGTTTATGTGGTGAGTCCAGTTGAGTTTCTGGTCAATCATAAGCCCCAGGATGTTGGTAGTGGGGGACTCAGTGATGAAAACATCATTGAATGTCAAGGGACAGTGGTTAGATTATTGCTTATTGAAAAGGTAGGCACATGCTAGATAGCAGAGCAGTGGGCAAGATGGCACCTCAGGGACTTGCTGGACAGACGTCAGTTAGTGTTCAGCACACAACCAAAGACCTCCAGAGCCTTGAAACAGTGACATTCATCCCTGAAGGAACTCATGGTGTCAGGATGGCTCAAACAAATGGTGGCTGAATTGACCCCCCTTCAGATAGAATTTCACAATGGCCCTGCACCCCGTAACTCCCCTCAGGGTTCCACACCCAAAAAGTTTATACGTGTCAAAGGAAATTAGTCTTTGTCCTTCCAGTCAGTATATAAGGGTTTCTTGAACAAGCTACTGCTGCCCATCCTTCACCCACCATTTGCGCACACCTTGGCACTCCACCTTGCCAGCTGGCAGTGGTGGAGACTCCAACAGAAGGCTATCTATGCTATAGACCTCCCCATTTTCATTTGTTTTCTGGGGTGGAGGATGTTGCAAGCATCAAGCCTCTGCAAACCTAGAAAAGGTAAATTCACAGATGCCAGGCTTCCTGTAATTATTGCAGCCTGGAGGAGTCCACTGGCTACATTTATAAAGTCTACTGCAAACTCCAGCCCCTCATTTGTTTTTCACAAAGCGTATTATGAAATGTTTGGTTTTACTTCAGCCCCCACTTTTGATATATTTACAAATGGTGCAGCGAGGGCAAGCAGATCCAGAACATATTGACGAGCCTGCTCTTGGGCCTGGCCAAAGTGACCATCAACAAGTGGGAAATGGGCCATGGTGGTAGGGAGGGGGTGAGGGCTGGGAATTTCACATCGTGTCCACCAAGATGCTTCAGGCCTTTGTTGATAGGTGGGCACCTTGGGAGCTGGGGTACATCCTCAGTCCTCAAAATCATATTTTAACACAAATTGCTAAGTTTTTTTGAAGTCTTAATTCTCTGTACCAGTACCCCTTAGAATCTGTCCACCTTAACTTGGTTTAATCTGGATATTTGGTTTACATCTAGGGCAGATTGGTGGTACTGAACTACATCCAGCTTCCAGTGGTTGGTGTCGAGATCCAAATAGAGTTATAGAGATGTACAGCACAGAATCAGACCCTCCAGTCCAACTTGTCCATAACGACCAAATATCCCAACCCAATCTAGTCCCACCTGCCAGCACCCGGCCCATATCCCTCCAAACCCTTCCTATTCATATCCCCATCCAAATGCCTCTTAAATATTGCAATTGTACTACCTTCCACACTCTCTCCAGCAGCTCATTTCCATACCCGTACCACCCACTGTGTGAAAAAGTTGCGCCTTAGGTCTCTATTATATCTTTCCCCTCTCATCCTAAACTTATGCCCTCTAGTTCTGGACTCCCATTGCAGGGAAGAGACTTTGTCCATTTATCCTATCCATGTCCCTCATGATTTTATAAACCTCTATAAGGTCAACCCTCAGCCTCTGACATTCCAGGGAAAACAGCCCCCGTCTATTCAACCTCTCTCTATAACTCAAATCCTCCAACATTAGCAGCATCCTTGTAAATCTTTGCTGGACCCTTTCAAGTTTCACAACATCCTTCCAATAGGAAGGAGAGCAGAATTGCACACAATATTCCAAAAGTGGCCTAACAAATGTCCTGTACAGTTGCAACATGACCTCCCAACACCTGTACGCAATACTCTGACCAATAAAGGAAAGCATACCAAATGCCTTCCTCCCTATCCTATCTACTGTCGGTGGCACAGTGGCTCAGTGGTTAGCATTGCTGCCTCACGGCACCAGGGGCCTGGGTTCGATTCCCACCTCAGGCGACTGTCTGAGTGGAGTTTGCACGTTCTCCCCATGTCTGTGTGGGTCCCCTCCGGGGGCTCTGGTTCCCTCCCGCAATCCAAAGATGTGCAGGTCAGGTGAATTGCCCATAGTGTTAGGTATGTTAGTCAGGGGTGGAAATGGGTCTGGGTGGGTTATTCTTCAGAGGATCAATGTGACTTGATGTGCTGAATGGCCTGTTTCCATATTGTAGGGAATCTAATAAAAAAAACCTGTGACTCCACTTTCAATGAGCTATGAACCTGCACTCCAAAGTCTCTTTGTTCAGCAACACTCCCTAGGACCCTACCATTAAGTGTAGAAGTCCTGCCAAGATTTGCTTTCCCAAAATGCAGAGCCTTGCATTTATCTAAATTAAACTCCATCTGCCACTCCTCAGCCCATTGGCCCATCGGATCAAGATCCCCTTATAATATGAGGTAACCTTCTTCACTGTCCACTACACCTCCAATTTTGGTGTCATCTGCAAACTTAATAACTGTATCTCTTATGCTCGCATCCAAATCATTTATATAAATGATGAAAAGTAGTGGTCCCAGGACTGACCCTTGTGGCACTCCACTGGTCACGGGCCTCCAGTCTGAAAAACAATCCTCCACCACAATTTCTGTTTCTACCTTTGAGCCAGTTCTGTATCCAAATGGCTAGCTCTCTCTGTATTCCATGAGATCTAGCCTTGCTCACCAGTCTCCCATGGGGAACCTTGTCGAACTACTACTGAAGTCCATGTGGATCACGTCTACCCCTCTTCCCTCATCAATCCTCTTTGTTACTTCTTCAAAAAACTCAATCAAGTTTGTGAGACATGATTTCCCATGCACAAAGCCGCGTTGACTACCCCCAATCAGTCCTTGCATTTCCAAATACATGTACATCCTGTCCCTCAGGATTCCCTCCAACAACCTGCCCACCACCAACATCAGGCTCACTGGTCTATAGTTCCCTTGTCCTTACCACCTTTCTTAAACAGTGGCACCACGTTAGCCAACCTCCAGTCTTCCGGCACCTTACCTGTGACTATCGATGATATGAATATCTCAGCATGGGGCTCAGCAATCAGTCTCAGCTTCCCACAGAGTTCTAGGGTACACCTGATCAGGTCCTGGGGATTTATCAACTTTTACATGTTTCAAGACATCCAGCACATCTTGCTCTGTAATTTGGACATTTTTCCAGATGTCACCATCTATTTCTCTACATTCTGTATCTTCCAAGTCCTTTTCCACAGTAAACACTGATGCAAAATACTTGTTTATTATCTCACCCAGCTCCTGCGGCTCCACACATAGGCTGCCTTGCTGATCTTTGAGGGGCCCTATTCTCTCCCTAGTTACCCTTTGGTCCCTAATGTATTTGTAAAAACCCTTTGCATTCTTCTTAACACTATTTGCTAAAGCTATCTCATGTCCCCTTTTTGCCCTCCTGATTTCCCTATTAAGTATGCTCTTATTGCCTTTATACTTTTCTAAGGATTCACTCGATCTATCCTATCTATACCTGACATATGCTTCCTTCTTTTTCTTAACCAAACCCTCAATTTCTCTAGTCACCCAGCAATCCCTATACCTACAGCCTTTCCTTTCTCTAACAGGAATATACTATCTCTGGACTCTTATTCCCTTATTTCTGAAAGCTACCCATTTTCCAGCCGTTCCTTTACCTGCGAACATCTGCCCCCAATTAGCTTTTGAAAGTTCTTGCCTAATACTGTCAAAATTAGCCTCCTTCCAATTTAGAACTTCAACTTTTAGATCTGGTCTACCCTTTTCCATCATTATTTTACAACTCATAAAATTAACGTCACTGGCTCCAAAGTGCTCCCCCACTGACACCTCAGTCACTTGCCCTGCCTTATTTCTCAAGAGTAGGTCAAGTTTTGCACCTCTCGAGGAGGTACATCCAGATATTGAATCAGAAAATGTTCTTGTACACACTTAACAAATTCCTCGCCATCTAAATCTTTAATACTATGGCAGTCCCAGTCAATGTTTGTGAAGTTAAAATCCCCTACCATAGCCATTCTGTTATTCAGATCACTGAGATCTCCTTGCAAATATGTTTCTTAATTTCCCTCCGATTATTAGTGGGTCTATAATACAATCCCAATAAGGTGATCATCCCTTTCTTATTTCTCAGTTCAGCCCAAATAACTTCCCTGGATATATTTCCGGGAATATCCTCCCTCAGCACAGCTGTAATTCTATCCCTCATCAAAAGTGCCACGCCCCCTCCTCTCTTGCCTCCCTTTCTATCCTTCCTGTAGCATTTGTACCCTGGAACATTAAGCTGCCAGTCCTGTCCATCCCTGAGACATATTTCTGTAATTGTTATGATATCCCAGTCCCATGTTCCTAACCATGCCCTGAGTTCATCTGCCTTCCCTGTTAGGCCTCTTGCATTGAAATAAATGTAGTTTAATTTATCAGACCTACCTTGTCCTCTGCTTTGTCCTTCCCTGCCCTGATCTTTTAACTCACTTCTTTTCTCAAATGTACCAGTCTTAGATTTATCTCTTTCCTCACTAGCTCGCTGGGTCCCACCCACACCCCCATCTTAATAGTTTAAATCCTCCCAAGCAGCTCTAGCAAATCTCTCTGCCAGTATATTAGTCCCTTTCCAATTCAGGTGCAATTTGTCCTTCTTGTACAGGTCACTTCTACCCCAAAAGAGATTCCAAAGGTCCAAAAATGCGAATGCTTCTTCCATACACCAGATCCTCAGCCATGCATTCATCTGCTCTCCTCCTGTTCCTGCCCTCACTAGCTCGTAGCACCGGGAGTAATCCAGATATTACTACTCTCAACGATCACCTTTTTAAATTCCTGCCTAACTCTCTGTAATCTCACTTCAGAATCTCAACCTTTTCCCTTCCTATGTCGTTAGTTTCAATGTGCTGGTCCCTCTCCCCCTTGAGAACATTCTGCACCCTCTCTGAGA
Organism: Chiloscyllium punctatum; assembly: GCF_047496795.1. Classification (NCBI taxonomy): domain Eukaryota; kingdom Metazoa; phylum Chordata; class Chondrichthyes; order Orectolobiformes; family Hemiscylliidae; genus Chiloscyllium; species Chiloscyllium punctatum. The sequence goes on from NC_092744.1 coordinate 39,808,488, forward strand.
CACCCTTGATCCTGGCACTAGGGAAGCAACACACCATTCTGTTTTTTCGCTCCTGACCACAAAAAGATCTGTCTGTACCTCGGACTAGAGAGTCCCCTAACACAATTGATCGCTTGGAACCTGATGTACCCCTCATTGCATTAGAGCCAGTCTTGATACCAAAAACCTGACTGTTCTTGCTACATTCCCCTGAGAATCCATCACCCCCTACACTTTCCAAAACAGCATACTTGTTTGAAATGTTCATAACTACACAAGACTCCTGTACTACCTGCCTACCTCTTTTACCTTTCCTGGAGTTAATCCATCTATGTGATTGTATCTTCAAGATTTTTCCCCTTCCTATAATTGCCATCCATCACATCCCCTTGCTCTTGTAAATTCCTCATTGCCTCTAACTGTCTCACCAACCGATCTATTCCGTCTAATTGGCATTTATCGCAAATATAATCCTCAGTAATACATACACTCTCCCTATACTCCCATATTCATCAAGAAGAGCATATCACTCTTCTAAAGGCCATTATTGCTTCTTCCAATCTGCAGACCCAGAAAATAGCACTGTCTTATTCCCCTACAAAACACTGCCCCAGGCTAACTTAATACTTATGGCTTATACTTTTAAGTTTAATCAACAGACATATCTCCATAAAACATGCAATCAAGAAAGAACCCACTCTACTCACTACTGCAGACATACGGTAAGTCCACACTTAAAAATATAATTTATCTGTTGCTTCTGTGCTGTGACCTCTCCCAAACAGATTCCTCCAAGACCAGTTGTGAATTTTACTGTTTGTTAATTTTCCCAGATACACTCTGATGTCCAGCGATACATGAAATCAAACAGCAAAGGCAGTAACTGCGCAGGTTCACTGCTGCGTCAGGGAGCAGTGTGGGTTTCTTTCCTTCTTTTTCTCTCTCCTGCACTGACCTCACCATGTGCTGCCTTTGTCTGTTCCCCTCCCTTCTTAAAAGTGCTGTTATTCTGACTTTTTTCTCCAAAGTTTCAAAACAATGCAACAGCATAGAAAACAGTAATTGCTGCTTCTGAAATTCGAGGGACTCACTTCAACACTTAAAATAACTCAAAAACAGAGCAGCCTGTTACAGCCAGAAATGTTTCCCATCCTCCATCTTTGATTGTCTCCATCTTGCCTTCATCATTTAAAAATGGTGGGACATATGATTTTGGTACTACAATGGAGAAAAGGCAGCAAACAAATCCTCGCAGCAGTTTCAAGTGCAGGAATCGAAACCTATCTCTCCCTGACCATTTGATTATTTTCTCTACTGCTGTATTGTGAAATTGTGGGTGATATAGCAGATGAAAATCACTTCCAAAGAGAAGAATATCAGCAAGAAAAATCATTAAAGCATTAGACATTGATCAATATGGAAAAATGAAAATTCAGAATCCAAGTTTCAAAATACCATTGAGAAAACAAACTGCTTATCACATGGGGGAAAAGGAACATGTCCATCAGCACTTCAATAAGAACTAACCCTCTGATACTCAAACAAGGATATCCACTTAAAATGTATCCGGCATGGTTACTCAATGAGTATATAAAGAGATGCTCACTGATTATATAATATTAAAAACAGATGCCAACAACAGCCAAGATTTGAAAGGCTAAATGCTTTCCTGTGGCAATATCTACATTTTCTCTCTTCAGAGAATAATGACTGATTGTTTTTCAGACTTTTGGGACTAACTCAATGTTTTAGGTCGGATGGAAGTCAGAACTGCAAAATTTCTCAAACCTGAACCTAGTCATCCTCAAACCCACTCACATTTGGTTTAATTGATTTGGAAATGATGGGTGTTGATGGCCAGGAGTTGGGCAACACACTTAATGAATGTAGAACTTGGATGTTTTAATGAAGTTGCCCATTTTTTCTCTGTTCCAACAAATGTCTTCAGCTCCTGTTTGCAATGTGTGCTGCTTGTTGCACTTTGTAGTCCATTTAAGATTGAGCTGTGGCCACATATGCACCATTCTTAAAAGGGCCTTGTTTATACAGGCCTTTTGTTCCCTGTGGATTCCCGATGAATTCATGTAGTGATTGGAACCAAGTGGACCTTATTGAGAACAAGGTCCTTGATTAGGGTCATTAATCTGGGCCATTTAGGAAGGCCTGGCTGACCAATATGACCAGGGATTTAGAATCTCCTCAGTTCAGGTGACTGACTCCTGAGCTGCCTGGCCATAGCTAGTGTACTGTGCACAAGTAAATAAAGGGTGACTTGATGATGGCATATCATCCATTGTGCAATTATTTCAATTCATGACTTGCACACACTCAGCTTAGACTGAATATAGGCTCCACAGTTAAGGGCCAGCAGGCTTTTGCAGAACACAGCAGCTAATGGCAGATGACGACTATTGCATGGAAAAAGTGTTTTCCCACTACTGCTGAGGGCAAGAAAGAATATAGTGTATCCACATTTGCTGAAGATAAGTGGGGGTGGGACAATAGAGGGACAGGGAGCATTGAGGAGGCAGGGAGACTGCAGAAGGATTTGGACAGTTTAGGAGAGTGGACAAAGAAGTGCCAGATAGAGTACAATGTGGGAAAGTGTGAGGACACGCACTTGGGTTGGAAGAATTGAGGCATGGACTATTTTCTAAAAGGGGAGAAAATTCAGAAGTACAAAGGGACATGGGAATTCTAGTCCAGAATTCTGTCAAGGTAAACTTGCATGTTGAGTCAATAGTTAAGAGGCCAAATGCAATGATTAGATTAAATTCCCTTCAGTGTGGAAACAGGCCCATAAATTCTACACCGACCCTCTGAAGAGTAACCCACCCAGACCCATTCCCTCTGACTAATGCAACTAACACTATGGGCAATTTATCATGGCCAATTCACCTGACCTGCAGGAATCTGGGAGGAAACTTGCACAAACACAGGGAGAACATGCAAACTCCACACAGACAGCTGCCCGAGGCTGGAATCGAACGCAGGACCCTGGCACTGTGAGGCAACCATGCTAACCATTGAACCACCATGCCACCCTTAATGGAGGCTGGTACAATTACAATATTTAAAAAGGCATCTGGATGGGTACATGAATAGGAAGGGTTTAGAGCGATATGGGCCAAGTGCTGGTAAATGGAACTAGATTAATTTAGGATATCTGGTTGGAATGGACAAATGGGACTGAAGGGTGTGTTTCCATGCTATACATCTCTATGACTTTAAGTGAACAGACCTTAGGGTCTACATTGAAGTAGACATGTGCAACTCTGTGGTTCTTGATTCAAGACAAGTGTAAATGTTCATTATTAGTCTGTACAGGGAAGCATATTGCTCCAAAAATAGCCCAGTATTAGACCAGGATCAACAATACCCTTAATAACCTGCCAGCAAAGGTGATAAGCTTTTATCAAGATACATTTTATCCATTTAAAAGACAGCTGCAACTTGGCATACCATGTATAAAACAAATAGGATTATGATCACTGATTTACTATCAATTGCATGACAAAGAAGTGAGGAGGTCACCTTTTATTCTTACAGTACTTAACAATACTAGAAATAGGCTTTTCTAAAAAAAACAGTATGCAGATTTGTAATCAACTGGATATCATTGAATGGGTGATAATATAAAACCATCCATACCTAAAAAGATGAAGAAAATAGCAATAAAATAGCAGGGTTATTTTCTTTTGTACTCATGCACTGAACATACACAGATAGTACAGCATCTTCAATATTGACACTGGATCTAATGAAGTTTTGAGCATCGGGTCAAACTTGGGCAAGGAAACCTCCTTGTTACCAGTGACTGCCTCCCCTCCAACAATTAACTAGATCTCCTCCATGTCATACACCAGTACGGAAGGCAAGGGCACAGGATGTACTCAGGATAGGAGACTTAAATGCCCATCAAGAGAAGTGGTTGAACTCACTGATGTAGGAAGGATATTCTCCTTAGGCTCAGTTTGTGGCAACGGTGAGGGAACCAAAGTCAGAGACAAAATCCTATTTAACTTCAGCCTCGCCAATATAGATGTTGCAGACAATACTAGTTCATGACAATACTGGTAGGAATGACCACTACTCAAAGTTCCTTCTTCATTTTGAGGATATTGCTATACAATATGAACGGTACTACCATGTCAAGTGAGCTCCATTCAGAAAATATCTAGCAGCTCCAAACTGGTCATCCCCAAGGTGCTGTCGATGTCCATTTCAATTCACTCCATGTGACAAGAAATGGCTGATGGTATTGGATACTGCAAAGACAATGGGGCCTACTAATATCTTAGCAGTAGTATAGATGATTTGTGCTCCAGAACTACACACACCAACTACTCTTGTACAGCAACAATACTGGTCCTGTCCATAAAAATTAGGACAATAGCAATGCAGCCAATTATTGCCTCATCATTCTGCTCTCAACTCCACAGTGAAGTGATGGAAGGTGATGCTGAGAGTGATATTAAGAAGCACTTACTCACCAACGCTCTGTTTGGGTCCCACCAAGACAACTCCATCAATGAACTTACCTATATCGTAAAGGTCAGTTATAAGAATCTTCATGGATGGTTACATAGTCTACTACCCCATTCAACCTCAGCTATAAAGTGTCAAATAACATTCGTACTGCACAAATCAGGAATCTGATGCAATACTCTTTACTTGCTCGCCCCGAAGTTGCAACTCAGTTCATGAGCTGCTCACCACTGTTTAACCGCGGTTATCTGCATGTTTGAATTTGTAGTTATAGAGTCATAGAGATGTACAGCATGGAAACAGACCCTTCGGTCCAACCCATCCATGCCGACCAAATATCCCAACCCGATCTAGTCCCACCTGCCAGCACTAGGCCCATATCCCTCCAAACCCATCCTATTCATCTGTCCATCCAAATGCCTCTTAAATGTTGCTATTGTATCAGCCTCCACCACATCCTCTGGCAGCTCATTCCATACATGTAACATCCTCTGCATGAAAACGTTGCCCCTTAGGTCTCTTTTACATCTTTCCCCTCTGACCCTAAACCTCTGCCTCTATTCCTGGACTCCCTGACCCCAGGGAAAATACTTTGCCTATTTACCCTATCCATGCCCCTCATAATTTTGTACACCTCTATAAGGTCACCCCTCAGCCTCCGACACTCCAGGGAAAACACCCCCAGCCTGTTCAGCCTCTCCCAGTAGCTCAGATCCTCCAACCCTGGCAACATCCATGTAAATCTTTTCTGAACCCTTTTAAGTTCCACAACATCTTTCCATTAGAAAGGAGACCAGAATTGCATGCAATATTCCAACAGTTGCCTAACCAATGTCCTGTACAGCCGCAACATGACCTCCCAACTCCTGTACTCAATACTCTGACCAATAAAGGAAAGCATACCAAACGCCTTCTTCACTATCCTATCTACCTGCGACTCCACTTTCAAGGAGCTATGAACCTGCACTCCAAGGTCTCTTTGTTCAGCAACACTCCCTAGGACTTTACCATTAAGTGTATAAATCCTGCTAAGATTTGCTTTCCCAAAATGCAGCACCTTGCATTTATCTGAATTAAACTCCATCTGCCACTTCTCGGTCCAGATCCTGTTGTAATCTGAGGTAACCCTCTTCGCTGTCCACTACACCTCCAATTTTGGTGTCATCTACAGACTTCCTAACTGTACCTCTTATGCTCACATCCAAATCATTTATGTAAACGACAAAAAATAGAGGGCCCATCACCGATCCTTGTGGCACTCCACTGGTCACAGGCCTCCAGTCTGAAAAACAATCCTCCACCACCACCCTCTGTCTTCTACCTTTGAGCCAGTTCTGTATCCAAATGGCTAGTTCTCCCAGTATTCCATGAGATCTAACCTTGCTAATCTGTCTTCCATGGGGAACCTTGTCGAACGCCTTACTGAAGTCCATATAGATCACATCTACTGCTCTGCCCTCATCAATCGTCTTTGTTACTTCTTCAAAAAACTCAATCAAGTTAGTGAGACATGATTTCCCATGCACAAAGCCATGTTGACTATCCCTAATCAGTCCTTGCCTTCCCAAATTCATGTACATCCTGTCCCTCAGGATTCCCTCCAACAACTTGCCCACCAAGGTGGGCAACTTGCTCACCGGTCTCTAGTTCCCTGGCTTGTTTTTACTGCCCTTCTTAAACAGTGGCACCACATTTGCCAACCTCCAGTCTTCTGGCACCTCACCTGTGACTATCAATGATACAAATATCTCAGCAAGAGGCCCAGAAATCACTTCTCTAGCTTCCCACAGAGTTCTCGGATACACCTGATCAGGTCCTGGGGATTTATCCGCCTTTAACCGTTTCAAGACACCCAGCACTTCCTCCTCTGTAATCTGGACATTTTGCAAAATGTCACCATCTATTTCCCTAGAGTCTATATCTTCCATATCCTTTTCCACAGTAAATACTGATGCAAAATATTCATTTAGTATCTCCCCCATTTTCTGTGCCTCCACATAAAGGCCGCCTTGCTGATCTTTGAGGGGCCCTATTCTCTCCCTAGTTACCCTTTTGTCCTTTATATATTTGTAAAACCCCTTTGGATTCTCCTCAATTCTATTTGCCAAAGCTATCTCATATCCCCATTTTGCCCTCCTGATTTCCTCTTAAGTATACTCCTACTTCCTTTATACTCTTCTAAGGATTCACTCGATCTATCCTGTCTATACCTGACATATACTTCCTTCTTTTTCTTAACCAAACCCTCAATTTCTTTAGTCATCCAGCATACCCTATACCTACGAGCCTTCCCTTTCTCCCTGACAGGAATATACTTTCTCTGAATTCTTGTTCTCTCATTTCTGAAGGCTTCCCATTTTCCAGCCATCCCTTTACCTGTGAACATCTGCCTCCAATCAGCTTTCGAAAGTTCTTGCCTAATACCGTCAAAACTGGTCTTTCTCCAATTTAGAACTTCAACTTTTAGATCTGGTCTATCCTGTTCCATCACTATTTTAAAATGAATAGAATATGGTCGCTGGCCCCAAAGTGCTCCCCCACTGACACCTTAGTCACCTGCCCTGCCTTATTTCCCAAGAGTAGGTCAAGTTTTGCACCTTCTCTAGTAGGTACATCCACATACTGAATCAGAAAATTGTCTTGTACACACTTAAGAAATTCCTCTCCATCTAAACTTTTAACACTGTGGCAGTCCCAGTCAATGTTTGGAAAGTTAAAATCCCCTACCATAACCACCCTATTTTTCTTAGAGATAGCTGAGAGCTCCTTACAAGTTTGTTTCTCAATTTCCCTCTGACTATTAAGGGGTCTATAATATAATCCAAATAAAGTGATCATCCCTTTCTTAATTCTCAGTTCCACCCAAATAACTTACCTAGACGTATTTCCGGGAATATCCTCCCTCAGCACAGCTGTGATGCTATCCCTTATCAAAAATGCACCACCCCCCCCCCCCCCCCCCCCCCTTTTCTCTTGCCTCCCTTTCTATCCTTGCTGTAGCATTTGTATCCTGGAACATTAAGTTGCCAGTTCTGCCCATCCCTGAGCCATGTTTCTGTAATTGCTATGATGTCCCAGTCCCATGTTCCTAACCATGCCCTGAGTTAATCAACCTTTCCTGTTCGGTCCCTTGCATTTAAATGGTATTTATCTTGAGAATATAAAAGCAGAGATGTACTCCAGAAGCTCTGGTCAGACCACATTTGGAGTTTTGTGTGCAGTATTCAGCCCTATATCTCAGGAACGATGTACTGACCTTGGAGTGTGCTCAGAGGAGGTTCACAGGAATGGTCCCAGGAATGAAAAGTTTAATATTTGAGGAATATTTCAGGACTCTGGGTTAATACTCAATGGAGTTTAGAAGGAAGGGGGGAGGTGGGTTCTAATTGAAACATACAAAATACTGAATGGCCTGGACAGAGTGGATGTTGGGAAAATGTTTCCATTGGTAGAAGAACTAGGACCTGAGGACACAGCCTTAGATTAAAGGAAAGATCTTTTAGAATAGAGATAAGGAGACACTTCTTCTTGTGGTGAATCTCTGGAATTATTTGCCACAGAAGGCTGTGGAGGTCAGGTCACTGAATATATTTAAGACTATCAGTGTATCAAGGGGATTAAGGATTATGGGGAGAAAGCAGGAGAGTAGGGTTGAGTAACTTATCAGCTGTGATTGAATGGTGGAGCAGACTCGATGGGCTGAATGGTCTAATTTCTGCTCCTGTGTCTTATGATCTTATAGTCTAATAGACTGTAACGAGAACACAAATAACAACAACTTACGTTAAAGCGTACAGGTAGAGCTAATTTTTGATCAGTAGGGAAATCAAGGGTTACGGGGAAAGGACAGGAAAGTGTTGAACAGGAGTGTTGGATCATCCATGATCCTATGGAGTGGTTGAAAAGGCTCAAGGATGGTTGGGTGGAATTATCACTCGGCTATTAATTCAGAAACTCAGTCAATATTCTGGGGTCCCAGGTTTGAATCCTGCCACAGCAGGAAATATTTGCAATTAAGAATCAATTTATAACCATGAAGACATTGTCAATTATCAGAAAAATCCATCTGGCTCACTGATGTCCTTTAGGAAATGAAATCTGTCATCCTCACCAGGTCTAGCTGACATGTGACACCAGACCCACAGCAATATGACTGACTCGCAACTGCTCTCTGAAATGGCCTGGCAAGCCAATGAGATGTAACAATTATTGCCTCAAGAAAGAAATGAAACTGGATGGACCACCTGGCATCGACCTAGGCAACAGCAAAAACAGCCCTGTTGGTCCTGTTAAGTTGTTTTTGCTAACATTTGGAGGGCAGTGCCAAAACCAAGAGAGATGTGTCACAAACTAGTCAAGCAACATATTCATACTTGTGGAATCACACCTGACAGATAATGTCCCAGACACCACAATCACCATCCCGAGATATGTCCTTTACCTACCAGCAGGACACACCCAACAGTGGTATATAGTTGGGATGGAGTTGACCTGGGAGTCTTCAATGTTGATTCTGGACCCCATAAAGTTTCATGGCTTTAGGATAAATATAGGCAAGGAAACCTCCTGCCGGTTACCACGTGCCATCTTCCACCAACTTATGAATCAGTACTCCTTCATGTTGAATAATACTTGGATAAAAATCTGAGGATGGCAAGAGCAGAAAGTATACTTTGGTGGGGGATTTCAAAGTCCACCACCAAGAATGGCTTGCCAGCAGTACTACAGTTTGAGCTGGTCAAGTCCTCATGAACATAGCTGCTAGACTGGATCTGCAGCAGGTGGTGAGGGAACCAACAAGAGAGAACAACATACTTGACTACATCCTTACCAATCTGCCAGCTGCAGGTGCATCTGTCCCTGACAATATCAATAAGAGTGTCCACTGCACAGTCCTTGTAGAGATCAACTCCTGTTTTCACACTGAGAATCCCCTCCATTATGTTGTGTGGCAATCACCATGCTAAATGGGGTGGACTGAACAGATCTAGCAACTCAAGACTGTGTGTCTATGACATGCTGTGGACCATCAACAACAGGAGAATTCCAGTGCAATCTGTAATCTGATGGCCTGGCATATCCCCCACTCAGCCATTACCAACAACAATGGCGATTGCAGGAGGGTATGCCAGGAGCAGCACCAACTATACATCAAAGTCAGATGCCAACCTGGTGAAGCTACTGTACTGGACTCCTTACATGACAAACACCAAGAGCAGCAAATGATAGACAGAGCTAAGCAAGTCCAAAAGTAACAAATCAGATTTAAGCTCTAAGAAAGGGTCACTTGACCTGAATGGTTAAGTCTAATTTCTCTCCATACATGCTGCCAGACTTGCTGAGCTTTTCAAGCAACATCTGGTTGCATTGCTGATTTACAGCATCAGTAGTTTTTCTGATGTTATTTCAGATTCTGAGAGGGCTTGACAGAGCTGACAAGCTGTTTTTTTCTAGCTGGAGAGCCGAGAACGTAAGGATATAGTCTTTGGGTACCGATACTGCTGTGGATGCTCATTACTTGAGTATAATCAGGATTATAGGACAAAGGGAATTAAGGAAATTTGGGATTAGACCAGAAGTGGAGTTGAGGTTAAAAATCAACGATGATCTAATTGAATGATACTGAAAGATACAAGGTGAGTATATTCAGCTGTAATATATGGTTTCACCAAAGCAGGATGGAGGGACTAAATGACGTCATCTTGCTCCCATTGTTTAAAAGTCATTAGACTAGAATTGCTCCATCCCATTCCTCCAAGTGTTATAACCTCCACAATTATCAGACTACAAAAACTTCCAGCAATGACTGAGTCCTTCCACTCTCTATCCCACCCCTTCCAAATTCTCCTTCACTCTCATCTCTCTCTGACCTTCCATCAAGTCTCTTCAACATTGCCCATCCCTCCTTATTGACTGTCCTTGCAATTCTAACCACCCCAATGACCACAGTCTCACTCTGGGGTCAGTTCAAGTTAAAAGCATTAACATAGGGTCATCGTAGGGAGGAAAAGGAGTCATCATTGAGAAGTTGTTTCCGCTAGGTGAGAAATCTAGAACATGAAGACACAGCCTCTGGATGAAGGGCTAACTACTTAGGACTGAGATTAGGGAAATTGCTTCACTCAAAGGATTGTGGATCTTTGAGATTCTCCAGTCATGTGATTGAGGATGCTCCATCATTTAATATATTCATATCTGAGAGAAACAGACTTTTGTCTCTCTGAAAATTGAGCAGTATGAGGACAGACTTGAAGGTAGAGCTAAAACCAAGATCAACTACAATCTTATTGAATGACAGTCACGCAAAATGATCTGCTCCCCCTCTGACTCCTTACATTCTTATCTTGTAATCCAGATCCTCAATCTCTCTTTAACTCCCACTAACCTCTATGTTTGCACCTGATCTCTCTTCAATAGCACATATTCACCCTCTGATCATTCAAACTATGCTGTACCTATTCTTCTGGAAAGATTGATTGGAAAGTAGGTTGTGCGGAGGACACAAGAAAACTACAAAGGAATACAGATAAGTAAATTGGCAAAAATCTGGCAACTGTAACAAAATATGAAATTGTTCATTTGGCAGAAAGAATAAAAAGAAGCATATTATCTAAATAATGAGGGATTGCAGAAACCTGAAATGCATGAATCACAAGTAGTTATCATGCAGGTTCACTAAGTAATTAGGAAGGCTAATACAAAGCCATCATTTATTTTGAAAGGATTTGAATACAGAAGTAGGGAGACTAAGTATTGGTTATATAGTACATCTGGAGTACAGTGTACAAAATTGGTCTCCTTGTTTAAGAAGTGATGTAAATACTATGAAAGCACTTCAGGTAAAGAAGTGGCCTAGACTAATCACTGATTGGGCAGATCATTTTATGAAGAAAGGTTCAACAGGATGAGAAACTTGATTGAAATATAAAAGATTCTGAAGGGACTGGACAGAACAGATGTGGAAAGGATGTTTCCTCTTGTGGGACTATCTAGAATTAGTGCAAATTGTTTAAAAATAAAGGGTACCTCATTAAAGATAGCGTCATAGAGTCATAGAAGTGTACAGCAAACCCTTCAGTCCAACTCATCCACGACGACCAGATATCCCAACCCAATCTAGTCTCACCTGCCTGTACCCGGCCCATATCCCTCCTCACCCTTCCTATTCATTTACCCATCCAGATGCCTTTCAAATGATGCAATCGTACTAGCCTCCACCACTTCCTCTGGCAGCTCATTCCATACACGCACCATCCTCTTTGTGAAAACGTTGCCCTTTAGGTCTCTTATATCTTTCCCTTCTCACCCTGAACCTATGCTCTCTAGTTTTGGACTCTCCCATCCCAGGGAAGAGACTTTGTCTATTTATCCTATCCATAACCTTCATGATTTTATAAACCTCTATAAGGTCACCCCTCAGCCACCGACGCTCCAGGGAAAGCAGCCCTAGCCTGTTCAGCCTCTCCCTATAGCTCAAATCCTTCAAACTTGGCAACATCCTTGTAAATCTTTTCTGAACCCTTTCAGGTTTCACAACATCTTTCCAATAGGAAGGGGAGCAGAATTGCATACAATATTCTAAAAGTGACCATACCAATGTCCTGTACAGGTGCAATATGACCTCCCAACTCCTGTACTCAATACTCTGACCAATAAAGGAAAGCATACCAAACGCCTTCTTCACTATCTTATTTCCATGTGACTCCACTTTCAAGGAGCTATGAACCTGCACTCCAAGGTCTTTTTGTTCAGCAACACTCCCAGGACCTTACCATTAAGTGCATAAGTCCTGCTAAGATTTGCTTTCCCAAAATGCAGCACCTCGCATTTATCTGAATTAAACTCCATCTGCCACCTCTCAGCTCATTGGCCCATTTGATCAAGATCCTATTCTAATCTGAGGTAACCTTCTCCATTATCCACTACACCTCCAATTTTGGTGTCATCTGCAAACTTACTAACTTATGCATACCTCTTATGCTCACATCCAAATCATTTATATAAATGACAAAAAATAGTGGACCCAGCACCGATCCTTGTGGTACTTCACTGGTAACAGGCCTCTAGTCTGAAAAACAACCCTCCACCACCACCTTCTGTCTTCTACCTTTGAGCCAGTTCTGTATCCAAATGGCTAGTTCTCCCTGTATTCCATGAGATCTACCTCGCTAACCAGTCTCCCATGGGGAACCTTGTCGAACGCCTTAGATCACATCCATTGCTCTGCCCTCATCAATCCTCTTTGTTACTTCTTCAAAAAACTCAATCAAGTTTGTGAGACATGATATCCCAATCACAAAGCTGTGTTGACTATTCCCAACCAGTCCTTGCATTTCCAAATAAATGTACATCTTGTCCCTCAGGATTCCCTCCAACAACTTGCCCACCATTAATGTCAGGCTCACTTCTGTATAGTTCCCTGGCTTGTCCTTACCACTCTTCTAAACAGTGGCACCACATTAGCCAACCCCCAGTCTTCCAGCATCTCATCAGTGACTATCACTGATACAAATATCTCAGCAAGGGCACAGCAATCACATTCCTAGATTCACACCTGATCAGGTCCTGGGGATTTATCCACTTTTACATGTTTCAAGACATCCAGCACTATCACCTCTGTAATATGAACATTTTGCAAGATGTCACTATCTATTTCCTTACAGTCGATACCTTCCATGTCCTTTTCCACTGTAAACACTGATGCAAAATACTTGTTTAGTATCTCAAACTTCAACTTTTAGACCTGGTCTATCTTTTTCCATCATTATTTTAAAACTAATAGAATTATTGTCGCTGGACCCAAAGTGCTCCACCATTGACACCTCAATCACCTGCCCTGCTTTATTTCCCAAGAGTAGGTCACGTTGTACATCCACATATTGAATCAGAAAATTTTCTTGTACACGCTAAACAAATTCCTCTCCATCTAAACCCTTAACACTATGGCAGTCCCAGTCTATGTTTGGGAAGTTAAAATCCCGACCATAACCATCCTATTATTCTTACAGATAAATGAGATCTCCTTACAAATTTGTTTCTCAAATTCCCTCTGACTATTAGGGGGTCTACAATACAATCCCAATAAGGTGATCATCCCTTTCTTATTTCTCAGTTCAGCCTAAATAACTTCCTTGAATGTATTTCCGGGTATATCCTCCCGTAGTACAGCTATAATGCTATCCCTTATCAAAAATGCCACTCCACCTCCTCTCTTGCCTCCCTTTCTGTCCTTCCTGTAGCATTTTGTATCCTGGACCATTAAGCTGCTTGTCCTGTCCAACTCTGAGCCACGTTTCTGTAATTGCAATGATATCCCAGTCCCATGTTCCTAACCATGCCCTGAGTTAGTCTGTCTTCCCTTTTAGGCCTCTTGCATTGAAATAAATGCAGTTTAATTTATCACTCCTACCTTGTTCTTGGCCTCACTGTCCCAATTAAAGTGAAATGTGATTAAAGCACCCTATAAACTGCTCTTTCTAATAGATAATCCTCCATTTGCTGGCTGCTGTGATAGTTGTAACACCCTGAGATTTTGATTTCAATTAAATGTAGAATTCTTAATATAATTCAAACCAAATTCAATTTCCTTTCAATAGAAAATTGGATGAAAAATCCTGATAATCTTTTCGATGTAAAATGCAGAACCCTTTAAGGGGACTAACTTTCATACTGAACTCTTCAAAGTTTTTCTGAATTGAGGTATTTTTAATTGAAATTCTAACGTCACAATACATTGATTTTGCAAATATACTACAGTGAATGAGCAAAAATGAACTAATTTTGCCATTTATTTTGTAGCCAGTCATTAAATATCTTTCTTTTCTGAAATTCCAATTTCTAAACATATCATCATCTGAAAAAATATTTTGCATGTTTCACATTCAAAGTTGCTTCATTTATTTAACAAAAGTCTTTGGTTTTTTTTGTTGTGGTTTTACACTGGGGCTGTGCTTTTTGTTAATAGCACAACATTTGTTGAATGTTGTTAACTGCAATGTAATTCATTACATTCTTCCAGTCTGGGTTCAGAAGTTTAGCACTGAATTTGGCACATACTATGGTGTTATAACACACTTGGGAAAATACATAGATTCTTGAGTCTGACTATTGCTAAGATGGCCACAAAAGTTAACAATTTGATCAACATATGCAAAATTCCCAGTTACCTGTCTGATGGAATCATGGCTAAGAGAAAACACTAAATATAGATTCCCATATTTAACAAGAACTATTGTTTATTACAAATTAATATGTCTTAGATGCAGGTAACCACAACTATAATATAACACAATCTACCTCCACTAGTTTAAATCTCCCCTCTTTTGAAAACTCCAATGAACATATACAGACAGGCAGGCAGACATAGACAAACAAAGTTAAAAATCACACAACACTAGATTATAGTCTAACAGGTTTAATTGGAAGCACTAGCTTTCAGAGTGACGCTCCTTCATCAGGTGGTTGATGAACCTGATGAACCATCTGATGAAGGAGCAGCGCTCTGAAAGCTAGTGCTTCCAATTAAACCTATTGGACAATAATGTGGTGTTGTGTGATTTTTAATTTTGTACACCCCAGTCCAACACCAGGATCTCCAAATCATGACAAACAAACAAAACATTGGTATTACAATTGGAGGGAAGAAAAGCACTGAGCAAACAGTTTAATAAGACCAGTCCACACGAGTGATGAACTGTTCCACTTGCTTCGCAAAACATTCTGTTCTCTCATCCCATTTCTAGATTCTTTCACTTCTTTATAGGAGGCATAGCTTGATTGGTATGTTAATTGTAAGTCCCTTCATTACTGGTTAAATGGAACAGCTTACAGTGACTGGTGAGACAAAAGAAGTGGCTTTCTTCAGGCTTCAGTTCCTCATGACAGATAGTGACACAGAACCCATCTCTTCAGGGAGCTTCTCCCCAGTCATAAACATTTAACCTATTGCCAAGCTGGTGACTTGTGGCAGCACAATTGATCACAAGTGCTCAAACTAATCTATAATGGATGAATCTCATGCTGTTCACACAGCCTCTAGTATCTTTTCTCTCCCCCACCAATAGTGATCTCTATATTTCTAGCATTCATTGTAATAGTGGTAATCTAACATCCACACCTAATTGATTCTTTTAAATCCAAATTTCCTACCTGAACATCTGCTGGAAAAATCCTTGCACCATCTCTTTATAGGTTAAAAAAACGCATGCTGTTATAACCGAGATAAATTCAGTTCCAATCCCAGCTCTAAACTCCTTTAAGATTTGATAGGAGACCAATGTCTATCCAGGAAAATTGTTTCAATCTAAATAGGGATGTTTAAAGGGAAAGCGTTTTGATTAATTTTACAGTGTGTTTTATCTGTTGAGAAAACATTTGCCAGCCACATTTAAGTAAAACCGCATCAAAGGCACTGTTCATGTAATTAAAACTGGAACCAAGTGCTCAGGATGAAAGGTAGAAGGCCACACAAAAATAAATAAGTTCACTAGCTAATTCATAAGAAATGAATCTCAGTTGAAAGAATATTTATGTTGTTCAAATGTGCATATATTCCATTAAAGGCAATTAAATAATCATGATGGGAAAAGTGAATGCCAAACTGTTCAATAGCAGAAGAGTATATTGAACAAATTATGATAATATCATTTAAGACACAACTTCTTCATGTTTATAAAATGAATGCAAATAGTAAACGAGAAAGAAGTAAAAATAAAGGTTTGTCACTCCGTTATTTCTCACTTACTGACATTTTATTATAAAATAGTCTGATGTTTCCTCTAATTAGAAAGACTTTGCAAAGGGTAATACTGTCATCTAGTCAGATAACCACTGATTCATGAGGAGATGGACCTCTCCAAAGGGTGTAGAAGGAATCTTCCCAGCCACTGAACAACATAGGTATTGGCGAGAAAGTTGGGGTAAATGTATTACATTAGCAGTAAGGAGATTTCTGACCTTAAGAGCAAACCTTTCCATTTTCAACCAAATTGTGAAGGCAAGATGAGATTCTCTGTGAAAATCAAACAAGAATATTTTACAGGTCGTTCTGCTATAACATACATTTCAATAACACAAATTCACTATAAGACAGTTGCCAAATTAAAGACATTATTTCTAAAGCACAAACTTTCAAAACAGATTGGCTCGAAAGCGATTACACTGCCAACACTTTAAGCGCTGTTTCTAAATCATGATTTTTCTATAAGACAGGTTGCACAAGAACGCAACCATTGTGTTATAGAAGAACTACCTACTATACTTCATTGCAAATCTACAAAAATTATCTGAGGACTATATATTTCTCTGGACAAAGGAAAACATACCATGATATTGCAGCAGACCCCACACTATATGAAACAGGTTATGAAATTCTAGAGAATGAAGTAAGAATAACACTGTCATTTGCAACCTGATTTTTATATTCACACATGGCTCCACAGTGAGTTATGATGTTCGTGCTCATATCCCAAGTGGCTCAATGAAACAGCAGATCGATATCAAATGCTTCAAATGTTGGAATATATTCTCCTGGAAAAGCCATGATTCTTGTCATGAAATGTAAACATGCGCCAATTTTTTTTGAATCTCACATATTATAAATCACTCTGTTGGCTACAAACCACCTTTGGACTCTTCTACAATATATAAAGACAATAATCTGTTTAACAAGTAACATCATGTTATGGTGTTTCTCGATATGTCAGAACTGCTTCACTTGTACGTGCCCTTCCATTGCCAAGTCCCTTCACAGCAATATGATCAAACAGAATTCAAAACCAAGACATTAAAAGAAATATGACAAAAACTTATTATAAGAGACAGGTTTAAAGAAGCAACGTAGGGTTGTAAAGAGAGGTATAGAACTGAAGAAATTTGAGGAAGGCATCTCAGAGCTTAGAGTTTACACAATTGAAGGCACTCATGCCAATAGTAAAACAATGAAAATTACATGTGTGAAGATGTGAAGAATTAGAAGACTGCAGAAAGCCTAGAGGGTTGGAGGGCTGCAACAAATTACAGATATAGGAAAGGATTGAATCAGGAAGGTCTTTGAACACAAGGAAGAGAATTTTAAGCATTGCCAGACTAGGAGCCAATGTAAGTTTGGGATCATAGGAGTAATTGGTGAACAGAACCTGGTGTGAGTTAGAATTAATTTTCAATACTGTTAGTTTGTTGATAAGTCGAAGTTTACAGAAGGTAAACAGTGTATAATTGACTGGAAATACATTTGAATAGTTCAGCACAGAGCTAACAAAGGCATGGATAAAGCAATTTCAATTGCAGAGTACTGAGGCAGGACAGGGACAGGCAATGTTGCAGAGCGGTAATAAGGTGGTTATGGTATTTGAACAAATTATCACAGCTCCTGAAGTTGCAGCAAGTTTTAGAATCATATGATGGCTGATGCAACTTAACACAGAGAAGTGTAATGTAAAACATTTTGGGAGAAAGAATGTAGCAAGACAACATGAACGAAACAGCACAATTTTGAATATGTGCAGAAACAGGTAAACCTGGTTATGAACACACACAAACCTTGGAAGATGGTAGGTCAAGTGGACAAGGCATCCAAAACCCTGGATTTTATAAATAGTGGCATTTAGTGCAAAACCAAATCAGCTCCACAAGTAGTGGTCAGTGATATATTATACCCAATTCTAAGTATCAATATTTAAAAAGAATATCAAGACCTAAGAGACATTTAGTAGTTTGGCATCAGGGATGAAATGAAGTACTCTAGTTACATGAACAGACCAGAGCAACAGGAGCTGTTTTCCTTAGATCTAAGAGGCAGAAGGACAGATTTGATTGAGGTGCTCAAAATTATGAATGGTTTTGATTGTGTGAATATAGAGAACCTGTTTCTGATAGCAAATAGGTTGACAACCAAAGAATGTAAATTTAAGGAATTGGGAATAGAACCAAAGGCAAGACGGAAAGTTTTTTTTTTACACATCAAACCATAATGATTTGAAATCCATTGGTCAAAAGGAAATTAGAAGCAGGTTCATCAACAACTTTCAAAAGGGAAATGTAAAAATGTTTGAAGGGGGAATATTTCCAAGGATATCGAGAAAGGGTAGGGGAATAAGACTAATTGAAAGTCCCTTCCAAAAAAATCAGTAAAGGCAAGATAGGTTGAATGGTCTCCTTTTGTACTATATATTCTATGACTCAATAATAATTTCTATTATTATTATAAAAAGTCTAACAAAATCTAACCCAACCTTCAATTCTACCAAGTGAAAGAGACAAGTGCTGAGTGCTTGTCTTTCAGACTGGAAGAATGTGGAGTTACTCAGGAATCAGTATGAGGTCCACTGTTTTTCTTGATTTGTATTCATGACCTAAGCTTGAGTTTGCAAGGCATAATTTAACAATTTGCAAATGATACAAAACTTAGAAGTAATGTGAACTATGAGGAAGATAGCAGTCGACTTCAAGAGGACATGGACAGGCTGATAGAACTGGTGCACTGTTGGCAGATGGAACTTAATGCTGAGATTGAAGTGATACATTTTGGGAAGAAGAAGGAAAAAGGGCAATCTAAATTAAAAGATATAATACTGAAAGAGGTGCAGGAGCAAGAAAGCCTTGAGGGTAAATGTTCATAAATCATTGAAGGTGGCAGGGCAAGTTCAAAAAGCAATCAATAAAACTTATGGAATCTAAGCATTATAAGTGCAAGAATGAACATACAAAAGCAGTGAGGAATTGATGTATTGAATGATTTATTTATTGTCATTTGCGTTTTACAGTGAATAATACAGTAAAATACAGTGAAAAGCATCAACTGTCACCACAAGCTCGTGCCATTTTGAATAGTTTAAGACTAAAAAGAGTAAAAAGATATAAGTGAAAGAGAATCTATCTTCATTCCACTGCCTCTAGTATGAGTCCTGAGTCAGCTCACGAGCTTCACAACACCTGTGCCATTATCCCTCGCCCACTACCTCATTGCCATCTATGCTGGACCCATGAGTTGGCAACTCTGCTTTGCAGGCACTGGAAATTGAATCAAAAGTAGGGCAGGCCAGCAGTCATAGAAGCGGGATAGATACTGTGTTTGGATGGAAAGGGAAAGGGGGATGATTACAATCTTGTGCTGGACATGGGATGGATGGGGAAGAGGGTCTGCATAGTATACGGAGAAGAGAACATGAGGGACTGATTACCATGCAGGAGTGGGGCTGATTACTGAGTGGGTGTGGGGCAATGGTGAGTGGCTGGTTACATTGTGTGGGGAGTAGGGGTGAGGGCTTTCTTCTGTCCCCAGAGAATATAGAAAGCTTGGCTGAAACCATCAAGAATACATACAATATTAACAGTTTACACAGTACTTCAAAAATGCAGATTTTCATGGGTACAATTCCTACTTCACCAATTAAATGCTGTGTGAGAAAGTTCATTGGAGGCTTTCTCAACTTGTTGACAATTAAGGCCTGTAAGTGGTGAATTGATGGCGACCTGAGGGCTTCAATCAGCCAATTACCTGCCATCCTGGTAGGCGGGAAAGGTAACTCTTTCCCAACTGGGTAATCAGGCTACCCTGTCCAATGGGTTGGGGTGGGAAACTCCATTTGCACCAACTGAGGGCAATCAGAGGCAGGTATTGGGCACAGCGGGATGGCCTCTTCCTCTGATCTTCACCGTCCTATTCTCTCTCCCCACAATCCTACTCCATTGGCAAAGTCTGTGATAGGCCAAGAAGCTGACTTTAGGTCAAACCTAAACAAGCTATATGGGAAGTGATGTGGTGATTTTCAGTGGCACAGGTGGTGAGTATAGACAGCTAACAAACTCACACTCTCACATGTAGTCTGTAAGAGGGAAAATCATGACCCATAATCTGAATATTGCGCAAAAGAAAGACACAGCAAAACAAAGTGGTACTGAAATTTAACATTCTTATATTTGCCCTGATGAGAGCAAGATGAAAAGCCACAGTAGCATTTTTTTTTCAGTAATATTAATTTTTATATTTATATCGTGCATCATTATAATTTAATCCACAATATGCAAACATTAACAATTGGGCAGCATGGTGGCTCAATGGTTAGCGCTACTGGCTCACAGCCAGGGGCCCGGCTTCAATCCCAGCCTTGGATGACTGTCTGTGTGGAGTTTGCACATTATCCTCTCCTACCACACTCCAAGTTTAGGTGAATTGGCCATGCTAAATTGCCCATAGTGTTCAGGGATTTGTAGGTTAGGTGTATTAGTCAGGGGTAAATGTAGAGTTTGTAGAGTACGGGAGTGGGTCTGGGTAGGTTACTCTTCGGAGGATCGGTGTGGACTTGTTGGGCCAAAATGGCCTGTTTCCATACTGTAGGGATTCTATACACCTAATATACTATTTTATTGCTGTTTTGTTGTTGCTGACACATGGAATAACATTACATTCCAAGCGCTAAAATTAGGACACGTTGGAAAATAGTTTGGGCAAAACTGATCTAGAGTCAGTGGAGGAATTGAGGAAAGTGGTGATGAGATAGAGTTTGGTGCTATCAATACATATTTTGGATAATGTTGTCAAGGGCAGTTTGTATGCCAATTGCAGTACATAGGACCAGGAAGAGAAACCAATGCAAGTAGTAATTTGGCTACGGATGTCAAATCTGACACTGTACATTTCGAGATTTTTGTGAGGAGCAGAATGTATACAATAAATAGGAAAGAAAGAATAGATCCTTGGGGAACCTTAGAGTAAATGGTGCAGGAGCAGCAAGAGAAGCCATGGTCCTCTGGCTATAATCGGATAGATATGAATATTGCAGTCCCACTCAATCAGAAAACAGAGGAAAGGCCCTGGAGGAGCAAAATGTTGTCAAATGTGTCAAGATCACAGAGAGGTCAAGAGGATAAGGAACAATAATTTAGCACCATCACAATCACATAGAATGTCATGAATGGTAAAAGTAGATTCAGTATTAGTTGCTCTTATTTCTTGAAACTCTTCTGGGTAATTCCATTGGTGCAGAACCTCAAGGGGGGTTAATAACATTGGCCTGAGTTTAGGAAGGGGACAGTTGGTCAAGGCTTCAGCTCTGGATTGACAGACTTCAAAATTTGTTGCAAGTGTAACTTCTGCCAGCAGTGGGTAGTTCAGGCATTACTGCATCATTTGCTGCTGTTAAACAGCCGATGATTCATATCTTGCAGATGTGGTATAACTGAACTTCAGAAAGCATTTGATAAGGTGTCACATGAAAGGTTAATAAAAAGGTAAGATCACAGGGATTTAGGGGTAATTTATTAGCTGGGATAGAGGATTGGCTTGTCAACAGAAAACAGAGAGTTTTGATAAATCAGCCCTTTTGTGGTTGGCAAAATGTAGAAAGTGAGGACTGCAGATGGTGGAGATCAGAATTGAGAGTTTGTTGCTGGGAAAGCACAGCAAGTCAGGCAGCATCTGAGGATCGGTGGTGGGGAGGGGTGGGGGGGGAGGGGAATGTGGGTGTGGTTGAATTGGAGGCAGTTCAAAGGAGGTTCACTAAATTGTTTCCAGAAGTGAGGGGTTTATCTTAAGAAGAGAAAATGAGCAGTTTCAGCCAAACCTCTAGACAGATTATTGTGAACTAAAAACAGAAAAAGCTGGAAAAATTCAATAGGTCTTTTCCATGCTGTACATCTCTATGATTCTATGACGTCTGGTAGCATCTCTGGAGAGAGAAAGAAAGTGAATGTTTCATATCATCAACATTCATCAGCAGAATGAGCAAATCTGGATGTAAAATAGCTGTTAAATAAACACAAACCCAAATGCAAAACATTTCTGGGCATCTCTGGCAATTTCTGTTTTTATTCCAAATTCCCAGATCCATAGTAATTTGCTTGAGATGATAAAACACTGGTCTGACTCAGCTGAAGCATTTTATCATTAGGCACTACTCTGAAGGACACATGCAAGAACATTTGGGAGGGTGCACAAATTATTTATGAGAAGGCGTCCGAGTGTGAGACATTTACTTCATGATTTCATGATTGCACAATGTTCAAAACCATTCACAACTCATCAGATACTGTCCATGTCCAAATGAAGTAAGCCTTGGACAATATCCAACTTTGGGCTAAGAAGTGGCATGTAACATGTGTGCCACACAAAGGACAGACAATGCCTATTGTTATGGGCCAGGCCAAACCCGCTCAAGAAAGTAGATGAGCCCTAACTTTGCTCATTGTTTTAAGCAGGTATTCCAGGAGGGATGTAGCTGGTCAAACTACTTAGTTTTAAACAAAACAGAATTTATTTGCAAGATTACTGACTGTAACACAATGAAAGAGAACAGAAGAACTTAACCTGTCTGAAAACCCAACAGATTACCCCAACTTAATGAAGCTGTTCCAAATACCTTCAACAATCCCCCCTTGGCAAAAAAGGTACAATCAAACACAGGGTCTTACAGGAGAGTGAGATGGCAGGAAGATTCAGTATGGAACACCTTCTTTCATGGAACACGTTTGTCCATGGAGCGGTCTCTTTGACCAGCAGCCTCAAAAACACTGGCTGTTTTCTAAAACCAAACCAAACCAAAACCAGAGAAAGGCTGAGCTAGGAGAACTGGCCATTCCCCTTTTATTGTACAAGTGTTTGTTTAAAACTTAAAAGCTTCTTCAAGTAGATCAAACCAGACATTTCGGCAAACCTGCCTCATACAACACTTTTGGAAAAAAACCAAGTCAACACAACCTTGTTAAAGGAGCAGCATTGTCACACTACCTTCAACAAAAGATAATCTAATCCTTGCTCCTTGACATTCAATCCCTCATTAACAAAATATTGGGGGGACACCATTCACCAGAAACTGAACTTGCCTCGCCATATAAATACTATGGTTACAAACAAGGTCAGAGGCTAGGAATCCTGCACTGGATCACTCACTTCCCAACTTCCTAATGCTTGTCCACCATCTGCAAGGCACAAGTAAGAAGTATGATAAAATACTCCCTACTTGCCTGGTTGAGTGCAGCTCCAACAATACTCAAGGAAGTTGACATCATCCAAAACAAAGCAGCCCACTGGATCGGCTCAACATGTATTCCCCCACCACTGATGCTCAAGAGCAGAGTGTGTCCCATCTTCAAGACACACTGCAGAAATTCACCAAGGCTCCTTAAACAACACTTTCCAGACTCACTATCGTCTAAAAGAATATAAGCAACAGATATTTTGGAGCACCACTACTTACAGGTTCCCCTTTAAACTACTCATCATCCTGATTTGAAAATGTATCACGACTCCTTCAGCATGGCTGGGTCACAATCCTGGAACTTCCTCCTAAAAAGCATTATGGTCTACCTATGCCAAACATTCTGTACCAGTTCAAGAAAGCAGTTCACCAAGACCTTCTCAAGGGTGATTAGGGATGGGCAATAAATGATGGCCCATCTAGTATTCCAAATTATTTCCCATGAATCAATAAAACAATGTATGATGATAGATTGGAGAAGCTTTAGAGGATGGGGTAGGTTTAGAAGAAATTTGGTAGTGGTTTTCTGAACCACAAGAAGTCTAGACAGGGTTGACTGGCAAAACAATACTGACAAAACTGAGAAATTGGCAGAAAAGGAAAGAACCAGAGGTCAATGATTGAAAGTGATTTTGATTGAAAGTGGTGGGAATTGCAAAAGAAATAAAGGCAACATGAGAAAAGAAATATACTTACACAGTGGGTGAAATGTGAAGCCTGATAGTGTGATGGATGCAGATTCAATAGTGGCTTTCAAAAAGTGTGACGTAAAATTATCTAAAGGAAAAAGGTATTTCCTGGAAGGCAGGACTTAAATGGTGGAACATGCTGAGTTGTTCTTGCATAGACTCAGCAGGAACATGACGGGCCAAATAGCCTCCTTCTTTACTGTAACCAGTTTATGATTCTAGGTTTGCGTTTTTGTTTTAAAATTTAATTATAACAATATCCAAAAAGTAATATTCACAAGAAAATAAGACCGTCAAGTACCTTTTTGCATAGCCTTGAGTAAAATTAAATAATGATTTTCATTTCAGACTTGGTGGAAAAATTCATAAGTTGTCAAACTCTCCATGCATCAACATTGATTGATTGATTAACAAGGCGTCTTGGTCTTATACCAGACATTCTTCATGTATGGGTCTAGCCTTTAGCCTGCTTGCTACACTATTACAGTTAATAATGTGTCACTCACATCTTTGAGGACCTCGCCTCTGGAAATCTCCTCAAGGCTCAAGGCTCCTGGCTGAGCTGACATGAAGAGCTGCCAGAATTTAATCAATCCAAGACTTTGAAACAGGCCGACTGTAAAGCAGAAATATTTAGCTTGAGCGTGCATCCAGATGTGGATCCTTGCATAAAATAAGTCTGGCTATGCTTTCAAGCTGCTTTCCTACATAGTCACTTCTTGCTACACCCTGTAAGTCCTTTACTCCAACTTCAGCAGTTACTCACTAATATTATTCAAAAGGTTGTAACCTACCATATTATATTACAGTTTAATACATAGAAAATTTGCCACATTGTTTAATCTGAAATGCCAGGTAAGGATTTTACTGTAGTTATCGTCAGAGTTCGACCAAGGACAAAGGCTAATAATTGTGTCTTATGCCATCTGGTGGATCAGCCTTTAAATAGAAAAGTCTGTTCTGCCATCTCACACAATAAAGAAGTACACAAATTGTATGTGGCGTACTGCAACAAAAATAGCAAGGTATTTCTCATGCTTGATGAATTTGGCCCATTTTCAGACCAAACAGTTTCTGATGACTTGGGCATTTACAGTTCCTATAATGAAGCTGATAACACAACAGAAATTTTCAGCCTTAAAGCCAGATGATGAGAATGATGTTGAGGAGCTCAAATGCAGGTCTCATTCAGAGAATATGCTTCTTATTATGATTTTCAGTGCTTGACACTGATTTTCTTTCACCATGCAGACTCTCTGGGTTTGTGTGTACACACTTATTATCTGTAACCAAAGAAATGCTAGCTCTTTAATGTAGTTAACCATGGTAATGAAGTAGTAGCAAGTTCCTTCCACTGATATTAATGACTGGGAGGAGCTTGGTACCAATCATTCAATGTGGTGACAATCTGTCCATCATGCTGTATTATGCTTTGGGAACAAATATCTTTTTTAATTTTTCATTCACAGGATTAAGTGCCTATCCCTAATTGCCAAAATTTATTGTTCATCGCTAATTGCTCAGAGAGCAGTTAAGAGTTAACCACATTGCTGTGGGTTTGAGGTCACATGTAGGCCAAACCAGATAATAATGGCAGTTTCCCTCCCTAAGGGACACCGGTGAACCAGATGGATTTTTCCTGATTATCGATAATGGATTCATATCAACTTTCGACTCTTAATTCCAGATTTTTAATGAATACAAATTCCACCTCCCATGGCAGGATTCAAACCTGAGTCCCAAGGACATTACCTGGGTCTCTGCATTAACAGCCCACTAGGTCATCACCATCCCTAGTTCGTTTATGTTCAGCCAGCATGTTGCCTGTCATCTTCATGATGAGCCAGAGCGGTGACAGTGATGAGAAGAAAAGAAAGCAAATCCTGTGCTCTGGTTTCCACTGCCTCATGAGACACCCTGCCTCACTTACCCACAGATTGGTGAGACAGGAATTGACCTGTTTAATAGAATGAAAACCCAGAGAATAAACAGGTGTCAAGCTTGAACCAAGAAACAGCTAATTACAATGAATGACTTGCTAACTGTATCTTAAAGGATGGTATTTTTCAACATTAATATAGTGGGCACTAAATTTTGTTCAAATTGTGAAATTGTTCATGGAAATAAAAATAAATACAAGAGTGTTTGTCTCTTAGAAAATAATGTAATTTCCTCAGGCTTGCTTTTACTGGAAATGTATCATCGATATCGATCTGAATTATTGTTACAGTACTGAACTCAATGGGTAATGGAGAAGCCAAGACAAATATACAGAATTGTAAGGAGTGTACAGAAATGTTCAGCCCAAACTGATGCAGTAGCCACTTTATAACTGCACTCAAGGCAAAATTAATTTTGCAAAGTATTTATGCTAGAAAAGAATGAAAAGCTTTGTCGCTGCTGTGAGAAACCTAAAATCAGTCAAATGGAAAAAAGTAACTAAGTTTCCCTCTTTTGACTGTTATCCAGCAAAGCCTATCATATATTGTAAGGAATTTGTGTTCTGTTTATTCTTGCGTTTTGTCTATTTCCTTTGCAACACTATTGATGGACATATTTTCATCCATTCAAGTCTGAAGTAGCATTTGCTCCCTGAGCCTGCCTGCCTTTGTCTCTTCCTGTAAGATGTTCCTTAAAAGATACTTCTTTGACCAAGTCCTCTTAAAATTTCCTTCTTAGATTCTGTGTCAATTTTTGTGGTATTCCACTACTTACTAGAGCCTTTGTGACCCTATATCACCACATTGTTGTTACATTGTTAGCTAAAGACCATTCCTATTCTGACTCTTACTTTACATCATGGAATATTTTTCTTACCTCTTGATACATTCTGTAATGGAAACAAGAATAGTCTGAATGGTAATACCATCGAAAATGATTTTCTTCTTTGTGGATTTTATTTGTGTGTGACTCTCAGCCAGCTATTGCTGTTGTCCTCTTCAACAACAATGGATATGTCGTATCGTGAACAACATTTCATGATGAATTTCAGTTGCAGTTTGGAATTTTCTGATCAACACAGTCAGCCTTGCTACTCGGAAGAGTAACGTACTGGTTATGTTAGGAGACAAATAATCCACGCACCTAATAACTCAAGTTCAAATCCTATCTGTGAAGTTTAAATTCAGTTAGTTAAGCAAGTCTGAAATGCAAATGCTAGTATCAGTAATGATGACTGTCATAATACAATACAGTTATAAAACTCCATCTGGTTCACTTTTCGGAGGAAAAATTGTTGCCCTTAACAAGTCTGGTATCTAATTAAATCCAGACAATATGGTTGACTCCTAACTGACTTCTGAAACCACCTGGCAAGCCATTCACTTGTGAAGAAGTAACTCCCATCACCTTCCCAAAGCCGATTAAGGATGGCTGATCTCACCAGAAATGTGAACGTTTATAAGGTATTCTCAACAAGATAACTAATTTACAATATTTAACTGTACTCCTTCCATTAGTTCATTACATTTCACCAAACACTCCAATCTGTTTTGAACTTTCTCTCTGAAAGGTTCCTGTAGAAATCACCTACAAACCCAATCTTTTGATTAGCCATTCAAGGCTTGAGCACCATTTGACTGCAAACCAATTTTGAATTATTTATGCAGTTCTTCAGTAGTGATCCCAACAACTTTGAGAATTATCATGCATATACAAGTATGTAAGTGTGATTACAATAAAGACAAGAATGTGTGAAATGGCAAGCTGATTTTGTATAAAAATCATGTGTCTTACCTGTGTAATTTATATCATACAAAACAAAACACACATTACAACCAACTAACAGTATTAATCTCTTAACTGGTCTGGGGGAGCTTGGGAGGAGTTGGGTTCCTCCCAGTAAGATGTTGCATATATGTAAAAATGGAGAGCAAAGGTTTCTAAGGTGCCTAAGAAAAGAAAAAGGTAAAGTGAATGTTTATCCTCTTCAGTGAGAATGAGGAGTTTATAGTAACAATAAGGAAATGGCAACTTAAATTAACAAATATGTTCACTATAGAGAATAATAGCTGTAAATCAGGAGATGGAAGGGGGAAAGGGAAATAGTGAAATTACAATCAGCAGTGAAGCAATACTAAGCAATTAATGGAACTGCAGGCTGACGAGTCTCATGGCCCAGATGGACTTAATCCTAAGATCACAAAAGAAGTTATTAGTTAATAGATGCTGAAATAAAAGTTGTAAAGAAGGGTCAAAAACAATACTACATTGTTTTTCAAATTATCCAAACTTCCCTAGTTTTCTGAAAGGTTCCATCTGGAAAGTAGCAAATTAAATTCCTCTATTCAAGAAAGCAATGAGGAAACCAAGCCAGTTAGCTTGATGTCCATCATGGGAAACGTGTTAGAATCAATTAATAAAGAGACTATAGCTGCACACCGAGAAAATCTCAAAGTAATCAGGAAGAGTGAGTGTGGTTTTATGAAAGGGAAATCACACTTATCCCAAATTGTTGGATTTATTTGAAGGAGTCACACATAAGTGATAGGGAAATTGGTGGAAATAGTCTGAAGGAGAGAATTCATCTCCACTTAGAGAGGCAGGATCTGCACTGGCGCCACCTCATGCTCCCATGAGGAGGTTGAGCAATTCATCAACTTCACCAACACATTCCACCCTGACCTTAAATTTACCTGGACTATCTCTGACACCTCGCTCCCCTTCCTGGACCTCTCCATCTCCATTAGTGACGACCAACTTGACACTGACATTTTTTACAAACCCACTGACTCCCATAGCTACCTGGATTACACCTCTTCCCACCCTATCTCTTGCAAAAATGCCATCCCGTATTCCCAATTTCTCCACCTCCGCCGTATCTGCTCCCAGGAGGACAAGTTCCACCATAGGACACACCAGATGGCCTCCTTCTTTAGAGACCGCAATTTCCCTTCCCACGTGGTTAAAGATGCCCTCCAACGCATCTCGTCCACATCCCGCACCTCCGCCCTCAGACCCCACCCCTCCAACCGTAACAAGGACAGAACGCCCCTGGTGCTCACCTTCCACCCTACAAACCTTTGCATCAACCAAATCATCCACCGACATTTCCGCCACCGCCAAAAAGACCCCACCACCAGGGATATATTTCCCTCCCCACCCCTTTCCACCTTCCGCAAAGACCGTTCCCTCCGTGACTACCTGGTCAGATCCACACACCCCTAAGACCCACCCTCCCATTCTGGCACTTTCCCCTGCCACCGCAGGAACTGTAAAACCTGTGCCCACACCCCCTCCCTCACCTCTATCCAAGGCCCTAAAGGAGCCTTCCACATCCATCAAAGTTTCACCTGCACATCCACCAATATCATTTATTGTATCCGTTGCTCCCGATGTGGTCTCCTCTACATTGGGGAGACTGGGCGCCTCCTAGCAGACCGCTTTAGGGAACATCTCCGAGACACCCGCACCAATCAACCAAACCGCCCCGTGGCCCAACATTTCAACTCCCCCTCCCACTCTGCCGAGGACATGGAGGTTCTGGGCCTCCTTCACCGCCGCTCCCTCACCACCCGACGCCTGGAGGAAGACTGCCTCATCTTCCGCCTCGGAACACTTCAACCCCAGGGCATCAATGTGGACTTCAACAGCTTCCTCATTTCCCCTTCCCCCACCTCATCCTAGTTTCAAACTTCCAGCTCAGTTACTGTCTCCTTGACTTGTCCGACCTGCCTATCTTCTTTTCCACCTATCCACTCCACCCTCTCCTCCTTGACCTATCACCTTCATCTCCTCCCCCACTCACCCATTGTACTCTATGCTACTCTCTCCCCACCCCCACCCTCCTCTAGCTTATCTCTCCATGCTTCAGGCTCACTGCCTTTATTCCTGATGAAGGGCTTTTGCCCGAAACGTTGATTTTGCTGCTCGTTGGATGCTGCCTGAACTGCTGTGCTCTTCCAGCACCACTAATCCAGTATCTGGTCAGGAATAGTCAGTATGGTTTTGTCAGAGAAAGGTCATGCCTGGCAAATTTCATTAAATTTTTGAAGTTAGTGGCCTGGTGTGTAGATGAGAATAGTGCAGGTGATGTAGTTTATATGGATTTCAGCAAAGCTTTTGATAAGGTCTTACAGGGGAGACTGATAAAGAAGGTAAAAGCAGATGGGATTAGAGTAACTTGGCAAGATGGATCCAAAATTGGCTTAGAATAGGAGACAGAACATAGTGTTTATGTGACTGAAGTCTACTGTCCAGCGGCATACCACAGAGATCAATACTGGGTGCCTTAATGTTTGTGATATACATAAACAATATAGATGAGAATGTGGTACAATATAGATTTACGGATGACATGAAGATTGGCCAGGTGAGGAAGAAGGTTATAAAAAGATATAGTTGGGTTGGTTAGATATGAAGATTAGTGGAAGGTGGACTTTAACTCTAAAAGGTGTGAGGCATACACTTCGAAAGAAGTAACAAGACAAGGATGGCCAGACACTAGGATGTTCAGAGGGACAGAGGAGTCTTGGAATGTGTGATAACCCTTACAAGGTGCATGGGGAATAATTAATTAATCTCTCTATGGAGCTCATTTTGTTTGAGTTCCCTTGGTAAGAGGCAAAGGGCTGGCCAGCCGGAAATCATTGCCTGAGCACTTTAGAAAACAGACCCAGTCCAAACAGAGAGCTGTGGAGGGAATTATATCTGACAGCTGTCAGCTCCCCTTGTGCAGTTACATTTGTGCACGGGTATCCTTGGAGTGAGAGCATATAGTGTATATCAGTGGTCTCAATGCCTTTGGACAGAGGTGGACACCACGAGGGATACATTGCTTTATTTCACCCTCCAATTCCATTTTGATTTAGACCTTCCCACTCTCCCTAACCCCCTCGTATTTTTGATAGTATGCATTGCCCATAACGGGCTTTCCAGTTGGCTGCATGGGTGATTACTGGTGGTGGTTCATAGCTAAAAACAAAATTGGTTCACAGTGATT
Source organism: Chiloscyllium punctatum (assembly GCF_047496795.1). Lineage (NCBI taxonomy): Eukaryota > Metazoa > Chordata > Chondrichthyes > Orectolobiformes > Hemiscylliidae > Chiloscyllium > Chiloscyllium punctatum. The sequence continues at coordinate 39,839,558 of NC_092744.1, forward strand.
TGGTCATTCAGTTGTGTGTGATAACACTTCTGGTTTGAAAGGAAAACAAAAAAAAAGCAGATACAGGGTTCTTGTGGTGCAATGGTAGTGTGTCTATTTCCGGTGTGGGTTCAAATCCTGCATATTCAAAATGTATGTGGTAGCAGCTCTGAACAGATATTGATTGCAAAACAACTTTTTAAAAAAGCAGATGCACTATTTCAGTGAATGTGTACCCCAGAAGTCTAACTGCACATTTTCCCACTTATTCTCGGGTTCTTGTGGCACGGTGGTAGTGTTCCTAACTCTGATCCAGGAGACCTTGGTTTAAATCCTACCTAAAACAGCTGTTTGTAATAACATCTCTAAATTGGTTGACCAGAATGTTGTCTATAAAGCAGACCCAGGGATGGGTGGTGTTCCTCTCCAATTAGGCTTCCTGTGTTATTACATTGGTGACAAGAATAAAGAAAGGTTTTGGATAGCCTTGCCTTTCAATGAACCCAGTAAGATCATGATGGTGAAATATTGGATATGCTGCTGTTTGGGAAACTGGAAACTGGAACCTTATAAGGTGGATATGGAGGATTGACCCCCATACAATGAAGAAATGAATAATATACATCCAAACCAAATCTACCCTAAGAAAGCCATGGAAGTTATCTTTTCTCAGACAAACATGAAGCAAGGGGTTCAAGCGCTCCAGGAGTCCATAGACAGTATTGTCCTTAGCCTTAGGTGACCCCCATTCTGCAGAGTGAAGTCCCCAGTAGATAATACTCACAGTCCCATCTGTTGCCAAGGGTGGACACTTGGAGTTGGAGGCCGCAAGGTTCCGGAACTGAATGGAAGTTTCTCCATAATACAGTGAGGACCAAGAATATCCATGCTACACTTGTAGTCATTGGGTTTACCCCAGACAATGTTAACAAAACAGTCAAATTATACACCACTCAGGCCAGGGCAAAGGTACCTTGAGACAGGGCTTTGCAAATATATCAGGCAGAGGATGAAGAATTGATAAGCTAAATTGCATCACTGATCTGAAAGTGGGCCCAATTAAGATGAAACTCCAAGTAAATGGTCACCCATTAGACATGGAGGAGACTTATGTACCGCTGTCTCTATTGTTGGGGAGAAAACCTTTCGGAAACTCTACTGGGGCATCTTGCCTTTAAGCCTGCGAGACATCAAAACTAAATTGGACACATGCCCATAGGAGACTGATTAGCAAGGTTAGATCTCATGGAATACAGGGAGAACTAGCCATTTGGATACAGAACTGGCTCAAAGGTAGAAGACAGAGGGTGGTGGTGGAGGGTTTTTTTTCAGACTGGAGGCCTGTGTCCAATGGAGTGCTACAAGTTTCGGTGCTGGGTCCTCTACTTTTTGTCATTTACATAAATGATTTGGATGCAAGCATAAGAGGTACAGTTAGTAAATGTGCCGATGACACCAACGGTAGAGGTGTAGTGGACAGTGAAGATGGTTACCTCAGATTACAACGGGATCTGGACCATATGGGCCAATGGGCTGAGAAATGGCAGATGGAGTTTAATTCAGATAAATGCGAGGTGCTGCATTTTGGGAAAGCAAATCTTAGCATTATACACTTAATGGTAAGGTCCTGGGAGTGTTGCTGAACAAAGAGACCTTGAAATGCAGGTTCATAGCTCCTTGAAAGTGGTAAATAGGAGAGTGAAGAAGGCGTGTGGTATGCTTTCCTTTATTGGTCAGGAGTTGGGAGGTCATGTTGTGGCTGTACAGGACATTAGTTAGGCCACTGTTGGAATATTGCGTGCAATTCTGGTCTTCTTCCTATCGGAAAGATGTTGTGAAACTTGAAAGGGTTCAGAAAAGATTTACAAGGGTGTTGCCAGGGTTGGAGGATTTGAGCTATAGGAAGAGACTGAACAGGCTGAGGCTGTTTTCCCTGCAGCGTCGGAGGCTGAGGGGTAACCTTATAGAGGTTTACAAAATTATGAGGGGCATGGATAGGGTAAATAGGCAAAGTCTTTTCCTTGGGGTCGGGGAGTCCAGAACTAAAGGACATAGGTTTAGGGTGAGGGGAAAGATATAAAAGTGACCTAAGAGACAACTTTTTCACACAGAGGGTGGTAAATGTATGGAATGAGCTGCCAGAGGAAGTGGTGGAGGCTGATACAATTGTAACATTTAAGAGGCATTTGGATGGGTATATGAATAGGAAGAGTTTGGATGGATATGGGCCGGGTGCTGGCAGGTGGGACTAGATTGGGTTGGGATATCTGGTCGGCATGGACGGGTTGGACCGAAGGGTCTGCTTCCATGCTGTACATGTCTATGACTCTAAATGGCCAATCCTGTTGATTAATACATCTCTAGTCTGCCAATGCTCAAACTCTGCTTCAACACATACAGTTTTGAGTGGGGAAAGGTACACAGCACAAATACTCTTAGGCATTTGGTGCAAACTGTCAACCTCCCTTAGTGAAAACAGATTTGGAAAATACAGGAGAAAAAGGTAGAACCTGAAACGATCACACTGGTGTAGTAAAGGTGGCCTTAGAGGTATGGAGCCAAATAACATTGCTGGGGTCTTGTTACACCTGCCCAAAAAGTGCCTATTGCTCCAAATCAGATGCAGCAGTGCCATCTTGCAAGAAGTCAGTGATCAAATGTAAAATGGAAGAAAAAATTCAGGGAAAATTTGGTTTTGTTCAAAATATTTTGTCATTAATCGTGCACTAAATTCACTAATGGCTTGGTTATTCTACAGGTAATAGTAGTTCAGGCATTGATTAGGTTATTGAGTGTGAATTAGAATGTTTATAAATGCCTCTTAAATGTGAAGCAAAGAGGTTCTTCTGCAGCTATACAGGGCCCTGGTGAGACCACACCTGGAGTATTGTGTGCAGTTCTGGTCTCCAAATTTGAGGAAAGACATTCTGGTTATTGAGGGAGTGCAGTGTAGGTTCACGAGGTCAATTCCTGGAATGGCAGGACTACCTTACGCTGAAAGACTGGAGCATCTGGGCTTATACACCCTTGAGGTTAGAAGACTGAGAGGGGATCTGTATGAAACATATAAGATTATTAAAGAATTGGACACTCTGGAGGCAGGAAACATGTTTCCGCTGATAGGTGAGTGCCGAACCAGAGGACACAGCTTAAAAATATGGGGTAGACCATTTAGGACAGAGATGAGGAGAAACTTCTTCACCCAGAGAGTGGCGGCTGTGTGGAATGCTCTGCCCCAGAGGGCAGTGGAGGCCCAGTCTCTGGATTCATTTAAGGAAGAGTTGGATAGAGCTCTCAAGGATAGTGGAATCAAGGGTTATGGAGATAAGGCAGGAACAGGATACTGATTAAGGATGATCAGCCATGATCATATTGAATGGTGGTGCAGGCTCGAAGGGCAGAATGGCCTACTCCTGCACCTATTGTCTATTGTCTATATTGTCTATTGATATATCCATCCATCCAGGCTACAAAAAAATGGTTAAATCACAGGTATACATTGTAACAGTAGGTAGAGTCTGTTCAAAAGAAGATGGAAAAATTGTGAATATTGCAAAGAGAGTATGAATCCCAACCTGTATATTTTGTGGGTAATGCATGCAATTTGGCACATTTAGCAGTAAATTCCATGAATTTGTGCACTAATCACATGTAAGGTTGATTTGCAGCTCAATAACTGTAATTTTATAGAAACGTCCTGGAGACAATTACAATAAAGGTTTATTTGCAGATCTGAGTGATGGCAAACACAATAAACCATTTGCCCTACTTATTACACCCCACCAGTTTAGAATGTAGTTTGTACCAAATTTAGATTTGCTGGGAAGCAGCTTCTTCAGTACTAAGGCTGGAGTATAAGAAAGGTGTCAGATTGGGAAAGTGGATCTCCCAATTGATGTGGTTTTGAACCCAGACTGCTGACTCCTGACTATTGTGTGGCAGGTAGGTGATCATCATCAGATGAGTTTTCAGTATATTTTTTCCTAATCCCAGGTGACTAAGCATCGGATTCTTTGAAAACCAGTCTGAAAGCATTTCAGTTTCTTGTTCAGCATGAGACCTAACCTTATACGGGTGGGCATTTCCACAGTTTTGCAATCCTGCATAAAAATAGTTCATCTTGCAGGGTAGCAGATATTTGCAGGATTCTGACATGTCAGGAAGAGTGTTTGTTCCCTTACTAACTTCGATTATTTATAAACAAGATGTAAGCACAACATTTGGCTCCACGGTTTGGATATTTTACTTCTTTCACCCAAAGAGCTATTATTGAAATCGTTTTATTCGTTCTTGGATCATAGTTACCATTTGCAGGATGAAATGACAAGCAGGTATTCTAATGACCTGCGGCGAAGTGGACTGTTCCAAACTATCTCAACAAACCGCTGTTCTGAAGAAGAGTCACTGGACTTTTAGTCTGCTTTCTCTACACAGGTGCTGCTGCCAGGCTTGCTAAGTTTCTCCAGCAATTTCCGTGATTTGTGCAAAGGGCTGGGTGAGACAGACATCAGTAGCTGCAGATGTACTTTTGGGAGAACCCAGTTAGCACACTATATCGCGCCTTGATACCACATCCTTTTAATACAGTCCAAGATTCCCCAGTATATTAAATCTATGTGTTATTGTGCGGAACAAATGTTGTAATGAGCTTTGCCGTGCTATTAAATCCAGGGGAATTGGCGTGCAGCACACTGCACTGCTGAAATGAACTGCAGTTTGCTGAAAAGAGCTGCTCCAGCCTGTAAAATAAAGAACTTTGTCCGTTCGACTACGGGATGTACTTGCACCATATAAATGGGAAACGTCTTTCATCTCTGCTCTTCTCCTGACGTTGCGGAACGTTGGTGAGATCACAGAGTCTGTTGAGATGTTACTCCGTTTCAGATATGCAGAACAATTTAATAACCGGAAGTCTAACAACTTATTGTAAGTGATAAGATTTGTTTTTTTTTAAAAAAAACATCGCCTTTCCAATTGTCAACGCGAAACTAAAACAAAATCCTGCGAAATTTGGGATTCTTCCTATCTCTCTGTCTCTCTATATAAATGGAAAACAGATTTGGACATGTGGGATCAAGGCATGTAAAAGGAGAGTGGAGAACCCGCTGCTTATGGATTTAAATAGTGAGTACCTGGAGAATGTTTGAACAATTGGCATGACGCATTCCATTGTTTGCTCAGGTTACTACGCAGCATTCCGAAAATTAGATTTTACTAATTAATAACTTGGATGGCGTGCGTTGTCATCTCAAGTAGAGGAAGCACATGGATTTAATTCAGATCGTTCACATCACTTTTGGCTATGTAGAGATATTGTAAAGAATCAATGCATTATTTTAGGTGGGGGGGGGGGGGAGATAGCTAACAGTTTAAAAGTGCAAATTGCGTGGCATCTAATTGCCTTTTCTAACTGAAGTATACTGCTTTGCAGAACTTTTGCTCCTGATAGTATGCCTTGTCCAGACCAGGCTCGCAAAGATGATACCGCTACGCCCTCTGTGTGACAGCCGTGTAATGGACAGATATATCAGAGAAGCGAAGGATCTCCTGAAAGCACCGGTAAGCATTCGCGCAAGTTTCTGTACCGAGCGGGACGCTGCACAATTCCAACGATTTAATTGTATTGCCGCCACGTTTCGAGCCCCCCTTTCGTATTCTGCCAGAAACTCAACCAAACTTGCGCCCTGCGATACTGGGGTCAAAAAGGAAAGATGGAAAGTGAAGAGTAGCTTTTTTAATACATGTTGTGTAGAGTCCTTGTACTGTTTGCTGCGGTCAGATTTCGTGGTTGAGGTTAGGCTGACAAGCCGTTTGAACGCGAGCTGCGGACAGCAATAGGATCGGGGGAGTCTTGGGGACCACTTGATCGGAACAGCAGAGATTCCAGAATCTATACAAAGTCCGGATAAATAAACTGAAGCGATGAGATTGATGGACGTGCCCAGGGGTTCCACATTCCTTTGCTAAGACGTCATTGCCAAAATAAATATGATTTTTAGTGTCTGTAAAGTATATGAGATGTTAGGAACTGCCAGCTGGTAAAATACGAACCAGGTGAAGGAAGTAGTGAAATATGTGGTCGGATCGGACACGTCCTCAGATTTCAGTGATTTCAAGATGTGCTCGAGGGGGGAACAAAGGAAATCGCTTCTACTCGTGTGGCCGGTCAGAGTGACCCAGCCCTTTCAAAACAGCTATCTCTACCGAATTTGATCTGCTCGTGCGCCTTACGGGAGACCTCCTGCTCCAATTTGCCATGTTTCAATGTTTAGTCAAATGTGTCCGCTAAAGCATCAGTCAGTACTGAGCCAGGCAAATCTGCTTGTTCAGCAATATTTATTCAATTAACTCAATAATTGCTGGTTCCAGTGGGTTTCCTATTTCCACTTAAAATGTTTCCTGCATTGTGATTTTGATATCTTGATCTAAATAAATCTTTCCAGATTTCGAAATATTTGTTTCCCTGGAGATGAACCTCCCAGTATTGGGCCGAAAAATCTTGGGATCCTCAATCCTGTCAATACTCCCACTTATCCCTCAACCAACATCATTGCAACTGGTCACTATTATTGGGAGCTTCCTTTGCTGTATTTGGCTGCTATTCTGGCCTCCCAGGTAGCAGATTGCGCTACGCAATCCCACTTCAGCCAGAACAACACTGAAATCTCTGCTTGACTCCTCAGTGCTGGAGAGAGGGAGTGCTGCACTGTTGGAACTACCTTCCTTCATCTATTCCTATGAAACATGAAACTGAGTCAAGGTTAGAATGGTGCAGAAAAAGCACAGCACGTCAGGCAGCATCCGAGGAGCAGGAAAATCGACGTTTTGGGCAAAAGCCCTTCATCAGAAATGAGGCTCATTCCTGATGAAGGGCTTTTGCCCGAAACGTCAATTTTCCTGCTCCTCTGATGCTGCCTGACCTGCTGTGCTTCTTCTGCACCATTCTAATCTTGACTCTGATCTCCAGCATCCACAGTCTTCACTTTCGCCAACATGAAACTGAGGCCCTGTCTGCTCATTCAACAGCTTGCAAAACAACCCACTGTGCTACTTTAGAGAAGTGACAGGGAGTTATTGGCCAATGTTTATCCCTCAATTAAATATTCCTAAAACAAGTTGTCTGGTCATCATCACATTGTTGCTTATGGGAGCTTACTGATTGCCATCTTCTCTACATTACGACAGTGATTACAATTCAAAAGTACTCCATTTATTCTAGAACATAGAACATAGAACAATACAGCACAGAACAGGCCCTTCGGCCCATGATGTTGTGCCGAACATTTGTCCTAGCTTAAGCACCTATCCATGTATCTATCCAATTGCCGGTTAAAGGTCACCAATGATTCTGACTCTGCCACTCCCGCAGGCAGCACATTCCATGCCCCACCACTCTCTGGGTAAAGAACCTACCCCTGACATCCCCCCTATACCTTCCACCCTTCACCTTAAATTTATGTTCCCTTGTAACACTCTGTTGTACCCGGGTAAAAAGTCTCTGACTCTATCTATTCCCCTGATCATCTTATAAACCTCTATCAAGTCACCCCTCATCCTTCTCCACTCCAATGAGAAAAGGCTTAGCACTCTCAACCTATCCTCGTATGACCTATTCTCCATTCCAGGCAACCTCCTGGTAAATCTCCTCTGCACCCTCTCCAAAGCTTCCACATCTTTCCTAAAGTTTCTAAAGTACTTTATGAAATGCTGAGATTATGAACATTATTAATGCAGCCATACAATAGTGGAAATGCCAAGGGTCTGGCAACATCTTTGGAAAAAGAAACTTTACATTTCAGGTTAGAACGTCCTTGATTTGAAACATTTCTCTCTCCACAGATGCTGCCAAACTAGTTCAGTATATACAGTATTTTCTGATTTAACTCAGATTTCCAGCGCTCACAATAATTTGTGCTTGGTCTTTCTTTACCATAGTGGCTACATTTCAAAAGTAATTAAATAAGCTAAATTCCAATAAAAACAGAATATGCTAGAAGACCTCAGTTTATGTGAAGAGAAACAGTTAAAGTTTCAGATTGATGATTTTCATCAAGATAGGAAGATGACATCAATTAACATTTTTTAAGCAAATATAAAGCTAAATTGAACGGGGAGCAGAAAGGAACAAATGTCTGTGATGGGATGAAATGCAGCAATGATTAAATGGTAAAAAGGGCTAATGGTGCAAGGTGATAATGGGATCATTTAAAAAAAACCTAAAGTAGGTGCAAATGGTTACTAGCACTTGTTGCCTGAAAAAGTCTTTATGATCTAAAATGAGACGCTGATCCTCACGTTTACTTAGTTACTGCCAGTGCAGAGGTGCAGACACTCAAATTTGCTTCAGTGTCGCAAACCAGGGAGGAAAAGAAATCAGCAAGCTGTCACACTCCTGCTTGTTACCAGTGAAAATTTTTACAAATTGCATGCATGCCAGCATGCAGTGAAACCAGGATTAGAATTAAATTCAATGTCGATTCCCCACCTCTGCTTCAGTGCCTAATCAAGTCACAATATGAAGCCAACAGGCAGACAGTTCCTCCAATCAGTATCAAGAATGAGAGTCAGGTCAGAAATCACCAGGTTATAGTCCAACAGGTGTACATGTATTTGAAATCACAAACTTTCGGAGCGCTGCTCTTTCATCAGGTCACCTTGTCCACCTCAGTCCAACACTGGTACCTCCGCTTCAGGGATGAAAGCAGCTGAGCTAAGGCTATATATGATTTTCCTGTGTGCAAAAATGTCACTGTTCAGCCTTACTGCTCAGAATAATGGTACATCTGAAATTAATTACAGAACACATAAGGAATCATGAACATAAATCGAAGCTCAATTATTCCATAAAACAACTCCAACAAACTATTTCACTACTACTTACCCATTATTTTAATAGTTTGTACATGCATTCACCATACTGCTGCGGTGTTAGGGCAGCAATTTCATTCTCCACCAATTATGCTGTAATTAAGTGTAAACACAACCAGAGTTCAAAATCAGGGTCTGACTTAATATTGGCGCAAAGTGAAGTGTGTTCCTGCGAGAGAGTGCTGCTCCACTTCACTTCAAAGTCAGTGAACATCATTTATAACATTAACTTTAAAGATTAGAAGTCTGAGCATCAATCCTTACTATTTGAAATTTTAAACTTTTGAATAGAGAGCAGATGTTTTATCAGCTGATACTCATTCTGTGTTGCCAGTAAAATGAGTCATAAGCAATATTGAGTTGGTAGCACTGTGCCAAATGGTTGGTATAATATTGACTGGAAATTCAACAAACTTTATGAAAATTAGTTCATGCAGGACTTAATATTCTCCTGTTACAAAATCACATTGTACTTGCAACCTTCAGAAAGCATCAGAAGACTTATCATCAGGGTGCTGGTACATGGAATAATATGCTAAAGTAATTTGGCTAAACATTCCAAAAGGCACATCTGTAACAGCATATAAATAACAAACTTGAACAACACATATGTAAGTCATATTAACTCTGCCTAAAGACAATTCCTCAGCTCATTATCTGCTGATGCTTCATTCTGAGCCACTTTCTTGACAGTTTTGTCAGTGGTGTTTTGGCATTGCCTTTCAATTTCACAGGCAGAGCAAGGAAGCAAGGCTCTAGTTGCTCTGAGCTGGAACAGAAATCAATCCCATACTGTTCATTATCCAACCAAATGAGCTAACTGGCCCTCACTTAAATAGTATAAGTAACAAGTACATAAACAATAACAATGGTCTCTTGTCGTACCATAATAGTATCCTTACCATTGAGCCAAAGGGCCTAGTTTAAGTCCCACCTGTTCTAGCAGCATGCCATAGTGTAGCACAGTGGTGGTACTTCTGAACCAAAAGGTCCAGGTTGAAGTCTTAGCTGCCCCAGAGGTGTATAGAGCATATCTAAATAGGTTGATTCAAACAGTAACCGAGTTTCTTATGGTAAATAATAGTGAGCCCATCTCTCAACCAGGAGGACTTGATTGAAATGCTATCTGCACTAAAGGTGTGCCATAACATGTCTAAACAATGAAGATCTTCAGCGCAATTTCAACCACAATTTTCAAACTTGTGTTACAGCACAGCAGTACTTGTGCTGCATATTTTCAGCAAATTTGTTAGACTGTAGGATTTCAGCTCGCAATGCAAACATGGGAATGACTTAATCCCACTATACCTTAGAATGGAAAAAAAACCCCATATGTTCCCCTCAGAGCTATCCGAAACAGGATTCAAGAAATTCGTACCAAGCTAGTGGAACCATCTGAAATAAATCACCTTCAGATTTTAACTGAAAAACTAAACTTAGGATCTCAGATGTTATGCAGCTGAATTAATGTCTTCTGCATATGGGTTGATTTGGGATTGTCCCCGAGTGGAAACCATTAAGAACCTGCAGCATTAAAAGTACAAATGGAGCTTGGAGATAGCTATTTATTAATCTGCAGGCAAGCATGATAAAGACTTTATTGTTCTCAGAATAAAAACATGCTTCTGCTCCTCATATATTAAAAAGAACTATTAAGAAGGTTGTAAGGTTTTTTAAATCTCTTTTGACAATTTAGAGCAGAGGGAATGGAAGCTAGGGCAGTTGTGTGATCCTCTTGCAGGATGTGGGAGGTGAGGGTCACCACTAGTGTCCCTGCTGACTTCATCTGCAAGAAGTGCACCCAACTCCAGCTCCTCACAGACCACATGAGGGAACGGAGCTGGAGCTGGATGAACCTCGGATCATTCAGAAGGCTGAGGGGGTGATAGAGAGAAGTTATAGGGAGGTAGTCACACCTAAGTTACAGAATGAAGGTAGTTGGGTAACCATCAGGAGAGGAAAAGGGGATAGGCAGACAGTACAAGGAGCACCTGTGGCCATTCCCGTCAATAACAAGTATACCACTTTGGATGCTGTTGGGGGTTGGGGGGGAGCAACCTACCACGGGAAAGTCACAGCCGCCAGGTCTCTGGCTCTTAGGCTCAAAAGGAAAGGGGGTGAATAGGAGAGCGATAGTGATAGAAGATTTCATGGTTAGAGGAACAGACAAGAGATTCTGTGGTCATGAACGAGACTCCCAGATGGTATATTGCCTTCTAGGTGTCAGGGTCAGGGATGTCTCAGATTGAGCTTACAGGATTCTTAAGGGGGAGGGGGAGCAGCCAGAGGTTGTGGTACACATTGGTAACGTTGCGACATTGAACATTCCTTCTGCCGTCCCTACCTCCAGGACCATTTTTTCTATCAAGACTCCTGCCCACCTTCCGAGGACCCTTTCTCCTGCCTCCAACACACCCCATCCACCTGGACACTCTGTGCTGATCTGTTACCCGCCCTTGATCTCTTTATTTCCAACTGTCACCATGACATTGACCACCTCAACCTGTCCACTCCCCTCACCCACTCCATCCTCTCACCTTCACAACGCTCAGCCCTCCACTCCCTCTGCTCCAACCTCAACATCAGCATCAAACCTGCAGATAAGGGGCGTTGGGGGGGGGGGGGTCACTGTGGTAGTTCAGTGCACCAACCTCTACACCGCTGAAGCCAGGTGCCAACTCACAGATACCTCCTCCTACTGACCCCTCACCAAGACGTCACCTCCCATCACCAAGCCATCATTTCTCAGACCATCCACAACCTCATCACCTCTGGGGATCTCCCATCCACAGCCTCCAACCTTATAGTCAAAGAACCCCGCACCGCCTGATTCTACCTCCTCCCTAAGATTAACAAACCTGACTGCCCCAGTCGACCCATTGTCTCAACTTGCTCCTGTCCCATGAACTCATCTCTGTATACCTTAACACCGTCCTGTCCCCCTTAGTCCAGGAACTCCCCACCTACATTCGGGACACTACCCACGCCTTTTAATGCCTCCAAGCCTTCCATTTCTTCCTCGCATGCCATCCCAACCAGTACCCTTCCACCGATACCCTCATCCACCTGGCTGAACTGGTCCTCACCCTTAACAACTTTTCCTTCCAAACCTCCCACTTCCTCCAAACCAAAGGGGTATCCAAGGGCATCCACATGGGACCCAGCTATGCCTGCCTCTGTTGGGCACGTGGAACAGTCCATCTTCCGCAGCCACACAGTCACCAACCCCCACCTGTTCCTCTGCTACATCGATGACTGTATTGGCGCTACCTTGTGCTGCCACGAGGAGGTTGAAAAGTTCATCAATTTCACAAACACCTTCCACCCTGACCTCAAATTAACCTGGACCATCTCAGACACTTCACTCCCATTCCTGGACCTCTCCATCTCCATCTCCAGTGATGGGCCAAATACCAACATTGACAACAAACCCACCGACTCCCACAGCTATCTGGACTACACCTCCTCCCACTCTGCCTCCTGTAAACATGCCATCCCTTATTCCCAATTCCTCCGCCTCCACTGCATATGTTCCCAGGATGACCAATTCCACTATAGAACATCCCAGATGGCCTCCTTCTTCAAAGACTGCAATTTCCCCTTCCACATGGTCGACGATGCCCTCCAGTGCATCTCCTCCACTTCCCCACCTCTGCCCTTGAACCCCACCCCTCCAATCACAACAAGGACAGAACCCTTCCCTTCCCCGTCCTTATCTTGTACCCCACCAACCTCCGGATACATCACATTATATTCCACCTGCAAACAGACCCCATCACTTGAGGTATATTTCCCTCCCCATCCCTATCAGCATTTCGGAGAGACCATTTCCTCCACGACTCCCTTATCAGATCCACATCCCCACCCCCGGTATTTTCCCCTGCCACCGCAGGAAGTGCAAAGCCTGCGCCCACACTTCCCTGCCTCACCTCTGTCCAAGGCCCCAAACGATCTTTCCACATCCAACAGCAATTTACCTGTACTTCCACGCAAGTCATCTACTGTATCTATTGCACCCGATGTGGTCTCCTCCACATCGGGGACACAGGACGCCAACTTTCAGAGAGCATCTCCGGGACACCAGCACCAACCAACCCCACTGCCCCGTGGCTGAACACTTTAACTCCCCCTCCCACTCTAGCAATCACATACAGCTCCTGGGCCTCCTCCATTGCCAAACCCTTACCACTCAACATCTGGAGGAAAAATGCCATATCTTCCACTTTGGGACCCTGCAACCACACAGAATCAATGTGGATTTCACCAGGTTTCTCATTTCCCTTCCCCCAACCTTTTCCCAGTCCGAAGCCTCCAACTCAGCATAGCCCCCTTGACTGGTCCTACCTGTCCATCTTCCTTCCCACCCATCCGCTCCACCCTCCAACCTATCAGTCCCACCCCCACCTTCATCAACCTATCACAGTCCCATTCCCCTCCCATTTATCTCTCAGCACCACCACCCCCCACAAGTCTCATTCCTGATGGAAAGTATTCAGCCTGGAGCTCTGTGACCAGTGGCATTCCACAGAGATTCTGGGATCTCTGCTCTTTGTGATTCTTATAAATGACTTGGATAAGGAAATGGAAGGGTGGGTCAGTAAGTTTGCCGATGACATGAAGGTTGGGCTGTTGTAGATTGCAATGGGATATTGACAGGATGCTGGGATCAGAAATGGCAGATGGAGTTCAGGCTAGAAAAGTGCGAAGTGATTCATTTTGGAAGGTCAAATTTGAAAGCAGATTACAGGGTTAAAGGCAGGATTCTTGGCAGTGTGGAGGAACAAAGAAGTCTTGAAGTCCACATTCATAGGTCCCTCAAATTTACCACCCAGGTAGATAGGGTTGTTAGGATGGCATATGGTGTATTGGCTTTCATTAGCAGGGGGATTGAATTTTAGAGCCACAAGGTTATGCTGCAGCTCTGTAAAGCCCTGGTTAGAGCACATTTCAAATATTGTGTTCAGTTCTGGTCACCTCATCATAGGAAGGATGGGGAAGCTTTAGAGAGGGTGCAGAGGAGGTGTATCAGGGTGCTGCCTGGACTGGAGGGCATAGTTTATGAAGAAAGGTTGAGGGAGCTGGGGCTTTTCCCACAGAGTTTCAGCAGAAGCTCTTTCATTATTAAGAGCCTCTGCTCAAACTCTGACAAAGGAACATGTGGGATAGTTATTGAAGTGGCATGGAGTCATGTCTATCTTGTTAGCACAGCATCCAAATGTTTGAATCTTCATCATCTGCCTGTCCACAAACATGAGGGGCACACTCAAACATGTGGGGGAGGGGGCTATTTTTATTGGTATGATATGAATGTAGGTCACTTGAGTGGAATACCAATGGAAGATTATTTGAACCATTCTCTAGTCAGGGAGCCAATATGCATTGGGGGAGAACAGAATAGGAGAAAATGTAAAATGAAAAATGTTCACATAGGAAAGTCAATTTTACAAATTTGCACTGGCAGAGGTAAAATTCCATGCTGAGCACATGCTATTCCAACTGTCCCTCCAAAATGTTTCCAATAGATTTTTCTATTTTGTATTTCCATGCAGTGTAACCGGATATTTCAATTTCCTAATGCAATTCCTCTTCCAAATACTGGTCTTAATCTACGAACATGGAGGTCCAAAAGTGTAAGTATCCAAATAATTAAAGTGCTTTTAAGTTTGTTCTCAGGATGTGAGCATCCCTAGAACATCCGGTATTTACTGCCCATTTCTAATTCCTGTTGTAAAGGTGGTGGTGAGCTACAATCTTGAACAACCTGTGTGATCCAGTAACATGAAAAGGATACTGGGGAGAGAGTAGGAGACCATTTTTGATCCAGCAATAGTGATAGAATGGAAATATTGTTCCAAAACAGGTTAACGAGTGACTTGGAGGGAACTTGCTACTGGTAGTGTTTCCATGCATTCTTGCCTTTCTCCTTTTTCCAGGAGGTAGAGCTCATGGGTTTGGAAGCTGTTGTCAAAGCAGCCATGGTGAGTGGCTGCAGTGCATCATATTGATAAGTACTTAGTACTGTTGCTATGCATTGGTGTTCAAGGAGGGAGTGCGAATGTTTAAGCCAGTGGATGTAAAATCAGTCACGAGGACTGTCCTAAAAGGTGTCAAGTTTATTGAGTTATTTTGGAGTTGCACCTATCCAGGCAGGTGGAGAGTATTCCATCCTCCTCCTGACTTGTGTCTGTTAGATGGTGGACAGGCTTTTAGGAATCAGAAGGTATATTTCATGCCTCAAAATCTCCAGTCTCTTGACTTATCCTTGTTACCACAGTTCGGTTTCTGATCAATGGTAACCCCGTGGATAATGATGGTAGGTTGTTGATATTAATGTTATATAGCAATTGTAAAGCTGTTGAATGTCAAGGAAAGATCGTAAAGTTCAGTCTTGTGAGGGATGTTATAGTTTCAAAGCATATGTGGAATATATATCACTTGCCATTTATTAGCCCAAATCTGAATGTTGCCCAGATCTTGCTACGTGTGGACAAAGATTACTGGATAGGTACAGCTGCAACAACACTCAAGAAGCTTGACACCATCCAGAACAAAGCATCCAACTTGATTGGCACCATATCCACAAACGTTCACTCTCTCCACCACTGATGTTATGTAGAAGCAGTGTGTACTATCTGCAAAAAGCATTGCAGCAATTCACCAAAGATCCTTAGACAGTGCCTTCCAAACCTATGACCACCACCATCCAGAAGGACATGGGCAGCGGATACATGCAGGTTCCCTTCCGAGTCACTCACCATCCTGACTTGGAAGCATATTACAGTTCCTTCAGTGTTGCTGGGTCAAAATCCTGGAATTCCCTCCCCAAAGGCATACATGGACTGCAGCGGTTGAAGAAGGCAGCTCACCACCACCTTCTCAAGGGCAACTAGGGGCAAACAATAAACGCTGGCCCAGCCACGATGCAGACATCCCATGAGTGAATAAAAATATGTTAAATATTTGAAGAGTTGTGGGTGATATTGAACATCCAAGACCATTAATGAAGCAACTGAAGATGCATGGGCTAAAGACGCTATCCAAAGGAATCTCAATGAGCTAAGGTATCAGATGGTTGGCTTTCTTTGTGATAGTAGGACTTCAACCAATGGTTTATCTGCTGATTCCCACTGGGTTCAATTTTAGTCCATCTGGTCTTGTTTTTCTCTCAGTTCTCTGTGATGATTAGATGTAACTAAACACTTACTAGCCTAAGACTTAATTACATTGCTGTGCATCTGGAGTCAAAAATGTATTGATTGCAAAGTTTACCCCTGAAGGGCATTAGTGAACCAGGTGGATTCAAAAATCCAGCAGTTTAATGATTATTAATGAGACAAGTATTTTGCCATGTGAGATTTGAACTTGGGGTATCTAGAACATTACTCTGGACTACTAGAATACTGTAGTAATGTTATCATATTGCTATAATTCCCCAGGAATGGTAATAACTTGTTTAATTAGTACTGGGCCTTTAAAGGAATACTGAATGCAACACAAGCATTCCTGGCAAAATGTAATTAGAAATTTAAGAGTTAACATTGTAATTGTATAGGGCATAAACAATTTTTTCAACATTTCAGCTTGTACATCACACAAAAAATATTCTTATTCAGTTCCTCAAAACAAAATGCATTTTCAGTTCCCAAATAACTTTGACTGTATCACCAAATACATGTTGCACCTAAAATGATTGATTAGATTACTTACAGTGTAGAAACAGGCCTTGCGGCCCAACAAGTCCACACCGCCCCGCCGAAGCGCAACCCACCCATATCCCTACATTTACCCCTTACCTAACACTACGGGCAATTTAGCATGGCCAATTCACCTGAACTGCACATCTTTGGACTGTGGGAGGAAACCAGAGCACCTGGAGGAAACCCACGCAGACACGGGGAGAACGTACAAACTCCACACAGTCAGTCGCCTGAGGCGGGAATTGAACCCAGGTCTCTGGAGCTGTGAGGCAGCAGTGCTAACCACTGTGTCACCGTGCCGCCCACAAATGAATTGCTTCAGAACATTACACTACATTCAAGATGCTCTTGAATGTGACTCTTCTTGGATCCAACTGGCAAATCCACATTTTTTTTAAAGAGAGAATTAATTACAGGTGAATTAAGTATGAACCTTACACTACCATAGCAAAGAAACTAGATGCTGTATTGTAGAGCTTACAATTGCGGTCATGCTTAAATTTTAGGACATCTTCGCAAAATGTAATATCACAAAGTACAGCCTTTCATAGGAACACAAATCTGGAATCAACAGTCCAATTAACCCACAGTTATGCACTTTCAGAGCATTTAATGACAGCCTGATCACTGCCAAACTAGCTCAAACTAACTTGTAAATAGAACATCATGTATTGATGGGCCAAGGTAATTGGAGACTGGATTTTCTGATTGGGGGTCTGGTCCAAATTCAGGTCCTGATTCTCCACCATGTCATGATTAGTCATCACATCACAATGTTTGCAGGATAAGTCAATTAATTGGCAGAGGTCACACTTGCTGCCCAATCAGGGATGGTTGTCTGACCTCCTGAAGCTGGGGGACCACTGGGGAGGCTACCCAGCAATGACATATCAGCGGACTACTGGCTCAGGTGGGAGCTACCAATTCCTACACTGAGAGATGGAGAGATTACCTTAAGGTGTGACTGTCCATGCAGACTAGTTAATAATAATAATTTAAAGAAAAGACCACATCTGACAAGCTATCAGTGGGAAGCATCTCCACTTGAAGGCTTGATGTTGCAGGAATGGCTCAATGGCGTTGGAGGATGCAGAGAATTCTCTCAGGATGAAGAGTGAGCCCCACTCCTCAGGCTGGGAGGTTTTGGCTGCAGAATGAAGCTTGCCTAAAAACTTAAATTCCAACCAGCGCAGCAAAATGGTCCAAATGAACCAATTTACTAGCCTAATGGGGTATCTATCTAGTTCTCAACCTGGCCTTTTTCAAAACAGCTCCAGGTTAGAACCATGCCAGTTCACCAGCACAGTGACTGGCAATGCAACCTTGAAGGCCGCCACAACCCATTTCTGGTCTGACCCAATCAAACTTGAAAATTCCAGTCCACGCAGCGAATGAAACATTGATTTCTATCCTCATTTTGTTTTGCAGAAACGTGTGAAAAATGAAGAAATTAAGGCAGGCCTTATTATGCTTTCTAATGCAACACAGACAGCAAAACATTTTATCACTAATAATTCCACAGTGCCTCTCTTAGATAAGATTTACAGGAATACTAGGACCTTTATTCACCTCCTACAACTGATGAATGTGCCGGTAAGTACTTAAGTAAGAAATTAGCCACTTCCAATGTAATGTGGAACTTATTGGCAACTTATAAGCTATCTGCATATGGTCTTTCAATACGTACTTGAGTCAAAAATCAGGCTACATGAACTTCACTAATGGTCTTTCTTCCACAGAGCAATCAGTAGCTAGGCATACAGCCTCGAGACTGATAGGTTCCTGACTAAATTTGGTTACCTGAGTCAACATGGCAATAGAGGCTGCACAATGTTGGTTTTGTGGAAGAAAAATGAATCAGGTTATACAAAGCCTTGCGAAATAGTACTCCAAAATGGCAGCATATTCTTACCTGGGTGGGAGTGTTACAGAGTGAAATTGGGACCATCAATACCAGGCATAGATCAGAGGTTGCTGCAAGATCTGTTAAGTGCTGGGAGAGGGTGGGAAAATGGCCCACCTTGATTTTCTGAGGCTATATTCCAGGTGGTTTGCTAAATAACAGGTTATCTCAGCCCCACCTTTGCACACTTGCACCCACTCCCTGAAATAACTCTTTAGAGGCTGGCATCCCATCACCAATCACCCTTTCTGCACAAATGCATAGCTTTTGATAAGAGCACTGCCTTTCACTCAGTCAGTCAGTCAGGGTCCCAATATCCCTGAAATAATACTGAGTAGGAAAGTAAATATTTGGTCTCTGCAATAACCAACCTATTCGCCTCTGCTAGAGTCCTAGAGTCATAGAGATGTACAGCATTGAAACAGACCCTTTGGTCCAACCCGTCCATGCCGACCAGATATCCCAACCCAATCTAGTCCCACCTGCCAGCACCCAGCCCACATCCCTCCAAACCCTTCCTATTCATATACCCATCCAAATGCCTCATAAATGTTGCAATTGTACCAGCCTCCACCACTTCCTCTGGCAGCTCATTCCATACACGTACCACCCTCTGCATGAAAACATTGCCCCTTAGGTCTCTTTCATATCTTTCCCCTCTCACCCTAAAACTATGCCCTCTAGTTCTAGACTCCCTAATCCCAGGGAAAAGATGTTGTCTATTTATCCTATCCATGCCCCTCATAATTTTGTAAACCTCTATAAGGTCACCCCTCACCCCTCCAGCCTGTTCAGCCTCTCCCTGTAGCTCAAATCCTCCAACCCTGGCAACATCCTTATAAATCTTTTCTGAAACCTTTCAAGTTTCATAACATCTTTCTGATAGGAAGGAGACCAGAATTGCATGCAATATTCCAACAGTGGCCTAATCAATGTCCTATACAGCAGCAACATGACCTCCCAGCTCCTGTACTCAATACTTTGACTATAAAGGAAAGCATACCAAATGCCTTTTTCACTATCCTATCTACCAGCGACTCCACTTTCAAGGAGCTATGAACCTGCACTCCAAGGTCTCTTTGTTCAGCAACACACCCTAGGACCTTACCATTAATTGTATAAGTCCTGCTAAGATTTGCTTTCTCAAAATGCAGCACCTCGCATTTATCTGAATTAAACTCCATCTGCCATTTCTCAGCCCATTGGCCCATATGATCCAGATCCTGTTGTAATCTGAGGTAGCCATCTTCACTGTCCACTACACTTCTACCTTTGGTGTCATCTGCACACTTACTAACTGTATCTCTTATGCTTGCATCCAAATCATTTATGTAAACGACAAAAAGTAGAAGACCCAACACCGATCCTTGTGGCACTCCACTGGTCACAGACCTCCAGTCTGAAAAAAACCCTCCACCACCACCCTCTGTCTTCTATCTTTGAGCCAGTTCTGTATCCAAATGGCTAGTTCTCCTGTATTCCATGAGATCAAACCTTAGTAATCAGTATCCCAAGGGGAACCTTGTCAAACGCCTTACTGAGGTCCATGTAGATCACATCTACTGCTCTGCCCTCATCAATCTTCTTTGTTACTTCTTCAAAAAACTCAATCAACTTTGTGAGACATGATTTCCCACGCACAAAGCCATGTTGACTATCCCTAATCAGTCCTTGCCTTTCCAAATAGATGTACATCCTGTCCCCCAGGGTTTCCTCCAACAACTTGCCCACCACTGAGGTCAGGCTCACCGATCTATAGTTCCCTGGCTTATTTTTACCGCCCTTCTTAAACAGTGGCACTACCTGTGCCAACCTCCAGTCTTCCAGCACCTCACCTGTGACTATCGATGATACAAATATCTCAGCAAGAGGCCCAGCAATCACTTTTCTAGCTTCCCACAGAGTTCTCGGGTACACCTGATCAGGTCCTGGGGATTTATCCACCTTTAACCATTTCAAAACATCCAGCACTTCCTCCTCTGTAATCTGGACATTTTGCAAGATGTCACCATCTATTTCCTTACAGTCTATATCTTCCAAATCCTTATCCACAGTAAATACTGATGCAAAATATTCATTTAGTATCTCCCCCATTTTCTGTGCCTCCACACAAAGGCCACCTTGCTGATCTTTGAGGGGCCCTATTCTCTCCCTAGTTACCCGTTTGTCCTTAATATATTTGTGAAAACCCTTTGGATTCTCCTTAATTCTATTTGCCAAAGCTATCTCATTTCCCCATTTTGCCCTTCTGATTTCCCTCTCTAGTATACTCCTACTTCCTTTATACTCTTCTCAGGATTCACTCAATCTATCCTGTCTATACCTGACATATGCTTCCTTCTTTTTCTTAACCAAACCCTCAATTTCTTTAGTCATCCAGCATTCCCTATACCTACCAGCCTTCCCTTTCACTCTGACAGGAATATACTTTCTCTGGATTCTTGTTCTCTCATTTCTGAAGGCTTCTCATTTTCCAGTTGTCCCTTTACCTGCAAACATCTGCCTCCAATCAGCTTTCGAAAGTTCTTGCCTAATATCGTCAAAATTGGCCTTTCTCCAATTTAGAACTTCAACTTTTAGATCTGGTCTATCCTTTTCCAGCATTATTTTAAATCTAATAGAATTATGGTCGCTGGCCCCAAAGTGCTCCCTCACTGACACCTCAGTCACCTGCCCTGCCTTATTTCCCAAGAGTAGGTCAAGTTTTGCACCTTCTCTAATAGGTACATCCACATACTGAATCAGAAAATTGTCTTATATACACTTAAGAAATTCCTCTCCATCTAAACCTTTAACACTATGGCAGTCCCAGTCGATGTTTGGAAAGTTAAAATCCCCTACCATAACTACCCGATTATTCTTACAGATAGCTGAGATCTCCTTACAAATTTGTTTCTCAATTTTTTTCTGACTATTGGGGGGGTCTACAATACAATCCCAATAAGGTGATCATCCCTTTCTTATTTCTCAGTTCAGCCTAAATAACTTCCCTGGATGTATCCTCCCTCAGCACAGCTGTAATGCTATCCCTTATCAAAAATGCCACTCCCCCTCCTCTCTTGCCTCCCTTTCTATCCTTCCTGTAGCATTTGTATCCTGGAACATTAAGCTGCCAGTCCTGCCCATCCCTGAGCCATGTTTCTGTAATTGCTATGATATCCCAGTCCCATGTTCCTAACCATGCCCTGAGTTCATCTGCCTTCCCTGTTAGGCCCCTTGCATTGAAATAAATGCAGTTTAATTTATTAGTCCTACCTTGTCCCTGCCTGCCCTGACTGTTTGACTCATTTCTGTTCTCAGCTGTACCCGTCTCAGATCAATCTCTTTCCTCACTATCACCCTGGGTCCCACCCTGCTATCTTACTAGTTTAAATCCTCCCAAGCAGTTCTAGCAAATTTCCCTGCCAGGACATTCGTCCCCTTCCAATTTTGTTCAGGAGTGGATGTCAGCAGTTCAGTGGGAACAGAATTCCATAGACAAATAAGACAGAAAATGCTGCAGAAACTCAGCAAATCTGGCAGCATCTGTTGAGAGAGAAACAAAGTTAACATTTTGAGTCTGATGACTCTTTATTGATGTTCTGAAACCTATATATGCACGTTGATAAGGTGAACTCAGAGATGACACGAAGGAAGGTTGGCAAGAAATTAGAAAAAGATGCAAATTCAGGGCTAAGCCAGGGACAAGCTTAGATGCCATTTGGCACAAAGTTAGTGGTGGAAGGAGATAGCAGAGGGAGCTGATCAGATGATGTCAATTGTAATCACATGCAGTCCTTAAGCTGCTCACATTTGTTAAAGGTGAGGATGGAAGAGACATCGGAGAGGTATTTAATTGTGAGATTAAGAAGAGAATCCAGGCAGTACCTCTGCATTCCTAGGTTTTCCTGAAGTAGTGAGCCATTTTAGCACACAAGAACAGGACTTGTTTGAGTTTTATGAGCCAGGTCTGACAATGAATAACTAAAAAAGAATTGTCCACCATGTAAAATGTGCAACAATGCTATTGCAAGATTTGTAGAGCCACATTAAACAAAACTGGAGCAGAATTTCAAACCTAAAAAGAAACCCATTCTTTTTCTTTAAAACTTCCTTAGGATATCTGTTTTCTCTCCTCATAAATCTGAGGGAATTTTGGACTGAAAAATCGCTCAAAACTTACCATGGATATTTTTATAAATGTTACCATTTAAAATCCAAACATTTACTTTGCTACCAAAGTCCTGTCTCTAATTTAGAGATAAAGAGAAGCAGAATAATCTGCCTGTCTCGACACAATACTCCAGAGTTTCCATTATCCGCCTCATAATATAAAACTATATCTGTAATGTATTTCTTTAATCTTAAACTAGAATGCATTCTCCATTGGTATATTTGTCAATGTCCAAGGCTAATGAAGAACAAAAATTATAATTGCAGTACTAAACAGAAAATTATTAATGCCCAAAAAATGTGCTTTACCTTGTTTTTCAAAAGCATGGATGTTGGAAATAGGTGAAATTGGTTGAAAACCCCTACAAATGTTGACAGTGAGAATATTTTCTGATATAGGATTCAAAGGATAAAATCATTAACATCTTTATGCATTAATCAAGTTCCTAATACCATTTCAAAATTAGAAATATTTCAGCCTTAAAAATTCATGACATTTTAATAGTCTGTGAGTTGCCTCACCACCACCTTCTGAAGTTCCCATTTTTATGATACTAGATTTTTTTTTTGTCCTATTAAACTAATGCTCTGAAATTGTGTTTCAGGATACCAAAGAGCAAACACACAGTAGAAGTAGATAATTCAGATGCACATTCACCAATCTTTGAAATGGGTTAAGATATCAGCTATTATAGCAACAGAGAATTTCAGACAAATACCTTCAACATTCAAATCCTGATATTCCACAGAGTAATTTCAGAGCCAAGGTATTTCACAGTCATTTTGAAGTTTTCTGGAGGGAACAGTAATGTATGTGGAAGTCAAAGCATTCACTACTTGCTGAGCCATTAAATAGAAAATAACTTGCTTCTTTTAAAGTTGCAACTCTCATGATGAGCAGTGTTATCTATTGCAGAATCAAAAAATAGATTGTACAGTTTAATGTTGTTGATATTTTTAAAGCTACATTTATTGTTGCCACATATTGTAATTCAGAGGATTTATAGTTCTACACGCCAGTAAGTAGGAGGATAATAATCACTCAACATTTGGCTGGAATGTGTAATTTGATTACCAAGTGGGACTTTTCAAGGGGCCCAGCTGTGAGGCTCTGCTATTTCAGTTCTGTGCGATATTAAGCATAACCCAGACATCAGGAGAGGTGGTGAGAAGGTTTTGGGTTTGGATGGATTTTCATTACACTTTGTACATTTAATGTATAAGCGTGATATGTAATTTGAAGCTATCTTGCTGTAGAATGAAAACATTACATTGAAGTCCTCGAGTGCAGGTTAATTGCAGGACTCAGGAAGGTATAGCTCCAGAGTTTCCAACATATGGCCCACAGGCTACAGCTTGGTCCACCAAAGATTTTTATTCAGATTGCAGACTGGCTCGCAGCAACTGTGCGTTCCTATTGGTTAATACAGCTGGCATTCATCAGTAGGGATTGGCTGCATCTCAGCGCTTTCCAAGGACCTTCAATTGTTTCTGGAAACCTTGGTGTGAACCGTGCAGAGTCTCACAGCAATTCTACAGTCACCTTTGCAGCCTTGTTGAATCTCGCTTGGGATTTCATGGTCAGCAAGTAGGCATTGATCAAATAAATTGCTGTATTAAACGCATTCATTTATCTAGTATCATAAATGCAATCATCTTGAATGCATGCACTTTGAACAGGAAATATATGAAAAGTCACAAAAGCAAAATGCAAAATATTGCAAAAACTAAGCAAGTCACTTTAATGTTTTAAACAGAAACCCACCTTCATCAGAACTGGTTTAGAATCGGAGTGTCAAACCGGTCAGAGCCAATGAATTCTTAATGCCTTATCTTTCTGAAATTTGCTCATCATCCCCAGAAGTAAGAGAAGAAAATGCAATGTGGCTGCTCATGTGAAATGCTTGTACATTCTTGGTGTAGCACTTCAGTACAGTACAACAATAATTCTAAGGCCAGTTTTGAGCAAGTCATCTGTGTCATTGGCCAGACAGCAGAGTCAATTTTCACTCTGTGCTTTAATTATACTTTGAATTAAACGCTATTATTTCTAGATTCTCAGTGATTAGATAAAAAAGATGAATTGTTGGAAATACTCAGCAAGTCATGCAGCATTGATGTAGAGAGAAATATTAGCCTGCCTATTATACCATCTGTTGGTGTAAAAGTCAGGCCGGCCCACTCCTAGTTCAGCAGGCTTGCCATGTAGTCATTTAATGGTCTTTAGGGAGGAGGTTCCACCTCTGAGAGCAGCTGGGCTTTCTGGTCCCAGCAATACCACCCAAACTAGTGACCACTGCTGGGACTGTTGTGCATCCCGGAGGGAAATGACTGGAGCTGAACTTCAGGGTAAGTCTGGGTCTTGCTGAGGTCAGGATTGACACGTCAAGGGGTAAGTGGAATCAAAGATGGATAGGGAGTGTCTTGTGTATCGTGCCTTCAATTGGCAGGCAGAGTCAAAAGAAATGTAAATCTCAGGATGCAGAGAGAACAGCAGCCTGAG
This sequence comes from Chiloscyllium punctatum, assembly GCF_047496795.1. Taxonomy (NCBI): domain Eukaryota; kingdom Metazoa; phylum Chordata; class Chondrichthyes; order Orectolobiformes; family Hemiscylliidae; genus Chiloscyllium; species Chiloscyllium punctatum. The sequence continues at coordinate 39,864,660 of NC_092744.1, forward strand.
AAGTTCTGAGTGTCTGAATTGGTAGCCATGTGATCAAGCAAGAGAAGGGAAACAGAATACAGTGAGGGTGAACAAGGTAGAACTGACATTGACGTTTCGGGCAAAAGCCCTCTTTTGCCCGAAATGTCATTTTACTGCTCCTTGGATGCTGTCAGAACTGCTGTGCTTTTCCAGCATCACTAATCCAGAATCTGGTTTCCAGCATCTGCAGTCATTGTTTTTACAAGGTAGAAGTGACAAGCAAAAAGCCTGGAGGAAACAGGAGTGCTTTTTCAAACTGGGCCTTCCTGGAAAAGAACATGGCAGTGAATTAAATACTAATAAATAAAATAAGCCCATGATCACTGACTTTGGATTATCAGGATGGAAACTTCTGTAATTCTGAGCTGAATTTTCTGATGATTACGTATCAACTTAGATGTGTTTCATAGAGAGTTTCTCTCCATGAGACCTGGTGATGTTTCTCTCTACATCATCGCAATTACGTATCTATCAAGTCCCTATGGTGCCCATCTTGTCCAATGTTTGCCCAATTCTACCACTCACAGTAGCTGGAAGAACATGTCGCTCACCAGATTTTCTGGAATAAACTGGCATCTCTGGTTCCATCTTTAAAGTGTCGTCACACACTGACAGGGCACTGGTCCGGGCAGACAAGGGAAGATTGGCTTTCACTTTGTGGACAAAGAATTGGATGTTTTCGTTGTCAGAACACTGCATAGGAAGGACTTCCTCTTCTTCAGGACTGGCAGAGAGGCCATGCCATCGGACCCTGCAGGTTGGTCTGAGATCGCCACAAGCATCAGTATGAATTCCACAGTCCAGCTAAATGTAAAACAATGTTGGCAGAAGGTTAATGACCATCCTTCCATGAGGGTCAGTGCCACTATCATCTCCCTGCTACTTAACTCTAACTCTACCTCTGCTACTGTACCCACCTCCTAAAAAGGCTAATGCTCTACCCCTCTCACTGTTACATGCAACATCTTCCCTCACTCACTCTTTCCAAACACTACCTCACACAATTAACCCTGCATGTCCCCAGTATTGCCAACTCAGTCAATTGGGTGCTGTCATTACCTTGCCCCCACTCTGCACCAGTACTAACAGGTGAGCTATCCATTTTCATCACACTTTGTAGGATATTGTCTCTCGTTCCAGAATAAAGCATCGCCAATAGGGCAGGGAGGTCCTGGACATGGATGCCCGACATTAGGATTCTCAGCCCTTGGCCCCCAAGAGGAAAGGATCTGGCCCCTCACAGGTGAAGGCATTCAGTGGGAATGCTGAAACAAACATATCCCATCAAACCACTAAGTATCAGTCTTCATTGCAGTACAACTCTTACATTAACCCCACTGTCGGTGTCATTCATTACACATGACGTATAATTCTTGCTGCATCTCTTTTGTGTCTTGCAGGTATAAATGGTATGTTCACTGTTCCGGGGTCAAACATGTCACCCTATAAGAAAGGGCCACTAACATCTCTGAGGAGAAGAGGCCGCCTCCTGCACCCCTCAGATACTGATACATTCATGGGATGTGTAACTAGATTAGATTTGGGAGCACCACCTGGTGGGTACATAACTGCCACCTTTCTGTAGCTGGACGAGGAAGAAATACCCCAGGTTGCGGGCAACTGAAGGACTACTAGAGACCAGACATCTGCTCAGCTCCAGGCAGGAGAGAGCCCTGTACTGCTGGAATTAGGGACTTTGTGAATATGCACAGGGTCATAGGAGAATCATTCCTCTATTCCTGATGAAGGGCTTTTGCCCGAACGTCGATTTTCCTGCTACTCGGATGCTGCCTGAACTGCAGTGCTTTTCCAGCACCACTCTAATCTAGAATCACAGGAAAGTCAGGCAGCCACATTCTGGGGAGCTGACTGCCTCAAGCTTATGATTGTCCAGCTGCCTCCATTGACAGGTTTGCAGATGACATGGACAGTCAGGTTCAGCATTGTCTGGGTCTGCTTGATATGTGCACAGATCTGCACTGCATCCATTGAGAGTCAGCAGCAGTGGCAAGTCAACAGAGAGACAGGCCATCTTTATCTCACACTAAGTGCCCCTTCCTCCCAAAGTGATAGTGCAGTGCCCAGTAGGCACCCAATCAGAAAAGGAACCATACAGGCCTCTATGATGTCTCCTCTTGGGACACTCCAGAGGTAGCAGGGTCTACCCTCTGTCTGCGAATGCACATGTGTGAGAGTTCAAGCTGAGGAGGGTACACTTGCCTCTGGGAAGAATACTAGAGGCAACACCACTTGCTGGGCCCTCTAAGCACAAGTGCCTCTAAGGTTACCCAAACAAACCTCCAAGGCCAATGTCCTCCAGTGAAGGGCAGGTTTCCTCTATGCCAGATGTGGAATATGGAATTGCACTAAGGCATAGTGGGAGGAAAATAAAATAGTAAAACTTCTTGAGGGTGCACTGAAGGTGACATGCCACTGCAAATAAAGTCTGGCATTTCTAAAACATCTCAAAATATCTGTTTGCTTGGTTCTCTGTGTAACCGGTGGTGTAACTGTCACACTGTCAGGTCAGATATTAGTTTGCATGCATGATGCTCTATGAAGAAATGTCTGACCTGAGAAGTAGCTGAACAAATGTGTGCATCACATATCGAAGACTATCCAAATATTAGGCACCATTTGTTCAGGTGCACAGCCGTTGGTATGGCATTGCTGGCTTCAATGGCCAAAGATGCTAGTCTTTCATAAAGCGGTCAATAGTGCTTGGGACGAGGGCATTTTTGTGTTGCCCATTAATGTGATCAGACATCATTTCTTTTAGATTGCTATTTTCCTTCACACCACAATTTTGCTGTTATTTCTAAGCCATTCTGGCTCCCACATAACAGATATTTTCTAGTAAACCATTGACACATCTTGGGCAAGTGGGACTTAAATCTGTTCTGCCCAGAGGTAGGGACACCACAGGATCTCCAAATCCTAACCAGGCCTGAGTCTGTTGCTTTGGCCTGTTCGGTTATAGTACTCACTGAGCCAAAGCATAAAGGTCTCCACTGATGTGTGTCCTTTGCAGTAAATGGATCAATGCGTAGTGTTGTTGGTCCTTGAAGAACCTGCATCACTGGATTTTATAGCTCCCTCCCTCACAGGTCAAGGCACTTATGTCCATCACTCCTGGTGTGGTTATGGCTATTTTCTTTGCCATTGTGCAGTTACAATTTCCAGAACGATGGAAGGTGATGGTGAGCGATCCTTGGACAATAATTTCCAGCCTCTGCTTTTATGCGTCGGTGAGGCCCTGAACATCCAAATCCCCTTCCTGATAGCCCTTCCCATGAATCACAGACTGACTACAGCCCACCCCCTAACTGGCCAGCCCCACACGAAAAGTGCCCAAAATCCTGACTGCTGCATTTATTTCTCCCCAACCATATTAGTGCCACTGTGGAGTGTCAGGGTTAATCATGATCCAATCCCCAGACTGCTGAGGCTCAACTCCTGGAAGGAGAGGACTAAGACTGGATGTATGAATGTGGACAAGCCCCTGGACCGATCTTGGCAACTGCCCTAGACTTACTGTACCAGGGCATTTTCATGGCTGGTGCCTCCATGGACCTCAGTGAGTCCCACTGCCACTTTGAGACATAACTGTTTGCTTACAGCACATGCAGTGTGTTTACAGTGTTAGTTGCTGCCATATGATGCAGTTGTGAGATTGACATGGCAATGCGCTGAACGGCAAGATATCTACTCCAGCAAACTAAGCAGCCTTTCTCTATGACTGTGCTCAGAGGCAAGGCAAGGATGCTGTCAGCATACAACTAGGTGCTAATGGTGTAGCCTTCAAATGCAATTTGGTCTGAAGCATGTCTTTGGAACATATTAGTTGCCGCTGCCCCAGAAGTGCAGCTTTAAAGTGCAGAAGCATTGTGCAAATAAATCAGAGAGGTGTAATGTGGGTTCTGAGAGGCTGGCAGTTGTCAGATGCCAATGTCCATGGACCTGAGGTGAGTACGGCCAGTGGTCTGGAGTGTATTCTGAGATATTGTTACTGGGTGGCTAAGATGGATCGCCAAAAATATTTTATTTTGTTATGCTAAGACTAGATAAATAGCTTACGGAATAAACATAAGCAAGCTGTATAGAATCAAAATTAAGTGTAAAGCAAGATATATCGAAAGCACAGTCAGTGAGCTGAGGTTGCCAGGTCCCCACTCTGACTTTCATGTCAGGAATTGTTAACTTCTAGTTTCCTTGTGGTGGCTGATAAAATAGGAAGCTACATATTAATGAGACAAGTTTCATTATTAATGAGACTTATTAATGAGAATATAATTAGCAAACAATAATCTCCTTGTTATTAGACATCACCAGCCCCTTGTGAAAATCTCATCTCAGCACTCAGAACTCTGTTTGAAAATGCAAGAGTTCCTCCCAATGTCAAGATCTCACCATCTTCTCATGTGACTCTCATACATGTTTCACCACATCCCACATCACACAAGCTCCTATAAGATTCTGCTCTTCCTCTTTCCTCATCTTCATCCTGTCACAGGGCTGTTCTTTTTGCAACCCTTCTCCCTTTTGCTTGTTCAAAATCTTATTACATTTCTAATATTTTCCAGTTTGATTGAGTTGTTGCAAATCAATGTTAACATTGCTTTTCTCTCCACAGAGACTGCCAGTCCTGCTGAGTATTCATGTCTACTGTATTTGCTGTTTTTATTATCAGATTTCCATAATATTTTTCACATTGATTGAATGTACTGCTAGTTGTGTATTGAATCAGACAGATCCCACATTTGATTTGAGTTAGCCAATCTCAGCTGGGGCTTTCATTGTGGATCCACATTCAGTGATGCCTCTGGCTTCTTATTTTGTGTGAACATTGAGTGAAGCTAGGATCGAACACTTGGCCAAACGTATTCCTGTCGAAGCTCACTGCAGAACATCTATTTGGTTGAGGAAAGACAATGATACTGGCATTCATACATTGTGTTTCTCTGTTAATCATTGCTTTCTGGAAAGGAAGAAGGGTAATAAAGGAAATGTACAAACATTTTAACAGATGTGATGTGAAAGAATAGATTTTGCTTATTCTTTAAAAAGCCAAATGATGTTCAGTGATCAAAGGTTTTTTTCTCTTGAGAAATATGTTATTGGTTTTAGCATGTGAATTTTGTACTAATGAGAAGGAAAAACAATCGTACTATTAACAGAAGTATTCTTAATTCAATTCAAAAGATATTGCTTTGCTATTATTTTTGATGCTACACAGCTTGCTTATGTTTATTTTGTATGTCATTTATCTAGTTTTAACATAACAAAATGTGAGTATTTTTGGCAATCCAGCATCAATTATGCATTATGAGGCTGCTTCATGAAATGAGGTCAAAATATTTCCTTATACATCTTGTTTTAGATATAGGGTGGAAATGGAGTAGAAACAGATGTTATATTTTAAAACCATGTTAAATTTTGAGTGGCCTTGTTCTGATTGACTATGTTTATTCTAGAAAAGTGGCTAAAATGTTGGTACTTTTGTTGTTTGAGTTGGAATTGTTCTCTTCTATTTTCAATGGAAACAATTCAATTTCAGTCGAGATTTAAGTCTGTAAAGGCAGAATGGTATTCAACACATTCCATGTGAACCATTGTCAGTTTTGTAGAATGTTGCTAAGTTCCAGAAGGCCTGATGGGGAATGCTGGTGAAATTTCATCAAATCTCTTACATGTCATAAACCTCTGTGGTACTTACAGGACACATCAAACCAGCTGTATGGACATACAAAGCCATTTATGGGAAGAACTCTCCAAAATGTATTATACACATACACTCGCTTGATGCATGGGAAAATCAATATCTTTTACCGAGAAATGGCGGAAGAATATTGTAAACAAAGAAAAAGGTGACAATGACCAGATTCCTGCATGTGGGTGCACTTTGTGGAGTTCAGCACTGAAATTTGGAACTATCATGTGCAATGCAAGAAAAGAAAAATGCAAGTTCACTATTTAGAAAACAGTTCCTGTTTGATACTGTGCCAAGAAATTCCAAGGTATCACTTCGATACAAGAGGATATGGCTTCAAGTAAAGGAGAATATACCAGCCATGACTGGCTACAAATCAACTTACCTTGGCAGCTTTCCATTCATTTTGATAGTTTTTAGCCCCAGTGATTTTGTTACAGTTTAATGCTTTGTATAACCTTAACAACAGAAGTGAACTTTAAGTATATAAGTATGTTGCAGAGTCAGCTGTATCAATACTATATATAGCATATTATTAATAGTCAGTAGGAAGAACTATTAATAATAATGAACATACAATTTATTAGCATTATGATGTTTGCCAAGTAATACAGAGGAATTATTTACAACCAGAATGAAAAATATATACTTACAAACTGACAGTCAATCAATGGGCATAATGTGGGCAGAACTGATTAAAAAATGGATGGAAATCCATAAGCTTTGATTTGTATATGTTCAGTCCGAATCCAAATTTTCAGATAGGTTTTGTACTGACTCCAAATGTGGCTGCCAGTTTCCAGTTTTCTTTCAAATTAAGGTCCAAAAATGTCATTTAAAGGTCTGCATAATTTTCAGTTAATACTGCTGAATCAATTACCACCTCATATAGAAGAGCTGAGCAGGAATTTTAAGGTGCAGTGTGAATAGAAATGCATTTCAATTGTTCCAGCATAAAACATCTGACAGTATTTTGAGGACTTTTGGGTTTTTTTTATATTGTCTATACTCTTTTTCAACCAAGATTGCTAAAGAGGCTTTGTGCCATGTGTTCTAGCATAGGCAATTCTCTGGTACATACATAATAGTGGGTTTGTTTTATACTTATGGAGAAAGAATAAGAAGGGGACCTGGGTACATCAGATACCTAAACAGATTGCACTCACCTGTTGGAAACTTCAAATGATCTTTATAGGCAGAGGCCCATTATTCAGGGAATCACCATTCACAACTAACTATATGCATTTCCGATCAGGAGATGCAGATGCAGAGGTGTGCCATCTACTACAGGAATATTTGTCATTTACATGCGCTATAAACTTGGCAATGCCAGCCATCTGCAAGACTTTCCTTCTGCACAGGCTGCAATGTCATACTATGGGGACAATTCCCAGAAGAGGCAAGTAAGAGACTTCTTCTTGCTTCAAACTCATCCTTTTTTTTCTAAAATACACTTTATTCACAAAAATAATTTTTTATGTACATACATAGTTGGTAAAACAGTTTGTCTCTGTACAGTCTTAGCATATGGAGAACAACCAAACAATGGAGTTTAACTTTCCCAGACATTCCAATTAACTCAAAGCATCTCTTATTTATACAAGATATTATTTATGGATATTAACACCTGGAGGGTCCAATACCTGAACAGAATTCCATTGTACTTTTGCAAAAAGACCTGATGGTCTTTCCCGACTGTGCCTTGGTGGCAGCTGCCCCAAGCTTTAGTGTGTCCCTCAGCATGTCGTCCTGGATCTTGGACTTTGCCAGTCTGCAAAACCCGGTTGGGGTCAACTCCTTGCTCTGGAAGACCAACACAACTTGGGCAGACCAAAGAGTATCTTTCACTAATTTCATGGTCCTCCAGGCACAGTTGAGGTTTGTCTTGGTGTGTGGCCCAGGGAACAGACTAAAACATAGAGTCCTACACCATGGAGCTGCTCAGGATGAACCTTGACAAAAACTACTGCATCACTCTCCAGACCTCCTTTGCAAAGACACACTCCAGCAGGAGATGTGTGCCAGTCTTTAACTCTCGCCGCAACTGCTTTGAGGACATTGTGCAATGGTGCAGAGCTTGCAGTTTACCTGAAGGGTCTCACAGGTAGTGCCCTTCTCACCATCAGCCAAGCAATGTCTTGCTGCATATTGGAAAGTTCTGGTGATAAGGCGTTCTACAAAATAAAATTGACAGTCTGTTCAGGGAACAACCCAACAAAGATCCACCTTCGTATTTTCCCATAGGATCTAGAGAATTCTACATGCTGACCACTTCTTGAGTGGTCAAAGGTGCTTTTCTTTTCAAATTTCTCCACAAAGGATAGGCATCCAAATCAGTTTTTTTTTTAAATCAAGGAGAGCACAAACATAGTCCTTCTACCACAAATTCTGCAAAGTATCCAGCATTTGGGGACATCACAGATGTCAGCACATCCAAACTGCAGTGGGATAGCTTTGTCCTGGGAAAACCTGTTATTATTTCAGAAATATACTTTATCCATAAAAATATCTTTATATTTTTACATAGTCCCTAACGCAGTTCTGTTCTGTACAGTAGCAAATATTGGAGTTTGACTCTATTCAACAAACAAACCAAAGGCATTTCTAAAACAAAAACAGAAGCTGCTGGAAAAGCTGAGCAGGTCTGAAAGCATCTGTAAAGAGAAATCAAAAGTAACATTTTGGGTCCGGTGACCCTTCCTCAGAAGGCATTTCTTATTTGTATACGACTATATTTGAGGCCCCAGGATGGTCCAATAACCGAACGATCTCCCATTTAATGTTGGCTGAAAGACCTTAGATTGTGATCTTTCACCATAACTTCCACTTAACCAGGCACCAAATAAGGGGTTGGAGAGCTGCACCATTCCACCACTTGTCAGATTTGATTTTCCATCTGTACATTTATTGTGTCTACTATTACACTAGTTTCCACATCTGTTTGTTACCTAAACAGACTGTACAAAGGTTCAAACTTTTATCAGAAATATTAGTGGTCTTTGTTAAAGACTACCATAAGATCAAGCACAACATGTGCATGACGCAGATGACAGAAAATTAGATGCACTACTGATTAATGGCAAATCAGAATTAAAACAAAAACAGGTTCGATGGAGAAGCTAAAATCATCCAGGGGACAGACCTGGAAAATTACGTTCCCTTCCTGCAATATTCTATTTTAATCTGTTCTTCTGAATAGGTAGAAAGACATGTACCGGAAGTCAGTTGACTCCTTCTTTAAATATGCAAATGGAGTTTTGCTTGTGGCTTTGGGCATGAACTGTTATTTTAATTCCAGGCATAAGCAAGAAGGCATTTGTGGATTTCCTGCCAGACAGTGGAATTGGGACCAGAAGAACCTTAACTAAGTCATTTTTATAAAACCTTTTCTTGTTTACTTTCCTTGAAAGCCCTGAAGGTACAGGAGTGTTCCTCCAGGCCCCACAAAGAAAGTTTAGTCATCTCCTCCCTCTGGCTTTTCCCAGACAATGATTTAGCAGAATGTCAGGAACTATTCCTAAAATTTCTGACCATAGTCTTCTGCCACTTGCTTCACAACCGAGCCCATTGGCCTATTTCTGCTTCCTGCCAGTTTTGGGCTGACAGCATGTAAATGAGTCTCAGAAGTTGAGGTTCATGTTGTTAAAGTCAGATTGGATTACAACTCCCCTTGGCTCCGGTCCCAATTTAAAATCAAGGCTATAGTGATTATCTCAGGCTCCTGGTGAGAAGACATAAGGGGACTCCCTGGCAGAAAGAAGAGTTTCTACAATCAAATATATTATTCTCTACTCTTTAATAAGTCTTTATTATAATTTTTGAAAGTTTCAATTTAAGGAATTAAACTGTAAGTTTTAAATATAGGACTCCAGTGTTTCTGAATAAACCAAATGTGTTATACAATATGCATCATTGCTTTGGAAGAACAGAAAACTGAATCCAAATTATTTAGCCAGTTATTAATAATATTAATTAAATGTTGTTACACCAGTCACATCCAAGTATTGTTATCCTTTAGGATCAATGTCCATGAGAGTTAGCATTCCCGTGAATTTACACTTCCTTGGCTAGGCTCTGATTGGAAATAGTCTTCCATTGAATTGACCAGCTTTCTGTAGATTTAAAATCTCCAAAGGAAAGAGAATTACTGTTGAAACTCAGTTCCTGCCTGTCCTTATGGAAAGTGCATTAAACTTACAGCAAAGTTACATTTCAGTTCATATATGTTCATATTAGTTTGTAAGGATTTTTTAAAAAATTTCATGCCTTTGTGGTACAAATATTCCTTTTGCACTATAAATACTTTAAGGGTAAAAACTGAGGACTGAACAATGAAAATACTTCAAGCTCACAGCAATGAAAAGTGAGCTCTTAATTAAATGAAAAGATTTTTTGTGGTATACAATCCATTGTTAAAAGTTGTTAAATAAAATTATTTTTAAAAAGATGCTTGCATTGATTTATGTTATTTGTGAGAACTATGGTAGAAGTATTCCCTGCTGCGTACTGTCAGAATTCTCTGTTTTTACTTGAAGGATTGCCCATTTGTTCCTCAGTAAAACACAAAGATACACTCCAGAAAGAGACCTGTCGGGTATGCATGAAATTCTGGTTATGCTATGCTTTCTAGTACAATAAATTTAAACTTCTTTCATCTTCCTGCTCTTCCATATCTTACCTGAACAACTTGGAAATTGAATGTGATCTACTGCTGTTGTGCTTGATGAGAATAGAATTGCTGCTGAAATTATTTTTCTGTTGCTTGAATAATGAATCAAAATATTGTTTAGCATAATTAATTTTATACCTAAGTTTCAACTCTGTCCTCCTCATCTGCTTCCTTATATAATGTTCCAATTAATTTTAAAATAATCTCAAACAATACATCAGGGTTGCCATAATATTTTCATTGTTATTTCCTGATTTATAGGTTTTGTTATTTCCTTAGAGCATTTTGACATATATTACACACCTAATATATACAGTATGTACAACATAGCAATATGCATACATTGCGGTTAATTATTCTAAATAATTAAAACCCTGGAAAAATTTGTCAATAATCATAGGTTGATACTTGTATAAAATCATCACAATATTCAGGATCATTATGTGTTATAAAAACAATTTGTCTAGCTTTTCATTGCTTATCCTCTGAACATCAACATGACTGCACAAGCATTAGCCTTAGTGGGCATTTTTTCTTTTCTTTTTCCTTCATGTGAGATTTTAGATTATCAGTGACAGCATGTTAGTTGATTATGAAGACTGTCAAATCTTCTACATTTGTACACCAGCCAGCCCCCAGAAAACAAAATAAGAAACATTTTGGATGCACTAGAGCAGAACAAATTGTACAAAGTATCAGGTAACCTCAGAAATATACATGATATTAAATTTTGTAATTTACCTGATCAAATAATAAAAACTACATATAGACAGAAAACATGATGCATGAATAATTTTATATACAGTAGGTGTGTTTTTGCTTTCCTTACTTGTTCATGGGATGTGCACTTTTGGACCATCCTGAAATGCTCTTGATAAAGTGGTGATGAGCTCTGTACTTGTACTGATGTTGTGTCGTTACAGCCGCAGTACTCTTAGGAAGAGAGTTCCAACAGTTTGACCCTGTGACAGCGAAAGAAAGGCAATATAGTTTCAACTCAAAATGGTGAATGACTTGACCGGGAACTTGAAGGCGCAAATGTTTCCATGTTTTCGACTTTGTCCTTCTAGATGATAGAGACCGAAGGGTTTGGGAAGAGGCTTGACAAGTTGTTTTATGAATATTTCTACCTGTCTGTCAAACTTATTTACAGTTTCCATGACTTTTTTGTCAATATGCAACATTGGAATCTCATGTGTCTGATTCTTCTGTCATGATTACACCCTATGCAGGGGGCTATGCATCAAGTTTCTCAATTACTTGTCCAGCTGTCTCCCAATCTTGAATTCCATGCAGATAATTTTGGAAATATGCCAAATTTTCTTTATTGAAATGTAGCTATTTAGTTTATAATCTCAGTTGTTCTAAGGACTTCAAAATCAACCTATCTACACCTATCTAGATTAGATTGGAGGTGTAGATAGGTTGATTTTGAAGTCCTTAGAACAACTGAGATTATAAACTAAATAGCTACATTTCAATAAAGAAAAAGAAGATTAGATTAGATTACTTACAGTGTGGAAACAGGCCCTTCGGCCCAACAAGACCACACCGCCCCGCCGAAGCGTAACCCACCCATACCCCTACATCTACATCTACCCCTTACCTAACACTACGGGCAATTTAGCATGACCAATTCACCTGACCTGCACATCTTTGGACTGTGGGAGGAAACCAGAGCACCCGGAGGAAACCCACGCAGACACGGGGAGAACGTGCAAACTCCACACAGTCAGTCGCCTGAGGCAGGAATTGAACCCGGGTCTCTGGCGCTGTGAGGCAGCAGTGCTAACCACTGTGCCACCGTGCCGCCCACAGTAATAAAGGATTGATCCACTTTTCCCTTGAATTGAGGCTTAACCAGTCCTTAGCCACCAACATCATCCTCTGCTTGTCCATACATTTCAAAACTTTTCTTACAACTCCACTCGCTTACTCCAAATACAAAGTGTGTCTATGGCAACTCGCATAGGCCCTACTTATGCTTGCTTTTTGTAAGATGGATGGAACATTTTTGTCATTCCTAGAGTCCTGTTTCATATTTGTTCCCCTCAAACAAAGTTCATCACTCACAGCAAAGTCCTAGTGAGGAAGAAGGATCTTAGCAAGGGACAAACTGATCATGGTTAACCAGGTAAAGAAAAAAAATTATAATCTGGCAAAGGTTACTGGCAACTCAGAGGTTTGGAAAACTTTTAACAGCTAACACAAGATAACAAGCAAAGATGGAGAACAAAAAAGGGCAAACATGCAAGTAACTTAAGAACAGACAGTAAGAGCCTCTTTAAATAGAGTTTGACTGAAGGGGCTGTTTGTGTGCTGTAAGACTCTTAATCTATGAATCTATGAAAAAAGGAAGATAGAGGCAACAGGGAACAAGAGAAGACAGAGAATTGGGATAAAGGGGACATTTATAGGCAACCTATAACTAAGAGAATGCCACAGGGATCAGTGCTGGAGACACAGTTATTTACAATATATATTAATGACCTGGGTGGTGCATGTGAATGTGCCATCTCCAAATTTGCTGATGACACAAAAATAGGAGGCAAGGCAAGTAGTGAGAATAATACAAGGAGTCTAGGGAGGGATTAAACAATTTAATGGAGTGGGTAAAAACTTAGCAGATTGAGTATAATGTGGGAAAAGGTGAGTTTGTAAACTTTGGCAAAAAGAGCAGGAGCTCTGAAATTATTTAAATGGACAAAGACTGCAGAAAGCTTTATTTCAGAGGGAATGGAATATAAAACAGGGAGGTTTTACTAGAATTATACAAGGTACTGGAAAAACCACAGCTGGAATACTGTGAACAGTTTTGAGCCCTTTATCTAAGTAATATATTGACATTGGAGGTTGACTAGGTTGATCCCAGGAAGGGAGAAATTTTCTTATGAGAAGAGGTTGAGTAGTTAGGCTAATATTCATTAAAGATATCGAGAATGAGAGGAGATCTTATTAAAACACATAAGATACTTAGGAGGGCTTGAAAGAGTAGATTCAGAGAGGTTGGATAGTCCAGGATTAGAGAACAATACCTCAGAGTAAGAAACTGTTGATTGAAGACAGAGACAAGGAGGAACTTTTCTCTCAGATGGTGGAAAATTTGTAGAATTCTTTACTACAGAGGGCTGTAGAGGCTGGGTTGTTAATTATCTTCAAAGCTGAGAAACAGCTTTTTAATCAGTAAGGGAATTAAAAATTATGGGGAAAAGATAGGAAGATGGAGTTGAGGGTTATCGGATTAGGCATGATCTCATTAAATAGCAGAGTGGGCTGTCTGGGCCAAATGGCCTACTTCAGCTCTTACATTCTATGATCATATGGTCTGACCAACATTAATGAAAACAAAGTATTTGGGCATTATATGGGTATTCATGAAAGCTTGCAGTGTGCAGACGTTGCAATGTTCATTTATTTCTACATTACAAAGTGCTTAATTGACAGTAAAGTGCACTAGGATCCCTAAGGTCCTGACAAGTGCGATATAAATTTCCTTTTATTTTCCTTTCCTTTTGCTGATCATGAGCCCTTCTAATTCAGGACAGACTACAGCAAATATCTGTTTGTTTTCATTCTACACAAAGAAAGAATTTGCCATAACCAAAATCAGAAATTGTTGGAAAATTTCAGAAGATCAGACAGTATCTACGGAGAGAAAGCACAGTCAATGTTTTAGGACCACTGCCCCATCTTGAGAACTGATTGTAGCTAGGAAAAAATTGGTATATATGCTAGAGAAGAGGTAGGGGACGAGAAAAGAGTAAACAATAAGTGGAGATGGAGCCCAGATAGAGAGAACAGCAGCTGGGCAGACGAAGGAATGGGTAAAGATTGGCTGTTAATGGGAATGGTTAATGGCTGACAATGGGTTGTTTGTGTTAGCAGCTCATGTGATGACAGGGCCTGGGGTGGGTGGGGGGTTGGGATAAGGAGATGGGAGGAGGTGCTCAGACCCTAAAACATTTGAACTCAATATTGAATCTGAAAGGTTGCAGAGTTCCCAAGAGGAAAATGAGGTGAAGTTTTTCCAGCTTGGGCTGAGCTTCACTGGAACATTGTAGCAAGCTTGAGACAGAGATATTGGCTACAAACAACCCATTGTCAGCCACTAACAGTCCCCATTAGCAACTGACTTTTACCCATTCCTTATTCTGCCCAGCTGATTTTCTCTCTATCTGGACTCCATTTCCATCAGCTACTTCTTCCCTTCTCGCCCCTCCCCCCACTTCTCTAGCATATATACCAATCTTTTCCAAGCTACAATCAGTTCTGAAGAAGTGGCCTCTGCACCCAAAATGTTGACTCTGCTTTCTCTCCACAGATGCTGTCAGATCTTCTGAGTTTTTACAGTAATTTCTAATCTTGTTTCTGATTTCCAGCATCCACAGTTCTGAGGCTGTATGTTTAAAGGAATTAGCCGTGCTAATTGTGTATTTATCTGATCAAAGCAACTAAATATGAGTAATATATATTACTCCCCAAACATAACCCTGCCAGAACATTAAGAAATAATTAGATTTTTCCAAATTTTCCCTCACTATTTGCAATGAACATTCCTTTAACAATAATAAACCAAATTATCACATGACTCAGCGATCTTTGTTAAGAATCTTCTATTTGAGAAAAATATTGTAGCTTTGTTAGAAGAGAGCACCACCTGGTGGCATTTCTGTTGCTTATGTACATTTAAGAAGAATTTTTTAAAAGATTCCTATTAACCTGGATCTTGTAGAAATGTAATGGATTTTGGTTTGGAATTGATCACCATTTATATCACTACTTCTCTAAAGCTGGTAATAACTTCTGGAATTCACCCACGCACTGAAAATTCAGAGATTCTTGCAGCTTTTTCACAAAACATGCTGTTTAAATACTAAATACAAACTGAAAGAACTGCAGATGATGTAAATCCGAAGCCAAAACAGAAATTGCTGGAAAAGCTCTACAGGTCTGGCAGCATTGTGGAGAGAAATCAGAGTAAATGTTTCAGGTCGAGTGACCCAAAAGAGTTAATCGACCTGAAATGTTAATTGTGATTTCTCTCCACAGATGCTGTCAGACCTGCAGAGCTTTTCCAGCAATTGCTGTTTTGGCTTCTGATTTACATCATCTGCAGTTCTTTTAGCTTGTACTTAGTATTGAACAATAACAATGTTTACCAACCAAAGTACGTTACATCACAGTAAAATATTTCACAGACTGCAAACCAGGAAATTCACTGGATTTTTTTTCTGAATTTGTACAGTGAGCCCAGTAAATGATTGGGATGTAGAATATAAATATTAGAAGCTGAAGCATCTTAAAAGTTTCTGTATTAAAAATATCTTTTATCAGTAAGGGAATAATTGACATTGCATAAATCCAAAAACTATTCCCCAAGGCCAGAGATGTTCTCCAGCAAAAAGTAAGTTTACTATAGCAGTAGAAAAAAAAGTTACACCTAACTAATCATGCATTAAGTTTTTGAAGGTGGCTTTTATCAATGAGATTACAATGTAAAAGGTCAATTTCTAATCAGTTCAGTGATTTCTAGTTCATTGAAGACTGTAGGGATTCAAACAGCATGCGCTGTGAAAAAGCTGCAAGAATCACTGACAGGAGTCTCTGAATTCATTCAGTTTAATTGTGCATGTACAAATTCCAAAAGTTGTTACCGGCTTTAGAGGAGTAGTGATATAAATGCTGACCAATTCCAGACCAAACTTCCTAACATTTCCACAAGATCCAGGTCAATAGGAATCTTTTTTAAAAATTCTGTTTTTGTTTGTTATTGGTCAATGCTGGGATATCTCTTCGACTTGCCATCAGATTCAAATTGTCATTGAGTAAGGTGCAATCCACATCATCAAGATCACTGAGTCTTTGTGGGCAGCTTTTTTTGAGGTTAGTGGCACCATTGCTTTGCTAGTGACCCCTGAATCTAACCTACTGTATGTAAAATTGTCCACTTATTCATGTCTCAAGTTGTCTGTTTTAATTTGTGTTACAATCATGTGTGGTAGTAAATTAAGTCAAGCAAAAAGCAGGACGTAGGAGGTAAAATTAGAAGCATGATCTACATCACACCTACCAAGGCAATTTTGTCACATTCATGCTCCATCCCATGACTCATCTTCTTCCTGTCTCCTCATTTCTGTTTATCCCCACCTTTCTCACACCAATGAGCTTCCTCTCCTCTCTTCACTCTCATTTTTCATCTCATACCATTCTTCTTGCCCCCTCCCATCTGCATCCTCTCAACATCTTGGACAGCATCTCAAGTTCTACACCTCCTTCTTCCTCTTCATTCACCATCTTTCTGCTATTTTGCTTAACTCTACTGCATTTCTCCTCTCTGGCTCCATGCTTCTCCTCAGCTCCTTTCTCACTTACTCAGCATCACATCACTCCTTCAAATTTATTTTCTCTAACTTCCCTGCCCGCGCCCCCCACACTGTATTTCCTCCCACCTTTTCCTATCTGCTTTCTCTCCTTTCCCCCATCCACTTTTAATTTTCTTGATCTGTAAGGCTGTTGACCTTTGTCTTGACACATCATATGCAACGCAAGGAGAGACAATGTCTTAGAATTAGGGCTAGATTATGACATGGTGAGACCATAAATTATATAATGCTTGAGCGACCTGCATAACATTATCAAAATATGTGTACTATTCTAACAGAAAGGACAATGACATTAGAAATGTCAAAGCGTTATTTACATAGGTACACAAGTGAAGATGCATTAAAAAACTGATAATATAACTAACATGTACATATATGGTGGCTCAGTGGTTAGCACTGCAGCCTCACAGCGCCAGGGACCCAGATTCGATTCCAGCCTCGAGTGACTCTCTGTGTGGAGTTTACACATTCTCCTGTGTCAGCATGGGCTCTCTCCGGGTGCTCCAGTTTCTTCCCACAATCCGAAGATGTGCAGGTTAGGTGAATTGGTCATGCTAAATTACCCATAGTGTTCAGGATTGAGTAGGCTAGGTGCATCAGTCAGGTGTAAATATAGGGTAAGGGAATGGGTCTGAGTGGGTTACTCTTTGGAGGGTCAGTGTGGACCTGTAGGGCCGAAGTGCCTGTTTCCGCACTGTAGGGAATCTAAAAAAATTTAGAAGTAAGATAACCATTGTGTATAGTCAAATATTTGAAAGAAGCAGGATTTCTTACCTTCTGCATTGATTACTAATGTTACACTGTACAGTGCATCAGTCTTAATTTAATAAGATGCAAATGTTTGGATCAAAAACGTTGCAGCAATTGGTGAGTTTGTAATATATTATTTCCTGAAATGTCTAGTATTCAATACTGCACAGGCAGTATCTTTGGAATGGATTGTTTTGACATTGAAAAATAGTCAGCACAATTTCCCTGAAATAAAAGCTTACCCATGCTAAGCATGGACAATAAGTGCTGGGCAGCTTGTTCTAAAGAATTAAATCATCCTTAACATATTCTTAATAATTTTTTTAAAAGACAAAATTACAATGAATTCTAACTCTACACTGACACAGAGGTTCAAAATATTCTACCGATAAATTAAGATCAATCAATTGTGCTAAATGACTTCATATTTAAAAACAGTGCGCTCATTCTTGGGGCTAATTAGAATGATTGTTGAAATTCAAATGAAGCATTGCAATAAACTTTTCAATTTATAATAAAAGCAGCACCACACTTCCTCACAGTTTTCATTATTTGTTGCAAATGCTGCAGCAAAGGTGACTGATTTTCTTCAGGTTTAAACTGAATGTTAGACTGCAGAGAACAGGCACCTTTGGGCCTGGAAGAAGACCTGCCCACTTCTTTTCCTCTCTCTCTCTCTCTTTCTGTGGCTCTAATTTGTTTACAGCTCCAAGCTGCTCAGCCACCCAAGAACTAATCACACAACTGTTAGCAAGAAAAATGCCATTGGTAACTGTCACTAGTCCACAAACCAATTAACTTCTTATCATCAAAAAGAGCTGCATCAGAACACACCCTTGGTTCAAGATCATACCTGCCATGGCTATCAGGTTACTTGCATTTAAAAACTGTATTCATTGTTCAAACACTATTCAAACATTTCTTTTTAATGTTAGTTCACAGCTTTAAAAACAGTGAAAAGACCCAGTCCTTATACTTGAGTGGGATGAATATTGCTTGCCACTTGTTAGCACACATCTGGATGATGTCCAGATCTTCATGCATTTGGGCACTGATTGCTTTGGTATCTGAGGAGTTATGATTGGTACTGAACATCATACAATTATTAGCAAATATCCCCATTTTCTTGCTTTATGATCAAAGCAGCATCATTGATAAAGCAGCTGAAGTTGCTTTCACCTAGGATACTATCGTAAAGAACTTCAGTAGGGGTGTCCTGAGATGACTGACCTCCAACAACCACAACCATCTTCTTTTGAGCCAGGTTTGACAAGAGAAAGTGTTTTCCCCCCAATTCCCACTGACTAGTTTTGTAATGATTCCTCGTAACCATACTAAGTCAAATGGAGCCTTGATGGCAAAGGCAGTTACTTTCATTTCCCCTTCAGAGTTCATCTGTTTTGTCCACATTTAAACCAAGGCTCAATTGAGTACTTCAAACTAAGTATCAGTGTGCAGGTTATTGCTAAGCAAGAGTTACTTAATAGCACTGTTGGTGACACCTTCCATCATTTTATTGATGATTGAGAGTAGATTAATGGGGGCGGTGTAATTGGCCAGTTGAATATGTCATGCTTTGTGTGTGCAGGACATACCTGGGAAATTTTCCACATTGTTGGGTAGCTGGAATATTACTCTTAATTTAGGGAATGCCAATTGAATCTTAACTTGGATAATGACTTGATGCAGACTTAATGGTGGTATAAATGTACTTTAGCTGATTAATTTTCCTTTATATAATCCTGGAAATCAACAGCATCATGATAATCTTTAGTCAGACGCTTTCACACCTTCACACAGTCGTTTTTCTGAGGCATCTGAATCAACCAAAAGAAACATTCTTTGCAACATTTTCCCTTCTTCTTCCTTCTTCAGAGACCACAATTTTCCCTCCTACATGGTCAACAATGCCCTCCAGTGCATCCCTTCCACTTCCTGCACCTCCGCCCTTGAACTCCACCCCTCCAATCGCAACAAGGACAGAATCCTCCTAGTCCTCAACTTCCACCCCACCACCCTCCGGATACATCGCATCATCCTCCACCATTTCTGCCACCTACAAACAGACCCCACCACCAGGGATATATTTCCCTCCACACCCCCATCTGTTCTGGAGAGACCATTATCTCCATGACTCCCTTGTTAGGTTCACCTCCCCCCCCCCCCCCACCAAGAAGTGCAAAACCAATGCCAGACCTCTCCCAACACCTCCATCCAATGCCCCAAAGGATCATTCCACATCCAACAGAGATTTACCTGTATTTCCACACACATAATCTACTGTGTCTTTTGCTCTTGATGTGGTCTACTCTACACTGGGAAGACAGGATGCCAACTTGTGGAACATTTCAGAGAACATCTCTGGGACACTCACACTAAACAACCCCACTGCCCTGTGGCCAAACACTTTAACTCACCCATCCTCTCCGCCATGGACATGCAAGTCCTGGGCCTCCTCCACTGCCGAACTTTAGCCACACGATGCCTGGAGGAAGAACACCTCATCTTCCGCCTTGGGACCCACCAACCACACAGGATTGACGCAGATTTCACCAGCTTCCCCATTTCCCTTTCCCCAATCTTATCCCAGATCCAACCTTCCAACTTTGCAACACCTTCTTGAACTGTCCTACCTGTCCATTTTCCTTCCCACCTATCCACAACACCCTCCTGTCCAACCTATCACCTTCATCCCCATCTGCATCTACCTATCGCATTCCCAGCTACCTTCCCCCCCAGCCCCACCCCTCTCCCATTTATCTCTCAGACCCTTGGGCCATTACCTTCACCCGCCCCCACCCTCTCATTCCTGATGAAGAGCTTATGCTCGAAAGGTCACTTCTCATGCTTCTTGGATGCTGCCTGACCGGCTGTGCTTTTTCAGCAGAATCTGCAGTCCTCACTTTCTCCGAATATTTTCATATATGTTTGCTATTTTCTTCAAGTTGACTACAAGTGCATCCATCATAGGAGTAAAACATTTTACACCAAACTTATTAATGGAAAAAAATGTTTAATCACTATTTGCTGCATAATTTATTCAATGAAAGCATTTGCTTTACACATCATGGTATCTCCTCTGTTTAAAAGTGTGAAATGCATTTTATCACACGCATAAATGCAAATAAATTTTTATAGCTATTTGAACAGAAGGTAATGCTTCACTTGATGTTTGTAAATGATCAGTGCAGTTGTGTTTTTTATTTTTAAGAGAGGTGGCTACACTCTCACAGGTTACAGGCCTCCAGTCTGAAAAACAACCCTCCACCACCACCCTCTGTCTTCTACATTTTGAGCCAGTTTGGTATCCAAATGGCTAGTTCGCCCTGTATTCCATGAGATCTAACCATGCTAACTCCCATAGGGAACCTTGTCGAACACCTTATTGAAGTCCATATAGATCACGTCCACTACTCTGACCTCATCAATCCTCTTTGTTCCGTCTTCAAAAAACTCAATCAAGTTTGTGAGACATGATTTCCCACGCACAAAGCCATGTTGACTATCCTTAATCGTCCTTGCCTTTCCAAATACATGTATATCCTGTCCCTCAGGATTCCCTCCAATAACTTGCCCACCACCGACATTAGGCTCACCGGTCTATAGTTCCCTGGCTTGCCCTTACCACCCTTCTTAAACAGTGGCACCACATTAGCTAACCTCCAGTCTTCCGGCACCTCACCTGTGACTATCAATGATACAAATATTTTAGCAAGAGGCCGAGCAATTACTTCTCTAGCTTCCCACAGAGTTCTGTAGTACATCTGATCAGGTCCTGGGGATTTATCCACTCTTATGCGTTTCAAGACATCCAGCACATCCTCCTCTGTAATATGGACATTTTTCAAGATATAACCATCTATTTCCCAACATTCTATATCTTCCATGTTCTTTTCCACAGTATACAGAGGCAAAATACTCATTTAATATCTCCCCCATCTCCTGCGGTTCCACACAAAGGCCGCCTTGCTGATATTTGAGGGGTCCTATTCTCTCCCTAGTTACCCTTTTGTCCTTAATGTATTTGTAAAAGCCCTTTGAATTCTCCTTAACTCTATTTGCCAAAGCTATCTCATGTCCCCTTTTTGCCCTCCTAAACTCCCTCTTAAGTATACTCCTACTGCCTTTATACTCTGCTAAGGATTCATTCGATCTATCCTGTCTATACCTGACATATGCTTCCTTCTTTTCCTTAAACAAACCCTCAATTTCCTTCATTATCCAGCATTCCCTACACCTACCTGCCTTTCCTTTCAACCTAAAAGGAATACATCGTCTCTGGACTCTCGTTATCTCATTTCTGAAGGCTTCCCATTTTCCAGCTGTCCCTTTACCTGCAAACATATGTCCCCAAACAGCTTTTGGAAGTTCTTACTTAATACTGTCAAAATTAGACTTCCTCCAATGTAGAACTCAAACTTTTAGATCTGATCTATCCTTTTCTGTCACAATTTTAAAACTAATAGAATTATGGTTGGTGGCCCTAAAGTGCTCCCCCACTCACACCTCAGTCAACTGCCCTGCCTTATTTCCCAAGAATAGGTCAAGGTTTGCATGTTCTGTAGTATGCATTGAGTCAGAAAATTTTCTTTGACACACTTAACAAATTCTACTCCATCTAAACCCTTAACACTATGGCAGTCCAAGTCTATGTTTGGAAAATTACAATCCCCTACCATAACTAACCTACTATTAGGGGGTCTATAATACAATCCCAATAAGGTGATCATCCCTTTCTTATTTCTCAGTTCAACCCAAATAACTTCCCTGGATGTAATTCTGGGAATATCCTCCCTCAGCACAGCTGTAATGCTATCCTTTATCCAAAATGCCACTCCCCCTCCTCTCTTGCCTGCCTGTAGCATTGTACCTTGGAACATTAAGCTGCCAGTCCTGTCCATCCCTGAGCCATGTTTCTGTAATTGCTTTGATATCCTAGTACCATGTTCCTAACCATGCCCTGAATTTATCTGCCTTCCCTGTTAGGCCTCTTGCATTGAAATAAATGCAATTTAATTTATCAGTCCTACTTTGTTCTCTGCTTTGTCCCTGCCTGCCCTGACTGTTTGACTCACTTCCTGTGACCAATGGATGCCATAAGGATCGGTGCTGGGTCCACTACCTTTCGTCATTTATATAAATAATTTGAATGTGAGCATAAGAGGTATAATTAGTAACTTTGCAGATGACTCCAAAATTGGAAGTGTAGTGGACAGCGCAGAAGGTTACCTCAGATTACAACAGGATCTTGATCAGATGGGCCAATGGGCTGAGAAGTGGCAGATGGAGCATAATTTAGATAAATGTGAAGTGCTGCATTTTGCAAAAGAAAATCTTAGCAGTTCTTATACACTTAATGGTAAGGTCCAAGGGAATGTTGCTGAACAAAGAGATCTTCGAGTGCAGGTTCATAGCTCCTTGAAGGATTGTGAAGAAGACATTTGGTACGCTTTCCTTTATTGGTCAGAGCATCAAGTATCAGGATTGGGAGGTCATGTTGCAGCTGTACTGGACATTGATTAGGCCACTTTTGGAATATTGCATGCAAATTTGGTCTCCTTCCTACTGGAAGGATGTTGCAAAACTTGAAAGGGTTCATAAAAGATTTACAAGGATGTTGCTTGGGTTGGATGAATTGCGCTATAGGGAGGGGTTGAATAGACTGTTTTCCCTGGAGTGTCAGAGGCTGAGGGGTGACCTTATAGAGCTTTGTAAAATCATGAGGGCATGAATAGGATAAATAAACAAAATCGCTTCCCTGGGGTGGAGGGGAGTCCAGAACTAGAGGGCATAGGTTTAGGCTCAGAGAACAAAGAGATAAAAGAGACCTAAGGGGCAACTTCTTCATGCAGAGGGTGGTATGTGTATGGAATAGTGGTGGTGATGAGTGGTGGAGGTTAGTACAATTGCAACATTTAAAAGGCATCTGGATGAATATATGAATAGGAAAGGTTTGGAGGGATAAGGGCTGGGTTCTGTCAGGTGGGACTAGATTGGGTTGGGATATCTAGTCGGCATGGACGAGTTGGAATGAATGGTCTGTTTCTGTGCTGTACATCTCTATGACTCTCTGATTCTTACCCTTATTTTGCAATTTTGCTTCCAAATACTTGGATAGTTTCAACTCTAATTAGACCTGATCACATCAACTCTTTTGTGTATGGCCATTAAACTGTAAAGAACAATTAAAGTGAAGCAGATCCTTTTTCAATTGGTGTTGAAACTGAGAAGTCAAAAGATATGATAGAAGAGGATTAAACATTATGGTAGTGTAATGGATATTTTTATAGAACAGTAATACGCTAACCTAATAATCTGGAAAAAAATTGTTTTCAAGTTTCACTGTAGCAGTTTTGTGAATTCAAAATAAGTTGCAAAATTTTGGATTGAAAATTAATATCAGTTATGGTGGCCATTAAGATATTACATGGTCATAAAACTCCAATTGGCTCACTAATGTCCTTTAGGATCATTTATTGGATCTGACTGAGGTGGCATGACGCTCATGGAGCCATATGAATACCAGGAGCAGCACCTAAAAGTCATGAGCTAACATGGTGAAGCTATAACACAAGGAGGACTTATAATAGACACTTTTCTAAGTATTGTTAATTAACTTGTGAAACAACGCAATTGTATATCTTTCCCCAGTAGAGCGACCCATGGCCATAAATTTCAATTTTGGAATTTAAGTGTGGTGGTGGGCATCCGAGACAGCATTATTTCTGCGATGGGCTGTGGCCAGGCATTTGGAGTAATCGTCCACTGCTCAAGACATTTTGTATGCAATGACATTTTGCCGTAACTGAAACAGTGAATCATGTGGGTGATAGGTGAAGGTTCTCACCACCAATGCATCTTCCAGAGCTTTTGTTTCTAGCTCCCTGGAGATATCTGCCAAATGCCAGAAAGTGACTTCTCATTTCATGGATGCCTCACTCAAAAACCACACAGCTGCACTGAGGTTCCATGCTCACTGATTGGGCTGCAGAGCTTAGAGGAAACAGTGCTCCATAGGTGCCCTTTTTCTCCACCCTTCGTTTGCTGGTTACTTTGTTGCCTGCCACAAATCAACTGGAGGAGGATGCTCCTGCAGGAAGTCTCACCAGCCTGCAGCCCAAGATCACAGAGGACACTTGCCAAAGTTTTCAAAGTCACCTGAACCTCCTAGTTAGCAGGCTCCCTCCACCCCAGCTACTATACTGTCAGGCCTCCACCCAGACACAGTGGTAGACAAAGGAAGAAGAAATCCTTTTCAGGGCACCTCAGTGAAATGGGTGTTTTATTCATGTAGAGAAATGGTATACTGTGCATCTATTTACTTTGCTATAACCAGGTGAGATGGGGAATTGGCTCCTTTTTTAATCCCCTCTCAATAGGTCACAACAAATATTTTCTTGTTTTTTAACTACACATAATTAGTAGGTCAAAAGAAGAAATCAAATTAAAAGATTTTGAGGAAAGAGGAATTTTATTACCAATTACATCCCCACAAAATAAAATAAATGCAACTGCACATACACAAATAATAAGGCTAAAAATAGAAAGTTGTCTGGTGAGTAGATAAAGGTAAATTCGGCATAGTCTTATCAGGTAATCGGGCTACTTTCTCAAGATCAAGAGACAACTGATGTTGGTTAACCTGAGGGCCACCAGCCTCATGCAAGGCCAGGGGTAAAGAAGTACAATCTGTCATGGTAACCTCAGCTGGTGCAGGAATTAAACACACACTGTTGGTTTCATGCTGCATGGCAATCCAGCTGTCTAGCCAACTGAATATCAATAGACAATACAGTTTTTAAAAAAACTTTAGAACCTTACATTTGAAACCAGGGACCAGTTGTTTAATTGTTGATTCATGTTCTGTAACTGTGGCAAAGTTTGTAGAATTTGGCTTCTCATGATGGTTATTGTCCCACTGTGCTTTTTCACCAGACTCTGATAGTGAGGTTGAAAGGCAGGGAGAGAGAAGCTTGCAGTGTTCTTGCTATTATCATTTCATTTTTCATTTTCTTTCTTTTTTGCTGCTCAAAGCAGCTGTTGTTACATATCCATTTGTATACTCCTGAGTCTGTTCTAATGTCCTTGCACAGTGAATATTCTGCAGGCAATCCTTCATTCCCAATTTGTGAATTGATCATGCAAATACCAGCTAAACAAGAATGTGAATTTCCTGACACTGACTCAGTTGGCTGGTTTCAGTCTTTAAATAACAAGATAATTTCAATGCAGGTGATTTCATTTATTTGATTTGGATTTCATAGAGTTGCATTAATCTATGGCCAAGTGATCACAACAGCCTGTCAGGTCAGTATTTGTTCTGGGGAATCCAAGATGGAGGATGGGAAAAATTTCTGGCTGTAACAGCTGTTCCTTTTTTGAGGTATTTTAGGTGATTTCCTCAAATTCCAGGAGCAGCAATTACTGTTTTATACGCTGTTGCATTGTTTTGGAACTTTGGCGGAGCAAAGGCAAAACAACAGCAATTTTAAAAGGGAGAAAAACAGACAAAGGAAGCACATGGAGAGCTCATTGCAGGGGAGAGAGAGAGAGAGAGAAAGAAAGAAAGAAAGAAAGAAAGAAAGAAACAGACAGACAGACAAACAGACAAACAGTCAGTTGAGAACAGAAGTGAGTCAAACAGTCAGGTCAGGCATGGACAAGGTAGGGCTAATAAATTAAACTGCATTTATTTCAATGCAAGGGGGCCTAACAGGGAGGCAGATGAACTCAGGGCATGGTTAGGGACATGGCAATGGGATATCATAACAATTACAGAAACATGGCTCAGGAATGAGCAAGACTGACAAATTAATGTTCCAGGATACAAATGCTACAGGAAGGATAGAAAGGGAGGCAAGAGAGGAGGGGGAGTGGCATTTTTGATAAGGCATAGCATTACAGCTGTGCTGAGGGAGGATATTCCTGGAAATACATCCAGGGAAGTTATTTGGATGGAACTGAGAAATAAGAAAGGGATGATCACCTTATTGGGATTATATTATAGACCCCACCGCCCCCCCCCCCCAATAGTCAGAGGGAAATTGAGAAACAAACATGTAAAGAGATCTCAGTTATCTGTAAGAATAATAGGTGGTTATGGTAGGAGATTTTAACTTTCCAAACATCGACTGGAAAGTGTTAAGGATTTAGATGGAGAGGAATTTGTTAAGTGTGTACAAGACAATTTTCTGATTCAGTATGTGGATGTACCTACTCGAGAAGGAGCAAAACCTGACCTACTCTTGGGAAATAAGGCAGAGCAGGTGACTGAGGTGTCAGTGGGGGAGCACTTTGGGGCCAGCAACCATAATTCTATTAGATTTAAAATAGTGATGGAAAAAGATAGACCAGATCTAAAAGTTGAAGTTCTAAATTGGAGAAAGGCCAATTTTGACGGTATTAGGCAAAAACTTTCGAAAGCTGTTTGGGGGCAGATGTTCGCAGGTAAAGAGATGGCTGGAAAATGGGAAGCCTTCAGAAATGAGATAACGAGAATCCAGAGAAAGTATATTCCTGTGAGGGTGAAAGGAAAGGCTGGTAGGTATAGGGAATGCGGGATGACTAAAGAAATTGAGGGCTTGGTTAAGAAAAAGGAAGTATATGTCAGGTATAGACAGGCTAGATCGAGTGAATCCTTAGAGTATAAAGGAAGTAGGAGTATACTTAAGAGGGAAATCAGGAGGGCAAAAAAGGGGACATGAGATAGCTTTGGCAAATAGAATTAAGGAGAATCCAAAGAGTTTTTACAAATACATTAAGGACAAAAGGGTAACTAGGGAGAGAATAGGGCCCCTCAAAGATCAGCAACGCGGCCTTTGTGTGGAGCCCCAGAAAAATGGGGGAGATACTAAATGAGTGTTTTGCATCAGTATTTACTGTGGAAAAGGATATGGAAGATATAGACTGTAGGGAAATAGATGGTGACATCTTGCAAAATGTCCAGATTACAGAGGAGGAAGTGCTGGATGTCTTGAAACGGGTAAAGGTGGATAACTCCCTAGGACCTGATCAGGTGTACCCTAAAACTCTGTGGGAAGCTAGAAAAGCGATTGGTAGGCCTCTTGCTGAGATATTTGTATCATCAATAGTCACAGGTGAGGTGCCGGAAGACTGGAGGTTGGCAAATGTGGTGCAACTTTTTAAGAAGGATGGTAAGGACAAGACAGGGAACTATAGACCAGTGAGCCTGAAGTCAGTGGTGGACAAGTTGTTGGAGGGAATCCTGAGGGACAGGATGTACATGTATTTGGAAAGGCGAGGACTGATTCAGGATAGTCAACATGGCTTTGTGCGTGGGCAATCATGTCTCACAAATGTGATTGAGTTTTTTGAGGAAGTAACAAAGAGGATTGATGAGGCCAGAGCGGTAGATGTGATCTATATGGACTTCATTAAGGCGTTCAACAAGGTTCCCCATGGGAGACCTATTACTAAGTTAGATCTCATGGAATGCAGGGAGAACTTGCCATTTGGATACAGAACTGAGTCGAAGGTGGAAGACAAAGGGTGGTGGTGGAGGGTTGTTTTCCAGACTGGAGGCCTGTGACCAGTGGGGTGCCACAAGGATTGGTGCTGGGTCCTCTACTTTTTGTCATTTACATAAATGATTTGGATGCAAACATAAGAGGTACAGTTAGTAAGTTTGCAGATGACACCAAAATTGGAGGCGTAGTGGACAGCAAAAGAGGGTTACCTCAGATTACAACAGGATCTTGATCAGATGGGCCAATGGGCTAAGAAGTGGCAGATGGAGTTTAATTCAGATAAATGCGAGGTGCTACATTTTAGGAAAGCAAATCTTAGTAGGACTTATACATTTAGTGGTAAGGTCCTAGGGAGTATTGCTGAACAGAGAGACCTTGGAGGTTCATAGCTCCTTGAAAGTGGAGTCGCAGGTAGATAGCTTTAGTGAAGAAGGCATTTGGTATGCTTTCCTTTATTGGTCAGAGTATTGAGTACAGGAGTTGGGAGGTCATGTTGTGGCTGTACAGGACATTGGTTAGGCCACTGTTAGAATATTGTGTGCAATTCTGGTCTCCTTCCTATTGGAAAGATGTTGTGAAACTTGAAAGGGTTTAGAAAAGATTTACAAGGATGTTGCCAGGGTTGGAGGATTTAAGCTATAGGGAGAGGCTGAACAGGCTAGGTCTGTTTTCCCTGGAGCGTTGGAGGCTGAGGGATGACCTTATAGAGGTGTATAAAATTATGAGGGGCATGGATAGGGTAAATAGGCAAAGTCTTTTCCCTGGGGTCAGGGAGTCCAGAACTAGAGGGCATAGGTTTAGGATGAGAGGGGAAAGATATAAAAGAGAGCCATGGGGCAACTTTTTCACACAGAGGGTGGTATGTGTATAGAATGAGCTGCCAGAGGAAGTGGTGGAGGCTGGTACAATTGCAACATTTAAGAGGCATTTGGATGGGTATATGAATAGGAAGGGTTTGGAGGGATATCAGCCAAGTCCTGTTAGGTGGGACTAGATTGGGTTGGGATATCTGGTTGACATGGACGGGTTGGACCGAAGGGTCTGTTTCCATGCTGTACATCTCTATGACACTATGACTATTTTTTGTTATGAAGATGTGGGTGTACTATACCTTTAAGAGACTAAAAACTAGCAGTGACAGCATTAAGTGTTCTCAATAAGACACAGTGTAAGATGTGCTGCAGCTACTGGGTTAGCTAGTTGCCTGGAAATGACAAAACAGATTTGAATTAGGCCACAATCTGTTTAAATTATACCCTGAAAAATACCAAATTCCAATCAAGTTTGAATTGAATATATTGACAATCTTAAAAGCCAATGACACAATCCGATGCTTTGGGGTATAAGATAGGGACAACTGAACAGTTGGGAGGAGAACTGTCACCACACCAACAGCTGTAGACTGCTCGTCAGAACTCTCAGAGGTAGCTGTCCCGAGAAGAAGTTTTCACAGAGAAAAACCTCAACACTGACTGGGAGAGCCAATCTACTGATGAAGATAAAGAGAAGATTCGACTGCTGGCTAGTTTTAACATGTGAATTTTCCTGTAAATTGTAATCAGAAGATTTATTGGACTAGTATTATAAAAGGGAAGGTAACAGATAGGTTAGAGTAAGGAATTGTAAATAGTTGTTAGTTAATTATTCTCTGTTATTCTTTAAGAAATAATGGTGTTAATTGTTACTTTAAATAGTTCTCGGCCACTTGAATTTTTTCAGATTACTGCACAGGATAAACCTTTTGTGATGCTGATTTTAAATTAAGCAGCAGGGTTTACCCCATATCGTAACATTTAGTCCATAAAAGGTCTTCATCGGACAATCAGATGATCATACCAACTTTTACTGTTCTAACCTTTGCTGTAATGTTATTTCCTCCCTGACTGAACTGTAAGCTTTGCCGCATCGTCCCACAAATCCCTCAAGATGTCTCTGAATGTCTCACTGCATCATCAATGTGTGAACTATGGACCATCTGGTATGTGCAAAGCTGCAGAACGCAAGTCACAACTTTGCTCATCAGTTCAAGTCTTGGACAGCCACATACTGGGCCTTGCAAATGCAATTCATGAAAGTTATGCCAAAAGGTGATTAACATCTACAGGGCTGTAAGAACCCAAAGGTCGTTTTCTTGGGACTGCGATAGCAATAGCTGAGCATTCCCTGGATACAAGGTGGGCAATGCATACCTCAGAAATGATTATCAGCATTCCTGGTTAGGGAATGGGGGAGTAGCAATTATAGGAAAGTGTTAGTATTGTGCACTTCATGATACCAGAAGCCCACTCCAGAGGCTAAGCAGTCTTTGTAACAGTTCAGTTTAGAATTTTAGCATTCTGCCTGATTATAGGGAGAAAGAGAAAACAATGGAACTAATGGCACCAGGTGGATGTCACAGAGCTGGAAACTTCTCCAGGGTTGTCACTCCCTGATCGACCTTCTCTTTAAAAATGATGTGCCCAGAATATTGCAGCTCTCTGTGAGGCACTGTTTGTGTTACAGTCACAGGTACATACAGTTAGCACAGACTGTAGATGTCTCTCAGCTAGTTGCCCAGGTTCAAAGTTATCATTTTACAATCAGAAAAAAGAATTTTGCATTCATTGCAAATTATAGTGCAAGCTGAAACATTTCTCAGTCAGAAAGTGTGGCGCTGGAAAAGCACAGCCAGTCAGGCAGCATCTGAGGAGCAGGGGAGTCGACGTTTCGAGCATAAGCTCTTCATCCCAATTCCTCTGCCTCTGCTGCACTTGCTCTCAGGAGGATCATTTTTTTCTTTGACTGAGAAACATTTCAGGAAAATCAGGTAAGTTGAATAAAGGATGTAGCGATCTCCCAGCCAATTGGTTCAATGCACACAGAAGAGTAAACAAATATGTCCATGTAAGTCAGTACCCCTTAAAGCAATACGGTTCTCACACACCATTCTGAGTGCTCTAGAGTGTACTGCACTGCTCTGTCAGACTAGTCAAAGCATCTTTGGAGCCTTCTGGTCCGCCCTATAGTGGCCCTAGAGGAAGTATGGGCAGTTTTGCACCTCTCCTTGGTGCCAGTCTGTAGATTCTTGACAGATGTCATGAACCAGCATTTGAGGGTGTCGCCCTTGTCATCAACCAATCATCCCTCTATGCAGGAGGATGCTTGAAAGTTGCAGGCACTTGTGACTGTTCCAGAATGTAGATGTGGTAACAGTTCCCTGGATAAAGGGTGCAGATCTGCATTATCTGGCTGGTGTGGTCATTGATAATCTACACTTCATTGAGTGGGGGCCTTTCTTATTCAGGAACACTGCTGGTTGCTGATAAGTGCTCTAATGGTTATGGGGGCACAATTGCACCCTGTAGCTGTGGAAATCTTACCAAGATCACAAAACCAACTGCCCTGGCTGCCTGACTCCTCGGATCTAAGGAAAAGTTAATAAATAGGTGAGGTTCTACAGAATTCCCCAGTGCCTTCCTGGAATAATCCACTAGCATAGAAATTGAAGGCTGTCACCCTCAAGCAACAAGAAGGAGATTCCCTCTTAGTCGATGAGGACGTCGGTGCTCATCCAGTAGCTGGTAGATGTCGGAGACAACTGACTGGGACATCCTGAGATGGTGACAACACTGATGGTCTTGTATGTGCAAGGAGCTGCAATGAATCCTGCAGATTCAATTTAAGGTCACATTTGCTGTCAACATTGGTACTTGCGCAGGACTTTGTGCCAATGCAAGCTGGTATCAGCTCCGCCTGCTGCTGTGCCCTCGCTGTTGCAATCGAAACAATTGATGCATACATTCATAGCAGGGTTGATATACCATCAGGAGATCTGTTGAGGTAGTGTACTATGAGAGTAGTCGTGTTCCTGTTAGACTACTGCACTGCCAGCCTGCCTGAACATAACTAAGAAAGATCACCAATGTTTCCCACCTGACCTCCTCCCCAACCATCATGCCCTCCATGGGAAGCTGCATCTTGGATGGCTTTCTGAGTAGACTCAAAAAAACATTTAAGTGTGAACTTACTATCCCATTGCCTCCTGCATCAACTATCACCAAGCCACCTTTCCTGGCTCCACATTTCCCTGGATTCCACGGACATAACTTCAACTTTTCACAGTGAGCTTCACCAAACTAGGTCCACTCCTGGAATGTTCTAAGCTCTAATCATGCTCATATCCATCTATCAAACATAGATTGTTGGTTTTCAAAACCAGTCTGAGCAGCACTGACAGATTAATGCTGTCAGGCATTTTTCCTCAGCCAGCAACCTCCCCATTTTCTCCAATCTCAGAACTTCTTCTGAGCCCATGCTGGGGATTGCAAAGAACACCCCATGTTTCTTTCCTTTCCAACCTTGGTTCTTGTCAAAACCATGTTAAGAAAAATTGTGACCTTTATCGTCCATTTCTCTTGAAAACTGGTCATAACTGATTATGCATGCAAAAGATATTTAAGTATGAAATGTGTTACAGTTTCCTTGGTTGCCTATTAGAATTGCCTTCTACATTCTGACAGCATAGAATCATAGAATAACTGTTATTGACTTCTCACTGATTCTCTTGCACAGAACCATGTAGTTTAGTTGTCTTACCAACAGTATAGCTAAAAAGTAGCATGCCTAACATACTAGTGAGCTTCAGTTCTTGTCTGCAAGCTTTCAAATTACTTCTCAGTGACTAACCCTGTCCTGGGTGATCTTGTGATAAACCCCACTCCTGTTGCTTGGCAGGTTGGACTTTGCCACCCAACAACATTTGAAACTGTCTGTTCAATGAATGCTACCAGTGATCAATGGCTTGCTCACTCAGTACTAAGAAGTATTTACAACCACAGTAATTCATCATGCGAAGTATATGCTTGGTTTTTATGTCAAATTTCTGAACTGTCAAACTTCTCAATTGGATAGCTGCCAATCGGGAAGACAAAGTTAATTCCAGCAAGTCGGGCTTCGAAGGAAATGCAAATCTGTCTATATACTCAACCTGCCACTTTAAAGACTGAAGTTTAACTTGAAGGTGAGAATCTGATTTTATGCCTCCTGCCAGATTAATTTCATCTGCCTACTGTTCTTCTCACCATGCTGGGGATTGCAAAGAGCACCCCATCTTTCATTTCTTTCCAACCCTGGCTCTTGTTAAGAACATGTTTAAAAAAAATTGAGATCTTTATGGTCCATTTCTTTTGGAACCTGGTCATAACTGATTATGCATGCAAAAGATATTTCAGTACGAAAAGTGCTACAGTGTACGAAAGACGAGCGGAGGGCATGAATTTCCCTAAAGATTCTTTTGCTGTGCAGCTTTATGCCCATATCCGAGAGTTTATGATTAAGACAGACTGGTGAAATGAAGATAAGGTCAAGATCTGTCCCCAGGCTTGACCTTCTTATAAGGCTAAATGTTACGCACGAAGGTTAAATGCTACAATATATTGAACTGAAATGAATTAAGTTTATAGTCACATGTACTGACACGATTACGGTGAAATGTTTACAAGTCACCACTTACAGTGCCATCTTAGGGACAAAAGGTACCTAGGTACATACAAAGCAGAAAACTAAGGAAAACAAAGTTAAAAGTTAAACATTACAGTCTTTCTTAACAAAAAGTATAAAATAAAGAAATACAGTTAACACTTCAATACCACAGTCCATAAGCACCTAGCCTCTCACTCCTCACAAAGGCTTGTCTTCCAAACACTCCGGGCTCAACCTTGCCCCTGCCTATGCTCTGGGCTGCTGGCTCTCACAACCTTACAGCCTGTTCCTGCTACCACCGGCCACCCAAGGCTGCCTTCTCCCACTCTCACCGCACACCACCCCGGGCTGCCTTCACCTAAATCCCATTGCACACCACCCCGGGCTACCTTCACCCAAATCCCATTGCACACCACCCCAGGCTACCTTCACCCATATCCCATTGCACACCACCCCAGGCTACCTTCACCCGAAACCCACCGCACACCGCCCCCGGACTGCCTTCTCCCATATCCCACCGCATACCGCCCCAGGATGACTTGTCCCAAATCCCACCGCACACCACCCCAGGCTGCCTTCTCCCACTCTCACCACACACCACCCGGGCTGCCTTCTCCCACTCTCATCACACACCACCCCGGGCTGCCTTCGCCCTTTCCACCGCACACCACCACGTGCTGCCTTCTCCCACTCTCACTACACACCACCCCGGGCTACCTTCTCCCAAATGTCACCGCACACCACTCTGGGCTACCTTCTCCCAAATGTCACCGCACACCACTCTGGGCTACCTTCACCCAAATCCCATCGCACACCACCCTGGGCTGCCTTCTCCCACTCTCGCCGCACATCAGCCCGGGCTGCCTTCTCCCACTCTCACCGCACACCAGCCCGGGCTGCCTTCTCCCACTCTCGCCGCACACCAGCCCGGGCTGCCTTCTCCCACTCTCGCCGCACACCAGCCCGGGCTGCCTTCTCCCACTCTCACCACACAGCACCCCAGATTGCCTTCTCCCACTCTCACCACACAGCACCCCAGATTGCCTTCTCCCACTCTCGCCGCACACCACCCCGGGCTGACTTCTCCCACGCTCACCACACACCACCCCACACTGCCTTCTCCCACTCTCACCGCACACCATCCGGGCTGTTTTCTCCCATTCTCGCCACACACCACCCTGGGTTGCCTTCACCCAAATCCCACCGCACACCACCCCGGGCTGCCTTTTCCCAAACCTGACCATACACTACCCCGAGCTTCCTTCTCCCATTCTCACTAAACACCACCCTGAGCTGCTTTCTCCCACTCTCTCCTTCTTCACTACCTGCTGTACCTGCATGCTTACCTTCATTGACTGGTGTACAAGAACACCCAGATCTCTTTGTACTGTCCCTTTACCTAAATTGATTCCATTTAGGCAGTAATCTGCCTTCCTGTTCTTGCCACCAAAGTGGATAACCATACATTTATCCACATTAAACTGCATCTGCCATGCATCTGACCACTCACCTAACCTGTCGAGGTCACCCTGTAATCTCCTAACATCCTCCTCACATTTCACCCTGCCACCCAGCTTAGTATCATCAGAAAATTTGCTAATGTTATTACTAATACCATCTTCTATATCATTAATATATATTGTAAAAAGCTGTGGTCCCAGCACTGATCCCTGCGGTACCCCACTGGTCACTGCCTGCCATTCCAAAATGGAGCCGTTTACCATGACTCTTTGTTTCCTGTCAGCCAACCAACTTTCAATCCAAGTTAGTACTTTGCCCCAATACCATGCGCCCTAATTTTGCTCACTAACCTCCTATGTGGGGCTTTATCAAAAGCTTTCTGAAAGTCCAGGTACACTACATCTACTGGATCTCGCTCGTCCATCTTCAGAGTTACATCCTCAAAAAATTCCAGAAGATTAGTCAAGCATGATTTCCCCTTCATAAATCCATGCTGACTCTGACCTATCCTGTTACGACGATCCAGATGTGTCGTAATTTCATCCTTTATAATAGACTCCAGCATCTTTCCCACCACTGAGGTCAGACTAACTGGTCTATAATTTCCTGCTTTCTCTCTCCCACCTTTCTTAAAAAGTGGCACAACATTAGCCACCCTCCAATCCGCAGGAAATGATCCCGAATCTATCGAACTCTGGAAAATAATCACCAACGCATCCACGATTTCCCGAGCCATCTCCTTCAGTACCCTGGGATGCAGACCATCAGGCCCCGGGGACTTATCAACCTTCAGACCTAACAGTCTTTCCAACACCAATTCCTGGCAAATATAAATTCCCTTCAGTTCAGGTCCTTCAGTCACTGTTACCTCAGGGAGATTGCTTGTGTCTTCCCCAATGAACACAGATCGAAGTACCAATTCAATTCTTCTGTCATTTCTTTGTTCCCCGTAATATATTCCCCTGTTTCTGTCTTCAAGGGCCCAATTTTGGTCTTAACCATTTTTTTGCCTGTCACATACCTAAAAAAAGCTTTTACTATCCTCCTTTATATTTTTGGCCAGTTTACCTTCGTACCTCATTTTTTCTTTGCATATTTCCTTCTTCGTAATCCTCTGTTGTCCTTTAAAAGCTTCCAAGTCCTCCGTTTTCTCACTTATCTTTGCTACGTTATACTTTTTCTCTTTTAACTTTATATGTTTCTTAACTTCCCTCGTCAGCCACGGCCACCCATACTTCCTCCTAGGATCTTTCTTCCTTTTTGGAATGAACTGATCCTGCATCTTCTGCATTAGACACAGAAATATCCACCATTGTTCCTCCACAGTCATCCCTGCTAAGGTATTGAACCATTGAACTTTGACCAGCTCCTCCCTCAAAGCTCCATAGTTACCTTTATTCAACAGAAATATTGTCACTTCCGATTGTACCCTCTTCCTCTCAAATGGCAGATTGAAGCTTATTGTATTATGGTCACTACTTCCCAATGGCTCCTTCACTTCGAGGTCCCTGATCAATTCTGGTGCGATGCACAATACCAGATCGAGAATTGCCTTCTCCCTGGTAGGCACCAGCACCAGCTGTTCTAAGAATCCATCACTGAGGCACTCCACAAAGTCTCCACACACCATCCTGAGCTGCCTTCTCCCACTCTCACCGCACACCACTCTGGGCAGACTTCACCCAAATCCCACCGCACACCACTCCAGCCTGACTTCACCCAAATCCCACCGCAGACCACCGCGGGCTGCCTTCTCCCAAATTCCACCGCACACCACCCCGGGCTGCCATCTCCCAAATTCCACCGCACACCACCCCGGGCTGCCATCTCCCAAATCCCACTGCACACTACCCCGGGCTGCCTTAACCAAATCCCACAACACACCGCTCCGGGCTGCCTTCTCCACTCTCACCACACACAACCCTGGGCTGCCTTCTCCCTTCCTCACCGCACATCATCCCGGGCTGACTTTGCCCTTTCCACCGCACACCACCCCGGGTTTCCCTCTCCCACTCTCGCTGCACACCACCCCGGGCTACCTTCTCCCAAATGTCACCGCACACTACCCCGGGCTGCCTATTCCCACTCTCACCGCACACCACCCCGGGCTGCCTTCTCCCAAATCCCACCGCACACCACCCCGGGCTGCCTTCTCCCACTCACACCGCACACCACCCCGGGCTGCCTTCTCCCAAATCCCACCACACACCACCCCGGGCTGCCTTCACCCAAATCCCACCACACACCATCCCGGGCTGCCTTCTCCCACTCTCACCACACACCACCCAGGGCTGCCTTCTCCCACTCTCACTGCACACCTCTCCGGGCTGCATTCTCCCACTCTCACCGCGTATCACCCTGAGCTGCCTTCTCCCAAATCCCACCACACACCACCCCGGGCTGCCTTCACCCAAATCCCACCGCACACCACCCCGGGCTGCCTTCACCCAAATCCCACCACACACCATCCCGGGCTGCCTTCTCCCACTCTCACC
The DNA here is from genome assembly GCF_047496795.1 of Chiloscyllium punctatum. Classification (NCBI taxonomy): domain Eukaryota; kingdom Metazoa; phylum Chordata; class Chondrichthyes; order Orectolobiformes; family Hemiscylliidae; genus Chiloscyllium; species Chiloscyllium punctatum. The sequence continues at coordinate 39,902,096 of NC_092744.1, forward strand.
GCACACCACCCCAGGCTGCCTTCTGCAAAATCCCACCGCACACCACCCCGGGCTGCCTTCTCCCACTCTCACCGCACACCACCCCTGGCTGCCATCTCCAAAAATCCCACCGCACACCACCCCGGGCTGCCTTCGCCCAAATCCCACAACACACCACCCTGGGCTGACATCTCCCACTCGCACCGTGCACCACCCCATGCTGCCTTCTCCCACTCTCACCACACACCACCCTAGGTTGCCTTCACCCAGATCCCACCGCGCACCACCCCGGGCTGCCTATTCCCACTATCACCGCACACCACCCTGGGTCGCCTTCTCCCAAATCTCACCACACACCACCCCGGGCTGCCTTCACCCAAATCCCACCGCACACCACCCTGGGCTGCCTTTTCCCACTCTCACCGAACACCATCCCGGGCTGCCTTCGCCCACTGTCACCACACACCAACCCAGGCTGCCTTCTCCCACTCTCACCACACACCACCCCGGGCTGCCTTATCCCAATCTCACCACACACCACACACCGCCTGCCTTCTCACACTCTCACCACACATCACCACCATGGGTTGCCTTCACCCAAATCTCAACGCACACCACCCCGAGCTGCCTTTACCAAATCCTGCCACACACCACCCCGGGCTGCCTTCTCCCACTGTCACCGCACACCACCCCGGGCTGCCTTCTCCCACTCTCACCGCACACCACCCCGGGCTGCCTTCTCCCACTGTCACTGCACACCACCCCGGGCTGCCTTCTCCCAAATCCTACCGCACACCACCCCAGACTTCCTTCTCCCACTCACACCGCACACCACGCCGGGCTGCCTTCGCCCACTGCCACCACACACCACCCCGGGCTGCCTTCTGCCAAATCCCATCGCACACCACCCCGGGCTGCGTTCACCCAAATCCCATCACACACCACCCCAGGCTGCCTTCTCCCAAATCCCATCACACACCACCCCAGGCTGCCTTCTCCCAAATCCCATCGCACACCACCCCAGGCTGACTTCACCCAAATCCCATCGCACACCACCTCGGGCAGCCTTCACCCACTCTCACCGCACGCCATCCCGCGCTGCCTTCACCCAAATCCCACCACACACCACCCCAGGCTGACTTCACCCAAATCCCACCACACAGCACGCCGGGCTACCTTCTCCCACTCTCACCACACACAACCCTGCATTGCCTTCTCCCACTCTCACTGCACACCAGCCCAGGCTGCCTTCTCCCAAATCCCACCGCACACCACCTGGGTGCCTTCGCCCACTCTCACCGCACACCACCCTGGGCTGCCTATTCCCACTCTCACCACACACCACCCCAAGCTGCCTTCTCCTAAATCTCACCGCACACCACCCGGGCTGCCTTCGCCCACTCTCACCGCACACCACCCCGGGCTGCCTTCTCCCACTCTCACCGCACACCACCCCGGGCTGCCTTCACCCAAATCCGACCGCACACCACCCCGGGCTGCCTTCTCCCACTCTCGCCGCACACCACCCCGGGCTGCCTTCTCCCAAATCCCACCGCACACCACCCGGACTGCCTTCGCCCACTCTCACCGCACACCACCCTGGGCTGCCTTCTCCAACTCTCACTGCACACCACCCCGGGCTGCCTTCACCCAAATCCAACCGCACACCACCTGGGCTGCCTTCGCCCACTCTCACCGCACACCACGCTGGACTGCCTATTCCCACTCTCACTACACACCACCCCGGGCTGCCTTCACCCAAATCCCATCGCATACCATCCCGGGCTGCCTTCTCCCAAATCCCACCGCACAGCACCCCCTGCTGGCTTTTCCCAAATCCCACCGCACACCACCCTGGGCTGACTTCACCCAAATCCCATCGCACTCCACCCCGGGCTGCCTTCTGCCACTCTCACTGCACACCACCCCGGGCTGCTTTCTCCCAAATCTCACCTCACATCACCCCGGGGCTGCCTTCACCCAAATCCCACCGCACACCACCCCGGGCAGCCTTCACCCAAATCCCACCACACACCACCCCAAGTTGCCTTCACCCAAATCCTACCGCACACCACCCCGGGCTGCATTCCCCCAAATCCCACCGCACACCACCTCGGGCTGCCTTCCCCCAAATCCCACCACACACCACCCCGGGCTGCCTTCTCCCAAATCCCACCGCACACCACCCCGTCTGCCTTCTCCCAAATCCCACCGCACACCACCCGGACTGCCTTCTCCCAAATCCCACTGCACACCACCCCGGGCTACCTTCTCCCACTCTCACCACACACAACCCTGCATTGCCTTCTCCCACTCTCACTGCACACCAGCCCAGGCTGCCTTCTCCCAAATCCCACCGCACACCACCCGGACTGCCTTCGCCCACTCTCACCGCACACCACCCCGGGCTGCCTTCTCCAACTCTCACTGCACACCACCCCGGGCTGCCTTCACCCAAATCCCACCACCCCAGGCTGCCTTCACCCAAACCCCACCGCACATCAGCCCTGGCTTCATTGGTCCATTCTCACCACGCACCACCCCGGGCTGCCTTCACTCAAATCCCACCGCACATCACCCCGGGCAGCCTTCACCCAAATCCCACCACACACCACCCCAGGCTGACTTCACCCAAATCCCACCACACACCATGCCGGGCTGCCTTCTCCCAAATCCCACTGCACACCACCCCGGGCTGCTTTCTCCCAAATCCCCACCGCGCAGCACCCCGGGCTGCCTTCTCTCACTCTCACCGCACACCAGCCCGGGCTGCCTTCACCCAAATCCCACCGCACACCACCCGGACTGCCTTCGCCCACTCTCACCGTACAACACCACGGGCTACCTTCGCCCACTCTCACCACACACAACCCTCAGCTGCCTTCTCCCAAATCCCACCGCACACCACCCGGACTGCCTTCTCCCAAATCCCACTGCACACCACCCCGGGCTACCTTCTCCCACTCTCACCACACACAACCCTGCATTGCCTTCTCCCACTCTCACTGCACACCAGCCCAGGCTGCCTTCTCCCAAATCCCACCGCACACCACCCGGACTGCCTTCGCCCACTCTCACCGCACACCACCCCGGGCTGCCTTCTCCAACTCTCACTGCACACCACCCCGGGCTGCCTTCACCCAAATCCCACCACCCCAGGCTGCCTTCACCCAAACCCCACCGCACATCAGCCCTGGCTTCATTGGTCCATTCTCACCACGCACCACCCCGGGCTGCCTTCACTCAAATCCCACCACACACCACCCCGGGCTGCCTTCACCCAAATCCCACCACACACCACCCCTGGCTGACTTCACCCAAATCCCACCACACAGCATGCCGGGCTGCCTTCTCCCAAATCCCACTGCACACCACCCCGGGCTACCTTCTCCCACTCTCACCACACACAACCCTGCATTGCCTTCTCCCACTCTCACTGCACACCAGCCCAGGCTGCCTTCTCCCAAATCCCACCGCACACCACCCGGACTGCCTTCGCCCACTCTCACCGCACACCACCCCGGGCTGCCTTCTCCAACTCTCACTGCACACCACCCCGGGCTGCCTTCGCCCACTCTCACCGCACACCACCCTGGGCTGCCTTTTCCCACTCTCACCGCACTCCACCCCGGGCTGCCTTCTGCCACTCTCACCGCACACCACCCCGGGCTGCTTTCTCCCAAATCTCACCGCACACCACCCCGGGGTTGCCTTCACCCACTCTCACCACACACCACTCCAAGCTGCCTTCTCCTAAATTCCACCGCACACCACCCCGGGCTGCCTTCACCCAATTCCCACCGCACACCACCCCGGGGCTGCCTTCCCCCAAATCCCACCGCACACCACCTCGGGCTGCCTTCCCCCAAATCCCACCACATACCACCCCGGGCTGCCTTCACCCAAATCTCACCACCCCAGGCTGCCTTCTCCCACTCTCACCACACACCATCCTGGGTTGCCTTCACCCAAATCCCACCGCAAACCACCCCGGGCTACCTTCTCCAAATCCCACCGCACACCACCGCGGGCTGCCTTCTCCCACTCTCAGCGCACACCACCCCAGGCTGCCTTCACCCAAACCCCACTGCACATCAGCCCCGGGTTCATTGGTCCATTCTCACCGCACACCACCCTGGGTCTGCAATGGCCCATTCTCACCACACACAACCCCGGATTGCCTTGGTCCACTCTCACCGCATGCCGCCCTGGGCTGCCACGGCCCATTCTCATCACACACCACCCCGGGCTGCCTTGGTCCACTCTCACTGCATACCATCCCGGGCTGCCATCACCCAGTCTCACTGCCGGCTGCCCCAGTATGCCCAGTTCCACCTTCGGTACGGCCACCCAGGACTGCCTGCTCCCCATCCCACTGCCAGTTGTCCGAAGGCTGCCTTCTCCCGTTTTCGTTCCCAGCCAGCCTAGGCTGCCTGATCCCACTGCTGCCCCCTTCTTTTGGCATTAGGCTCAGGAGCTAAGCACTGCCTACCCTGCAACCCCCATATAATAATTTCCAATCTCGCTGTAACATTACCGATGGACTTTACAATAAACTCTGCCACTTAATGCTCATCGATGCACTCCACATGCTTCTCTGCACATGTTTGTAACATTCACCTGGCTAGATTTCAGACTTTTGCCTAGCTCTCCATCTGTTTCTCTTTTCTTTCTCTTGGCTCCATTTATACTGTGCTATTTATACCTAGTGAGGAGCCACTCTGAGTCATCATTGCAAGATGGCTGACAGTCTCCAGACAGACGTTTACTACAACCCACAGACTCACATAACTACCTGGACTACACCTCATCCCTCCCAGTATCCTGCAAGAACTCCACCCCATTCTCCCAATTCTTCCACCTCTGCCGCATCTGCTCAGATGAGGAGACATTCCGCTTGCAAGCTTTCCAGTTGTCCACCTATTTTGAACAACATGCTTTCTTCCCTCTGTCATCCAGACAGCCCTCTGCTTCACCACCTCCATTCATTGTTCCACTGCTCTCAACCATCCCCCCTCCCAATTCTATAAAGACAGAGAATCCTGGTCCTCACCTAGCACTCCACCGGTCTCTGCATCCAACACATCATCTTAAACACCTCTACCAACTCCAACTGGACTCCATCACCAAGAATATCTTCTCCTCCACATCCCGCTCAGTGTTTAGCAAAGACAGTTCTTTCCAAAAGTACTTGGTTTGCGCTATTCTCACTACTGACACCCCCGAAACCCCAGGTACCTCTCCCTGTGGCTGGAAAAGATGCAAAATTTGTCGGTACATCACCCTGCTCACCTCCATCCAGGGCCCCAAACAGTTCTTCCAGGTGAGACAGAGGCTCACCTGCCTCTCTTCCAACCTAGTTTACTTCATCAGATGCCCCCAATGTGGTCTTTTCTACACCGGGGAGACCAAACGTAAACTTAGGGAACGGTTCACCGAGATCTCAGCTGGGCTTGCAGGAGCTGACTGGACCTCCCAGTCACCTCCCATTTTAATTCCCCTAACTACTCACTTTCTGACATGACCATCCTTGGCCTCCACCATTGCCAAAATGAACCACACCGCAAATTGGAGGAACAACACCTCATCTTCCGCTGGGACAGCCTACAACAACCTCCCTTTCCATCCCTTGACTCCCTACCACCAACCAGATTCACTCCTCCAAATGTTTTCACCTATCCCCACTTCACCACCCTGCCCTCCACCACCCCTTTTATTAGATTAGATTAGATTAGATTACTTACAGTGTGGAAACAGGCCCTTCGGCCCAACAAGTCCACACCGCCCCGCCGAAGCTCCCCCTACACCAACCCCCCAGTTCTGACGAAGGGTTACACTCAAAACATCAACCTCTCCACCTCTTGATGCTGCTTGGCTTGCTGTGTTATTCCAGCTTCCTGCCTGGCTATACAGGGTCCTAAATGCCTTTACACAAGCTTTTCTCCCCAGTCGTACCACTATCATTTAATAAATATTCTCAAGTGAGTTAACAAGATTACTTCTTTTACAACATTTATTGATCACTTTTCCTGATAATATCCACCTTTTCTCAAGTCTTTAACTTATAGTCTATGTCAGTAGGTGGGTGAGAAAAGTCTTTGATTAATAAAGGAGAATGTGAGGTAAAGTTGCTGACCTTTGAATTTCTTTGCTGGTTTCTGTTAGTTCAGAGATTTAATTGATTTGGTGGCCTGGCCACATGTCTAGAACGGGTGATACAAACCAAGGAGTCAGTCAAAGGAGGTGGTGCTATGATTTGTTCCAGTTGGATAGGTGGCTCCTGCGATGATAGAAAATGATGTGACTGCAGTTGTGATGCAAGAATCCTTCAGTTGATCTAAAAGATGCTGCCTAGGCAGGTGCTCTCTGATGGTATCCCTTCTAGTTAAGATTAATTGTCCATGTTTCAATGTCAGTGATGTTTTTGGTTGCATAACATTTGTTGTAGTTCCACAATAACCCACTTCAGAGTTGACATTCTTTTTTGGGAAACAATCCAGATTACTCTATTATTGTCCTTTGGAACTAAGTTGCTTGGTAGCATGGGAAGATGAACTGTGTCCCATCAACAATTCTGATAGTGACAGCCCTGAGGAGAGTGAGCAAACTGGTAAATGAGCTGAACAGTAAGGACGTCTGAACTTTTCTTCAGTAGATTTTTTGTTCTTTGAGCCACTCATTCTGCATATCCTAGACTGAGGGTATCTGGCTGAACTTGTGATATGTCGAAAGTCCAGTGCCTTTGTAAACGCTTTGAACATTGTGCGAGTTATTTTCAGAAACAACATATGGAATACTATGAGTGGTGAATACCTGTCTTAGGACTCTCACAGCAGTTTCAGTGGTCATTCATGTCAGTTTTTGAAACAAACTATCTTTAGCAGCACCGAACTGGCATGAGGTACAACTGGCTCTCTTACATGAAAAAGTCAGTGCCAAATGGGCACAGGATCTAGGAATGAGAGGTACCACCATTCATTACTGTGTATGACACATGTATTAAAGTTAAAAACAAGGCCCTCAAACTGTTTGAAGATCTCTATCAACTGACCTCACAAGCTCTTGTTCTACTTTGGTGAATGTGCTGAAGAATGCTGTTCCACAGTGAATGGGAAATTACCAGTCAATTATTGAAAAACTAAATCCTCATTGATAGCAAAGTGCTGCCTACATTCAAAGTAAGCCTTCAGAACACAGTCTCCAAATGAGATCCAGGTCCCCCTTTAGTGCAATACTTGGACACAATCATGCATTTAGAATCCTTCCTTTGTATCTTATTATGAGGTTAAGTTTGTTTGGTGGGACTGGCCATAGTTATTGCCTGGACATTGGATTGTATTTCAGCCCCAAAATCATGCTGATCAGATGTGAGTTTATCAACTGGGGTTCTGAAAAAAGTACCTGCCAACATCTGATACTTACCTTGGTCATATGAGATTCAATAAGTTTGAGATGAAATTATTGTACACAAGAAGGCATTTTTGCAAACTTGTTTTGATCTAGCGAGGAGACCAAAGGTCTCAATCAGTCTCAGTCATAACTTTTGAAGTCCAAACTGTCGCAAAACATTTTTCAACAGCCCATGTAACCAGAAAAGCCTCTTTCTCCATGACAACATACCAAGTTTTGTATTCAACAGGGCTTAAATTGTAACATATTAGGTTTTCATTTTCCTTCTGACTATTCCTGATTAAGAACTCTTCAATGCCTGTGGCTGAGACAACATCATGGAATATGATGAATTGTAATGTGCTAAAACATCAGTAGAGGTCAATATGTCCTTAATGTTCCAAGATGCCTGTATACCAATCTTATGCCTTTGACTCCATAGAATCATCATGGAATCTCTAGTGTGCAAACAGGCCATTTGGCCCAACAAGTTCACACCGACGTTCCAAAGAGCATCCCACCCAGAATCAACACCCTTCCCTTTCCCTGTAACCTTGCCTTTTCTATGGCTAATCTACATAACCTACACATCCCTGGACATGATAGGCAATTTACCATGGCCAATCTACCTCACCTGCACATCTTTAGACTGTGGGAGGAAACCGGAGCACGCAGATACTGGGAGAGCATGCAAACTCCATACAGTCACCCGAGGCTGGAATTGAACCTGGTGCCTGGTGCTGTCAGGCAGCAGTGCTAACCACTGAGCCACTATGACAACCTTAAGAGATTTTTCAAGGGTTCTGTAACAGAGCTGAGATAAAAACTTAGATAATTCATTCACCACACCCAAAACTTATTACAAACCATACAATTACTTTGGAGTCAGAAGTCTTTGACTAATTTTTCAGAGGAACAGCTTATACACCATCCTTGCCAATAATATGACATAGGAGATGAATGAAATCTATCAAAAATTCACGGGTCATTCAGTGTAAGGCTTCATAGAGTCATAGAGATGTACAGCCCAGAAATAGACCCTTTGGTCCAACTCGTCCATGCTGACCAGATATCCTAACTTAATCTAGTCCCATTTGCCAGCACTTGGCCCATATCTCTCTAAACCCTTCCTATTCATATACCCATCCATATGCCTTTTAAATGCTGCAATTGTACCAGTCTCCACCACCACTTCTGGCTGCTCATTCCATACATGCACCACCCTCTGTGTGAGGAGGTTGCTCTTTAGGTCACTTTTATATCTTTCTCCTCTCACCCTAAATCTATGCCCTCTAGTTCTGGACTCCCCTACCCCAGAGGGAAAAAACCTTGTCTATTTATCCTATTCATGCCCCTCATGATTTTATTAACCTCTATAAGGTCACCCCTCAGCCTCCGAAATTCCAGGGAAAACAGCCCCAACCTATTCAGCATCTCTCTGTAGCTCAAATCTTCTAAACCTGGCAACATCCTTGTAAATCTTTTCTGAACCCTTTCAAGTTTCATAACATCCTTCCCAAAGGAAAGAGACCAGAATTACATGCAATATTCCAAAAGTGGCCAAGCCAATGTCCTATACACCCGCAACATGACCTCCCAACTCCTGTACTCAAAGCTCTGACCAATAAAGGAAAGTATACCAAACGCCTTCTTCACTCTCCTATCTACCTGCAACTCTGCTTTCAAGGAACTATGAACCTGCACTCCAAGGTCCCTTTGTTCAGCAACACTCCCCTTAGCAAAGGCAAATCTTAGCAGGACCTTACTATTAAGTGTGTAAATATTTGCTTTTCCAAAACACAGCACCTCACATTTATCTAAACTAAACTCCTAATTGTAAACCTTCCAGAAGTGATACCAAAAGTCTATTGGCACAATATCAATTGAATAGGGTGATAAAAATGGAGACAAGTCAAAATGTCTTGTCCAGAGGGATGTATTCAAAACCTACTATTGATATTCAGATTCAATTGATGAAAAGCGTAGTTAAAGCCTATTGACTGTAGGCAAACGAGGAATTTCTTGAGCAACTGCTTTATTAGATTGTGTGATATCCACACAAATTCATAATAAGCCACTAAACTTTGGAACTGTGACCAAAACTGAGCGCAATCCTGTGGGTTTTACCAGACAATCTATTTGTTTGGAGTCAACTTTCAAAGTTTTCCTAATCCTGTAAATAATTTGGGATACTGGCACAAAAAGACTTTTTTTTGTAGTGCTTGTGAACTGCTGTAACCTATATTGAAGGTTAAGGGCAATGCATGTATTCTTACCAAGTAGGAAAGATTCCTGATTGGTAATGTTATATGCTTTCTCCTCACGTGTGTTCTTTGAATGTCAGGATGACATGCAACATTCCTTTAACTATAGGTAAGGCACCCCTGACTGCACACAGCTTTAAACCAGGTCATAAAGTATTCATCTCAGCTAACCATGGGATATCATCCACTGTAACCATTACACTGGCACGGGCATCAAGTTTAAGTTTGGTTGGATAACCATTTCCATAGAAAACTTTTATCAAATCTACATCAGGTGACTGTTTAATATCTCCATGGGAAGGATAATATTTGAATTCCATAGGTAATTGCTCCTTGAATTAAAAACACCTGTTCTATTGCAATATTGACCTATTCCTGAAGGCGCTGTTTCAAGATACACACTGGTTTGCAAATGATTTGGTTTGATGCTGTGTATGTTCTTTAGGTTGCAGCTGTCTTTGACAAGTAACTTCTTTTCCAACAATGAATATATTATTGGTGTAAGTCTGAACAGGTTTTTCTTTGCTCATGTAAGGATTGAGACAAGATACTATAGTATTAGATTGTTTAGGATTTCATATTGATGTTGTCTCATCCAAAATATTTTTCAGATGAGATGTCTGTCTTCACTGTCTTCAAATGCTGTATTGTACTTTAAGTAATTAACACTCATTTATCAATAATGAATCAATGATCAATGATGATCCTATTAAAAATTGAATGTTTCCATAGCTTCATTGTTAAATAGCACATTCATACTGAGTCTCCTGGGAGTTCATATGTGATACTGAAACATGATCTTGCCAGTGTCTTATTTGATTTTGAAGTGAAATATTAATCAAAAACCACTTTGAGGTTGTGATGCATCATTTGTTTCTCATCAATCTGTTGCTTATATAACCAATGATCTGACATTCTTCCCATGTAGTGAAAAATTGCAAACCTGTACTTCATTTGATTTGGTATCCAATTCTGAAGCCAGTCAAAATCTTAGGAGTTGAGCTTTCCTCATTTGTCAATTGGTTGATCCATCAAATGGAGCTGATAGATTTTGTTTCTAGGGGGAAGCTTAGTACAGGTGAATTTTGTTGGATGTGCTGATTGTTGATGAGCACTTCAAATTGTTGTTATTTTCTTGACTTGGATGATCATTGATAGAACTTTTATATTCATACACTGCACTATTTTCTACTGTGTTGTATTCTTAGCTGATGAAAGCTCTTGTTGGATCTTTGTTGTTGCAAAACTTCTAATACTAAAACTGAAAGCAGTCCAAGTGTTTGCTGTTGTACATACCATTTACAATGTGAAGTTGGGTCTTCCTTTACCAGTATGGTGTTTTCTTAGAAATGAATGAAGTTATTCCTTTTATAAGATTGCTAAAGGGGCTTTTCAAAAGATCTGGAGGCAGAAACGTTCTTCAGTTAGCATTGGTCAAAAATATTCAATAATTTCTTATCAAAGATAGCTGCTATCAAATGTGCTATCTATTCCTGAATTCCACACAGTGATCAAAATTGCACTCCTCAACCTTTTCTCTTATTTATTGGGTTTTTAATAAAACTGCTTATATTGCATTTCTCACTCAAACCATTAAAATAATAAAGATGAGATTAACTTTATTGTCAGGACTAATTTTCTTAACTTGCTTAGTGCTAATTTTGTCATCATCTAAATGGTTTAGAAATTGTAAAATCACCATTGGAAGTCTTAACTCTGATTCTCACTTTACATTTTGGGTGGAAACAAAACTCTGTTTTCTTCTAAGGGACTCAATATGTTGGGGTGCCTGGTAACTCGGTCTTTTCATGAGTGCTCAATCCAGATTTATCCCCTTGATTGTACGATGCTGCTCCTTTAACAAGCTTAAACTGTTCTTGTTTTTTTTTCAGAGAGGTCATAAAAGCAGTGATTCTGAAAAGTTTGGGCTTGGATGGGTTCTGGGCCAATTTGATTATAGCTAACAGATACTGCCCCAAGAAAAAGGCTTTCAAGTTTTTCAAAGAAACACTTGTACAATGAAAGGGGAGTGACAAGTTCTCCCAGCTCAGCTTTTCTCTGGTTTGGTTTAGTTTTAGCAGTCTCACTGTTCACTGAAAGCAGTCAGTTAGTTTTGAGGCTGCTGATCTAAGAAACAGCTCCATGGAAGGGGATATTCCATGCTGCCATCTCTCTCTCTCTCTCTCTCCTGTAAGACCCGATGCTTGATTTTAACTTTTGTGAAAAGGAGTGCTTTATGGGGATTATTGCAAGTATTTGGAATAGCACCATTAAGTTGGGATAATCTGTTGAGTTTTTAGATAGGTTAATCTTTTTTGTGTGTTTCATTCGGTAATCTTAAACAAAACAGACTTTATTTACAAAACTAAGTAGTTTGACTAGCTGCATCTCCTGGACTGTCCACTTTTCACCTGCTGAAAACAGTGAGCAAAGTTAATATCTGGGCTACTTTCTTGAAATGTTTTGAGGGGATCTGGCCTGGTCCATAACAGATGCTGATCTCGCTGGTTTTTTTCTTTAAAGTTTGTTTCCAATTGTTCTGAGGTTGAAGGTGTGTACTGTACCTTTCAGAGAGAGTAAATGCTGTTCTGCACCAAGAGCTTACAAGCAACCATGTATATGGCTGAGGTGCATAACCACCTGATGGAGGAGCAGGTCTGAAAATTAGTGCTTCCAAATAAACCTGTTGGACTATAACCTGGTGTTGTTTGATTTTTAACTTGTTCCCATCTTTTTTTGTGTGTGAAGCTTTATGCCACATCCAAAAAGAATTTACTTCTCCCATTGTTCATTTTTTAAAATCTCAAACTGCCTTAGCTAAATGTTATCCAATATGATCATGGAAGTGAGTGAAGAGACATGAAATCCATACATTCTGTAGCATCAGCAAAAACCGGACAATAGTATCAGCTAAATTGTGTCCTTGTATACTTAACTCTAAAGTATCCTTGTAATGAACAATGTTTAGGCATTTCAGTACTACTAGCTATAATACAAATCTGCAAGTCAAAAGAAAAAAAGAAACCAAGCCCTAATCTTAATTATAAATGTATACACAACTATATATCTCAACTGTACACATAAAACAGAACAAATCCAATTAAGCCATCATGTATTATTTTCAATCATGAGCAAAGTATTGAAAATGCCTTCAGCAGTACTATTAAGAGTTATCCATTTACCTCTAACCTGCATGCTGTTGCTCAGTTCAGGTGGGGCCAGAAATACTCAACTCCAGTCCATATCGCAGCCTTGGTCCAAACATAGATAAAAAAGCTGCATTCCACATGATGGGTGAGAGTACATCCCAAGATAGCTTTTGATCAAGTGTATAATCAAAGAGTCCAGGTAAAATTGAAGTCATTGGAATCTGGAGGAAACTCTTCACTAGTTGGAGATATAACAATCACAAAAGGAAGATTGTTGTGGTTTTTGGAATCCAATTATCTCAGCATTAGTGCATCACGACAGATGTGCTTTAGGCTAATGTTCTCAAACCATCCATTTTAAAATGTATTATCAATGGCCTTCTACAGTTAAATCATCGGTGAAAATGTTCATGGATGATAGCATCTGTACAGTGCCATTCACAACTCTTCAAATAATAAAACCAAACATGCAACAAGAACTAGACAACAACCATTAAGTTGCTTGATGACAAATAACAAAAATGCCAGGCAATGATCACAAGTAAGAATGGAGCTTAAGCATTTCCCTTTTACATTCGACACTACCATTTTTGAATACAATATACAACCATCAACATCATGAGGTCAAGATGACCAGAAATTTAATTGAGCCATCCATAAAATTCTATGGCTATGAGATAAAATTGGGCTGGATATTTGATGGTGGGATACTTATCTTCAATATCCAGAAGGTTCAAGACTGGAGTGCAAAGGAATATTCAATTCTTGCCTGAATGAGAGCAATTCCAATACACAAGAAACTTAACACTATTCACAACTAAACAGACCCCTTGACCAGTATGCGACTTAACATCCAGTCCCTCCTCCAGGAGGAATAGCAACACAAAAGCAGCAGCAATGTGCCCATCTACAAAATTAATTGTATCAAATTGCCAAAACTCTGTTAGCAGCAGGTCCTAAACCCACAACCTCTATCACATTCCTCTGGGGAAGGGTTACTGAACCCAAAATGTCACATGATTTCTCTGCACAGATATTGCCAGACCTGCTGAGTGTTTCCAGCAATTTCTGGTTTTGTTTCTGATTTCTAGCACCTGCAGTTCTTTCAGTTTTTATCTCTAACACCTCATAGAAGAGGAGCAACAGATGCCTGGGAATCTGGACGTTCCCCTCCAAGTCACATAATATTCTGACTGAGAACTATCCCTCTATTCCTTTATTGATGCAGAGTCAAAATCCAGGAACACCCAACAGCAGTCTTGGTACACCTTCATCTACACAGACTGTAGTTGTTCAAAATGTTTCAGATGAAACTATGCAAGTAGCAAGTGACAACAAATAAGCCCTGTAGTGTATGTCGTAAATAGCATGTGCAAGACACAAGTGCAAGCAAATGGCCATGACCTACAATAAAATTCAACCATCTCCTCTTGACCATATTGCCATTTTTCAATACAACACAATTAACATCATGGGCTCACCATTTACAAGAAACTTAAGGTAATTAGGGCTGGACAATAAATTCTGGCTTTGCCAGTGACAGTCTCATCCATAAAGGAGCTAACAAAAAGGAACACTCAGTCTACCATGTCTTTGTTGGCTCATGCTGAAGTTCTGTCAGATACTTTTAAGATGATGTACTGAAGGCAATATAATATCCAGACTTGGGCTGACAAGTGGAGAGTAACAGTCATGCCACACAAACATCAGGCCATGATCATCACCAACAAGAGGCAATCTAACCACCGCAACTTAGCATTCAATGGTGTTACCATCACTGAATTCCCCACTATCAACATCCTGGGGGCTATCATTGCCCAAAATTCAACTGGACTTACCACATAAACATTGGCTACAAGAGCAGGTCAGAGGCGAGGAATACTGTGACAAATAACTCACCTCCTGATTCCCCAAAGTCTATCCACTATCTACAAGACACAAGTCAGGAGTGTAATGGAATACTCCCCACTTGCCTAGATTAGTGCAGTCCCAACACCAAGAAGCTTGACACTATCCAAAACAAAGCAACCCACTTGATCGGCACTACATCCACAAACTTTCACTCCCTGGACCACCAACATTCAATAGCAGCAGTGTATCCATCTGCAAGATGTACTGCAGAAATTACGAAGGTCCTCAGACAGCCTTCTGAACCGACAACTACTTCCAACTAGAAGGTCAAGGGCAACAGACATATGGCAGCACCACCAACTTCAAGTTCCCATTCAAGCCACTCACCATTCTAACTTGGAAATATATTGCCGTACCTTCACAGTCGCTGGAACAAAATTCTGAAATTCCCTTCCTAATGCATTGTGGGTCAACCACAGCAGGTGGACTGCATCAGTTCAACAAGGTAGCTCACCAACACCCTCTCAAGGGCAACTACGGACAGGCAAAGAATGCTGACCAGCCAGCAATGCCCACATCCCACAAACAAAAAAAAGTAAGTTGTTGTTAAGTAAGCCTGTTGAGCAGAGGTGGAACAAAAACTTGCTAATAACAATAGCTAAAATTTATATCATGAATTTTCTGCCAAAGTGCAAAAGCAATGCTTATTATTTTTATTTGAACTGCAGTTAACAAATTATTAAATTGAATGCATGATTCATGCATAGTATTCCCTTATAAAATTGGCAACCGGTTTGTTAAGATTCAAGTACGTGTTAAACTTTCTACAGAAAACGTTGGCGGCAATAAAGTGATCAGTGGCAGGAATGCTACAGGACAAGATTTTCCAGTGAATCCGTAGTGAACACATCTCTGTGGATTGTGAGACAAAGTCAACAGGGCAACTTAACCAAAGCATAGAAAACATACACAAAGCTGTGCTAGATAAACTTTGGTTGAGCTACGAGTGAAATCTTTATCAATTTAATGAATATGTTTATTGGAACACAGAAAACAATAATGAACAGCAGTATTGCGAGGGAACAAATAAAACTATTCAATAAATCATCTCAACAATTCTTCATTTTAAAATGTATCCATTAAAATATGTTAGCATCAAAGCAATCACTTTGATAAACATAGTAATTAAGAGCAGAGGTTGACTATTCAGTCCTTTGAGTCAGCTTTATCATTCAATAAGATTGTCACTGATTTGCTTCCGTTTTGAATTCCACATTCCCATCTGCATTTGATAACCTTCTGTTCCTTTGCCTAACGACAATCTTTCTGAAACAAAACAGAAATTGTTGGAGAAATTCAGCAGGTCTGGTAGCAACTGTGCAATGAAAGCAGACTTAACATTTCAGTCCCGTGACCCTTCTTCAGAAATCTGCCTTGATCTGTCTTGTTCACAACATACTTTCCAACTATTATTAGAGTCTTGGAGATGTACAGCACGGAAACAGACCTTCGGTCCAACTCATCCATGCCTACCAGATATCCCAAACCCAACCTAGTCCCACCTGCCAGCACCCGGCCCACATCCCACCAAACCCTTCCTAATCATATACCCATCCAGATGCCTTTTAAATGTTGCATTTGTACTAACCTCCACCACTCATCATCACCACTATTCTATACACATACCACCCTCTGTGTGAAAATGTTGCCCCTGATGTCTCTTATTTCTTTCCCACTCAATCAACACTCAATAGCAGCAATGCCCTCTAGTTCTGGACTTTCCCACCCCAGGGAAAATACTTTGCCTATTTACTCTATCCATGCCCCTCATGATTTTATAAACAGCTATGAGATCACCCCTCAGCCTGCGAAGTTCCAGGGAAAACAGCCCTAGCCCATTCAACTTCGTCCTATCGCTCAAATCCTCCAACCCTGGCAACATCCATGTAAATCTTTTCTGAACCCTTTCCAGTTTCACAACATCTTTCCAATAGGAAAGAGACCAGAATTGCACGTAATATTCCAAAAGTGGCCTAATCAATGCTCTGTACAGCCACAACATGACCTCCCAACTCCTGTACTCAATACTCTGACCAATAAAGGAAAGCATACTAAATACCTTCTTCACTATCCTATCCACCTGCAACTCCACTTTCAAGGAGCTATGAACCTGCATTCCAAGGTCTCTTTGTTCAGCAACACTCCCAGGACCTTACCATGAAGAGTATAAGTCCTGCTAAGATTTGCTTTCCCAAAATGCAGCACCTTTCAATTATCTAAATTATACTCCATCTGCCATTTCTCAGCCTTTTGGCCCATCTGATCAAGATCCTGTTGTAATCGGAGGTAACCTTCTTCACTGTCCATTACACCTTCAATTTTGGTGTCATCTGCAAACTTACTAACTGTACCTCTTATGCTCGCATCCCAATCATTTATATTAATGACAAAACGTAGTGGACCCATCACCGATCCTTGTGGCACTCCACTGGTCACAGGCCCCCAGTCTGAAAAGCAACCCTTCACCACCACCCTCTGTCATCTACCTTTGAGCCAGCTCTGAATCCAAATGGCGAGTTGTCCCTGTATTCCATGAGATCTAACCTTGCTAACCAGTTTTCCATTGTGAGACTTTTCAAATGTCTTACTGAAGTCCATATAGATCACATCCACTGCTCTATCCTCATCAATCCTCTTTGTTACTTCTTCAAAAAATTCAATCAAATTGTGAGACATGATTTCCCACACACAAAGCCATGTTGACTATCCCTAATCAGCCCTTGCCTTTCCAAATACATACACATCCTGTCCCTCATGATTCCCTCCAACAACTTGCCCACCACCAACGTCAGGTGCACTGGTCTATAGTTCCCTGGCTTGTCCTTACCACCCTTCTAAAACAGTGGCACCACGCTGGCCAACCTCCAGTCTTCTGGCACCTCACCTCGGACTATTAATGATACAAATATCTCAACAAGATGCCCAGCAATCACTTCCTCAGCTTCCACAGAGTTCTTGGATACACCTGATCAGGTCCTGGGGATTCATCCACTTTTACATGTTTCAAGACATCCAGCACTTCCTCCTCTGTAATATGGACATTTTTCAAGATGTCACCATCTATTTCCCCACAGTCTATATCTTCCATGTCCTTTTCCACAGTAAACACTGAGGCAATGTACTCATTTAGTATCTCCCCCCGTTTCCTGCAGTTCCGTACAAAGGCCACCTTCCTGATCTTTGAGGGGCACTATTCTCTCCCTCGTTACCCTTTTGTCCTGAATGTATTTGTAAAAACCCTTTGAACTCTCCTTAACTCTATTTGCCAAAGCTATCTCACGTCCCCTTTTTGCCCTCCTGATTTCCCTCTTAAGTAGACTCCTGCTGACTTTATATTCTAAGGATTCATTCGAGCTATCTTCTCTATACCTGACATGTGCTTCCTTCTTTTTCTTAACCAAACCCTCAATTTCTTTAGTCATCCAACATTCCTTACAACTACCGACCTTTCCTTTCACTCTGACAGGAATACATTTCTCTGGATTCTCGTTATCTCATTTCTGAAGGCTTCCCATTTTCTAGCCATCCCTTTACCTGCGAACATCTTCCCCCAGTCAGATTTTGATAGTTCTTGCCTAATACCATCAAAATTAGCCTTCCTCCAATTTAGAACTTCAACTTCGACCTTTCCATCACTACTTTAAAACTAATAGAATTATAGTTGCTGGCCCAAAGTGCTCCTCTACCGACACCTCAGTCACCTGCCCTGCCTTATTTCCCAAGAATAGGTCAAGTTTTACATCTTCTCTAGTAGGTACATCCACATATTGAATCAGAAAAGTTTTTTGTACATACAACAAATTCCTTTGCATCTAAACCATTAACACCATGGCAGTCCCAGTCTATGTTTGGAAAGTTAAAATCTCCTACTATAACCACCATATTATAGATTAGATTAGATTACTTACAGTGTGAAAATAGGGCCTTCGGCCCAACAAGTCCACAGCGACCCTCCGAAGAGCAACCCACCCAGACCCATTCCCCTACATTGACCCCTTCACCTAACACCACAGGCAATTTAACATGGCCAATTCACCTAACCTGCACATTTTTGGACTGTGGAAGGAAACCAGAGCACCTGGAGGAAACCCATGCAGACACAGGGAAAATGTGGAAACTCCACACAGAGATGGGAATTGAACCTAGGTCTCTGGCGCTGTGAGGCAGCAGTGCTAACCACTGTGCCACCGTGCCGCCTACTTTTTAAAAAATCCAGACTGACCATCCGAAGAGTAACCCACCCAGATCCGTTCTCCTACCCTATTACTTTACACTTCCCCTGACTAATGCACCTAACCTACACACCCCTGAACACTATGGGCAATTTAGCATGGCCAATTTACCTGACCTGCACATCTTGGGATTGTGGGAGGAAGCCAGAGTACCCGGAGCAAACTCATACAGACATGGGGAGAATGTGCAAACTCCACACAGACAGTCACCCAAGGCTAGAATCGAACCCAGGTCCCTGGCACTGTGAGGCAGCAGTGCTAACCACTGAGCCACCGTGCCCTATCTTACAGATAATTGAGATCTCCCTACAAATTTGTTTCTCAATTTCACACTGACTATTAGGGGGTCTATAATACAATCCCAATAAGGTGATCATCCCTTTCTTATTTCTCAGTTCAACCCAAATAACTTCCCTGGATATATTTCCGGGAATATCCTCCCTCAGTACAGCTGTAATGATATCCCTTATCAAAAGTGCCAAAAATGCAGTTTAATTTATCAGTCCTATCCTGTTCTCTGCTTTGTCCCTGCCTGCCCTGACTGTGTGACTCTCTTCTCAACTGTACCAGTCTCAGATTTATCTCTTTCCTCACTATCTCCCTGGGTCCCACCCCCACTTTAGTAGCTTAAATCCTTCTGAGCAGATCTAGCAAATCTCCCTGCCAGTAAGATTAATCCCCTTCCAATTCAGGTGCAATCCGTCCTCTTTGTACAGGTCACTTCTACCCCAGAAGAAATTCCAATGATCCAAAAATGTGAATCCTTCTCCCATACACCAGCTCCTCAGCCATGCGTTAATATGCTCTATCCTCCTATTCCTACCCTCACTAGCTCGCAGCACCAGGAGTAATCTGGATATTACTACTCTCGAGGACCTCCTTTTTAAATTCCTGCCTAACTCTCTATATTCTCCCTTCAGAATCTTATCCTTTTACCTTCCTATGTCATTGGTTCCAAGGTGTACAATGACTTCCTGCTGTTCCCTCTCCCCCATGAAAACGTTCTGCACCCTCTCTGAAACATCCTTGAACCTGGCACCAGGGAGAAAACACACCATTCTGATTTTCATTGCTGGCCACAGAAACGTCTGTCTGTACCTCGGACTAAAGAGTCCCCTAACACAATTGATCTCTTGAAACCTGAGATTCCAACCATTCCAGCCAGTCTCAAGACCAGAAATTTGGCAGTTCTTGCTACATTCCACTGAGAATCCATCATATTTTCCAAAACAGCATACTTGTTTGAAATGGGGATAGCCACAGAAGACTCCTGCATCACCTGCCTACCTCTCTTACTATTCCTGGAGTTAACCTATCTATGTGACTGTAGCTGCAACATTTTTTTCCCTTCTATAACTGCCATCCATCACATCCACTTGCTCTTGTAAATTGCTCATTGCCTCTAACTGTCTCTCCAACCGATCCATTTGATCTGCCAGGATTCGCAACAGACAGCATTTATTGCAGCTATAATCCTCAGTAACACGCAAACTCTCCCTAAACACCCACATCACACTACTAAAGGCCATTTTTGCTTCTTCCAATCTACAGACACAGAAAATAGCACAGATCCAGGCTAACTTAATAGGTAATTGGTCTGAATCTTATCTGAAATTGGTTAGGTGTCATTTGTGTCAAGTTTCATGGAAGGTTTTCCACATTATCATCCTAAATGCAACTCATTAACTACGTGCCATACTCCTTTGGTTCTCTGTTTGGCTGATGCTATCCAATTCTCTCACTCCTTGTAAGCAATAGTAACCCCACTGCCAGGATCACTGTGTGGTGTTATATTTAAAATGCTTTGTGCACCTGGTAAACAATCAGCAGCTTGGAGCTGCTCTATCTAGAGTCTTAGAAATGTACAGTATGGAAACAGACCCTTGAGTCCAATTCGTCCATGCTGACCACATATCCTAAATTAATCTAGTCCCATTTGCAAGCCCATATCCCTCTAAACCCTTCTGATTCATTTACCTGTTTGGATCCCTTTTAAATGCTGTAATTGTACCAGCCTCCACTACTTCCTCTGGCATCTCGTTCCATACAAGCAGCACCTTCTGCATAAAAAAAGTCACTCTTTAGTTCCCTTTTAAATCTTTCCCCTCTCACCCTAAACCAATGCTGTCTCATTCTGGACACTGCCAACCCATGGACAAGACCTTGTCTATTTACTCTATTCATGCCCCTCACGATTTTATAAACTTCTACAAGGTCACTCCTCAGCCTCCGACGTTCCAGGGAAAACAGCCAGGCAGGAGACTGGAAAAACACAGAATCCAGGCAGCATTAGAAGATGGAGAAGTCAATGTTTCAGTGTAACCCCACAGCCCCAGGCCTATTGACAACCACATTCAATGTATTTGCCATGTTTGCTATTCTGCACGTGTGACATTGATGTAGACAGTGCTGTAAACTATCATTAAAATAACAAGTTACTAATAAGGATCAACATTCTTGTCTTCCTAAATATTTGTTGTACCTCTATGCTAGCTTTCTGTACTGGTATAAAAATCCATTTGTGTTGCATTTTCTCCATTTAAACAGAACTGGTCTTTTGTTCTCCCATCCAAAATAAACAACTTCACATTTCCCCTCATTATACTTCATTTGCCAACTTTTTGTCCACTTAATCTATCGATATCTCTCTATACAGAGGAACTCTTTTATCTTAAGAAGATCGCAAGGTCCTGATGGAAACATTACATCAAAGATGTGTTTCCAACACTGATCGTGTCTTTTGTTTAGTGATTAAACGTGAACTCGGCAACTGAAATGCTGCTCAAAACAGTCCTGGACATCGATGGGAGCCCAGGCACTGTCTCCAAGTGTCTGACCTCCCGTCCTCTCTCTCTCCACCTACATTTTCCCTGGAGTTCTACATAGGGATGTACCCTACACCCCACCCCCTTCCCTAGATAATCTCTCAACATTATCCTGTGCAGTAAGAAATTGTATGTGCGTGCTATTTGGAGACTCACTGCCCCCACCACCCCCAAAAAGGCAGCAGCAGTGTACAGTCCATCCGCCCTGGAGAAGGGGCAGTGGTGGCCAGGAGTGCACAAGTGGTGAGGTGCACGAGGGGGCGGGGCATGGACGGGGTTGGATGGGGAGACGGGTGCGGCTTGGACAGGGCTGGGACACGGACAGGGGATGGGTTGCCAGCAGATGAGGGGTGGTGTTGGGCAGGGTTGGGGCAAATGAGGAATGGTGTTGGATAGGGTGGGGGCAGGGGCCGGGTGTGGGGCCAGTGTTTGGGGGATGGAGGCTCACGCGCGATGTTCTGCTACCTAGTTCCCTGAACGGGAAGCAGACGTAACAGAAAATTCCGAGCCCCAGAGGAAAGGCATTGAATCAAATTAACCAATAGTGCCCACCCTTCTCATTCAGATAATCCAGGTTCCTCTGTAAACCATTTGTATCTCCTTCGCAATTTGCCTTTCCACCTATTTTTGTGTTGTCTGCAAATTTGGCTCAGTAATTTTGCTTCCCTCGAAGTCATTAACATACATTGTAAATACTTGCTGTCCCAGCACTAAACCCTGTAGAACCCGACTGGTTACAGGTTGCCAACCTGAAAAAGAACCCTTACTCCCGACTCACTGTTTATTGCCCATTAACCAATTCTTTAGCCAAGCCAATGGGAATCAGTTTCACTCAGCTGACTGGGTTGGTGGTTTGCAGTGCTATGTGACACCAACAATGTGGGTTCAATTCCCATCACTGGTTTGAGATTACCATGAAGTACTCTCCTTCTCAACCTCTTCCCTCACCTAAGGTCTAGTGGCTGTCAGGTTAAATCACCACCAGTCACTTCTCTCTAATGAGAGAGCAGCCCCTTTGGTCCAGTAAGACTATGGGGACAGACAATATCTAAGCCAATACAATGGGATCCTCTTTTATGACTTAACCTTTTGTGAAATATCTTGTCAAACACCTCCTTGAAGTCCAAATACTCACATATACTGGCTCTGTCTATCCATTCTGGTTGACACTTTCTCAAAAAAAACTTAGTCAGATATGATTTCCCTTTCATGTCCCAGAATATAGAATAATCAAGGAGTTGCTTTACTAAGTGTGCTAGTTTGTCGATCAATAATTCAAGTTGAACATAATCTGTTCAACTTAGTTTGTGCAACAAAGCAAATCCAATTTGAAGAAAAGATATAATGCCCATGAAACTAGATTTTTGGGTTGGAAAGTTCTGCAATTTTCACAATCAACCTCAAAACAATATAATTCTATCAATTCCAACCTTAACTTAATCAGCCCAGCACAACTGTCTCTATTGATGGGACACATTTCATATTGCATGCCAGCTGAACACCTGACTTAAACAAAAAGGTCTGTGTTTATACCACTGCTACTCAACTGTGCTCCAATTAAATTCTTAAAATAATCATTATCTCTGTTCTCATTCCCATATTAATGGGAACATTTATTACATAATAATTGCTAATTTTTCTATGTCAATATTTGAGACCAATTAACATTTTTCAACCTAAGCATCACTTAGAGATATCAATGGTGAGGAAGTGCTACACAGGACTGTCAGATGCTTGTAGGATGTTGTGGTATAAAATATGGACTACTAGCTATCAAATTCCATCAACTAATTATTAGCTTATATTTCAAGAGCTTTTTTCAAACAGTACACAGTAGATTTCTGACTGCAGAAACAAAACAAGCTGAAAGAAGGCTTACCTATCCTGTTGGAATATTGCATGCAATTCTGGTCTCCTTCCTATCGGAAAGATGTTGTGAAACTTGAAAAGGGTTCAGGAAAGATTTACAAGGACGTTGCCAGGGTTGGAGGATTTGAGCTATAAGGAGAGATTTAACAGGCTGGGGCTGTTTTCCCTGGAGAGTCAGAGGCTGAGGGGTGACCTTATAAGAGGTTTACAAAATTATGAGGGGCATGGATAGGATAAATAGACAAAGTATTTTCCCTGGGGTTGGGGAGTCCAGAACTGGAGGGCATAGGTTTAGAGTGAGAGGGGAAAGATATAAGAGGCCTAAGGGGCAACCTTTTCACACAGAGGGTGGTACATGTATGGAATGAGCTGCCAGAGGAAGTGGTGGAGGCTGTTACAATTGCAACATTTAAAAGGCATTTGGATGGGTATATGAATAGGAAGGGTTTGGAGGGTTATGTGCCAAGTGTTTGGCAGGTGGGACTAGATTCTGGATTCTGGATTCCTGATGAAGGGCTTTTGCCCGAAACGTTGATTTTACTGCTCCTCAGATGCTGCCTGACCTACTGTGCTTTTCCAACACCACTTATCTAGAATCTGGTTTCCAGCATCTACAGTCATTGTTTTTACCCAGGTGGGACTAGATTGGGTTAGAATATCTGGTCGGCATGGACGGGTTGGACCGAAGGGTCTGTTTCCATGCTGTACATCTCTATGACTCTAAGAACAGTTCAACGACAACACTGACTTGAAAGAAACATCAGAATCCAGACAACTTAGAAGGTACCAGCTATATTCATGACTGCTGATACCCATGACAATTTAACAACTTTGGTCTCAGGTTAAACTTTTATGCCACAAGGATATCCAAAGGATTCTAAATGCATATTCTTTTTGGACTGGAGACTATCCTTAAGAGATAGAAATGCTGTATATTATTGGCTTGCAAGTTCTGCTGATGAAGGACTCTGTTACATGACTTTGATAGGACCCATCCTCTCCTTTTTCAACATGATGTGGAGGTGCTAGTATTGACGTTACCTGACGAAAGAACAGTGCTCCAAAAGCTTGTGATTTGAAATGTACCTGTTGGACTAAAACCTGATGTTATGTGACTTCTGACCTTTTTCTGGATATTGTGCTAATGATGCTTAGTAGACCTGCGGTGAAAAGCAGTTTCCACACAGGTTTCTCTACAAGGGACAGCTGGTATGACACAGTCTAACTATATGGAGTGACATTGTGACCAGACCCATTCTTAGGATCACAAGGGACACCAGAATGTCAGCACAGAGATGTCTGGTGTTTGCGTACCGAGGGGCCATACACATGCTACAAAAAAACGATAAGAATACAGGCAATGTTGGGTACATTTTTTCCTGCTTTATTTACAAGTTTGTATATCATAACCCTGCAAAAAGGGCTTATTTTCAATTCCAAGTAAAGCAGAAAATGGTTCAGGCAATTACCACAGCTTATGGACAAACAATGGGCCAGGCCTGTACCACATACAGTGATACTAACCACCTAGCACCCACTGACCTGATTCTTAATTGAAATAAAGAGAAAGCATTACTTCCACATATTCAGTTTTCAATCTCACCTTGGTGACTTACTCCAAGTTTAGTGCACATCCAAGCCTCCTCCAAAACTATATCTTCAGCACTTCCTGTTAATATGACCAGATTGTGAAGTAGACAGAGGATTGGTTAATCCATTTCCCAAAGAACATTGACTCATTTCACCTTGGCTCATAAGGCCCCTTGGAACTAGTCATAAGTGCTAATTAGAACCACTGATGGTGATGTCACTCATGTACAGGGAGGTTTGACTGGAGCACCTTCATTGCCTGGGACACATTTGTTCCAAATATATATTTTATTCATAAAATTTGCAAAAACAATGCAAAACATTTCAACTTGAATCTTACAGAATTTGAATTAAAATTCAACTTGACTCCAAACAGTACTTTCCAGTCAATCCAACTGCAGATTTTACATTTAAGAAATGTATGTCAGTCATTCAGGCAGAGGGCAAAATATTTCAAATTGCAAATTATGGAAAGTACGATAGATATAACATTTTTCTCTATATTACTTTCTACTTCAAGGTGCCTCAATATATATTCAAAACTTTTCATTTGCAGCGTGCATTTGAAGATACAAAGGCTGCGGGATTCTACAGTTTCCAGTCCCCTGGTACATGATGGCTGAAAGGCCTTTCACCACTGCACATCTAGGACAGCTATGCCAAGCTTTAGCATATTCTTCAGCATGATCTGAATTCCTGGACATTGAAATTGCCAGTCTGTAACACTCATTCAAAGACAAACTGGAGACCAGCAAGCTTCAGGGAGACCAAAGCACATTTTTCTACCAGGTTGGTAGTGCTTCATGTAGTAGCTGTGTCTCATTGTGCACCCACAGGTACAGACTACCGAGCACAGAACTGCTCAAAGTGAATCTTGACTAAATGTTACATCCCTATCCTGGCTCATTGAAAAGGGACATTCCTGAGAGTAACTGTCTCCTCCCACAGTCACAAAGATGTGCAGGTCAGGTGAACAGGCCATGCTAAATTGCCCATAGTGTTAGGTGCATTAGTCAGAGGGAAATGGGTCTGGGTGGGTTACTCTTTGGAGGGTTGGTGTGGACTGGTTGGGCGGAAGGGCCTGTTTCCACACTGTAGCAAATCTAATCCAATATCTAACCATCAGCATCCATAGCCAAAAGATCATCAGCTGCTACTTCCAGCACCTCCAAACACATATTCCCCTCCCTTCCCTTGTCCACTTTACACAAGTACCATTCTCTCCAGGACATCCTGGTGCACTCTTCCTTCACTCCCAACACCCACCCTACAGTCCCACAGAACCTTCCCCTGCAACTGCTGAAGGTGTAATACCTGCCCATTTACCTACTTCCCTCCTCAGTATCCAAGGGCCCAAATATACTTTCCAGGTGAAGCAGTGCTTCATCTGTACTTCTCACAATCTAGGTTACTGCATTCACTGCTCACAACATGGTGTCCTTTACATTAAAGAAGCAAAGCATAGATTAGGTGACTGCTTTGCATAACATCTACATACTGCCTGCAAAACAAAAAAAAGACCCTGAGCTTCCAGTTGCCTGCCACTTTAACATTACCCTGTCCCCTTGCCAACATCATACCTCAGGCCTGCTGCAGTGCTCCAGCAAAGCTCAGCGCAAGCTGGAAGAACAGCACTTCATTTTCTGCTTACAGACCCTGCAACACTCTGGAATCAATATAGAATTCAATAATTTTTGGGCTTGAATTTACCCCATGTCCTAGCCTCCTACCACACACACCAGGCCATGTTGTCACACAGGAGAAAGTGAGAATGCTGGAGTTCAGAGTTAAAAAGTGTAGTACTGGAAAAGCACGTATATACCCTCACAAGCAACAGGAGAGTACACTTAAAATAATCTTTCTATATGTACATATGCACATATATACCCTCACACGCAATCAGAAGGTAGTTTTAAACAAGCATCTAAAGAGCCGGAGGATCGAAGTTTTGAGCGTAAGCTCATCAGGACTTGTTATCACATAGTCTGCCATTACACACTACCTATTGTTAACCAATAACAGTCTCCATTAACAGCTATTCACCCTCCCAGCCAAATCGTTGTTGAGTCTTTTGTCTATCCAACTGTACTTCTCTCTCCTTCCCTACCTATCATTTACTCCTTACCCCTTCTCTCCTCTTGAGATGCCTCATCTCCTGACACTAACATTAAAACATAACCTTTGAGGCAACAACCTAAGGTATATTTAGATTCCTGCCTGCACAAAATGATTGCTGGTATTCAGTAATACAGTCACAGAGTTGACAAGAAACAGACCCTTCAGTCCAACTCATCTATGTCAATCAGATATCTTAATCTAGTCGCATTAGCCAGCATTCGCCCATATCACTCCAAGTTAGATAGATAAAGCTAGATAACTTACAGTGTGGAAACAGGGCCTTTAGCCCAACAAGTCCACACCGACCCTCCAAAGAGCAACCCTTCGCCTAACACTATGGGCAATTTAGCATGGCCAATTCACCTAACCTGCATATTTTTGGAATGTGGGAGGAAGCCAGAGCACCCAGAGGAAACACACGCTAACACGGGGAGAATGTGCAAACTCCACACAGTTGCCTGAAGCAGGAATTGAACCTGGGTCTCTGGCACTGTGAGGCAGCAGTGCCACCATGCCACCCGAGTCTTTCCTAATCATGAACCCATCTAGATACTTTTTAAATGCTGTAATTTTACTAGCCTCCACCACTTCTTCTGGCAGCTCATTCCATACACACATCACCTTCTGCGTGAAAAAGGCTCCCCAAGGGTCCCTAGTTAGGCTTACTATTTCCTGTACCACAGGAGTTTCTAGTCTTCCAGGTCTGCTTGGGACACGTGTCAGCCATACAACATTCATAGTTTTGTAGGTGAAGCTGTAGACTTATAATACATCTGGGGTTTGACGACGAAGAAACAAAAAGATACTCTTGACTACTTTAGCCCAATGTTCAACTTGACCACCCTAATTAAGCTATTGAGTGAAAGTGAAATATTTTTAACAAATATACAGTAAGTCTCAAAAGTTGGTCTCGTGTCACTCAAGCAAGGCTTCAGCCTCTCACTCCTCCTCCAGAAAAGAGCCATTTTACTTCAGCGATTCAAGAACACGCCAGAGTGACACCAAATTCAATGTCTCATAAAATCCTAGTCCTGCAAGCAACAGGAGAGTACACTTAAAATAATCTTTCTATATGTACATATGCACGTATATACCCTCACACGCAACAGAGGCAATCAGAGGGTAGTTTTAAACAAACGACAGTTTACTTGGCGCTCGAGGCGTCCATTTTAAAAGGGCACGTCCATCATTCTGCCTTTTTGAGAAATACACGAGCTGTTGATTCGCTGCCTGGAACACTGATCGGCCCTGATTGGGTAATCCTTCTGACGATCAGCTTGGTGCGCGGCCTGAGGCGGCGATTGGTCACAGGGATGGCCCCGCCCTCTTGTGCGAGAGCCCGAGACGCGATTGGTTGTCCGTGGTGGGCGGGGACGGCGGTCGGAATTTTAGATTGGTGGGAACGCATCACGTGGCGGGGTTGATATATGTCAAAGCGTGACGTTAACGGTGGCTTTTTCTTTTGGTGCGCAGCTCGCGGGGAGAACGGCGACACGTGGGATCGCTCCGTCCGCTCGAGCCGACAAACAACGTTTATCAAGATGGTGAAACTCGCTAAGGTGAGGGCGCTATTCTTGTAAGGCCGGACGTGCGATCTACCAGGTTATTTATGGCGTTCGGCTGAAGAGCCCCGGATCTGACGGCAGTGAGACGGGGCACGAGCGAGTTTCGTACTGGGTCCCCAAGAGCTGGCAAGATCGAGGCCCCTGGACCGCGTGTTAGCCTCGGCCTACTACCACCTCTCCCCCCCCCCCCCCCCCAACTCCAACCCCACCGCACGCTCGCTATCGTGTGCACGCACACGTTGGGGGGAGGGAGGACATCAGGTGGCTCCTTCCTTTCACCGTGCGATCCCATCCTTCTCCCCACGGGCCTCGCGTCTGTTTGAAGCCGCTCCCTTCGCTCGGGCCATCCAAACTCCGGGCTTGTCCGATCCGTCTCTTCCACGTGGGGGGTCGCGATGGTGCGCGGGGCTGGCTCTCCGGTGTTCCTGTTCACCGTGGACGGTGCATCGCACGTGTCTAAAGGGACACCCTTGTTTTTACCGACGTCCATGTCTTAGTTTTGATTTTGTTTTGAGTCGATTTCGATCTTCCTCCCCACATTCTCTCCCCCACCCACCCATAACTGTTGCACCCTGGAAAGAAATCCGCCTTGTTCAGGCAGGGCCACGTTTTGCGGAACACGTGTGAGGTCTTGAATGCATGTTGACCATTTCAGGCGGCCTCCCGATCGCTTTTGCTCGCTCGGAAGTTGTTTGTGCATTACTACTGAACCATCCCTCATCATCATTTAGAGTATTTCGTACTTTTGTGTTCACAACACTTAATTTTAAAAGAACGTCCTATGGTCGATTATTATTAAGAGATTTTGTAGGCCTGCAAGCAAGAAAATCATTCTTTAGACATGTTATTTAGAGTATGCCCGAATTACTTTATGGGCAGTGAAATGCTTTTGAAGTGTAATTGCTATTCCGTAAAATACCACGAACGGTTGCGGGTGATCAAACCAAAAAGGCGAGCTGTAGTGTGATACTTGAGCAGCAAATAGTTATTTAAAATAATAAACTTGTACCAAGTTCCTTGCTCTGATCCAAAATAACTTGCTTGTGCTGGGAATCGCAAGTAAAACCCGAATGCTGGAAATCCTTAGGTCTAACAGCATCTGTGCAAAGAAGTTACTATTTCATGTCGCAGACCTTATTAGAATTCTGTTGCTTTTTCCCCCAGTATAGAGTAATACAAAAATATAGCACAGAAATAGACCCTTCAGTCGAACTCATCCGTGCTAACAAGGTATCGCAACCCAATCTAATCCCACTTGGCCCATATCCCTCCAAACCATTCCTATTCATATACCCATCCAGATGCCTTTTAAATGTTGCAATTGTCCTAGCCTCCACCACTTCCTCTGGCAGCTTGTTCCATATACATAGCACCCTCAGTGGAAAAAGTTGCCCCTTAGATCTCTTTTATATCTTTCCCCTCTCACCCGAAACTTTTGTCCTCTAGTTCTAGACTTTTCCTGCCCCAGGGAAAAGAATTTGACTATTTGTCCTATCCATGCCCCTTATGATTTTATAAACCACTATAAGGTCACCCCTCAGCCTCCGACGTTCCAGGGAAAACAGCCTCAGCCTCTCCCTATAGCTCAAATCCTTCAACCCTGGCAACATCCTTGTAAATCTTTTCTGAACCCTTTCAAGTTTCACAATATCTTTCCAATAGGAAGGAGACCAGAATTGCACGCAATATTCAAACAGTGGCCTAACCAATGTCCTGTACAACCGCAACATGACCTCCCAACTCCTGTACTCAATACTCTGACCAATAAAGCAAAGCATACCAAATGCTGCCTTCACCTGCGACTCCACTTTCAAGGAAGTATGAACCTGCACTCCCAAGGTCTCTTTGTTAAGCAACACCCCCTAGGACCTTACCAGTAAATGTATAAGTCCTACTAAGATTTGCTTTCCCAAAATGCACCTCACATTTATCTGAATTAAGCTCCATCTGCCACTTCTCATGCCATTGGCCCATCTGATCAAGATCCCATTGTAGTCTGAGCTAACGGTCCTCACTGTCCCATACACCTCCACCTTTGCTATCATCAGCAAACTTATTAACTATACCTCTTGTTTTATCCTTCAGGCAGGTAAAAAGCAAGGAAAACCTAAAAAGGCTGCCCAGCCACCACCCCCTGAAGAGTTTGAAGAGTCCACTTCGGGGGAGGAAAATGAAGAGGCGGTAATTACTATATTCCAGTCAAACTTCAGAGTTGTGATTTTGTATTAAGCCCATCAAGTCTCCCAAGTGGGCAGGTCACTTAATGCTATTTCTTCACATCTCCCTGCAGCCTTGCAGAATTCCATTACTTTGGATGCAGTGTGGTAGTGTAGTTGAGATGTTAATCCACTTATGGTGTGAACAGTTTTTCTCTCTTGTCTATTCTGTCCAGATACGTAGTGATTCTTGAATGCCTTTTTCAAATCTCATCTCAGCTTTTTCTCCAAGATCTTCAAGATCCAACTTGTGACTAAAATTTTTCATACTTGTAACTGTATTTGTAAACTTGTTTTGCACTTGTTTCAATGTCTTCACACTTTTCTTTAAGTAGGGTGTCTAGAATTGAATTCAGACCATTTTGCACTACTGTCTTGCAAGATTTCACTGTAGTCTTCTTGCTTCAGTACTCAGTGACCCAATTAATAAAGCCAACACTATTGTAAACTTTACTAAGTGCTATCTAAATCTGTTGTGTAACCTCATGACTTTTATGCATATTCACCCAGTTCCCTCTGCTCCTTTCAATTAGCACTATTTGTTCTCTGCCGTATTCTTCCAATCTATAAGTTAGAGTCCTAGAGATATACAGTGGAAAAGTGGCACTGAAAGCACACAACATGTCTGGCAGCATCTGAGGAGCAGGAGAGACGATGTTTCGGACTTAAGCCTCTTCATCAGGAATGTTCCTGATGAAGGGCTCATGCCTGAAACATTGACTCTCCTGCTCCTCAGATGCTGCCTGATGTGCTGTGCTTTTCCACTCTTGATCTCTTGCATTTGCAGTCCTGACTTTCTCAGAGATGCAGCATGGAAATAGACCCTCCAGTCATCTTTGATGCCCAGAGATCTCATATAAATCTAGTTCTAATTGCCATCAACTGCTCCATGTCCCTGCAAACCCTTGCTATTTGTATACCCATCCAGATGTCTTTTAACTATTGTAAGTGTACTAGCCTCCACCACTTTCTTGTAAATGTTTTCTGAACCCATTTAAGTTTCACAACATCCTTCCAATATGAGGGAGACTCAGA
This sequence comes from Chiloscyllium punctatum, assembly GCF_047496795.1. Taxonomy (NCBI): domain Eukaryota; kingdom Metazoa; phylum Chordata; class Chondrichthyes; order Orectolobiformes; family Hemiscylliidae; genus Chiloscyllium; species Chiloscyllium punctatum. The sequence goes on from NC_092744.1 coordinate 39,934,238, forward strand.
ATTATGGGCAATACGCCAAAAGTGGCTGAACCAACGGCAATATGAACTCCCATCTCCTATGCTCAGTGCACTATGTCTGCATGGATAGAGGATTGGTTGACTAACAGGAAGCAAAGAATGTGGCTAAGTGAGTGTTATTCTGTCTGGCAATCCATGACTAGTGGTGTGCCTCAGGGTTCAGTGTTGGGACTACAATTATTTACAACTTGTATGGATGACTTCAAGTTAAGGACCACATGTAGGGTGTCAAGAGTTTGCAGATTACACGAAGGTGAGTGGAAAACAAAGTGTTCAGAGGACTGTGAAACTTTGCAGAGGAAAGTAGATACTTTGAGTGAGTGGGCAGAGGTCTGGCAGATGGAATACAATGTTGACAAATGTGAAATCAGCCATTTTATTAGGAGTAACTGTAAGTAGAATTATTACTTGAATGGTAAAAAGATGCAGCATGCTGCTATGCAGAGGGACCTGGGTGACCTTGTACATGAATCACAAAGTTGCTGTACAAGTATAACAAGTAATTAGGAAGGCAAATGGAATTTTGCCCTTCATTGCTAAAGGGATTGAGTTAAAAGCAGAAGTTATGTTGCAGCTGTGCAAGGTACTGGTGAGGCCACACTTGAAGTATTGTGTACAATTTTGGTCTCCTTACTTGACAAAAGGTGTGGAGGGTCTGCAGAGGAGGTTCACTAGGTTGATTCGATGTTGTTGGGGTTGGCTTATGAGGAAAAATTGAGTAGACTGGGAATCTATTCATTGGAATTCAGAAGAATGAGAGAGGATATTATATAAAATGTACAAAAATATGAAGGGAATAGATAAGATAGAAGTAGAGAGGATGTTTCCATTGGTAGGTGAAGCTAGGACAAGAGGCCATAGCCTCAAAATTAGAGGGAGCAGATTCAGGACTGAATTGAGAAGAAAATTCTTCACCGGGTGTTAATCTATGGAATTCCTTGCCCAGTTAAGTAGTTAACGCTACTTCAGTAAATGATTTTAAAGCTAAGGTAGCTTTTTTGTTAACAATTAAGGGATATGGTAAGTGGTTCCGGGTCCATGAAAAGTTCAGCCGTGATCTTATTGAATGGCTTGAAGGGCCGGATGGCCTACTCCCTCTCCCAGTTTGTATGTTGTCTGAAGTCCTGCTCTGATTTGGAAAATGCAGCATCTCCCACAAACTCCATTTGATCCTCTTGTACTCTGAATAAACCTTCTTTGCTGTCCACTATGTATCCACTTTTAATATAATCTGCAAACATATTAACAATGCCACCTACGTTCACATCCAAATCCTTTATATAAATTACAAAAAGTAGTGGACCCAACACCAATCCTTGGGCATATGACTACACCACTTGACATTGACTTTTATCGGCAACAAGACTCTCCCCTTTCACTGATGACTATCCTTTTGAAGTTCTGGTTGCAATGGTTTCAAATTAGTTGTATAGCGGTGATGTATTAAACTGGTTCTTTGGGAATTTATTTTCTTGAATATGGAATGAAGTTATCTAAAATTTGGTATTTGTCCCAATTATGTTATTTCTGACCAGACTTGGGCATGTTCATTGTATTAATGCTTGTATTAATCTCATTTCATTTAAACAATGTTGATTTAGGAATTGCCAGCAACTCCTGTTAAAAAGGTTAAGACCCCACAATCTTCCAACAAAAAAAATGGTAAAGCTGTAAAGAAAGAGAGTAGTGAGGAAGATGATGTCGAAGAGGAAGATGATTCTGGTAAGTTAATGAAAGCTGCAGTACTTGTCATCTAATCTTGCCTCCTTTAGCCTAGTAAAATGTTCCAAGATATTTTCGCTGGATTATTGGTTGAAACTTAGTCTTTGTGTGACATGATAGAAACAGTCCCAATTCACCACCAGGCACATACTTAACAACTTCACCTTTTGACATGGAGCTAGTGAGAGGCCAAGGGTACCCATGGACACTAATTATGCCTCTTTTTTTTGTGTGTGTTACATGGAACAATACTTGTTCTGGTGCTATTCCTTCTTACAACGCGTTCTCCGGTGCATTGATGCTCTTTTCCACCTCAACTGGAATTGGGAAAATTTGTCAATCCTGTCTCTTTTCCATCCTGCTCTCACCTTCCTTACTTTCTGAGACATCTGTTTCCACATCTGGTGATAAGATGGGTATCGATGTTATTATAAAGGCATCAACTAGTACAGATATGTTGACTCTACCTCGCACCCTGCTTCCTGTATAGACTAAGTTCCATGGAATTTTGACCTTCATTGCTAAAGGGATTGAGTTTAAAAGTAGAAGTTATGTTGCAACTGTACAAGGTGCTAGTGAGGTCTCACTTGGAGTACTGTGTGCAGTTTTGGTCTCCTTACTTGAGAAAGGATGTGCTGGCACTGGAGGGGTGTAGAGGACGTTCACTAAGTTGTTTCTGAAGACTTCTGTCTCTGTTGCATCTATTCTGATGGCAACTTCTACAGGGAGCTCCAGGGCCTTTTTCCCTCAGCTCATCATTTCCTGCCACGGTGTTTGACAGGGACCTCAGCTATGTCTGACCCATTTTCCCCTTCTTTCTGTCTCTCAGCAATGATTGGGAACCCTGGTCATCACTAGTCAACCTACCAGCCTCTGAATCCAAAAGTTTATAAACTGCCATTTCTGCCACCAGGGTTTAGGAGAGGGGAAAGTTAGGCCTTCAAAACCAGTGGATATGGCAGCTAAACAACAATGCCCAAAGTGGGACAGAGAATACATAAACAAAACAGCATTGGTTAGGTCAAAGTGGGAAGGAGGGGTGGGAGAAGAATAGTAAAGAAGCAAAAATAGTTGAATGCTTCTAATATTTACAACAAAATAAATGAATTGACGACAGATATTAAAGGGTATATGAATTTTGGAAAGGATGGTAAAAGTATGATGGCAATAAATGATTACATGATGTAGAATCAATTTGGTGGATAGGGGTAAGTCATAGAATCATTGATACACAGCATGGAAACAGATCCTTCAGTCGAACTTGTTCACGCGAACCAGATATTCTTAATAAATGTAGTCTTATTTGCCAACATTTGACCTATATCCCTCTAAGTCTAAAAGTGTGGTTCTGGAAAAGCGCAACAAGTCCGCCAGTATCTGAGGAGAAGGAGAGTTGACATTTAGGGCATGAGCCGTTCATTAGGAATGATCCCTCTAAACCATTTGTATTCATACATCTGTCCAGATGCCTTTTAAATGTCGTAGTTGTAATTGTACCAGCCTCTACCACTTCTGGCAGTTCATTTCATATACACACCAACTTCTGTGTGGAAAATGTTGCCCATTGTATCCCTTTTAAATCTTTCCTCCTGACTTGTACGCTCTAGTTTTAGACTGCCCCACCCTGGGGAAAGGACTTTGTCTATTTACCCTATCCAGGCCCCTCATGATTTTATAAGCCTCTACAAGTTCACCACTCAGCCTTTCACACTTAGGGAAAATTGCCCCAATGTTCTGTACAATCGCAACATTACCTCCAAACTACTCAATATATTGACCAATAAAGGCAAACATGCCGAGCACCACCTTCACTATCCTATCTCTGTCTTGACTTCGGTTTCAAGAAACTGTGAACTTGCAATCTGAAATGTTGTTCAGCAACATCTCCCTGGTCCTTAACATTCAGCAAATACACTTGTACGTTTACACAAGAAAACCAGTGAGATTGTATTTAAAATGCCACTTAGCTGCTCCCTTGCTGTGAGTTACCACACAGTGTTAACTCCAATGTTGGCTTTGAATTTCATGGTTTGTCTGTTTTTCTTGGAACTCCAATGGTTAGAAACATTTAGACAGCAGTGGCAGAAGCTGTGCAGTTGAGACAGCTGTGTAGGTCTCTTTTCTCCCTTTGAATCACTACCTTTTTTTTATAAAGTATTGTTGTTTTCATCTTTTTTTCTTCAATTCTAAAACAATGCATGAGCTTATAAAACAGTAATTACTGCTCCTAGAATTTGAGGAAATTGGCTCCAAAAAGGAGCAGCTTTGTAATAAATGGAAACAAGACCATGGTAGCAATCCTCGAAACATTCCCTAACAAATATATGGCAAGACAGAATAAATGAGATTGAGAGTGTGGATTCAGTCAGGCATCTGCAATGAGACCGATTTAATAAATAATGTTGAGTAGACTGTGCCTGCAATTAATAAAGTCCTACCTTAACATTTTTATTTCAGCAGAAGCATCTGAAGAGAAACCTGTTCCTAAGCGTGCAGCTGTAATGATTAACAAAGCAAAGGAAGAGTCCGATGAAGATGAGGATGGTAAAGAAAATTTTACTGTATGGAGAAGCCCATTTGAAGCTTGCTTATTTGAATTAATTTAACTAGATAACTTGGAATACAGAAGAACCTCAATTATCCAAATTTCAGATTATCCAGCAAGAACCCGATGCTTGGTTAAAATATGTCATCCAGCATTCGATTAATCAAACAAAATGCTCCCTTCTGTCCTTCGGATAATTGAGGTTCCCCTGTAGACAGGGGCCTGAGATATTTGTAGCTCACAGATTCAGTTCTGCAAGATCTACCGCCTTGTATGAGATTAGGTTGTGCTGCTTCATAATTTCTTTATAATCGGTCAACACTCATTGGCAATTCCTGAAGTTGAATACTGTATCTTATAACTGACATATCATAATCACTCTTCAAGAGCTGGGAAATCATGTCTCGTGAACTTGATTGAGATTTTGAAGAAGTAACAAAGGATTAAGGGCAGAGTGCCAGATGTAATTTATTTGGACTTCTGTAAGGGGTTCGACAAGGTTCCCCATAGGAGACTAGCCAGCAAGGTTAGATCACATGGAATACAGGGAGAACTAGCCATTTGGATACAGAACTGCTTGAAGGTGGTGGTGGGGGTTGAGTTTCAGAATGAGGCCTGTCCTCGGTGGTATGCCATAAGGGTTGGTGCTGCGTCCACTACTTTTTGTCATTTTATATAAATAATATGGCTGTGAAGAAAAGTATAGTTAGTAAGTTTGTAGATGACACCAAAATTGGACAAAAAAGGTTACCTCCGATTACAACAGGATCCTGATTAGATGGGCGAATGGGTTGAGGAGTGGCAGATGGAGTTTAATTTAAATAGGAGGTGCTGCATTTTCAGAAAGCAAATCTTAGCAGGACTTGCACACCTTAATGGTAAGGTCCTATGGAGTGTTGCTGAACAAAGAGACCTTGAATTGCAGGTTCATAGCTCTTTGAAAGTAGAGATGCAGATAGGTAGCACAGTGAAGAAGGCATTTGGTATTGGTCAGAGTATTGAGTAAAGGAGTGGGAAGATCATGTTACGACTGTATAGGACATTGGTTAGGCCACTTTTGGAATATTGCGTACAGTTCTGGTTTCCTCCTTATCTGAAGGATGTTGCGAAATATGAAAGGGCTCAGAAAAGGTTTCCAAAGATGTTGAAGGGGTTGAGCGACATGATGCTGAATAGACTGGGGCTGTTTTCCGGGGCACTGGAGGCTGAGGGGTGACCTTATAGAGGTTTATAAAATCATGAGGGGCATCAGTCGGGTAAATAGATGGTCTTTTCCTGAGATGCGAAAGTCCAGTACTAGAGCACGTAGGTTTAGGGTGAGAGGGCAAAGATAAGAGACCTAATGGGGCCATTTTTTCATGCAGAGGGTTGTGCGTGTTGCCAGAGGAAGTAGTGGAGTCTGGTACAATTGCAACATTTATAAAACATGTGGATGGGTAAATGAATAGGAAGGGTTTACAGGGATATGGACCAAGTGCTGGTAAATGGGACTAGATGAGGTTAGCATATATGGTCAGCATTGACAAGTTGGATTGAATGGTCCATTTCCATGTTGTACTTCTGTGTGACTAGACACATGAACAGGCAAGCAATAAAATGATACGCACCATCTGCAGGTATATGGGATTTGTTTAGAATGGCATGGTAGTCAGCACAGATGTGGGTTGAAAGGTCTGTTCCTGTTCTTTATCTGTGGGTGTGTCCATCCTATTCTTTTTTTTTTGTAGTAGATGTTCAGGGCAAAATGGTGAGAAAATGCTTAAGTTTAAACCAGTTGCAGAAAGGGAGCAAGGAAAGTCAAAATGAAAATTTCAAACAAAAGAAAGCTAATTTCATTGTTGAGCAAAGGTGGAGTATCCAAAGCTAGTCTGGAAGATAAAGGACGGAGGTTGAAGTTAAGCAAAGCACATCATAGCAATATTACATCCCAAAAAAGTGATAGAAGCGCTACTGAATAATGTGTATATGTAATTGAAACAAAAGGACAAAATTGGTTGCGTGGTATAAAAAGGACCTTTTTCATTTTTTGTTACTGAGGACAGGGATCCCATTGAGGCACAGGATATGAGTAAAGCATTCAATCTGTGCTGTGGCTCTGTTTTCTAGAAAATATAGTAAATGATACAAAAGATTTGCACATCCAGATGCCATCCATCCTAGCTACTAAGCAGGCTTAAGTAATAGTGGAATAAGATGTAGCAATAATATTTCAACAGATATATAATGTCTGCTCAGAATTATTTGGAGAAAGTGCCTACCAGTAAGGGCTTGTTGTTGATTTGGATATGTAATTAACCAAGGTGCAGAAACTAGTGGGAAACAGATGAACTGTAGAGAATTATGCTACCAAATTCCCTGAGGTTCACATGTGAAGAGTTTGCTTTCTTGCTTATAACCTGGTGTTGAGAAAGGACTAGCTTTGAAGTTCAGATGACTTAAAGCTCGGTGACCTGGTAAGTAGTGAACAAAACCTGCAGAGACCTGATGGGTCAACATAGATATGGATTAGAGTGATGTTGGAAAAGGACAGCAGGTCAGGCAACATGCGAGGAGCAGGAAAATTGATGTTTCAGGCAAGTTGGATTTGTTGACAAAGCATGTAGGTTACTTGCCTTTGTAAATAACACAACTGCAAGTAACCTGCGCTGAAACATCACAGCACCAGTTGAATATCAACTGGGATTTGTGTATACGTCTAGGTATGAACTTTTGGGCAAGGCTGCTTTTGATGTATACCAGGGATGAGGAAGTTCATATATTGTAGAGACTTTGGAGAAAACAACTGCAACTGTTAGGCTTGTCTAATATAGTTATTTAAGATTGCGAAGACCTAATTCCTTTGGCAAACTAGTGAAGAAATTGAAATAATTGGTAAGAAGAACCAGAAGAATGATGACAATTTTCAAGTGGACATACGCTTGAAGATTAGTGGTTTGTGAGTTTTGCAGGAAAGATTTGTTTGTTTGAACACAGCGGGCAGTCTATTTAATGGTGATGGCCTCCTGTAATATATTAGTTGGAGGTGCTTCTTTCTCCATCTGCTCTGGTTGAATAACTTAGCACCCTATCTGCATTTTAGTGTGGTTATTATTGGTCTGGTTTTTTTAAAGGTTCTAAGTATTGTGACTCTTGAATATGTGACTCATATTTGTGGTGCTTAAATATTTTTTAATCCAAAGAATCTGGGGAAGAAGAGGCAATGGATGTCACACCACCACTCAAGGCAAATAAAGCTGGCATGGTGAAAGCTCAGGAAGATGATGAAGAGGAAGAAGATGAGGAGGAAGAAGATGATAACGAAGAAGAAGAAGAAGAAGAAGAAGAAGATAATGATAATGATGATGATGAAGATAAAGAGGATGAAGAAGAAGAAGAAGAAGATGAAGAAGTTGGTAAGTTCAGATATCGTGTGGTAAAATATGCAATCCCAAATGGGAATTTAAATATTTAGTCCAGGTCTTGTGATATTTTTCTAAATACTGATGCTCATTCACATCATACACAAGCCACAATTGCAGTGATTGTAACGGAGTCCACCAGGTGGACTGCATAGAGTATGAGTTCCTTGACTGGGGTTGTTAACCTGGTTCAGTTAGGGAACTGTGGCTGTCAGAAGTTCTGTTCACCAAGAGCAGTCCCTGAGGAAGGTGGACTGCTTTCAAGTTATCTAAACACCAGTTATCCGAATTTTGGATTATCCTAACAAGATCTCAAGATCCCGAATTGTGGCTAAACTGTGTTATCTGAACATTCAGTTATCTAAACAAAATGCTTGCCACCCGTGTCATTTGGATAATTGAGGCTGCCCTATAGTGTGCTTGTGTAAATAAAGGGTGACTTGGTGACAGGTGCCTCTGGCGTTATTTCACCAATGTTGAAAGAAACTAGAATTAGTTTTCAGTGTGATTGTCTGGAATATTCTAAAGGTTTTTGGCCACTGTCAGAAACCTGTCACAGGTGCTGAGTGTTTGTACCTTACAAATGTACTTTGTAAGTGAAATGATGTTCACAAACCTCATCCCTTTGAGTAGTTTTTCGAGTAAAACAAATGCATAACAAAGTTATACACATCAAAATGTTTGTTCGATGTCTGCTAAGGTCTCTGCACCCAAGTTGGTAGGAACTTCTTTTCATATTTCTGTTATTTGATCAATCCATCTGTAATGTTCCCACTTCTTGAGTAAATGGCCTGCAATTTGGAAATCCTTTCAGTAGTACAGGATTGAATATCCATGCAATAACTGCATGAAATCTTACTTCAGTAAGAAGGACAAAACTTAAAACTATTAGGGCAGTGTATTATCCTAAATTAATAATTTGATTTGACTGAATTTTTGCAGAGATTGCTGTACCAACCAAAGCTGGAAAGAGAAAGAAAGTTGAACAGAAGTCAGTGACTCCAGCTAAGAAACAAAAGTCTGACAGTGATGGTGAGTGTGTTTTAATCATAGACCTGTACTGAAATCCACCTTTATATGTTTACATGTTACTGTAACAATGGAAAATCATTTGAAAACAATTCTGAAAACTCAGGTCAGTGGACACCAATCCAAATGAGACTTACCACTGGTGACCAGGAATGTGAGAGATTGTAGAATCACTAGTTAACGATGTGAAGGTTCTGCTATGGCAACTCTACCGTTCCTCAAGGGAGGTTGTAGAGTTTGACAAGTCTTTTTAAAAACGTGAACAATTTTAAATTATTTTTAATATATCTTGGAAACCCCAAGACCCAGAATTTTTAAGCCCAACCATGTGGGAAATTGCGATGTGTCTGGTAGATTGGATAACTTACATGGGTAGTGTACAAATAATGTTCAAATTCATATGTAACACAAAAATCAAGATTCAGATCGAACTTATCCGAATTGTTATATTGCATTTATTTTCTTAAACTGTATATGCAAGTGCAGATGTTTGCACCAATTCCCCTATGAACCAAGGTGTTTTAACTTTTGTAGATATAATTTTCATATTAATGAATTCCCATACAAAAATATTGGAGGTTGCCGATTAATGATCCATATCATAAAACAAATGTTCATCCTAAAAATAATAAAATATGATTTGTGTCCAGTGCCAAGTAAGTTAAGAATTCGTGACACCATGTTCAATTAGCAAGCCCTAAGTTTTTTTGAACAAGTGAAGTGTAATTTTGGGTCAAAAGATGTTGACTGCAAAGATTCTTGTTCTGCTTAAGGAAAGTTGCAGCTTACCAGAAGCAATTTTCCCTGGAGCTCTGAAGAGGTAAATAATTTGCAGCCATAAATTGCTGCTAACAGAATTTTGTAATTTCATTCTGGTGTTTCCCGTACTTTATTTTGCTTGCTTTAATTTGAAATAGTCGCTAACTGCTAGCTTCCAAGAGTACATCAATAGGAAGGCTGGAAGTATGATAGCTTTAGGAATTAAATTTCTTCATATTACTAAATTTTTTCGATTTGCACAGAGGATGATCATCAAAAGGGACTTAATACTGAAGAGTGTGATGTTTCTTTGTTCTGATGTGCAAGTAGTATGCATTATGATATATTGAAGGCTCAAAACTATGCACACTGAGTTTTCTTTCTGCTTTGTCAAAGAATCGTTCTCACTGTTTGTTGGAAACTTGAACTCTGAAAAGAATTTTGAAGAACTAAAAAAAGCCCTGAATGGTTTCTTCACTAAAAAGAAACTGTCAGTCGTTGATGTCCGAATTGGATACACCAGGTAATGTTTCAACTCTGTTATATGAACTGGTTTTCAGGAACATGCCCAACTGGGGGAACCACTAATAGAGAGTTTGGACAACTTCAGTTATTTTACTGATTAAGTTATTAACTGATAGTGATTAATAGTTAGGGGAGAAAAAAAGATCAGGGCGGCATGGTTGCTCAGTGGTTAGCACTGATGCTTCACAGCAGGTTTGAGTCCCGCTTATGTGTAGAGTTTGCATGTTCTCCCTGTGTCTGCGTGGCTTTCCACCAGGTGCTCCAGTTTCCTCCCACAGTACAAAAAGCTGTGCAGGTCAGATGAATTAGCCATGCTAAATTGCCCATAGTGAGGTGCATTATTTGAGGGTAAATATAGGGTAGGGAAATAGGTCTTATTAGGTCATTCTTCGGCGGGTCATTGTGGACTTGTTGGACTGAAGGGCCTGTTTCCATATTGTAGGGAATCTAATCTAATCTAAACATGCATCAGGATTGGCCCTGGCTGATTTGTTTACCATAGAAATAAATGCACTGCTGACTGTTCACCGGTTTTAAAGGGTGGCTGGCCAGCATAGTCTCCTACTAAGAAGATATAAATTTAAGTCTTTTGACTAATCTGTCTGATATTTCGTGGAGATTTTCCACAGTTTCAAAACAGTCTTGAGTGGATATGGCAATTGGATAAACCTTGTTTTCGAGTGGCTACATTTGATCTGTTAAGTTTGTCTTGTGTTTATGTGCAGTTAAGTTTTTTACAACGAGTGTATCATTTCTTAATGTAGGAAGTATGGTTACGTGGACTTTGAAACCAAAGAACAACTAGAAAAGGCATTGAAATTCAATGGAAACAAAGTGCTGGGCCTTGCAGTCAAACTTGACAAAGCACGCAGTAAAGAAAGCAATACAAGTGCCAAAAGAGGTATGAATGATCTGGCTTTTATTTTGTCATATTTTCACATACCAACTTGTACATCTAGTCAGTAGTTTGAATTTATTTAAGTGGACGTTATGTGCAACATCCACTTGACTGATCATCAGATTGGTAATTTTGATTTACTGGATTGGCTGGATGTGTCAGTGTTGGGTTAAGTTTAAACAGGATGAAGAGGAAAACAATTGTATGCCCATTTTTTGCCAGAATATTAGTGATTTGGTCCTGTTACTTATCGATTTTATGTTTACGTAACTTGATGAAGAAACTTTTTTTTTGCAGAGAGAGACTGCAGGACGTTGTTTGTCAAAAACCTCCCTTTCAAGATAACACAAGATGATCTGAAAGAGATTTTTGATAATGCAATTGATATTAGAATTCCTGTTTCTCGTGATGGTTCAAGTTCACGAGGGTACGTTTTAAAATTTTAATTTTGATGGTTATGTATTCAAAACATGGTTTCTAAGCAAGAGATTGACTGTCTGTCTTGAATTCAGCATTGCATACATCGAATTTGAAAGTGAAGCTGCGGCAAATTCAGCATTGGAAGAGAAACAAGGCACTGATGTTGATGGTAGGGCCATCGTTATTGATTTCACTGGGGACAAGAGTATATTAAATGTGAAGGCTGGACAAACACAACCAAGTAAGTGTTTTGATTTTGATTGCTAAACATGAAGTTCACTTAGAAACATCATGACAATGGTTCAAAATACAAATTATTTTTTTGAAAGCTGGATATGATGAATGTCAGTCTGAAACACATGATGAACCTTCTTTTCAGAATTCCTCTAGATAGTCAAGTACTGATCCAACTTTGGCTTTTGAAGGCAAAACTGTATTGAAAATTGAGGAGCTAATATTGACTTTAATTTCATTTCATTTCAGATTCTGATACACTCGTTGTAAATAACTTGGCGTATTCTGCAACAGAAGATACCCTCCAGAATATTTTTGAAAAAGCATCATCAATCAAAATTCTAGAAAAGAATGGCAAACCAGTAGGGTAAGATTAAAGGAATATCTGAAGCACTGAGAATCCTGAAAGTCTCCTACGTAATGTGCCTTTAAAGCTGCAGATGCTCTCTCAAGAGCCAATATTTGATCATTGTTGGAATAGTAACATTTTTTTTAACTTCAATGTAATTTTCCCCAGCTTAGAGTTCTTTTCGTGAAAGACTGAATTTTTTTTTAATTGTTCCAGGATTGCATTTGTTAAATTTGATTCTATTGAGGATGCTAAAGAAGCTCTGGAGAATCATAGCAACACAGAAATAGAGGGGAGAGCCGTGAGATTGGATTTCAGCAATCAAAGGCACAGGAGTGGGGATGGTAAGATGCTGACGATTTGTCCACTTGCAACTTTTCAATTTCTCATTAATTAGTTCACATTCAGTACAAGTATATTTATTTGCTGATCATGACAACTTTTCTAGGTTTTAGCAAGACATTGTTTGTTCGTGGCCTTTCTGATGAGACAACTGAAGAAACTTTAAAAGAAGCCTTTGAGGGTGCTGAGAATGCTAGAATTGCAATAGACAGGGAATCTGGAAGATCAAAAGGGTATGTCAACTTAATAACCCCTTCCATGCCTTCTCATTGAGCTCCTTGCTGTCGAAACTGTGACAGTGAATGGATTCGCAAGAGAAGAATAGTAAACTACAGGCTGCTTCCATTTGAAAGAATGGTAGCTAGTCTGTCACAATTAATATAAAGTTTGTTTATTTCACAAGTTGTAATGAAATTTGTTAAACAGCTTTTTAAAAATATATATTTAATTTTTCTTTACTGGAGGAAATTTCTGCAGTAGTGTTTTTAAAATGCTGTTACTTTGCTTTTAGTTTTGGCTTTGTGGACTTCCCATCAGAAGAAGATGCAAAATTAGCTAAGGATGCGATGGAAGATGGAGAAATTGATGGATGCAAAATTATGCTTGACTTTGCTCGACCAAAGGGTGACAACCAACGAGGTGGTCGGGGTGGTAGAGGTGGTGGAGGATTTGGAAGAGGTCGAAGAGGAGGTCGTGGCGGATTTGGTGGCGGTGGCAGAGGTCGTGGTGGTCGAGGCGGTGGTCGGGGTGGATTTGGAGGTATGAAACTAGGGGTTTTGTGATTTGTTCAGATACCACCAGAAAAGTTTGCAAGTCTTCCCTGGAGACTTGAGTGACTCTTGCTTTTGGATGAAAACAAGTTTTCAGTGCAGTTGGCTGTGTTGCTTTTCATTTAATTCCAATGCTTAGATGCAGCAGTAAATTTTCAAAATTCTTAAAACTCTTGAATTTTCATTTTTATGCCTGAGTTGAATATTGTCCTTGCGGTGTCGAGACAGTGTTGCTGGAAGAGCACAGCAGGTCAGGCAGCATCCGACGAGCAGGAGAATCAATGTTTCGGGCCGAAGTTCCTCCTGATGCCTGAAATGTTGATTCTCCTGCTTGTCAGATGCTACCTGACCTGCTGTGCTTTTCCAGCAACACTGTCTTGAATCTGATCTCCAGCATCTGCAGACCTCACTTTCTCCTATTGTCCTTGCATTGCATATCAGTAGTCTGGTAACCTTGCTCTTCCGAATATAGTCCAGTAGAACCGAGGCCATCTGTAATGGCGTACTTGTTCAAACTGTGTTCCATGCAGCCCTTTTCTGCCATTTTGTAGCTCAGCATTTTACTGAAACACCAAATAATACTATTTAGTCCGCTCCTGGCCTGTTCCAGGGAGTTGCATTTCAATTAGGTCATTCTGTATTGTAGTGCTCATATTCAGATTGAATCTGAATGTTCCTTTTCTTTTGTAGGATTCAGAGGTGGAAAAAATACTCCTCAAGGAAAGAAAACCAAATTTGATTAGTGGGGCCAGTAAGACTGCTTTACCTTGTTGTGTTCAGACAGAGCCTCTGATTGCCTCATAGTTGGGACATTCCACGATTCTGCATGGACTGACTGGCTGTGCAAATTGGAGTCTGGTGGGAGCTCCTTAAGTTTCTGAATGGACTTACAATTAAGTAAAGACAGAAATTGTTGGTATATCTTTGTGCATTTTGTCAAATTTAAGTTTCCTGTTTTACCAATGTGTAAATGTATTGCTCTTTATGATTTTTTTTTAGTTACAATGTAAATCCAAAAATAATGTTTTAGAATGTTGTGCTTGACATACTGTCTACTGGATTAAAAGGACCTTATTTCACATTTTTGGTATTTAATAGTGCGCATTAAATTGGCTACTAAACTTCTTTATAGTATTGCAGAACTTGGTAAAATACCTTGCCAGAAGCACCACTAAAGGTTCCCACTGGACTTTTCAACAGTGCTGTTGGTGGTGTATACTTTGCAAACTTATGTTTTTGATGTTGTCCTGGAGCTGGATTTGCAAGCTGGGCTACTTCTCTAACCATCTCCTGCTGAGTACAGTGCCCAGCTAGGATCAGCTAATAGATAAAGGCTATGAATTAATTCTAGAGCACTCTCTGCTTGTTTTAAAATTGCTTATTTTGCAGTACACTGAAAATAATTTGGTCTAACCCAGCTATTTGTTTCTTTTGACAAAACTAGCATGCAAGAAATATATGAACACTTTGATTTGAACTGAGCTGTTGAAAGTGTGGCAATTTCCCGCTGTACAAGTTCGGTTAAAATTTAAGTTAAGCAGTAAAATTAATTTGGTTACTGAAATATAATATAGATTATTTTTACAAAACACTGAATCTCTGCTCATGGCTCTATGTAGTTAGCAGTATTAAATGGATCAGTCAATAAGACCTGTTCAAATATATAAAAGCAAATTACTACAGATGCTGGAAATCAGAAACAAAAACACAAAATAGGTTATGAAAAGGCCTTATTGGATTTCGAAACATTGACTGTTCCTCTTTCCCTAGATAGTGCCAAGCCTGGCTTTCTCTAGCATGTGTGTATTTGATCATGTTTTTATGAGCTATGTTAATAGCTATTTTATAAACAAAGTAACCCAATCATGCTATCATCCGGCTAGTTTTTAATGATGTGTATTTTCTGATCAATCATGTCAATTCTTGAGCATTTCCCATGTCCTTTTGATATGCTGAATTCCACAAATTAGATCAGATTTGGCCCGTGATGCCTGACATTTGTAGGTTTAATCTAAGATGACTGCTATTTGTGGGTTCACTGCAGCAGATTTTTTCTTTTTGTAAATCCTGGATTCAAATTTTTGGCCGTGATGATTATCCTATGGACATCCCCCTGACTTGTAACCAAGAACAGCTGTTCTAGCTGTTCAGTTTCTGATGGAGTTATACATACTTCAGAAGAATTTGTAAATATCCTAATTAAAGGGATGATGCTGGTTTAGGACTGAACATGTTAACACTGGCTTGAATTGTCTGCTAAACTCTAGTACTTGTCTCATGTCTGTGTTTTAGGATTGTAGATTGGAAGCACTATAGCAAGGCTCAACTGTACATATGATTTTTTTAGTTGTCTTAATTTTTACAAAGTATCCAAGGTGCAACATTGTAGAAAATATTTTTCTGAAAAGTGGAATAAATGGACATGTAACTCTGTTTCCCTGTTCGATGTGCATTAGTCTTTTGTAAGCTGTGAAAGAAGCCCTCAGTGGGTTTGTCAGTTTCAGACTAATGTTGATTTGCCATACCTTGGGTACAATATCAAAAATGCATCTGTGTAATATTTTATTTTTCTGTACCAAACATCCCCCACCAAAATAATTGCAGGTGCTTCCTCTAAATCCATTGTTTTTTTAACAGTAAAAGGTTTGTGGCTTTCATGCACACAAAATGCATTGCAATTTCTACGAAATCTATTGACTGGAGTGACTGTCTTCAAAGGTCTGTTGGAATTAACAAGTGGTGCACAAGTTAAAATTCATCTGTTGCTTTCAAACTGAAGGTGTGTTGGTAAAACTTGCCTCAGTGTGTGGATGGAGCAGTTAAAGCATGCCGAATTCACAGTGGAGTTTGTAATGATCCAGCTCAATTATGCATAATGGCCAAATGAAAACTCATCCAATCGCTGTACATCTGTCCACTGGATGTCAGAACATATCTCAAGGCAAGCAATCTACAGATGTGAGTGGGTGCTTGACCTGAGGTTGAGTGGAGTCTTTGAAGCAATGTGACCGGGGTATTGATTTTGAGTGAGTCAGTGGGAGCAAGAATTACTCTAAGTAAATCAGACTTGAAATTAAAATTTATAGCTCAACTGTTGATTGCTACAAATTAACATGGTAAGTTGACTTTCTAAAATTTAACTGCCTCTATTTTGTTTGTTGTGAAACCTCCCCAGCCTACACAAGCTTTATTCTCTATCCTCAATCCTAGCCTGTAATGCACCATCACTATTTGTTTTTGTTCCAATCTATTCTTGTTGCTAATTGATACCGCCCTCGGCATTATGCCATTTCAATTTGGGTTCAGTGTGGTCAGTTTTAATGCCAAATCTAAAGGCCATAATATTCTTCATATAATAGGATTCATAATGACAGCTTAACTGGATGATGTTATGAATAGGATATTGCTAATAACTCCAAAAAATGGGAGCTTTCCATTCTCACTGTTTGATTTTTATATTGAGCCAGTTTCAGATTGGCTTAGCAAGCCACTTAGTTTTAGTTGAAGAGGTATGATTGTGCTAGGCAAATGAGCATTGAGTTTGCAATTAGCTCCTAAATATTGGGAAGTTGCATTTTTTAATGGGTGATTTAATGGTTTGAAATTGTGAATGAAAATTATTAATAAGGACAATCTAAAACTAGTTTGGGGAATCTCAGTTCATTCTTTAAGAAACTGATTAACTTGCTTTTTAAAAAAAGGAATATTAAGGCCATGATTGAATCTGCTGTGACAACTGTTGGCTCGTATATTTCAGATTTTTAGGCGCTCTGTTTTTTAAAAAACGTATCACTGACTACTGTCATTTGCTGCCTCTGGTGCTCAACCCTTCTGTCAATTGAAGTGGTTTCTCTGCTGTTGAGACCCCGCAGAACTTACCAATTCTTAGTCATCTTTGCTGACAATTGCCCCAGCTGCTGTAGTCTGTCCCTTTTATAATTAAAAGTTCCTCATACATAGAAGATTTTGTATCTATTTATTTCTTCCCTGTCCCCTTTTGTTATATGTTTATCTCTTTTCAGGCTGGAGTGCATCATCAACATAATACTTCCAAGCGAGGCTTAGCCATTCACAAGATATTTTATTCACAAGAGCTATCATGCTATTGTATTCCAGGCCTCTTTATAAAAGTTGAGTGTGTAAAAGCACAACAGATAAGGCAGCATTCAAGGGGCAGGAGAATCGATGTTTTGGGCGTAGCCTTTCATTTGATCTCCAGCATCTGTAGTCCTCACTTTTTCCCCTATTTGTAAAACCCATGTTTGTGTTCATTTTCTAGACTTGTGCTGTGACTTGTCTATGATTTTGTATCCTTTATTTTGCATTGCCTATCCTAACAAATTATATAATTCCACATCATTTTCCCTGCATATTCCCTTTCAAGTTTTATCAATGTTTCAATGATAGAAGGTACATTTAACATACGCTGATCATTGGTTATTTGCTAGATCCAAGAAGTTAATAGTTCTGATCCTGATCTATGGGGAGTTTCCCCTTGATTGCAGAGACTGCTAGCCGTTAAATTAGTGCTAATGCTTTCCTTAATGAGTCCATAGACCAATTGTTTTAATTTTGTGCCAGATTATCATTTTGAAAAACCCTTCTTTTGACTGCTGAGGTTAAGTTGATGGATCTGATTCTGGACTTAACCATTTAAATGCTGTAAACACTAAAACGTTTCAAATGTAATTGGTTACAGTTCTATAAATCCATAAGACACAGGAGAGAACTTTGGCCATTCAGCTCATCCATTCTGCTCTGATAAGTTTCACATCCTCATTCTCCTACCTTTTCCTTGTAACCCTTGACCTTGATCTCTTCAACAATCAAAAACCTATCTATCTCAGTCTTAAATACGCTCAATGACCTGGCTTCCACAGACATTTATAGAGATGTACAGCATGGAAACAGACCCTTCGGTCCAACCCGTCCATGCCGACCAGATATCCCAACCCAATCTAGTCCCAACTGCCAGCACCCGGCCCATATCCCTCCAAATCCTTCTGATTCCTATAAATGTTGCAATTATATCAGTCTCCACCACTTTCTCTGGCAGCTCATTCCATACCCATACCACACTGTGAAAAAGTTGCCCCATAGGTGTCTCTTTTACCCTCTCACCCAAATCCTATGCCCTCTAGTTCTGGACTGCCTGACCCCAGGGAAAAGACTTTGCCTATTTACCTTTTCCATGCCCTTCATAATTTTGTAAACCTCTATAAAGGTCACCCCTCAGCCTCCGCTCCAGGGAAAACAGCCCCAGCCTGTTCAGCCTGTCCCTATAGTTCAAATTCTCCAACCCTGGCAACATCCTTGTAGATCTTTTCTGAACCCTTTCAAGTTTCACAACATCTTTCCAATAGGAAGGAGACCAGATTTGCACACAATATTCCAATAGTGGCCTAACCAATGTCCTGTACAGCTGCAACATGACCTCCCAACGCCTGTACTCAATCCTTTGACCAATAAAGAAAGCATACCAAATGCCGCCTTCACTATTTTGTGGTAGTGAATTCAGTATGACTTCAGCTGAAGAAGTTTCTTCTCCATTCTTTAAATGTGCTCTGTATTCTAAGGCTGCACCCTCAGGTTGTGCCAATGGAAACCTCTTCCAAACAAATACTGTGTCCAGGCCATTCAGTATTCTGTAAGTTTTCAATCTGATTCACTCACTCATCTTTCCAAACTCCACTAAGTATAGATCCAGAGTCCTCCAAATGTTCTTTGTATGTTAAGCTTTTCATTCCTGGACTATTCTCATGAACCTCCTCTGGACACACTCCAGGGCCAGTACATCCTCCTTGACATTGGGGCCCAAAACTGCACACAACACTGCAAATGTGGCCTGACCAGAGCCTTAGCGCCTCAGAAGTACAACCCCTGATTATGTATTCAAGTCTTGTCAATAATTGCATTTGCTTTCCTAACTACTGACTCAACCTGCAAGTTTACATTGAGAGAATCCTGAAGTAAAACTTCCAAGACTCTTTGCACTTCAGACGTTTGAATTTTCTCCCCACTTAGAAATTAGCTCATGCCTTTGTCCTACCAAAGTGCATGATCTCAGTTTCTCATCTTGTTTTCAATGTTCCACTGTGCAGAACCTTGTCAGAGGTCTTCTATAGGTTCAATTGAGAATGAGGAACTTGAATAGAATCAGATATTTTCAGGAGTAAGTGATGAATCTGCTGGAACTGATGGTGCTTTATCATATAGCGAAGGTATCTTTAGAGTTGGTGTATTGTTTTGGAAGGTATCAGTCATTAATGCGTTGGTGCAAAGGTGTAGGCTAGTTAGCTTAGCATTAGATGTGGGCAAATATGTCTATCAATATGGATGAAGTAACAAATCACTTGTGGAAGCATATTTGGTGCATATTTTACAAAGATTTGAATTTGTGGTATTGGGTGCAATTATAAATTAAGGATAGATTAATGGAAGCAACAGTTGGAATAAATAGCGCACTAGCTGAATACTGAAAGGACTTTACCTACTACAAGCTGTACTAAAGGTTACTGGTAGAGTAATACATCCAAGTTGGTGGAAAACTGGGAAAATGAGAATGTAAAGGGATATGCCATATGAATGGGTCAGAAAGTGATAAATGTATTGCATTGTGGAAAGCTGTGAAGTTGCCCACTTTTTAGGAAAAGAAGAATTTAGTGTTAAATGAGGAAAAGCAACTTACGAGATAGGGTCTGAGGTAGGAAAATAGTTTTGGGCCATTGTAAGCATAGTCTTCTGAAAGCTGCCTTCCTAATGTGATAACTCCTCGTTCTTCCTCTTTGGATAATTTGTTCTGCTTTTTGCCACAGCTCAGTTTTAACACCCGTGCTTCTGGCTAAGTTTTTTGTGCTCCTTCAACCATGTGGGAACTGATTTGTGTAGAGTCCTTGGTGCCCAAAGAAGACATGCAAACTATAACTGTGGCATGTTGAAGCTATTTTTGAGCTGAAATAACATTAAGTACTGCAAAGAGGTGTGATAAAGATCTGAAGTTTTCAGCTAGGATGAAATATTTTGGAAATTACTATTGCCATTTTGAGAAGTGATCTTTAGCAGACTTACAAAATGGCAGTTATGTATTGATGTCATACTACCCATGCACTGCAGATGGCACCCTTTATATGAAACAGTCATGAGTCAAAGGTTTATTTTATGTTGAGTTGCAGAACCTAATATTGGGGAAGTGAAGTTTAGTTATTTTTGTGGTAACTTATTATTAAATCCAGATCAAAATTGTCATATTGCTAAATGAGATTTAATGTTCTGTTTTTCCTTGGGCTTAAATGTATGAAATTTAAGACTTGAAAATGAATGAATAGGGAAAATTGAGGAAAACGTTATCAACACTATGTAGACTCATTTTGAAAAAAATGATCTATAGAAAGGTTTAATATCGGCTGTTCTGCAGCACTCCACCACAGGAGACCGAGGTAGAAAAGAAGAGAAAAAACTATTGCCTGGGGTGAGATGCAGAAATGGCAAATTGTGCCTAATTAATCTGGGTTTACATAATTGTGTGGATCTCTAGGTGTAGTTCAAAAACACAATTAGACATACTATTAACACTACACAAATATGTGCATGCATGGAATATTTATCAATTCAACGCATAATACAGTTGACCAACAAAACTAGAGGTTTTCGTGTTGACATGCCATATGAAAATATTTCTCTTTATTGGGAAATTCCAATATTTTTGGACACACTCTTCAAGACTTCATTGTTTCTACTTCGGATATTTGCATTTTTTTTGTTCTTAACCTCGGGACACAGGTTAATTATTGCACATTAACTTATGCTGCTCCTACTAAGATGTCTATTCAAAGATTTTGTCAAAAGAGGTAAATATTACAGGCTGCATATTTTGCTTTGTGCTTTAAAACTAGTTAATTTGTATTGGTTCTCACATTCAAATCCTAAAACTCTTAGCTTTGACTAATCTTGCAAGATTGTCCATTTAATTCATTCAGGTATGTGTTCTGCCAACATCATGCATTAACTCTGTTTTCAAATACTTAGTTTACCTTTCAAATACTTACCTTTCACCATATGAAAATGTACACGTTGGTCTGAAAAATTGTTTCTTGACGTATTTAGATTAATCTTGTGATCTTAAGATAAATGGTTATTTTTTTTCAATTGCTTTTTAACGTTTTTGAAATTTCTATTGAATGAATGAACAGATGGCTCCTTCCAAGGTCCAAGTCTCAATTCTTTATTCAACTCCAGCCAGAAATTGGAGATTCTACTTGGGCCACCTTACTACTGAATTTTAATATCTTTATACTTTCCTGCTGATCAGAACTGGATGTAGTATTCAAATTCAAGTTTAATTACTACATTTGTAGCTTGAATTCTGATGTTTTGGTTATGTGCTTAACATTATGTAAGCTTTTCAAATTACTGTTCTCTATTGGCTGCATATGTTTAGCATCAAATCTACTACAATTCAACCTTAAGATTCTTTTTTAACTTGATCCCAAGCTATGTGAATATCATTCATAGAGCTAATGTAAAGATCTGTTTAACAGTCTGGTGTAGGTATATTATGGTGTTATTCAAGAGGGAATTTCAGCTTTATGATGTTTTGAGTCAGGATGTTGCATGACTTGGGATATTGCTGTTCCCTTGTCTATTGCACTGATCGGTTTAGGTTGGGAAAAAGTTGTCATTGGTGCAGCTGAAAGATAAGTACTCTTGCCAGGTTTCAGTGATAGAGAAGTGGATGTTCATGGCACTTGAGAAGTTACTTCAATGAGCTGTTGATGTTGACTTATTTTTGTTAGACTTGTACTCATCGAGGAAAGTGAAAAATATCTTGACATGTGCCTTGAAAATGGGCAAGTTTTTGGTGAGCAGTCACCAGAAAATACCCAGTCTGCGATCTGTTGTGGCAATTGCATATGTGGTGTGACATTTCTAGTCACTGGTGACGCTAAAAATTTGCTGGTAATGTCATCAGTTAATCTGCATGAATTACAAAAAGTTAGTATGCAGCTACAGCATATAATGAAGAAAGTGAATAACATATTTTTTACAAGAGGAATTGAACATAAACTGTTGTTCGTCATTTGTATAAATGATTTGGATGTGAATATAGGAGGTATGGTTAGTAATCTTGCAGATGACACCAAATTAAGTGGTGTAGTGCGGAGTGAAGGTTTAACTACAAATGGGCCTTGATCAGATTGGCCACGGAGTAGCAGATGGAGTTCAATTTAGATAAATGTGTGATCTTGTACTTCAGTAAGGCAAGCCAAAGGAGGTCTTGTACACCTTAATGGTAGGGCCCTGGGGAATGTTGCTGAGCAAGACCTTGGGTGCAGGTGCATTGTTCCTTGAAAGTGATGTCACAGGTAGACCGGGTGACGAAGACATTTGGCATGCTTGCCTTTATTGGTCAGAAGATTGAGGATAGGGATGGGACGTCATGCTGTGTCTGTGCAGGACCTCTGTGAAGCCATTTTTGGAATACTGTGAAAAATCTGGTCGCCCTTCTATAGGAAGGAGGTTGTTAAATATGCAGGCAAGATTTACAAGGATGTTGCTGGGACTGCAGGGTTTGAGTTTGTGCTGTGACTGACGCTATTAAAGTAAAAATGTTATTATGACTGACTTATTGGTGAGACCAGATCTGAAGAAAATAGTTTTAGTCTCTCTACTTGAGGATGGGTGTAAATATTTCATGTTAAAATGTGATTTGATTGGAAGAAGTCATAAATTTACAACTGAGACACAGGATCTATTTGTTGCTCTGCGCCCCTGAGACTGCGGAAAAACCTAATGAGATGGTAGGAGTCACCAATTTAAACTAAGTGAAAATGGTACCAAAAGGAGATTGGAGGAGGAGTAAAAGGGGATTTTCATCCAGCACGTATTTTAGATTCAGGTTGCACTGCTTGAGAATGAAGTAGCGAATAGGTTAGGTTGAGGTTTTGATAAGAAACTTGTGATAGTTTTCTGAAAAGAAGTTTGTAGGGCTGTGGTGGTGGGGGTGGAGGAGTAGCTAGATGATTGTTTGTTTGTGATCAGCTGAGTTGCTTTTACAGAGAACTACAATGGGCCAAATGGTATCCCTTTATCCTGTAACCATCCTATAATAGTTTTTAATGACTGTGATTTAGTGTCAATTTTTGCTTTATCATTAATGTAATTTTTTCCTTACTTTAAGAATGTGGTTTATTTTACTTTGCAGAGGAATGTTTGACGTCAATACTAAGTGATCACCAGGGGGCACTAATGTATAATGCAAGAACTGCAAAGATTTGCAGATTACAACTTTGAAATATGTTGTAAACATAGCTTTGCCTGTGATTTTGTTTCCTAAGCTGTTTTGCTCTTGCATAAAGATATTAAACAATAAATAATCAAATTTTAAAATTTCAATTCCAAATCTGTTCTGCATTGTCTGTGTGATAACTATGCTGTATCAATTACTGACAGTGCCTCTAGGCTGGGATGGAACAAAATCTGGTCATGTTGATTCTGTTCCAACTCATTGACCTGTGATTCCTGAAAAGTACTTTTTCAATAATTGAAAACCGAATGCAGGAAGATTATGGGTGACACCATGCTGGATGGGAGGATGACCTTGTGAGGATGATGCAGAGATATTTCTGGATTTGGACAAGTTGCATGAGTGGGTAAATGCTTGGCAGATGAAGTCTCATCTGAGGTTATACACATTGATAGCAAAAAAACAAGGTTGATTAACATCTGAATGGAGATAAATTGGGAAACTGAGAGGAGCAATGAGAACTCCTCCTTTGTACACCTACCACTTTTTAAAGGAAGCAAGCAGGTGGTGAGGAAGGCAAATGGTGTTCAGAAATTGGAAGTAAAGTGCAGGGAATGTCATGCTGCAATTGTAAAGGGCCTTGGTGAGAGAACACCTGGAGTATTGTGATGTTTTGGTTTCCTTAGATGAAGAAGATTGCTCTGATTGTAGAGGATTACCATACTGATAACTGGGATTGCAGGACCAGTTACTTCTGTATTCACTGGAATTTAGAAGAATAGTTGTGTGGGAGGAGTGGCTCTCACAGAAATTTATAAACTTCCAAGAGGGCCAATAGGATACATATTTGTGGTTTTTGAGAACATTTGGAGCTCAGGTTGTAAGTTTGCTCACTGAGCTGGTCAATGTTTCTTTCAGACATTTCATCATCATGCTAGGTGACATCATTGAGCCACCATTGAAGTGCTGATGTTCTGTCCTGCTTTCTATTTATGTCTTGGTCTGTTGTGGTGGGTTATATCACTTCGGCCTCTTCTTCTGAGAGGTTGGTAAATGTGTTTGTTCATGGAGTTTTGGTTTGAATGCCAGGCCCCGAGGAATTCTGCCTGTACCAGGACGGTTGTATTGTCCCAGTCGAACTGGTGTCCCTCTTCATCGGTGTGTAAGGATAGTCATGGTTGGTCATGTCATTTGGTGACTATCACCCACCACAATAGACTAAGACACAAATAGAAAGTAGGACAGAACACCAGCGCTTCAATAGAGGCTCACTGATGTTACTTGGCATAACGGCGAAGAGAACAAATCTATCGGCTCCAAGAGCAAACTTACAAACGAGATAAACATAGGCAGGATATCCCCTGTCAGGTGCTTAGGACGGAAGTAAAAATGTTCTTCACAGAGACTGGTGAGCCTGAGGAAAAGTGGTTGAGGCCAATGCATGTAAGTTCACATCTTTTGAGGGCACTTCTATAAAGGCTATAATGTGGCTCATCTGGTCTCAGTGCAGAAGAAGCTGAAAATGATCATTCAGTACAGCAGATTACTTTGAAAGAATAGAGCATTGTGGAAAGGAAGGAGCTAAAGTACAAATGTTGAATGTGCTTGCATTGCAAGTCACGCAAATAGCGAAGAGGCAAATGTTTTATAGTGACAACATGCTAGTTGTGGTAGAAATGGTAAAGAATGATTTGTTAAATTTGGAAGCAGGAATGTAGAGTGTAAATGCAACAGGAATGCCATTATCCTGGATGAAGGGGTGAATAGAATAATGTAAGATGGGATGGAGAGCATTGGGGGAGTTCTTGGTTGAAAGCTCTACTGTGGATGGTTATATTGTCTGAAGATACAACCAAGGTGGAGAAACTGGAGGAATGAAATTAAATCTTTAAAGTATGGTGTAAGGATGTGCTTATGGAAGTAAATGTGTTTATCATCAACTTTAGTTGATAGCCTATTCCCAAGAAGGGGATAATTGAGTGAAGGGGAAAGTCTGAAATGGACAGTTGCACGTTAGAAATGGGTTGAAGTTAGAAATAAAGTTGAGCAGTGTTTTCAGTGTGAGAGTAGGCACTGACTTATTAGTACATCAGAAATAAAGTGAGCGAACAAGTAAAGGACTGGAACAAAGTGGGCAGGCAGGAAAGTCTTGAGCAGCATTACGTTGTGTTCTGATATTCTGGCACCATAATGAAGAGGCACCTAAACCGGTACTAATTTCCTGCAAACCACCTTTCTCCAGTTAGTCTGCCTCCCTTGGCCAGACACACTACCTCCCCTCCCTAAACAGACTTCCAGCTTTGTCCAGGGTGACCTTTTTATAGAGGTTTATGAAATCATGAGGGGCATGGACAGGGTAAATAGACAAGGTCTTTTCTTAAGGTAGGGGAGTTCAAAACTAGCGGGCATAGGTCTAGGATGACAGGGAAAGGTTTAAAAGGGACCTAACGGATAACATTTTCATGAAAAGAATGGTGTGTGTATGTGTATGGAATGAGTTGTTGCCAGAGGAAATGCTGGCGTCTGGGACAACTCCAACATATAAAGGGCGTCTGGATGGGTATGTGAGTAGGAAGGGTTTAGAGGGATTGGGATATCTGGTTGGCATGGACCGGTTGGACCAAAGTGTTTTCATGCTGTACATCTGACTCTTTTTCTAAATCCTTGACTGCTCATTACATTTCAACCTCCCTTCCTCTGCACTGTGCTGCCACTTGATCTCAATTATTGTGTATCCCCACAAGGAGGTTGGAGCAGTAGCTATTTCAAAACCCAGCAACAATAGTACATTATCTGCTGTAACCCTGTATGTGCAGTCAGGAGTCTGAAAGCATGTATTGTTCACTCTCAGAATGTAATTGAGATGGAAATTAATTGTGGTTGAATTAATAACGAACATGTATGAAATGGTAGTGTGGTTAATGTGGTAGGCATCACAGGGACGTGGTTGCATGGGGTTCAGAACTGGCAGTTAAACGTCCAGGGATTTACAACTTATCAAAAAGATAGGGAAGTAGGCAGAGGGGGTGGGGTTGTCTTGTTAGTTAAGAATGAAATTAAATCTATGGTACTGAATGGCATAGGGTCAGATGATGTGGGGTCTGTGTGGGTGGAGTTGAGGAACCACAAAGGCAAAAAAAAATCATCATTAGAGCTATGTACAGCCCTCCTAACAGTGGTCAGGACCAGGAGCGCAAGATGTACGAAGCAATAGATACAGCATGTCCGAAAGGCAAGGCCCCACTGATTATGGGGACTTCAATATGCAGGTGGACTGGGTGAGTAATGTTGCCTGTGGATTCATGGAATGCTTACAGTGATGGCTTTTTGGAGCAGCTTGTGATAGAGTCCACAAGGGAGCAGGCTATTCTGGACTTTTTTTAGATCAGATTACTTAGTGTGAAAGCAGGCTCTTTGGCCTAACAAGTCCACACCGAAGCGCAACCCACCCAGACCCATTCCCCTACATTTATCCCTTCACCTGACACTACGGGCAATTTAGCCTGGCCAATTCACCTAACCTGCACATTTTTGGATTGTGGGAGGAAACCCACGCAGACACTGGGAGAATGTGCAAACTCCACACAGTCGCCTGAGGCGGGAATTGAACCCAGGTCTCTGGCGCTGTGAGGCAGCAGTGCTAACCACTGTGCCACCATGCTGCTCACTAAGAGCTATGTAATGAGCCAGATTTTACAAAAGATTTTAAAGTAAAGGAACACTCAGGAGGCAGCAATCATAATATGGTAGAGTTGAGTCTGTAGTTTGAAAGTGAGAAGACAAAATCTGATGTAATGGTGTTACGGTTAAATCAAGGTAATTACAGGGGCACGAGAGAGGAACTGACTAAAATTGACAAAGCCTAGCAGGGAAGACAGAGCAATAACAGCAGGCGTTTCTGGGTGTAATTGAGGACACACTACAGAGATACATCCCAAAGAAAAAAAGACTACCCGGGGAGGGGTTAGACCGCCATGGCTGGCAAAGGAAGTCACGAAATGTATCATAGAAAAAGAGCCTTTTAAAGTGGTCAAGAGCATGGGATAATAGAAGGTGAATGTTATTTGAATGGACAAAGATTGCAGAAAGCTACAGAACAAGGATTTGGGAGTCCTCACCCATGAATCACAAAAAGCCAGCATCAGGCTTCAATGGATAATAGGGAATGCAAATTGAATTGTTGGTCTTTATTTGAAAGAAATGAAGCAGATAGGACAGTTTGGCTGAAACTACACTAGGCATTAGCCAGCCTACAGCTGGAATACTGTAAAGTTGTGGTCCTATTACCTACCACCATTAGGGCAGTCCAGAGAAAATTTCATAAGGCTGATATCAGGTGTGCAAGGATTTACAACAATTGGTGAAGTTGATTGGGCCTGTACCCATTAGGTTGTAGAAGAGTGAAAGGTGACAATATTGAAACATACAAAATACTTAGAAGTCTAGACAGAATAGATAAGGATAAGTTGTTTCCCTTGGGGGTGAGTCCAGGACCAGATGAAATCGCTGGTTTGAGACCAGGACCATTGTCTCAAATGTACAAGACTAATGATGAGGATTTTCTTTTGAGTCATTGAGATGTACAGCATGGAAACAGACCCTTCAGTCCAACTCGTACATGCTGACCTGATATCCTAAATTAGTCTAGTCCCATTTGCCTGCATTTGGCCCATATCCCTCTAAATCCTTCCTATTCATATACCTATCCGGATGCTTTTTCAATGGTGTAATTGTACCAGCCTCCATCGCTTCCTCAGGCAGTTTATTCTATACATGCACCATCCTGTGTGAAAAAGTTGCCCCTTGGGTCCCTTTTTAAATCTTTACCCTTTCACCCTAAACCATGCCCTCTAGTTCTAGACTTTCCCATACCAGGGGGAAAAACCTTATCTATGCCTCTCATTATTTTATAAACCTCTATACGGTCACCTCCTCTGCTTCTGACACTTTTTTTAAAAAAAAAGTGTTGTGAATCTGTGGGATTCTTTACCACAGTGGACTGTTGAGGTTGAATTATGAAGTGATCATTTACTTAAGGCTGAGTTCGATTTTTAATCTGTTATGGAGTTAAGCATTATAAGGAAAAGACAGGAAGGTGGAGTTGAGGATAGTCAGATTAGCCATGATGGCTGAGTGCTCTACTTCAGCTCAGAGGATCCTATAAATCAACCTGTCTTAAAGTCCCAAGAACTTCATATTGTAAACTTCATCCCACTGTTGGGTATATGATGATTTTTTTTGCCTCTTGGGTAATTAGGTTCTTCCATATGTCTTAATTCCTGATGCTGGGTGCAGCATCAGATTCCACCCAGTGAGTAGGAATTGCAATTGATTTTCACAACCCTACCACCCCCAACTCTCAGATGGCCTTGATGTGCCAATTTGAGACACATGAATTGCTGACGTAATTAGATACCTGATCCAGAATCCAGCAATTGAAACTAGGCTAACAATCTCCCATTGTTGCTCTTGGTCTTGTTTTCAGAAATTCCATAAACAAACCTTACCATAATGGTGGTGATAGGAGAGTGAGGAGGTGGGGAAACAACAAGAATTTTTCTCTTGAGTTTGAGGACGTGAAAACAATCAGATATTCCCACTCTTAATCCATTCTGAGATCAGCCAGTTCAGAAAAATAATAAAGAATCTGGAGTCTTGCTGTTAGTACCATAATGTGTATGCAGTATGTATGGAAGTTTACACTGATAAGATGCTGAAACTAAAAGAAGTTAGTGAAGTGAGTATTGAGTAATGAAGTATTTGTGGTGGGAGAAAATAACTGACAGCTACGTGTTGCTGAAATGTGCAAACTGTAGCTTCAAACAGCAAGTTTGTACTTTGGACATATAAACTCTGATGATAAATATACTAAACACTTCAACATTAACAACCTTTTGTCAAACAGATGGTTTACAAATAACCATATAAATATAACATGGAAGCACAAGAACTTAGACCACTACTTAAAATAGCAAAGTTATTTGTCCTCCACATAAATGCTAACTAGCCTGTCAATAAAAATGGTTCAAAGGTAGTTATAGAATATTGTCTCTGTGGAAATCTTTCTCATAGACAACCTTGCAAGAGTCATGTAATCATCCTCCCTCTCAATAAATATTGTTTCAAACCTTCATTTTATTTTGACCTTTGTTCCCAAACTCAATATTCATATCTCATTGAAACTTTCCACCCACAAAACATTTTCCTAATTTTGAATATTTACATTTTTCATATTCTAGGCAAATAATTTGAAAGATCGTTCAAAATATTACTTCGCTTATAGTTTTCAGCTCAAAAATGCCTTTATCAGCTGAGGCTATTCCTTTCCATACTGAGCAATGTCTTTATCATTGTTCAGTTTAGCTGCATTGGTTTCCTCTTTATGGAAACAATCCAGGTTTCAAAGATTACTTGCCCCTTAGGAGAAAGTGATGACTGCAGATGCTGGAGATCAGAGCTGAAAAATGTGTTGCTGGAAAAGCGCAGCAGGTCAGGCACCATCCAAGGAGCAGACGATATGACGTTTCAGGCATAAGCCCTTCAGGCTTCTGCCTGAAACATCAATTCTCCTTCTCCTTTGATGCTGCCTGACCTGCTGCGCTTTTCCAGCAACACATTTTTCAGCTTTTACTTGCCCCTTAAATAATTCCTTCCTGATAAAATATCAAAATAAAGTCTGCATTTTAACACTGCAAATGAGGAGCAGAAGGAAATAAGCCCTTTGGGCCTGCTTAACTAGTCAATATGATCATGGCTGATCATCAACTTAGTACCATATTTCCCATACCATTTGATCCCTTTAGCACTACATATACATATATATAGCTCTACATATATAAATATTATAACTCCTTGAAATCATTCAATGCTTTGGCCTTAACTTTTTTCCATGGAAGAAAATTCCATATATTCACCACTCGAGGTGAAGAAATTCTTGTCATCTCAGACCTGAATGGCCTATCTTTAAACTGTGACCCTGGTTATGGACACCCCGGTCATTTGGACCATCCTTCCTGCACTTACCCTGTCAAGATTGTTTAGATTTTTCTTTATAAATTTCCACGAGTTCCCCATTCCCCTCACTTTTATAAACTCCTGTCAGTATAGTCCCAACTGATCCAGTCTCTCTTTAAATCTCAGTCCTGCCATCCCAAGAATCATTCTGGCAAATCTTCATTGTACTCCTTTGTAGGCAGAACCCCTTTTTTCAGATAAGGAGACTAAAACTACACATAGTGCCCCAGATATGATTTCATCAAGGCCTGTGTAATTGCAGCAAGTCATGCCTGCCCCTGTACTCAGATTCTCTCACTATGAAGACCAACATCCAATTGCCTTCTTCACTACCTGCTGTAGCTGTATGACTACTTTCAGCGATTGTTGTACAAACAGTCTTTCACTGTTCAGATAATAATCTGTCTTCCTGTCATTGCTACCATTGTGGATAACCGGATATTTATCCCCATTGTACCTTGCACTGTATGCACTTGCCCACTCAATCAACTTACCCAATCACACCAAAACATCTCTGCAATAGCTGTGTTCCTGGTTCTGATTGCCAGGCAGTCCCACTAGTCACCTACCATCTGGGAAAAATAATGTTTATTCCTACTCTTTGTTTTCCATCTGCCAGCCAGTTCATTTCAGCACACTACCTCCACTGCCCTCTTGTTTAATTTTACATAGTTAAGTACTCTATTGCTGATTTTAACTGATCTCATTGAAAAGCAAGGAAATATAGTTCATGCACAAACTGGGAAAATGATCTATTATTGGATCTTTCCCACTCAGTGTGATTATTTTATAGAACAGACTTGAAATGGAACTCTTTGACAATAAAACTCAGCAAACCCATTTTCAGGACAACTCTGGAAAAGACATAGCATTCTCCATGACCTATCACTATTGTGGATGTAAAGGAGGACAGTGGGAAAGCAAAGAACAATGGGCAAAAGATGACAGCCAATTAAGTTCTTCATTCCACAAAGTCTGTGTGCAGTAAGATGAGAGATATGTGGCATCATGATATTTCACCCTCGTAAATCCCAAACTATGTCGTCAATTAGTTCTCTTTCAAAACCTGAGGCAGTCTATAATCAAAAATTTAATAAACAAATATGGCAATTTTCATCACATGATAAATCAATATGGTAAAGTTTTCAAACACGTATTTAACAGAAAACAAGAATTACAGAATTGAGGTGGATATATATTGAATATATATAAATTACTACATAGTCTTTTACTATCATGGGTAAAAGAAAATTAGCTTAGCCAGCCCTGTACAAACCGATTTGGTATACTCTGTTAGTTTTAAACTCGATGGCCTGGAATTTGTGACAGTAATTACAGTGAGGCTTGCAGCCACAGGGTACAGTATTAAGAAGTGAACCAGAAAGGAGCTATCAGAATTCACACACACAATTAAAACGGGAAATCAGAAAATTGCGGCCTGATATCACAGCTCCTTCAGAGGTTCCAGTAAACTAGCTTCCCAACAAAAGATTCAACATTTCAACACATTGCTGTATTTAAAATGTCTGAGCTTGACCAAGTATAATGTAAGTTTTGATAATGAATTAATTTTTAATTATCTCCAAACAATCTCTCAGCTTCAAGCACTGAAAATTTGCTTTTACAAAAATGGGATCTCTTTCTTTCAGATTTTAGCTCCCTTTGGTGGTTAAAAGTAAATTAAAATACATTTACAATTCTTTCCCACTCTTTTATTGATCTCATTTCATTCCTTTCACTGTATTTCACTTCCCAAGTGTGATTTAATAGTTAAATAAGTTTTCTAATTTACTCTTTCTGCATGAAGACTCTGCAGGAACAAGTGGGGGGCAATGGGGGAGGGGCGCGGTGCAGCAGTGGTGGTAGAGTCAGATTTTAACATTTTGATCAGGAGCTGTACGGTGAAAGTGAAATCTGGAAGTCTGCTTTCTCCTGCATTGTGTAGAATTTAACTTTGGCTTCCAGCAGCACGGCCCCAGGTCAGTTTTACTGCCAATCCTTGGGGATGAGAGGGATTCAATCCAAGGAGGGTACAGGTTTGATCACAGTGTGTGTGATGGGAGATCAGTAGCCTAAGGAATTGGATGCTAATGGGAATGCTCCACCTGGGGTGAGGAGCCCCTATTTGGGAGTTAGTGTCTAGTCTGGTAGGAATAGACTGTAATACCAGGCCAGAGGAATTGGAGATTCAGAATCTGAAGAATTGGTCCTGATTTGGAGATGTTAGTGTTGGACTGGCATTTACAAAGTTAAAAATCAGGTTATAGTTCAACAGCTTTAACTGATGAAGGAGCAGTGCTCCAAAAGCTAGTGCTTCCAAATAAACCGGTTGGACTATAACCTGGTGTTGTGTGATTTTTAACTTTGAAGAATTGGTGATTGGGTAGTGTAGGTTTGAAGGTTTGGGAATGGACAAGTACTTGGACACTGCAGCGAATTATATTATGGGTCTTAAAGACAGCTCAGAATCCTTTAGAGGTGGTTGGAGGATGTAGGGTCTTCTAGACTTTGACAAGGCAGAAACTCAATTCAGCAGGAAACATTTACCTCTTGGATCCAGTGGATCTCAACTTACTAGATTGGTCATTTAGATTTAATTGGAGCGACTCTATAATATTATTAACATCTCCTCTCCTGGGGCAGTTGGCTGCACTTCCCTGCTATCTCACTTCTGTTGAATCTGAAGGTGAATGGATTGGATTTGGAATTCAGATTTTCAATGTTGCAACTTCCCACCTGACCTAAACTTTCTTATTTTGGAATTAAAAATCTACCTGCAGTAAGGATTCATCAGTTAGGATTCTTTGATCAGGTTGAGTTTGTTTGCACTGTTCATGCAGATTCCAAATCCCTTAGAGGGAACCGCATAGAAATAGGGAACTGCACAGAACAGCTACCATTGGTTGCCAAGAAAATACTCATGAAGGGTCTGAGGATAGCTGTGATTACAATGAAGAGTGAATGGCATGCATTTGTCACTGACTACAAAATCCAGGCCAATAGGGGAGAATGAAAAAGGAACTGCCATTTTCCTGCCAAAGTTTCTGTCCCTTTTCACTCCTAACATTTCTACCTCTTCCCTTTAACACCCTGCTGCAGGTTCATCAAAATTCAGCCACATTATCAGATATCCTGTCCTCATGCATCGATGAGCCAGCTGTAAGAAACATGCTTGATGTTGACAGCTATTCAAGAAATGAGGCTCAGACATAAAAATAGCTCCAACTGCATGCCAACTATATCAGATAGAAGAATTTATGCACTACCCACCAATTACTGCTACACACTACATATCAACCCATGATGTTCTATGATTGTCTATTGTGTAGTCCATTCTTTATTAGCCAAGCAATTTGTTTTTAGAAAGGTATCTACTTAACAATTAATAAAATATGCAGCTTATGTTGTGTGAAATATAATGACTCAATTCAAGGAATGAAATATTGCAAGCAAGGTGCAAACAACATTGTGCTACTCACTTTTCTGCCTCGATATTTGAAATGAAATCAATACATACAAGAAAGAATGATTTACAATGGCCAGTCTTGTTGTTCCTGACAGTTAATGACAAATGTAGTAAAGGTTAGTTGAAAGATAATAGCTGCTTAAAACTAATGTCACGTTGTTCTAAAAGCCAGCAAGCTGCAGAGTCCCAAAATGTAAGCCATAAATTCTAAGTGAGCTAACTTTGCAAAAACATTATAAAAAAAGGATGTCTGGGTTAAGTGTGGTACATTGTAAAGAAAAGACCTAAACACCCGATGTTGTCAATTAATTCTTCCACCATTTGTTTCTCTAAATCATTTCAAACTGAGATTTTTCACTGCTTCTCTGTCTACTTGAAGGTGTCAGAAAAGGAGGAATTTGATCATTTAGATGAAAGCAAAATACCAGAGATGCTGGAAATTTGAAACAAACACAAAGTGCTGCTGAAACTCAACAGATCTGGAGCATTTTTGGAGAGAGAAACAGAATTAATATTTCATGTCTAATACAAATCTTTGGTCAGAAAGCAAGGCCCTACCAATTGGTGTCCAGCAAACCCAGTTGAAGGTTCACTGTCTGGAAACTGAGTCGGATTTGGCTACAATCCCCTGGGTTTAAATAGTGAGCTGTGAATCTCACTAAAGAGTGGCATTTGCCTTATCTCCTTGAATTTACATCTCATTAGCTAATCTCACCTCGTTTCTATGCATCCCCCAATTGTCCTCTTCTTTCCCTCGAAACTAGATGGTGCCAATTGCTGACATGAAAGTCAGAGCAGATACCTGATGGCAGCAGCACACTGCTTGCTTCTCCATGTTTTCGTCCAACTCTAGCTTCACAACAGTATCCCAGCTTGCTCCTGAATCACTGTGCTCTTTGTGCAAGAGGCTATCACCAAACCACCACATTATCATAAAAACTAAAAGAACTGCAGATACTGTAAATCAGAAACAAAACAGAAGTTGTTGAAAAAGCTCAGCAGGTCTGGCAGCATCTGTGAAATCAGAGTTAACATTTTGGGTCCAGTGACACTTCCTCAGAACATTATCATGGCTTTCAGATCAATTCAAAATTCACTTCAACCCTACGGGAGTTCCCATTAGCGTGCAGACATTTATGATATGCCTACTCTTGCCAGGTCATTTGCTGACAGGGACACACATACATCTTGTATCTATACAGGATGCATCTTACAGCTCTTAACTTATTACTTAGTGCCCACTCATTTGCACTTACTCAAAGGCTGCCAGCCTCAGTGGCCCAGTGGAAGTGCTGGTGTTGAACTGGAGTGAACAAGATTATAGTTTATTTCAAATCACAAGCTTTCAGAGTGCTGCTCCTTTGTCAGGTGAAGTGAAGAGTGCACCAATTTGGGGGACCAAAAGATCACACAAATGGTGTAAGTGGAGTGTCAACCAGCCGAATAATAGGTCTCAGCTGGTGATTAAGAGTGTCAGATCGTGCAGACGGCCTCAGTGGCAAGCATTGGCTCTCTTGCACAGAGGGAGCAGTTAGCTTGATACAGTTTGGAACACTGAACAGGTCAGAACTAGTCATGTCACTGCACCACATTGTGCTACAACAATGTCACACCAATGGCATGTGCTAGCAGCTTACACAGCAAACCCCACTGCACATGTTTCAAACAAATAGGATTCTAGGTAATCCAAGATAGAGGACGGGAAAAAATTGTGGCTGAAAGAGCTCCTGCTTTTTTGAGATATTTTAGTTGTTGGAGTTGATTTCCTTGAATTCCAGGAATAACAATTACTGTTTTATAATATGTTGTTGCATTGTTTTGGAACTTTGGGGGAAAAAGATCAAAACAATGGCACATTTAAAAGGAGGATGTCAGACAAAGGTATGAGCATGGTCAGAGAAAGAAACCTATTCTGCTGTCTGACACAACAGTGAATCTGCACAGTTACAGCCTTTGCTGTTTGCGTTCAAATATCTCTGGACATTGAAGTGCATCTAGGAAAAGTTAACAACAGCACAGTTCACAGCTGACCTTAGAAGAACCTGTGTGGGAGAGCTCACAACCACAGGACCAAATAAGTGCATAGTTTTTCAGTGTAACCTTGCTGTAAATCTACAATAGTGAGTACAGTCGGTTACTTTTTTTTGAGATCTGTCGCTTGATTACATTTTAAAAATATAAACCATAAGTACAAAATTAGCCTGGAGCAGTATTTTTCAAGCAATAAGACTGTGGGTCTGAAAATTGTGAAGGAGCAATGATTGCTCTTCCTGTTGGATGTGGGAGTTTAAGGAAAGTTTCCATGTTATTGATGATTATGTCTGGAGGAAGTGTCATTGGTTGAGAATCCCATCAGATCACTTGGATAGGCTGGAGCAGCAGTTAGAGGCAATAAGGAATTTACAGGAGATGGGGGTGTGACAGATGGCAATTTAGGAAGGGAGAAAAGCCATAGATACAGTCAGATAGAAGAGGGAGGCAGGTAGTGCAGGAGTCTCCTTTGGTTATCCTTATCTCAAACAAGTATGCTGTTTTGGAAAATGTAGGGGTGGGCTCTCAGGAGAACGTAGCATGAACAGCCAGGTTTCTAGTACTGAGACTGGCTCTAATGTAGTCAGGTTCAAAGCAATTGATTATGATAGGAGATTCTCCAGTCAGAGGCACAGACAGGCATTTCTGCAGTCAGCAGTGAGAGATCAGAACAGTATGTTGCCTCCCTGGTGCTAGGATGAAGGATATCTCAGAGACAGTGCGGATGTTCTCAAATGAGAGAGGGACCAGCAGGAGGTTATTGTACACATTGGAACTACTGACATAAGAGGGAAAAGAATGAGATTCTGAAGGGAGAATATAGCAAGTTAGGCAGGAATTTAACAAGGAAGTCCTCGAGGGTGGTAGTATCTGGATTACTTTCAGAGCTATGAGCTAATGAGAGTAGGAATAGGAGGAAAGAACAGATGAATGTGTGGCTGAGGAAATGGTGCAGGGAGACGGGTTCACATTTTTGGATCATTGGTATGTCTTCTGGTAGCAATGACCTGTTTAAGAAGGGTGGATTGTACCTGAATTGGAAGGGGACTAATATACTGGCAGGGAGATTTGCTAGAGCTGCTCAGGAGGATTTAAACT
Source organism: Chiloscyllium punctatum (assembly GCF_047496795.1). Lineage (NCBI taxonomy): Eukaryota > Metazoa > Chordata > Chondrichthyes > Orectolobiformes > Hemiscylliidae > Chiloscyllium > Chiloscyllium punctatum. Next base: position 39,971,099 of record NC_092744.1, read on the forward strand.
AGTAAGATGGGGGGCTGGGATTCAGGGAGATAGCGTGGAAAGAGATCAATCTGAGACTCATACAGTTGAGAAGAGAGTCAAATAGTCAGGGCAGGCAGGGACAAAGCAGAGAACAAGGTAGGACTTATAAACTGCATTTATTTCAATGCAAGAGGCTTAACAGGTAAGGCAGATGAACTCAGGGCATGGTTAGGAACATGGGACTGGGATATCATAGTAATTTCAGAAACATGGCTCAGGGATGGACAGGACTGGTAGCTTAATGTTCCAGGATACAAATTATATAAGAAGGATAGAAAAGGGGGCATCACAGGGTGATTATTATAGTAGGGGATTTTAACTTTCCAAACATAAACTCAAGCTGCCATAGTGTTAAGTGTTTAGATGGAGAGGAATTTGCTAAGTGTGTAGAAGAAAATTTTCTGATTCAGTATTTGGATGTACCTACTAGAGAAGGTGCAAAACTTGACCTACACTTGAGAAATAAGGCAGAGACAGTAACTGAGATATCAGTGGGGGGGCACTTTGGGGACAGCAGCCATAATTCTATTAAGTTTTAAAATAGTGATGGAAAGGGATAGACTGAACCTAAAGTTGAAGTTCTAAATTGGAGGAAGGCGAATTTTGATGGTATTTGACAAGAACTTTCATAAGTTGATTGGGGGTGGATGTTCACAGGTAAAGGGACAGCCTGGAAAAAGGGAAGCCATCAAAAAATGGGATAACAAGAGTCCAGAGACAGTATGTTCCTGTTAGGGTGAAAGACAAGGTTGCTAGGTATAGGGAATGCTGGATGATGAGAGAAATTGAGGTTTTGATTAAGAAAAAGAAGGAAGCATATGTCAGGTAGAGACAGGAGCGATCGAGTGAATCCTATCCTTAGAAGAGTATAAAGGCAGTAGGAGTATACTTAAGAGGGAAATCAGGAGGGCAAAAAGGGGACATGAGATAGCTTTGGCAAATAGGGTTAAGGAGAATCCATAGGGTTTTTATAAATACATTAAAGACAAAAGGGTAACTAGGGAGAGAATAGGACCCCTCAAAGATCAGCAAGGTAGCCTTTGTGTGGAGCTGCAGGAGATGGGGGAGATACCAAACAAGTATTTTGCCTCAGTGTTTACTGTGAAGAAGGACATGGAAGATAGAGAATGTGGGGAAATAGATGGTGACATCTTGAAAAATATCCATATTACAGAGGAGGAAGTGCTGGATGTCTTGAACGCAAAAAGGTGGATAAATCCCCGGAACCTGATCAGGTATATCCAAGAACGCTAGGGGAGTGATTGCTGGGCCTCTTGCTGAGATATTAGTATCATCGATAGTCACAGGTGAGGTGCCAGAGGTCTAGAGGTTGGCCAATGTAGTGTCACTCTTTAAGAAGGGTGGTAAGGACAAGCCAGGGAACTGTAGACTGGTAAGCCTGACATTGGTGGGGGGCAAGTTGTTGGAGGGAGCCCTGAGGGACAGGATTTACATGTATTTCGATAAACAAGGATTGATTATGGATAGTCAACATGGCTTTGTGCGTGAGAAATCATGTCTCACTAAATTGATTGAGATTTTTAAAGAAGCTTTAAAGAGGATTGATGAGGACAGAGCGGTAGATATGATCTATATGGACTTCAGTAAGGCATTCAACAAGGTTCCCTATGGGAGACTGGGTTAGCAAGGTTAGATCTCATGGAATACAGGGACAACTAACCATTTGGATACAGAACTGACTCAAAGGTAGAAGACAGAGGGTGGTGGTGGAGGGTTGTTTTTCAGAATGGAGGCTTGTGACCAGTGGAGTGCCACAAGGATCAGTCCTGGGCCCACTACTTTTCATCATTTATATAATTGTTTTGAATGCGATCATAAGAGGTATAGTTAGTAAGTTTGCTGATGACACCAAAATTTGAGATGTAGTGGACAGCGAAGAAGGTTACCTTGGATTACAACGGGATCTTGATCAGATAGGCCAATGAGCTGAAGAATGGCAGATGGAGTTTAATTTAGATGAATGTGAGATATTACATTTTGGAAAAGCAAATCTTAGCAGGACATAGACGTAATAGTAAGGACCTAGGGAGTGTTGCTGAACAAAGAGACCTTGGAGTGCAAGTTCATAGCTCCTTGAAAGTAGAGTCGCAGGCAGATAGAATAGTGAAGGCAGTGTTTGGTATGCTTTCGTTTATTGGTCAGAGTATTGTGTAAAGAATTGGGAGGTCATGTGGCTGTACAGAACACTGGGTAGGCCACTGTTGAAATATTGTGTGCAATTTTGGTTTCCTTCCTATTGGAAAGATGAGTGTGAAACTTGAAAGGGTTCAGAAAAGATTTATAAGGATGTTGCCAGGGTTGGAGGATTTGAGTTATAGGGAGAGATTGAATAGGCTGGGGCTGTTTTCCCTGGAGCGTCGGAGGCTGAGGGTTACCTTATAGAGGTTTATAAAATCATGAGGGGCATGGATAGGATAAAGAGACAAAGTCTTTTCTATAGGGTGGGGAAGTCTAGAACTAGATTGCATAGGTTTAGGGGAACAATATAAAAGAGACCTAAGGGGCAAGTTTTTCACGCAGAGGGTGGTACATGTTTGGTATGAGCTGCCAGAGGAAGTGGTGGAGGCTAGTACAATTGCAACATTTAAAAGTCATCTGGATGGGTATATGAATAAGAAGGGTTTGGAGGGATATGGGCCAGGTGCTGGCAAGTGGAACTAGATTTTTAGATTAGATTAGATTACTTACTTACAGTGTGGAAACAGGCCCTTCGGCCCAACAATTCCACACCGCCCCGCCGAAGCGTAACCCACCCATACCCCTACATCTACATCTACCCCTTACCTAACACTACGGGCAATTTAGCATGGCCAATTCACCTGACCTGCACATCTTTGGACTGTGGGAGGAAACCGGAGCACCCGGAGGAAACCCACGCAGACACGGGGAGAACGTGCAAACTCCACACAGTCAGTCGCCTGAGGCAGGAATTGAACCCGGGTCTCCGGCGCTGCGAGGCAGTAGTGCTAACCACTGTGCCACCGTGCCGCCCATGAATTAGGTTGGGTTGGGTTATCTGATCGGCATGGATGAGTTTGACCGAAGGGTCTATTTCCGTGCTGTACATCTCAGTGGTTAGCACTGCTGCCTCAGAGCACCAGGGACTGGGTTCAATTCCAGCCTTGGGCAACTGTCTGTGTGGAGTTTGCACATTCTCCCATGTCTGCGTGGGTTTCCATCGAGTGCTCCGATTTCCTCCCACAGTCCAAAAGCATGTGCATGTTAGGTGAACTGGCCATGCTAAATTGCCCATAGTGTTCAGGGAAATGTAGGTAGGTGCATTAGTCAGGGGTAAATATAGGGAAGGGGAATGTGTCTGGGTGGATTACTCTTCGGAGGGTTGGTGTGGACTTGTTGGGCTGAAGGGCCTGTTTCCATACTATTGGGATTCTATGATTCTATGACTTCGATCATATCATCCCTTAACCTTCTAAATTGCAGAGAAATGGAGGATAATAGGAAGACAGAAGTTATTAGAAAGGATTCTGAGGGTCAGAATATATCTGTAACTGACGAGACAGAGATTAATCAAAGATAGCATAGATTAGTTAAAGGAAAGTTATGTTTGACAAATTTGATTGAATTTTTTGAGGTAACTAGGAGCATGAGTGAGGGTAACACATTTCATTTGGTCTACCTGGACTTTAGCATAGCGTTTGATAAACCCCTCATGGTAGACCTGTCAAGAAGGTAGGAGCCCATGGGATGCAAGACAAAATGACGCATTGATCCAAAATTAGCTGAGAGGCAGGAAGCAGAGTGTGATGGTAGAAGAATGTTTCTGTGGCTGAATTTCCGTTTCCGGTGGAGTTCTGCAAAGCTTAATGCTGGCCCCCTTGCTGTTGATGGCGTACATTAACGAGTTGGACCTAAATGTAGAGGAACGATCAAGAAGTTTGCAGATGAATCAGAAGTTGGTAGGGTAGCAAAGTGAGGAAGACAGTTGTAAACTGTGGGACGATATTGAGATACTGCTCATGTGACTAAAGCAGGGGCAAGTGGACTATCTAAAGGATGCATGTGAGTACAGAGACCTGAGTGCATATGTACACACAAGTCATAAATACTACAAAACACTTTACTACCAGACCAGAGTCTGTATCAACTGTCTGCTTTTAAAGTTAGAGAAAAAATATCATAGCCACAGAATTTTCACAAACACCACCACTAATGTAATTTCCTTGTCCTTTCTCTCAAGGGAAGTATTTTGCTTGAATCTGCCTGATGTTCACCTAACCATTTTTATCAATGTTGAGATTTCATACCACCCAATTATGCAGCTATGCCCAACTTTTTAAGTGTAAGTGACTCAGGTTTAATGGAAACATTTTTCCAATGTTCCACATAGCATTTGAGTGCCAACCATCATTTAGTCATATTAATCTGTTACAGCAGCACTGTTGTTCCCATCCCCATAAAGAAAGTCAAACATCAATATCCCACAATAAGTTTACTTATTGAAATACGATTATCTATTAACACCAGCTGGATGATGTCAAGGTATTGTTGATAGATTTTTGTAGGTCACCAAAAATGTGGATGACAGATTGCAGCATTGACCAACATTTTATAGATGACTAACAGAATAAACCCCTTTGTATACCAACCGAAACTATTAGTAATATTACCCAGATACATTTCAAGAGGAGAAATTAGGTCATTATATCAGTAATTTTACTGACAAAACTTTACTACAAACAGAGAACAACAAAATATAGTAAATTCTTGTTCCAGCTGTGCACAATGCCACTACACACTTTCCTGTGTCTCTACAATCAAAGGACTGTCTCCTATCTGCTCATGTGCCTTAAGATACTATCTCTCTAAGTCCCTCTCCAATTTTCTCAGCCTCTCTGCCTTCATTTCCTGTTCTAAGATCCTCCTTAAAACCTACATCTCTCACTAAGATTTCTATAATGTCTGATTATATCACCTCTGGCTTAGCTCCCCCCCCACCCCCCTCCCCCCTCACCTTCCATTACATAGATACGTAGAATCATTGCAACATGGAAAAGACCATTCAGCCTTTTGAGTCCATGCCAGCTCTCTTAGCTAGTCATGGACTTCCAAACATTTCTCCTGGTGCAGCAATCTTTTTTTCCCCTTAAAGTTTGGAAAATCATAATTAATTTTACCTCACTACACTTCCAGGCAGTACATTCTGGACCATAACCATTCACTTCCCAAAGATCCTTTTCCTAATGTTATTTTTGACTCTCTTAGCCAATCAATGTAAATCTGCACCCTCTTGTTCTTGATTTTTCTGTCAATGGGCAAATTTTCTCTCAAGACTGCATTCTCTACCAAATATCCACTGAACCATTTTTTACACATTCTCTCTCCTTAACATCCATTCAAAACCTCAGAATGGAATGATACCTTCATTGAGGCTGTGCCTATGTTTTATAAAGGTTCATCCTATCTTCCTTGCCTTTTTACTGTCTGGGCTGGATTTTGTGTTCCCAACTTTCATGAGTGGGAAGAGGTTCATGATATAACCTGACCTGCACATCCTCTGATATTAGGACTGCCATTAAAAGATTGAAGGTTAATTTGCATTTAATGACCTCCAGTATCTGGACTGGATCAGCTGGGTTTTGGAAGCCTTTGCAAGAGCAAGGTAAGAGTGTTTGGGAAAGCCTATTGAACTATGAAGAACATTTTGACAGGTAAGTGAAATGTAATTATTTAGTAATTAAGTATTGAGTTTTGACTGCAGAGATTGATCTTAGGATTCTGTCTGAAAAAGGTAAATCGAACACCACATTGGCCAGCACTGAATAAGTTTTGAGATGCTTTGGAGTATTATTCTCATTGGAGAAAGTGTTATTGTATATTGTGATGATTCTGAAGGAAAGATTACACTGATTACATTAGCTCCACTGCTGCCTAAGATATCCCTTAAGTGTAAATATCCAATAATAATCACCAATACAGTTAAATTGGTCCTCATTTATTGTTGTCTAGGGCACAAGAAAACAAAATACCACCAGATTTCTTCAATAAATACAAAAATGTATTTATTATGAACAAACTTATTCTTGAACAAGTGACAAAGTGAGTTATTAACCATTCCTGTGCAAACCTAAATTATATCCCCTTGAAAACCAAGCACATACAAATTCATACACAGGCAGAATGAGAGGGATATATAGCTCTATAGAGTTATTAAAGGTCAGAAGAAAATAGGCAATAGAAATACTTACAAATCTTTAGCATCCAAACCTCTCATGGTTATTTCAGGTTCCATCAATGACATAATACTTTTATCAGCCACAGGGTCCACACGTTGGGTAGCTGGTTACTTAGACTCAGGTCTTTTGTTGAGTTAACTGTTCAACTTTCAGAGTCTTTGAACATTGTCTTTCACTCATAGAAAGAGAGTGTGAAAGAAGAGCACTGCCTACTTGCAAATCTCCCCAGACTTTGCTAAGATAATATGTAGGGATGTGGTGCTAGAAAAGCAAAGTAGGTCAGGCAGCATCTGATGAACAGGAGAATCGACATTTCGGACATAAGCCAAAACGACTCTGATCTCCAGCATCCTCACTTTTTCCTAAGATAATATGTAGCATTTTATGGAATGCCTTCAGGAAGTCTATGTCCACACCACATTAACTGTGCCATCTGCATCTGTTATCTCATTAAAAGTTACTAGTTCTAAAAGGTTTCCCACCATTGAAATTAAACTGATTAGCCTGTGAATGCTGGGTTATCTTTACAACTCTTTTGAACAAGGGGAAATTGTTGTTTTCCAGTCCTCTGGAGCCACTTCAGTATCTAAGGAGGATTGAAAGATTGTGACCAGTACCTTGGCAATTTCCTCCCTTACTTCTCTCTGTGTTGTCAGAGGCATTCCACCCAGCTCTGTTGACTTACCAACTAATTACAACCAGCCCTGCTAATGCCTTTGTTTACCAGTCTTTTTTTTTCAGCATGTCTAGTATCTCAGCAACTATATCTTTCCCTATGACTTAGATGCTGTCTTCTTTCTTGGTAAAGACAGATGTAAAGTGCTAGTTAGTATTTCAGTCATGTCTTCTGCTTCCGTTGCAAATCTTCTGTCTGGTTACTAATCAGCTTCACTGTTCCTCTTACTAACATTTTACTATTCGTATACGCATCGAAGATTTTTGGCTTCTTTCTTTTGTTAGCTGCCAATCTTTTCTCAAATTCTTTCTCTAGACCTCTTATTTCCTTTTAACTTCCTTTCTAAACTTTATATATTCAAGTTGATCCTCATTTGTATTAATAACCTCCCATCCATCCTAATCCCTTTCTTTCGCTTGTTCTACTCTCATCTCTTTCATCATTCCAGGAGCTCTGCTTTCAATTTTCTTTCCTTTCCTGTCCTGGAAGTGTACCTCAACTATATCTAAATAATCCCCTCCTTAAATTTAATCCATTGTTCAATTAGTTCTGACCCACCAATCTTTGATTTTAATTTATGGAAAATATTCACCTCAACAAACTGAAATTGGACCTCATTCAATTATGTATTCTAATCTGAAATGCTCCTTCTTCTTTTATATAGTTACACTAAACTTATGATACAACAATTCCTAGAACATAAATGTTCCCTGTCTGACACTTGATCCAGTTGACACACCACATTCCTCAGAAAGAGTCAACACTGCCCCAGTCCTCATTTGACCAAAGGTACACTGATCAAGACAATTCTCCTGACTATACTCCTCTACTCTTTACACTTTCACTATCCTACTTTATATTATGTTAATTGAAATGGTTCATTTTAACTGCTCAACAGTTCCACCACCTCTCTGTAACTTTCCTCCAAATATGTGCCTCTGGCATTTTATTCAAACCAAGTGGATTCTATCCTGAAATGCTCCAGGGCAGCATTGGAACATTATAAATGAGAGCAGGAGCAGGATGTTCAGATTCTTAAGCTGCTCCAACATTCAATCTGATCTGATACTGGTCTCAACTCCACTTAGAGTCATAGAGGTGTACAGCATGGAAATAGACCCTTTGGTCCAACTCATCCGTGCCGACCAGATATCCTAAATTAGTCTGGTTCCATTTGCCAGTTTTTGCCCATATCTAAACATTTCATTTTCACGGACCCATCAAGATGTCTTTTAAATGTTATAAATGTACCAACGTCCACCACTTCCACTGGCAGCTTGTTCCATGCATGCATCACCCTCTGTGTGAAAAAGTTGCCCCTTAGGTCCATTTTAAATATTATCCCCTCCCACCTTAAAGCTATGCTCTCTAGCTTTGGACTCTCATACCTGGGAAAAAGACCTTGGCTATTCACCCTATCCATGGTCCTCATGATTTTATAATCCTCTGTAAGGTCCAGGGGTCCTCAACCTCCAAAGGTCCAGGGAAAATATCCGCAACCTAGTCAACCTCTCCCTACGTCTCAAACCCTCCAATCCTGGCAACATTCTTGTAAATCTTTTCTGAACCCTCTCAGGTTTAATATCATCTTTGCTATAGCAGGGAGACCAGATCTGAATGCATATTCCAAAAGGGCCTAACCAATGTGCTGTCCAGCTGCAACATGACATCCCAATTACTACAATCAATGCACTGATCAATAAAGGCAAGTGTACAAAGTGCTTTCTTCACTACCCTGCCTATTTGCAACTCCACTTCCAAGGAACCATGAACCTGCATCCCAAGGTTTCTAGGTTCAGCATTGTTTGCTTGTTCCCCCAAACATTACAGTTCCCTCAAAGATCAAATATCTGTTTTGAACATATTCATTGACCGAACTTCTACTGTTCTCGGTGATAAGGAATTCCAAAGATTACCATCCTTTGGAGAGATGAAAATCCTCCTCATCTCCTCCTTAAATGGGAGACAAGTTATTTTTCGACTCCCGCATGAGGAAACATTGCCTCAGCATCTATCTAGTCTCCAAATCTTAGAGGTTTCGATAAAAAATGGCAGAGTCCATTATAAAAGATTTATTAACAGAGAACTTAGAAAACAATGCCAGGATTGGACAGAATCAACATGGCTTTCTGAAGGGAAAATCATGCTTCACAAATGTATTACTATTTTTCAAGAATATATCTAATAGAGTTGATAAGGGGGAAATAAGTAGATGTAGTTTATTTGGACTTTCAGATAATGTTTGATAAGGTCCCACATAAGTGATTGGCACGTAAAATTTAAGTGCATAGGTAATTGGGAGGGGTGGGGGGGGGGGGGGGGAGGGGGGGGGGGGGAAGGGGGGAAGAAGTGTACTGACATAGATAGAGAACTGGTTGCCAGAAAGGAAATAAAGAGTAGGAACAAACAGGTCATATTCTGAGTGACAGATAAAGACTAGTGGGATACCCCATGGATCAGTGCTAAGACCTCACCTATTCACAAGATATACTCATGATTTAGATGAGGGAATTAAATGTAATATCTCTAACTTGGCAATGATACAAAACTGGGTGGGAGGGTGAACTATGAGGAGTATGCAAACATGCTTCAGTGTGATTTGGTCAAGTTTTGAGAGTGGGCAAATTCATGGCTGAGAGCATCATAGAGTTGTACAGCATGGAAACAGACCCTTCAGTCCAACTTGTCTATATCAACCATATATCCTAAATTAATCTTGTCCCATTTGGCAACACTTGGCTCACATCCCTCTAAACCTTTCCTATGCAGGTACCTATCCAGATGCCTTTTAACTGGCATTGTACCAGCCTCCACCACCTCTTCTGGCAGCTCATTCCATATGGAAGTATGACGTGGATAAATGTGAGGTTATCCATTTTGGTAGTGAAAGCAGGAAGATAGGTTATTATCTGAATGATGATAGATTGGAAAAGGGAGAAGACACATGGGTGTTCTTATAATAGTCACAAAGTAAGCGGGTTGGTGCAGTGGGTGGTAAAGAAAGCAAAGCAAATGGTATGTTGGCCTCCATAGCGAGAAGGTTTGAGTACAGGAGGAGATGTCTTATTTCAAATGTATAGGGTCTTCACAAACCACACCTGGAGTATTGTGTGCAGTTTTCCTCTCCTTACTTGAAGGATGATATTTTGGCTATGGAGGGAGTGCAACAAAGGTTTGTCAGGTGGATTCCTGGGATGTCTGGACTAACATATGAAGGTTGGATCAGTTAGGACTATATTCACTGGAGTCTGTAAAACATTGTGGGTGGTGGTGGTGGGTTGGGGGAGGGGTGGAAGGGGTGTAGTGGAGGTGGTGGTCAATCTCATGGAAATCTATAAAATCCCAACAGGAATAGACAGGAATAATATTCCCAATGACCAGGGAGCCCAGAACCAGGGGTCATGAAGGAAACAGATTTGGTTCTTAAGGCTAAGGGGATAAAAGGATAAGGGGTAAAAGTGGGAACTGGGTGCTGATTAGGATGATCAACCGTGAACATATTGAATGGAGAATCAAGATTGAAGATTTGAAAGACCTACTCCTGTTCAGAATGTCTGTATGTTCCTAATATCACCTTAATGTTTTCTTAAACTCTAGTTAAGATCAGCCCAATGAAGTGCCTTTCATACAAAAGCATACCTCCTTAACTAAGTAGGTCAAAACTGTACACAGTGCACAAGGTATCTCAGCAATGTCCTGTACAGGGATAACAAGGCTTCCCTACATTTATACTCCATTCCCTTTGCACTAAAGTCTATTTTGCTTTCCTCATTGGGTGTTGTGCCTGTGCTGATCATTTTTGGGATTCATGGATGAGGCCAACTAGATATCTCTTTACTATAACATTCTTCAGTCTCCTATTATAGGGTAGAAATGGCTATGATGAGGAGGCATAATTTTAAGGTGATGGAAGGAAGGTCTGGGGAAGATATCAGAGGTAGGTTCTTTTCACAGAGTGATAGGTGCGTGGAATACAATGCTAGCAGTGGTAATAGAGTCAGATATATTAGGGACATTTAAGCAACTCTTGGATAAGCACATGGAAGATTGTACAATGAAAGGTATGTAGGTTAGTCTGATCTGAAGAGTAGGATGAAAGGTTGGCACAATATCAAGGGCTGAAGGGCCTGTGTTGTACTGTTCTAAGTTCACCTTTCACCCACAATTGAGTAGACCAGTGGTGAGAAGGGGGCAATTATCTCATCCAATTATTTCCCCTTTTCACCACCTTTCATGACTGGGGGGTGGTGATGGTGCTGCTAAAATACACCCATTGTATCCTGAATTTTCAAAAACTATAAACATCCTCCTTCAAGAATTATACCAGTCATTTTCCTTTCCTTCCTGAATGCCTTTTGTACAAGAATATTTACTATTCAGTTCCTCCTTCCATTTATGGAATATTTTGAGAGGTTATATGCTTGAAAGGCACTTCATGGCTTTCTTCCTAAATTCATCATTTTAGAGAGTACTAATTAGAGGCTGCAGAAGCCATGGGATGAAGCCTAGGAATTTCTACTTCATGTCTTGGTATGTTAGGCAGCCTTCAGTAAGGTCTAGAGGGAGCAGGAACCCAGCCTTAGGAACAACAGCTACTGCATCAATAATTGAGGGGAGGTGGTCTGACAGACAGCAAATCTTGGAGGTAAAAGCCTCCCCCCCCCCCCCCCCCCCCCCAAGGAAACTGCAGGGGTTGACAAACAAAGCACCCCTCACAAGGCTAAAATGGCTTCCTGCTCCATCCATCCCTATTAAAACAGGATGGATAGGTGGTACAGATTCACTGTGCAGCCTAGGAATCCTGCACTCCCTGTAGCTACAGCGTGAAGGCCTGGAGGCACTGCTTTACCCAGGCTAGTTTAACAGTCTGAGTCCACAGGCCCTCCATGATGGCAGAAGGAATTAAAAACAAAAACAAGAGAGATAGCAGAATGGAGGGGTGCTAGTTACAGGTAGCATGTCTGAAGAACTACATTATCAAGGATTACTAATTACCTTGGGAAGATAAATCATGCAATAAGCAGCTACCTAAAAAAAAACACTTGCCGTTCTCTCCCTCCCCCACTCCCCTTTCATTTTGGAATAGTGTTGAATTCAGAGTTGTGGTAACCAAACTCAATGTTTGCTTTCTGTTCTGTAGGTAAAGTGTAATCTGCCTTTTCATTAACAGTGCTAACATTCTACACCAGCATAGGACATCATTTTATAACAGCAAACAGCAAGAATCAACAAACAGCTGGCTTTTAAAATCAAAGATTTGCTGAAATTCTCCAAAAGGCCATCAGCAAAGATCCTGGATAACTAATCTGTTTTTGCAAAGTGCTCTTTGCGCCCTTATTCCCTGATTCAGATACTGTGTTGGAAACTAAAATCTCAGCGCTGTTCGGAGGGAGTCCTATTAACTCAGAAACAGCAGGGAAATTTATGCCATGTAACTGATTATTTCAGGGCCACTGGTATGGAGCCTGAATTAGTCAAATTTCATTTTCATTAAGTGGCTTTTCATTGCTGGTTTGATGTTTGAATTCTTGTTTCTTTTCAAAGTGCCTTCTATTGCACCTTATTTTTACACATATTACTATAATGTCTCAAACAAGTGCATGTCCAATAACACGTTTGAAACTCTATAACATCCAAGACAAAGCAACACACTCCACTGGCAGCCCATCCACCACTGATTGATAGATACACTGCAGCAACTCCGATTCCTTCAATATCAACTTACAAACTTCTGACCTCTACTACTTTGAGCTGAACTGGAGTAGATGCATAAACACATTTCCACTTTGGTCCCCCAAACCCTGCAAGCCACTCATCATACACTTGGACCGCCTCGGTCCTTCCTTCAGTGTCGATGGGTCACTATGCATGACCCTACACCAATAGACTCTAATTGTTCAAAAAGTGGCAGCTCAGCACCACAGTCTCCAGAGCAATTAGGGATGGGAATTAAACACTGGCCTAATCCTGGTCAAAGTAGATGCAGGTTCTCAAATATGAAAGGCAGACAGGACAGAGGGGAATTGTGGAGAGTTGTTGAAGAGAGGGGTCAACCAGACTGATGGAGGGAGTGGGATGGGGCACCTATTTTGGCAAAAGGGCCAGTGATAGAGACAGCCTCTCAATTATAGCTCTGGATATATCTAGGAACATTGAAAGTACCTGAGCTCTCAGCTGAAGTATGCTTTGGTGAGTATGACAGTCAGGCTACTGCTTGATGAATAACACTCTCCCAATAAAGGCCCAACAACCCCAATGAGGAGGACTTTGCAACAAAATTTAGAATGTACACATCAGAAATGACAAAGGCACCCTCTGCTGTTCAGTTATTTGAGAAGGGATGTGAGACAAAGTTTCATTTTAATCCATCAGTACTTCAAGAGTTAAGTTGCTAAACTATCACCTTACAACAAGAATGGCAAAGTCAGAACTATTAGTGTACTCATAATTCAATTCATAAGTCATGTACTTCTTGGTTCCAAGACAGTTGTTTAAGTATTCTTTAATATTAACCTAATTAAAGTCATTTGACACATTCATATTTTATTAAAAAAGACTCCATTCAATGAAGTGGCAATTGGATTTCAACCTTCAAATTATATTTTATTTTTAATCAAATGAAACTCAACCTTTACATTAAGTAACTTTCATGAATCAAGCCAATCATATTACAATGTGTCCCACTTCATTTATTTACATGGTTACAATACATTAATATAATCAAGTAGTGGCCTCTTCACATCTTAATTTTAATTAAGGGAATTGAACACCTTCAACCGTTCAATATTTCTCCAAAGAACAAAATAGAAAACTTGTGAACAATTATATTAGCTTTGAAAAATATGCTTTTTTGTAAATAAGTACATTACTAACATTTATAAATACCCATACAATATTTACAAAGTCAAACTTTATTAAATCTAGTGTTTAAAGATTTATACCTGGACAGGTGAATTCAGTTTACTTTCGGTGTGTAAGCTCTTGATTCCAATCTCTTAACCACTAGAACATTTTTCACATAAATAGTCCTCCTGAGCAAAACACTGACTGTAATTGACACATATGGAAGCAATTTAAACATATGAACCATTCTTGAGATTTGCATTGCAAATTGAGAATCATACTTGGAAGTCAATGGGAATTGTGCCACAGGAATTAATGTCATTGATTGGCAATAAGAGGGGAGGTGTCCCATAACTATTCAATAACAAACAAAAGTGGAGAGGTTTTAATTTTTGCAATAATTGGATTTCACAAAAGATGAGATTATTCAATTTAAAAGTGATTAACATGACTTTAAAACAACATACCTATAAACACAATTTCCATATCACTAAATTTAAAGAGGAAGGCACTCATGGTAAGGAAGTTAAGTCATTTGATGGAATTCTGCATAGGATTTAAAAGACAAATTGTGAAATCAAAGGCATAGAGTTGCTAAATTAAAACTGGTGTTGTAATAAAAAGCAAAAAGACAGCGATAGAAAAGGCAATGTTGTCAATTTTTTCTGGGACTTTAAAGTGTTTGCATACTATAGTGTCAAATGTGTACTGCTGTACAGTGTTCTTTGCCATTTTAACAAAGGAAAAATAGAATATTCATTGAAAGCTTCCAAAGTGATGAAGTTGTGAATAAAACTAGTTAATCTCAATTAATTCTTGTTCATTTGAAGTCAAATTTTGTTGAATTTTTAAAATTTAGTAATTCAAATTTACTGAAAAAAAGGGAGGCAATTTAACATGGATTCAAACTAAATATGTAAAGTTTACTGTACCACTTAGCACCACCATGGGAAACAAATAGATGCAATTTAATGTTTTCATTATTCATGCAAATATAGTTGTAATATTATATCATTTTTGCACTAAGTCCAAAATATCTGAATGAATTAGACAAAGTTCAGAGCAAAGGAATGGAAGGTTGTTTTCAGAATGAGAGGTTCAGAGTCATGAAAAGCCAGTTCAGTTCTTTCTTAAAGAAAATGGAATGTGTTCAAGCCACACCTACTTGGGAATGGGACAAAACATTATCTAGGAGCTAGGAATGCCAAGTCCCAGCTTCATTTGGGACCTGCTCCCACCCTACTCCATAGTTGTTACTAAAATATTTTTTGAACAGCTTTTCTTGACTTATGTTTAAGTTTGTGGGAAGTTCATGCAGGGCCCTCATTAATTATCACTCAGACTAACCAGGTAGCAAACTATCATTCTTGCTGAACATCTAGCTACAATTTCATACATCTTCAAGAAAGAACAATAACCATCCAATGGAAGATTACCAGTCAGTGACATTTGAGAGAGTGGGTTGGATTAGAAGATTAGGAATTTTGTCAGTCTTTTATCACCACACAGGGCATAGCCTGCCACTAAGGATGATGTTGTGAATTGTGTGCAGTCAAGGTCTGGGTTCAGTCCTATATACCAGCCCTACTGCTTAAAAAAATGTTTATAAAAAACAAATGGGTGAGGTGGGCAAATGGAGTTGAATCTGTAAAATTTCTAAGCTTTGTTCTTGCTTCAGATCCAAAACCAACCACAATTGCTTTTCCAACCACATGATATTGAAGCCTCTCATACACTAACAATGACCATCAAGTGACTATGATGGGAGTTAGAAACAAAGCTCAGTAGAGCTCCACTCTTAAAAGGTGTTGGAGTTCTCACACCACATTTTGCCAGTCAGTCATTCTTTAGTTCAGGGTCATAGTTCTGAGGTGTTTACATATTTTCACCGTGCAATTTTCAGATTCAGAACTTAACTACACCAGCTAGAAAACTTAGCAATTAGAAGGTAGGAATGAAAAAAAACTGAAGTTCACTCAACTAGAAATCAAAAGTGATAAAAGTTAGAAGTTGTTAATGAAATGTTTTTTTGAACAGCTTTTCTTGATTTACGTTTCGAGTAAGTGGCTTAAAGTTTGTGGAAAGTTTATGCAGGTTCCCTCATTAATTATTATCACCCAGATGAACCAGATAGCAAACTACCTTTCTTCCCAAACATCTAGCTACAAATTCATACATCTTCAAGGACGAACAACAATCTAGCTTCAGAACAAAGAGACTTTCCCATCCAATGGAAGATTACTGGTCATGAAATATTCCAAGCAAAACCAAAAAAAGGTAAGACAAACATCTTTCATCGACAAGGAGATTTTTCTTAAACCCCTTGTACAGTACCATGCTCAAGATGTTGCTTACAGCTTATTACATTTGACAATTGAAATGTTACTATATTATAAAACAATTTAAATTCAAACTACAGTACAACCTGTTGTTATTTCTTTAAAAACACATCTTCATATTGTTCAGCTAGTTAATATTGTATATCCATACAGGTTTGTAATTGACTCAAATATAAAATGTTCCACCAAAACGGTCATGCATATTGCTGCAGTATTTGGTAATGCACAAGTCTTCCATACTTTGTCCTCTTTATTATAGAAAAGGCACAGCCAGGGATGGACAGTGAAGTGCTGCTCCTAAATTTCAGGTGCAGATATTCATATAACAATAGGTATTAACTAGCCAAAACAATATAATCCTCTTACTTGAGCCAATTAAAGTTTTAGCTTCATTTTCTTTTCAAAATTCCTTACACTTCTTCCCAAATTCTCATTGTAATGTTGCAAAGGAGTAAAGAGCCAATCTCTTCAGCTGTTTGACTGCAAAGAATAGGTATAACGAGATCATTTTTCAATTAATCAGCTGCTCTGTTTCAAGTAATCTGATGGGTTAATAACAAGATGCAGCAGTTCTCGTATGGAGGACAATCATGCTACTGTTGTAGTTTTTAGATGGGCTTGGTCAATCAGTATCAAATACCCAGTTATTTTATGGGACTTGCTGCAGAGCCTGAACCATATGCCACAGCCACCTTTTTGATACAGATTGTGGATAGTCTCGGCAGCACACCTTAAAAATGACCACTAGAACCACTATGTAAAAATCTAGGAATATTTGAAGGATAACATGCATCCAAGAACAAAATTGCTCATCCCAGTGCCACAAACAAAATACAGTCAGCTGTTGGTGGTAGGTTCATAAATTAAAGATTAAACTTATCTTGTTAGTGATGACTTTCAGCAGATCATGCTCCTGGAACAATTAGATTTTCCAAAGATCAAGATAATACTACTACATCTTTGAGGATGAACTACAGTCAATAGAGAAAGTCATGAGTTGTAGTGCACATGGATTTTCATTCAGTCCTAACAAGAGACTATTGAAAAAGAGCAAAGATAAGAAAGAGAGGGACAGAGTAATTCATTAAAAAAAAAGCCATTTCAAAAAAAACAAGAAATACTCAAAAAATGAAAAAGGGAAATGTGAATTCTCAAGCAACTCCTCAGAATAGGTGATAACAATGTAGTCTAAGGACCAGTTTGGTTCAGTGTGCGCTACTGACTTGGATAAAGGGCTAAAAGGAATTCAATCCATGCTTGAACAGAATATTAAAAAGTAGGCATATTAATAAGTACAAAACTTCAAGGTGACATAAGCAAGATGGTGGAATAGAAAAAAGGTATGCCAAACAGAATTCAATCTGTAAATTGGGTCACAAAAATACTAGATTTGTGAAAGAATCAGAGGTCTGATGATTTCTAATAAAGCAGCATATGCAATGGAGTGGAAACTCACTTGTGCTTGTCCAAGATTCCAGAGTCAGGACAATTCTATAGGTCATTTAACTAGTCCAGATACAAACACACTGACATTATCCAATTCACCTTTTCAGGAAACAGAAGAGTCCACCATAAGACCACATGGTGGCAAGCGTTATTCTTTAATTCCTTCAGCTCCCATTGAAGCCACTCTGATAAAGTCGTAAAGTAATTCTGTCCCGGATTATGACAGGAGTAAAGGTTGAGATCATTAAAAGGCCTCACACAAGGTCCACTTTGTCATGAATTGCATAAAGACCCTTTAATAGCTGAAGAATTTTCCAGAAGAGGCTCAAAACTAAAACTCCTCAATGACCTTTTACACACAAAAGGTGCAAAGTCCAAACTGAATTTCAAAGTGCAATCATAACCTTACCAGACCTACGATTATGCTTATTTTACAAGAGAAACTGCTTCCCTCCTGCTCCAGAATTTAAAGAAACAATATTTTAAAAAGATGTAATACTGACTATGATCTGCAAGATCGTGGCTGAACGATTATGCACCAGTTTTCTTCCCCAGAATATAGAAAGGTGTGGAAGCCATAGGAACCAAAACTGCATACAGCAGGGTAACTGATTTCTCAGAGCAATGCTTTAAACATTGTAATTTCAATTTTGTTATTTGCATTTCAGTCCCCTTCTCAGTAAAGCAAACAAATGAAAAGCTGCAATCAGTTACATTGTAGGAGAAAACTTGCTTACACTAAGATGCATTGCTGCTCCATCAAACCAAGTTCTCAAATTGTTTTCACTTACACTAGAGTGCTAACAACATTTATTAAAAATACATTTTAATGAAAATGTTTGATTAAATATTCTGGCAGCTATTCAAGTGAGACTATTGAAGAACAGATAAATAAGTGTTTAGGGACTTATTTTTCCATCGTTTAGAAACAAAAATTAAAATAGGAAAGCATGAAAATGGAGATGGTTAATGGAAAATAAATTAAAACGGTCCACTTTCTTCCAAAATAGGAAAGATTAATCTTTTGCATTCAACAGCCCATTAAAACTTATATGAACTTTGGGGTGAACCTATAGAAATTTTTATTTTTCTAGAACAACTAATTTTGCTGTGAACAGCTTTCCACATTTCGAGAAGTTCTGCTGGAAGCAGTTTGTGCACCACCATTATGCTTTTATAAAAGCAAGGCTCTTTATTCATTTTACTTTTTTTGTTTTTCACAATGCCAAAGGTCTTAAAGCCTTGATGATTAATGGGATTTATGCTGAGCACTTCGAGGCACATCCCCAAGAAAACATCATCGATGGGGTACAACTCTAAATTTTCAGAAACCTTGTACAATCTTCTTGCAAGTGATCCAGCCATCAGAAACCCACCACCCCCTGCATAAGGTGGATAATATGTTTTATTGTACAAAGCTTCTGGAATATAATATTTATTTTCCTTTTTGCGAATTGGTTTTGCCATATACAGAACATCGCCTACAAAAAGATTGGTGATTTTGGGTATACTAAGAAATTCAAGAATATTCTCAGTGCTTACAAACACATCATCATCACCTTTAAAAATATACTCCACGTTCTCACAATATGTAGAAAACCACTTGAGAAAGTTAATCTCTTTCAAGGTGAGATTAAAAAAAGTGTCCACGAAGTTCCACTGAAGTATATCCCCATAAATAATATCCTCATATTCCAGCAGTCTTTGATGGTGAAACTTTTCATCGTCATTGGATGAAGTCCCTAAAAGGAATAGGATTTTTACTTGCTTTCCATCCACCACCGTTTCATTGCCCCATGTTTTCCTGATGGCATCCCTGCGGTCATACTGAGTTATAATGGATTTAACAACTAACAAAAGGTAGATATCACCACTACACTTCTCAGGGTGGTTAAGAATCATTGGAAAGTACCTGCAGTGTCTATATTGTAAAAATTGTTTGAAGTTTGACTCCAAGCCTTTGAACCATTCAATATGAGTGAAGTTGTTGTTAGGAGTGCAGTTGACACTACTCATATCCCACTGTTTGGTCTTTTTCTGTGCTTCTGTTACCATCAACGTCTCAGTGGCAGCAATGTCTGATTTTTGAAGACTCCAGAAGTTTCCCTTGGGAGTGAAATAGTTGAAAAAAGTAGAAGCCAATTGGTCCTCTGTAAAACTGGATCTTTGGGAGATATTCTGTAATTCTTGGCTAGTTCTGCTGCTTCTTTGCAGCAGAGTCAAGGTTATCACAGTCACAAAACAGCTGATACAGCAGGCCTTTAACAGTCTCATCTTCCTAAAGCACATGCTCTTCAAAATGTTTTCTGAGATCAATGAAATAGGAACAGTAGTTAATTATATGATTAGAATTAAATAAACTACGATCAATATACAAGAACCTCTTACCTTTGTTAAGCTATAGTGAATAGTACTCATGGAGATTGGATGGACAATAAAGGTTTTCTTTGCTTTAATTCATCTACATAATCTCCACCAAAAAGGTGAAAAGGAGCAATTTCATATCCAGCAACCAGCAGCATTTTACACTGACAGTAAATAAAATGGACGCTAGTCAGCAATCTTAGAGGCAGTGTCATTCAACAAAGATTTCACAGGCACTTTTACTGTCCCCTTTTTGATTCTGAAGGGCTGCTGGGAAGCCAAAATCGGCGGGTGGGGGGGGGGGGGGGAAAAGAGTGCCAAGTAGTAGAAATAATCATTTAGAAAAGACAAATAATAAAAATGGACTGGCAGCATGAAGATTGACTTTTGGAGGGTCAGTGAAGGCTGCATTTTTTGATGTAGTCTACATAGATTTTAGCAAGGTTTCTGACAAAGTCACTCCTGGTCAGAAATAAAACATCATGGAATCCAAGGGAAGGCAGTAAGTTGGACCAAAATTGGGTCAGTGGCAGAAGTTAAGCATAAATGATGGATAGATGTTTGTGTGTCTGGCATCTCAAAGATTCATTGGACACAATAAAAATGAAGTGAACTACCAATTGTTAGTCAGTCAATCTTAAATGATGAAGAGTTTGTAGATAAAATTACATTATTATTGAAGAAGAAAGATGTTGTTAACAAGCTGTTCAGGTGAGCAGAACAGGTCAAATGGAATTCAATCTGGAGAAGAGGGAAGGGAGACATTTAGGGGATGGCAAAGAGAATATACAACATGGTAGAAAAACCAAGTAGTGTAAAGAGGAGCAGAGGGAGCATGACTGCATATCCACAGGTCCCGGAAGCTAACAGGACAGACAGATATGGTTAAGTACCAGTCATCCACAGAATACCAGACGTGGATCTCATTTTTACATTAGAAAAGCTCATTGAGAGATGGGCATTGCTGGCTGAGCCAGAATTTATTACCCATCTCTAGCTGCCCTAGAGAACTTTCTTGAACTGCTATAACCTATGAGCTGTAGGTTGACTCTCAGTGCCCTAAGAGAAGGAATAGCATGATTTTGAGCCAGCAGTGAAGAACAGCAATATATTTCCAAGTCAGGATGGTGAGTGGCTTGGAGATGCAATCGCAGGTGGTTTATTTTCTCCTCTTGTCCTTCCAGATGGAAATGGTCATGGGTTTGAAGACATTGTCCAAGAAGCATTACTGAATTTCTGCAGTGCTTGTAAATGTCACTGCTGCTACTAAAGCATCAGCGATGGAGTGTGGGGATGTGGTGCCTATTAAGACACTTTGGCATCATGCCTCTTGAAGGCTGATGGAATTGTATCTATCCAGACAGGTGGGGAGTGTTTCATTGGAGACTTGTAGATAATGGACAGGCTCTGGGGAGTCAGGTGGTGAGTTACAAACTGCAGGTTTCCTAGATTGACATGCTCTGTAGGGTGCTGCAGTATTTACATGATAAGTGCAATTCAATTTATAGCAAATAGCAACTCGAGATGTTGATTCAGTGATGCTACCACCTTTGAATGGAAAGGTCAATGGTTAGGTTCTCTTATTGGAGATGGTTATTGGGCTGACAAGTGGCAAGTAACTTTTGTGCCACTCGTCAGCCCAAACTTGGATATTGTCCAGTTTTGCATTTGAACGTGGGCTGCTTCAGTATGAGGAGTCACAAGTGGTGAACATTTTGCTGATGGTTGCACACATCCCAACTTCTGGGCTTATGATGGAGGGAAGCACATTGATGAAGCAGCTGAAGATGGTTGGGCTGAGGACACTTCTGAGGAATTCCTGCAGTGATACCCTGGAGCCGAGATGGCAGACCTCCAACAACCATAATCATCTTTTGTGCTAAGCATAACTCAGCTTTCCTCCTGATACTCACTGACCCCAGTTTTGCCAGGAATTCCCCTTTGGAATTCAGCTCTTTTGTCCATGTTAGGAGAGGTAAGCAGTTCATGCATGACAGAAGTGGGTACTGCAGATGCTGGAGATTACAGTCAAGATTAGAGTGGTGCTGGAAAAGCACAGGTCAGGCAGCATCCAAGGAGCAGGAAAATCGACGTTTTGGGCAAAAGCCCTTCATCAGTAATGAGGCTGGGAGCATCAGGGGTGGGGCTGGGGAGAAGGTGGCTAAGAGTGCAATGGGTGGATGGAGGTGAGGGTAAAGGAGAGAGATCGGAGAAAAGTGTGGAGCTGATATGTGGGAAGGAAAATGGGACACGTCATGAGGGCAGTGCTGAGCTGGAAGGTTGGAACTGGGGTAAGGTGTGGCGAGGGGAAATGAGGAAACTGGTCAAGTCCACATTGACGCCATGGGGTTGAAGGGTCCCGAGGCAGAAGAGGAGGCGTTCTTCCACCATGCATCGGGTGGTGAGAGAGTGGCTGTGGGGGCATATCCTTGGGTGAGTGGGAGGGAGAGTTGAAGTGTTCGACCATGGACCGGTGGGGTTGATTGGTGATGGTCTATCAGAGATGTTCTCTGAAGCACTTAGAAATTTAGGACACCTACTCGCAGAATGCTTCAGATTTGTGGAGTCTTCTGTGGCTATCCCCATTTCAAACAAGTATGCCATTTTGGAAAAAATAGGGGTGATGGATTCTCAGGGGAATGTAGCACAAACATTCAGGTTTCTGGCATTGAGACTGGCTCTAATGAAACGAGGGGTAGGTCGGGTTCCAAAAGATCAATTGTGTTAGGGGACTGTCTAGTCCAAGGTACAGACAGATGTTTCTGTGGCCAGCAGCAAAAAATCAGAATGGTGTTGCTTCCCTGGTGCCAGGATCAAGGATGTCTCAGAGTGTGCAGAGGGAAGTGATTGCTGAGCCCCTTGTGGAGATATCTGTATCAATAGTCGCAGGTCAGGTGCCAGAAGACTGGAGGTTGGCTACTATTTAAGAAGGGTGGTAAGGACAAGCCAGGGAACTGCAGACCAGTGAGCCTGATGTTGGTGGTGGGTAAGTTGTTGGAGGGAATCCTAAGGGACAGGATGTACATGTACTTGGAAAGACAAGGACTGATTAGGGGTAGTTAACATGGCTTTGGGCATGGGAAATCATGTCTCACAAGCTTTGTAGTAACAAAGAGGATTCATAGGGCAAAGCAGTAGACATTATCTAGATGGACCAGTAAGGCATTCCACAAGGTTCCCCATGGGAGGCTGGTGAACAAGGTTAGATCTCATGGAATACAGGGAGAACTAGCCATTTTGATACAGAACTGGCACAAAATGTAGAAGACAGAGGGTGGTGATGGAGGGTTGATTTTCAGACTGGAGGCCTGTGACCAGTGGAGTGCCACAAGGATCGGTGCGGGATCCTCTACTTTTCATCATTTATACAAGTGATTTGGATGTGAGCATAAGAGGTAGAGTTAGTAAATTTGCAGGTTACACCAAAATTGGAGGCATAGTGAATAGTGAAGGTTACCTCAGATTACAACAGGATCTTGATCAGATGGGCCAACGGACTGAAGTGGCAAATGGAGTTTAATTCACTTGAATGAGGGGTGCTGCATTTTGGGAATGCAAATCTTAGCAGGACTTATACACTTAATGGTAAGGTTCTAGGGAGTGTTGCTGAACAAAGAGACCTTGGAGTGCAAGTTCATAGCTCCTTGAAAGTGGAGTCGCACGTAGATAGGATAGTGAAGGAGTTTGGTAGCTTTCCTTTATTGGTCAGAGTATTGAGTACAGGAGTTGGGAGGTCATGTTGCGGCTGTACAGGACATTGGTTAGGCCACTGTTGGAATATTGCGTGCAATTCTGGTCTCCTTCCTATCGGAAAGATGTTGTGAAACTTGAAAGGGTTCAGAAAAGATTTACAAGGATGTTGCCAGGGTTGGAGGATTTGTGCTATAGGGAGGGGTTGAATAGGCTGGGGCTGTTTTCCCTGAGCATCAGAGGCTGAGGGGTGACCTTATAGAGGTTTATAGAATCATGAGGGGCATTGATAGGGTAAATAGGCAAAATCTTTTCCCTGGGGTCTGGGAGTCCAAAACTAGAGGGCATAGGTTTAGGGTGAAAGGAGAAAGATATAAATGAGACCGGAGGGGAAACGTTTACACAGTGGGTGATACATGTATGGAATGAGCTGCTGGAGGAAGTGGAGGAGGCTGGTACAATTGCAACATTTAAAAGCCATCTGGATGGGTATATGAATAAGAAGGGTTAGGAGGGATATGGGCCGGGTGCTAGCAGGTGGGACTGGATTGGGTTGGGATATCTGGTCAGCATGGACAAAAAGGTTCTGTTTCCGTGCTGTACATCTCTGTGACTATGTTTGAACCAATACTGTGGTGCTCCTGGCAGAACCCAATCTATGCATCACTGTGCTGATCAGGTGCTGTTTGATAGTAACATTGATGATTGGTCTACACTCAATGGGGCAGTTATTGACTGGGTTGGATTTGTCCTGCTTTGCAACCAAGACATACCTGAGCAATTCTCCACATTGTTGAATAGTTGCCAGTGTTGTAACAGTACCGAAACAGCTTGGTTTGGGATGTGGCAAGTTCTGGAGCACAAGCCTTCAATACTATCACCAGAATGTTGTCGCTAGGGCACATTTTTAGATATGCTTGGTGCCACTCCTGGCATGTCCTCCTGCACTCTCCAATGAACTTCAAATGATCTTCTGGTAATGGTAACAGGGCAGGGGTGCTGGGCCATGAGGGTGTTGACTACGTTGCAGTATGATTCTACTGCTGCTTGTGGCCTCATGGATACTCCGCCTCAAGTTGCCAGATCTAATCAAAATCTATCCTATTTAGCACAGTGATAGCATCGCACAACATGGCAGGTATCCTTAATTGGAAGATCAAAACATCCATAAATTCTGTGCAGGGTGATAGACTGATGCACTTGTAGCCAGCAGATTGGTGACAATGAGATTCAGCAGATTTTGCCCTTTTACCTGCCACAGACCCAAATCGAGCAGTTGTGTCATTTAGGACCTGGCCAGCTTAGTCAGTCATGGTGCTGCTAAACCATTCCTAGTGAAAGGCATTGAAGTCCCTCACCCAGAGTACATTCTGTGCCCTAGAGATCCTCAGTGCTTCCTCTAAATGGTATTCAACATGGAGGATCATTGATTAATCAGCCTGGAGGGGTTTAGGGACAATGTTAATTAGCAGGTGGTCCCCTTGCCTACATTTGATCTGATGCATTAGACTTCATGTTATCTAGAGTCAATTTTGAGGACAAGGACAATTCCCTCCCAATGGTATGCCACTGTTCTGTCACCTCTTAGTGGGATAAGTGATAGCATTATCTAGGACATAGACTGAAACACAATGGCAGGCTGTTGCTTGACTTGTCTGAGACATATACTGGATTAGTGGTGCTGGAAGAGCACAGCAGTTCAGGCAGCATCCAACGAGCAGCGAAATCGACGTTTTGGGCAGAAGCCCTTCATCAGGAAGGCCCGAAACGTCGATTTCGCTGCTCGTTGGATGCTGCCTGAACTGCTGTGCTCTTCTAGCACCACTAATCCAGTATTTGGTTTTCAGCATCTGCAGTCATTGTCTCAGACAAGGTAAAAACATAGTTTGCTCAATTCGCCCCAAAATGTTAATAAGGCAGACAGTGCAGGATTGACAGGACTGCATTTGTTGTTGTTGTTTCTAGTGCCTATTTTGATGCCAGGAGGTCTATCTAGTTCCATTCCTTTTTTTTTTAACATTTGCATTGATTGATATAACCGATTGAAATGGCTAAGCCATTTCAGAGGGTAGTTAAAAGCCAACCACATTGGATCAGATTCAGTGGTTTCCTTCTCTAAAGGTAAAGTCACTTCCAAGCCTTACCAGACCATAGGCTTGCGCTCTCATTAGGGGGAGACAACTGGTGATGGTTGAACTAAGGAGAGTCCTTCACAGTAACCTCACCTGTGTGGAATTGAACCCATACACTTGGCATCAATCTGCATTACAAACAGCTGAGCTAAAAACAGGTCCCATTCCCTAAAGAACAGGGACCAGCTAGATTTTTAAGATGAATAACAATGGTTTCATTGTCATTAGACTTAATTCTAGATTATGGAATTAAAAATGTCACCATTTGCCCTGATCCCAGAATTCATTGTCGACTAACAATACAAACAAGCCATCACCACCTCCTAATGGCCACTGATATCAAGAGCAGAAAGTGTGGGGTAGAACATAAAAAAACTAGCTGGCTACAACTAGAGTACTGCACGAATTCCTCACCATATAACAAGAATGTAACAACACCAGACAGTGCAAACATTAGACTATTTCTTACAGCTGCTGAATCTGTCTGGGGAGAGATTTTCTATAACACCACTATTCTTACATCAATTTTTCACCAGTGTTCTTCGTTCCAAAGGGCATCACTTTAAACTGATGTAGCCCATTTGGGGTTACAAATGCAGAAATTTCTTTCACTGATAAAAAAAAAGGTACCGGTCAGTAACCACACATTAAGTCCAACGTAGTGATGTAACTGGCTTATCCTACTTTCTCGATATGGTCCTCCAATCTAGGAATTGGATTTGAGTCCAATCTTGTAACAGTGTTGACCTTCTGATAATCCACACAGAAGCGTCGAGTCCCGTCGGGTTTGGGAACTAAGACGATCGGCAAACCCCGGTCACTCTGGCTTGGTTCGAAGATATCCTCATCAAGTATAGCCTCCACCTCCATCTGGACCTGTCTGACTTTGAAAGGATTAGGCTGATAGGGGTGTTGTTTTATCAGAGTGGTATTCCCTACATCTACTCCTCTCCATCGGATTCTTACATATGCCCTTTTACTACAGTAACAAATCTTCCAACTGCGTTCTTTGATCCTGAGACAGGTAGCTTACTAACCTATCCCACTCCTCATGCACTTCATTTTTTAATCCATTGA
The DNA here is from genome assembly GCF_047496795.1 of Chiloscyllium punctatum. Taxonomy (NCBI): domain Eukaryota; kingdom Metazoa; phylum Chordata; class Chondrichthyes; order Orectolobiformes; family Hemiscylliidae; genus Chiloscyllium; species Chiloscyllium punctatum. The sequence goes on from NC_092744.1 coordinate 39,997,902, forward strand.
GGCACATCAAAATCTATATCATCTAGATTTGAATCCTCACTCTGCGGGGCAGTAACTAACATCCGATTTCTCCAGTTCTTTCTTTCTAGTAAATTAGGAGCCTTCCACATCCAAACTTTCAGCTGCACTTCCACACATCATTTACTGTATACATTGTTCCTGATGTGGTCTCCTCTACTAGGGAGACAGGACGCCTACTTGCAGAGAACATCTCTGGCACATCTGCATCAACGAACCCTACCGCCATGGCCGAACACTTCAACTCCCTCTCAGCCAAGGACTTGCAGGCCCTGGGCCGCCTCCATCGTCACATCCTTGTCTGGTTCTCAGTTACATCCGAGTGTTTGAGTAATTTCCTTACAATTTCAGCTTTACTTTTGAACTTGGTTAAACCCAGATCTAACTTATTTGTTAATTCTAAAGTATGGCATCTTTCTTTCCTTCTAAACTTCTTGGTGAATTTGAGAATCTTTAAATCCCAAAACCTCTTTAGCAATTGTAAGAGCCATTTCTCTCACTTGTAATTTAAATCAACCTCAAATCACTGAAATCAAACAAATTTCTGGACTTACATTTTATTTAACAATCTAGGACACTAACCTGCAAGTGTTTGAAATCTGCTGGGATTTTTGTACCTCAAAATCTATTTAAGTCTGTATAAACCAGTTCAAATCCCAAATCAAGGACTCAAACTGTTCAAATCCAATGATGAGCCCCAAATTGTTATGATGTGGGTAAACCCCCAACACAGATTTAACCCATGCAGTAATCTGTGAAAATTCAAGAGGCCAATAACTGTTTAAAGTAAAAATTAACAACTTTATATCTTAAAAGATAACAGAATAATTAACTAACAACTATTTTCAACTCCTTTCTATAACCTATCTTTTACTTTCCCTTCTATAATACTAGTCTGATAAAAAACTCAATTAAGATTTACCAATGTTCTTCATCCTCTGTAGATTTGCTCTTCAGGTCGGTGTTGATGTTTCTCTCTGTGCAAACTCTTTCTGTAGACCGGTATCCCTCACAGTTCTGACCAGCAGCCTACATTTGTTGGTTGCTCCTTCCACATACCTCAATACTGTCCTATTTACCTCGCTCCCCACCACTGGTCCAGGAACTCCCCACATACATTCGGGACACCACCCACACCCTCCACTTCCTCCAAGTAGTGCGTGTCCCTGGCCCCCAATGCCTCATCTTCACTATGGACATCCAGTCCCTATATACCTCTATCTGCTATGACCAGGGCATCCAAGCCCTCCGTTTCTTCCTTTCCCGACGTTCCCACCAGTGCCCTTCCACTGATACGAATTTGTTTGGCTGAACTGGTCATTGCCACCATCCCTCACCTTTTCTTCCGTAACATTGATGACTGCATCAGTGCCACCTCGTGCACCCACAAGGAGGTTGAACAGTTCATCAACACATTCCATCCCAACCTTAAGTTCACCTGGACCATCTCAGACACTTCCCTTCCTGAACCCCTCCATCTCCAACAGGCACTGACATCTACAAACCCACAGACTCCCACAACTATGTGGACAACACCTCCTCCTACTCCGCCTACTGTAAATATGCCATCCCTTATTCTCAATTCCTCTGCCCCATCTGCTCCCAGGAGGGCCAGTTCCACCACAGAACACATCAGATGGCCTCCTTTTTTAAAAGAGCGCAAATTCCCCTCCCACATGATTGATTATGCCCTCCAGCCCATCTCACCCAATTCCCACACCTCCGCCCTCAAACCCCACCCTTTCAACTACAACAAGGACAGAATCCCCCCAGTCCTCACCTTTCAACTCACCAATATCTGTATACATCACATCATCCTCCACCACCTACAAATGGATCCTAGAGATATATTTCCCTCCCCACCCCATCCACCTTCCATAAAGACTGTTCCCTCCGTGACTACCTCGTCAGGTCCACACCACCCACCAACCCACCCTCCCCTCTCGGCATCTTCCCCTGGCACTGCAGAAATTGCAAACCTTGTGGCCACATTCCCCCACCTCCCCCCCTCAACCTCTGTCCAAGGCCACAAAGGAGCCTTCCACATCCAACCACAATTCCACACGTCATTTACTGTATATGTTGTTCCAGATGCAGTCTCTCCTACATTGGAGAGACAGCACGCCTACTTGCAGAGCATTTCAGAGAACATCTCCGGAACACCTGCACCAACCAACCCTACTGCCCACTGGCCGAACACTTCAACTCCCCCTCCCACTCAGCCGGGGACATGCAGGTCCTGGGCCGCCTCCATTGCCATACACTAACCACTCAATGCCTGGCGGGACAATCTTCTGCCATGGGACCCTCCGACCCCATGGTATCAACATGGATTTCACCAGTTTCCTAATTTTCCCTCCCCCCACCTTATCCCAATCCAACCTTCCAACTCAAAACCAATCTCATGACCTATCCTTCCCACCTATCTGTTCCACTCTCCCCTGACCTATCACCATTACCCCACCTATTGCACGCTCAGCTACCTTCCCCACAGCCCACCCCCCACCTATTTAATCTCTACACCCCTAGCCTCATTCCTGATGAAGGGCTTTTGCCCAAAAGGATAATTCTCGTGCACCTTGGGTGCTGCCCTGACCTGCTGTGCTGTGCTTTTCCAGCACCACACTCCCTATTCTGACTGCCAACATCTGCAGTCCTCACTTTCTTTACATCTGTTGGTCTTTTGGCAGTTCTCCTAACTGTTCAATTTTCTCAATCTTATGCACCCTAAACATCAGATTATGTCATTGGCTTTTAATATTGTCAATATACTAAATAGAAACATGATTGGAGGTTGTTCTTTTTTGGGGGTATAATTTAAACTGATTGGCCTAATTCAAATTTGTTTTTGTCTCCAGACAACCAGTCTGGACTACATGTTACATTGTATTTTGTTCAGAACACAGTGCTGTCAGGTTGTTCTGCTAGCCTTTAACTCTTTAAAAAAAAAAGGTACAGTACACCCATATCTTCAAAACACCAGGATTCCCATTTCTCAGCCCATATCTGCAACTGATTTACTTCTTGCTGTATCCTTTAACAACCTTGTATACTATCCATAACTCCACCAATCTTAGTATCATCTGCAGACTTACTAACCCAACCATCTACATTTCATCCAAGACTGGGATCTCTTGTGGAACACCACTCATCACAGACTTATAACCTGAAAAACAACTTTGCAACGGGCAAGTCTAGTCTTACTAACTTGATTGAAATTTTTGAGGAGCTGACAAAGGCGATTGATGGGGGTAGAGCAGTGGATGTTGTTGACATGGATTTTAATAAGGCTTTTGACAAGGTTTCTCAATGTAGGCTCATTCAGAAAATTAGGATGCGTGGGATCCGTGATGACTTAGCTGCATGGATTCAGAATTGGCTTGTCCATAGAAGGCAAAAAGGTCTTGCACAATCAAAACAGCACTTACTATTTTCTGTAATGTTGACATGTAAATCATTGATTCATATAAATCGCGATCATTCTTTTCACACACTTTGAAAGTTCTTAAATACACTTCAGCGATGTGTTCAACAAGGTTCTGCAGGTTTGGATACAGAACTGGCTCAAAGGTAGAAGGCAGAGGGTGATTGTGGAGGGCTGTTTTTCAGACCAGAGGCCTGTGACCAGTGGAATGCCACTAGGATCGGTGCTGGGTCCTTTTTTTGTCATTTACATAAATGATTTGATTAGATTAGCTTACTTACAGTGTGGAAACAGGCCCTTCGGCCCAACAAGTCCACACTGACTCGCCGAAGAGCAACCCACCCATTCCCCTAACACTACGGGAAATTCACCTAACCTGCACATTTTTGGACTGTGGGAGGAATCTGGACATCGGAGGAAACCCATGCAGACACTGGGAGAATGTACAAATTCCACACAGACAGTTGCCTGAGGAGGGAATTGAACTCGGGTCTCTAGCACTGAGGCAGCAGTGCTAGCCACTGTGCCACCGTGCCGAGCATAAGAGGTGTAGTTAGTAACTTTGCAGATGACACCAAAATTGGAGGTGTAGTGGACAGCGAAGAGGGTTACCTCAGATTACAACAGGATCTTGACCAGATGGGCCAATGGGCTCAGAAGTGGCAGATGGAGTTTAATTCAGATAAATGCGAGGTGCTGCATTTTGGGAAAGCAAATCTTAGCAGGACTTATACACTTAATGGTAAGGTCCTAGGGAGTGTTGCTGAACAAAGAGACCTTGGAGTGCAGGTTCATAGCTCCTTGAAAGTAGAGTCACAGGCAGATAGGATAGTGAAGGTGGCGTTTGGTATGCTTTCCTTTATTGGTCAAGGTATTGAGTACAGGAGTTGGGAGGTCATGTTACAGTTGTCCAGGACATAGGTTAGGCCACTGTTGGAATATTGCGTGCAATTCTGGTGTCCTTCCTGTCAGAAAGATGTTGTGAAACTTGAAAGGGTTCAGAAAAGATTTATAAGGATGTTGCCAAGGTTGGAGGATTTGTGCTATAGGGAGAAGCTGAACAGGCTGGGGCTATTTTCCCTGGAGTGTCGAAGGCTGAGGGGTGACCTTATAGAGGTCTACAAAATTATGAGGGGCATGGATAGGGTAAATTGGCAAAGTCTTTTCCCTGGGGTTGGGGAGTCCAGAACTAGAGGGCATAGGTTTAGGGTGAGAGGGGGAAAGATATAAAAGAGATCAAAGGGGCAACTTTTTCCATGCAGAGGGTGTTACAGGTATGGAAATAAGCTGCCAGAGGAAGTGATGGAGGCTGGTACAATTTCAACATTTAAGAGGCATCTGGATGGGTATATGAATAGGAAGGGTTTGAAGGGATGTGGGCCAGGTGCTGGTTGGTGGGACGAGATTGAGTTGGAATATCTGGTCAGCATGGACAGATTGGACCGAAGGGTCTGTTTCCATGCTGTACATCTCTATGACTCCAGACTGGTTAGCACAGTCAGAAAACATGGAATACAGGGAGCACTAGTTATTTGGATACAAAATTGGCATGAATGTAGGAGAGAGGGTAGTGCTGGTGGAGGGTCGCTTTTCAGACTGGAGGACTGTGACCAGCAGTGTGGCATAAAGATCAGTGCAGGGTCCACTGCTTTTCGTCATTTATATAAGTGATTTGGGTATGAACATAGGTCCCAGAGGACTGGGAAGTAGCTAAAGTTGTTCCTGTATTCAAGATGAGAAAGAGATAACCCAGGAAACTATAGATTGGTGAGTCTCACAGTAGCTGGGAAGCTACTGGAGAGAATTCTTTGGAATAGGATTTGTGTGCATTTGGACAGTCAGCATGACTTTGAACAGAGCAGGTCATGTCTTACTAACTTGATTTAAATTTTTGAGGAGCTGACAAAGGTGATCAATAGGGGTAGATTAGTGGATGTTGTCTACATGGATTTTAGCAAGGCTTTTGACAAGGTTTCTCATCATAGGGTCGTCCAGAAAATTAAGATGTGTGGGATCCATGACGACTTGGCTGCATGGATTCAGAATTGGCTTGCCCACAGAAAGCAAAAAAGATAGTGATGCAACATTGTTTTTCAGGCTGGAGGTCTGTGACTAGTGGTGTTCCACAGAGATCCCAGTCTTGAAAGAAAAAACGTAGATGTTTGGGTTAGTAAGTCTGCAGACGATACAAAGATTGGTGGAGTTGTGGATAGTGTACAAGGCTGTCAAAGGATACAGCAAGAAGTACATCAGTTGCAGATATGGGCTGAGAAATGGCAGATGGAGGTTAATCTGTAGGTGAGCTGCTGCATTTTGGGAGATCAACTATTCAGGAAAAAAGTATTAGTTAATTGCAGGACCCTGAAGAGCATTGATATGCAGAGGTACCTTGGCAAAGGAGGAGTATTGCATGCTTGCCTTCAGTGGGTCAGGATATTGAGTAAAAAAAGAGTCAGGATGTCATGTTGCACCTTTATAAGGCTTTGGTTAGGCCACAAAGAGTATTGCATTCATTTCTGGTCGCCGCATTACAGGAAGGCTTTGGATAGGATACAGAAGTAGTTTACCTGGATTAAAGCGTATGAACTAGAAGGAGAGGCTAGAAAAACTAGCATTGTTTTCTTTGGAGCAGCAGAGGCTGACTTGAAACTTGACAGAAGTCTACAGTATATACTTATGAGATGCATTGATAAGATGCTTTTTTGCCCCAAGCGTTGAAATGTCTAAAACTAGGGGCATGCATTTAAGGTGAGAGGGGGATGTTCAAAGGAGTATTTCAAAATACAGAATAGTAGGAGCATGGAATGCACTGCTAGGGTTGGTGGAGGAGGCAGATAGGGGTGTTTAAGAGACTTTTAGATAAGCACATGAATATGCAAGGAATGAAGGGATATGGACCAAGGGCAGAAAGAAGGGATGAGTTTAATTTGGCATCATGTTCGGCAGAACATCATGGGCCAAAGGGCCTGTTCTTGTGCTGTACAGTTCTATGTTCTAGAGAAGGAATGCTTAGTACCTTTTGCAAATGACACCAAAATTGAAGGTGGAGTGGACAGCCAAAAAAGGTGATATCAGAATACAACAGAATCTTGATCAGATGGACCAGTGAGCCAAGGAGTGACAGATGGAGTGTAACTTAGACAAATTGAGGTGCCGCATTTCGGTAAGGTAAATGAGGGCAGGTCTTATACATTCAGATGGTAGCATCCTGAGGAGTGTTGCCAAAAAGAGAGAACTTGGAGTGCAAGTTCATAGTTCTTTCAAAGTGGAGCCATGGGTAGACAGGGTAGTGAAGAAAGCAGTTAGTATATTTGCCTTTATTGGTTAGTGCAGAGTATAGGAGTTGGGGTGTCATGTTGCAGCTATACTAGATATTATTTAGGCCACTTTTGGAATACTTCTGGTCTCTCTGCTATAGGAAGGATATTGTGAAACTTTAAAGGATTTAGAAAAGACTAAGAAGGATGTTGCCAGGACTGGACACTTTGAGCTATAGGGAGAGGCTAAATAGGCTGGGGCTGTTTTCCCTGGAGCATGGAGGCTGAGGGGTGACCTTATAGAGGTATTTAAAAGCATGAGGGGCATGGATAGGGTAAATAGACAAGATATTTTCCCAGGGTAGCGAAGTCCAAAACTAGAGGGCATAGGTTCAAGGTGGGTGGGGTGGGATGGGATTGGATTTGAATAGGATTGAGCAGGCAACCTTTTCACACAGACAATGGTGCACATATGGAATAAACGGTCAGTGGAAGTGGAGGAGACTGGTACAATTACAACATTTAAAAGGCATCTGGATGTGTATATGAATAGAAAGGGTTGAGGGGGATATGGGCCAAATGGGACTAGGTTAATTTAGGATATCTGGTTGGCATGGACAAGTTGGACCAAACTGTTTCTGTGCTGTACAATTCTATGACTATGACAATCATGAAACAAACCTTAAAACTCCAGCTCCAAATCACAGATAGATAGTCAGTACCAAAAAAGGACCGGAAACCTGCTCTTGCTTACATCCACATGTGGAAGACCACCTTTCAGAAGGAGGGAAAAAAAAGAATGAAGATGTAAACTTGCCAATGTTGCTAAGCCATTCCAACCAATCATGACCATTAATTAAAAACAAATCAAAAAGGCAACTTTATAATCTTGGAGACAGAAAAGTGGAGTTTGTTCTTGCCTTTCTCTAGTAGTACAATTCGATAATGGGGTAGAAGTTATTTCAATGCATCATTGTAGGCTTTCCTCCCAGAGTGTCTTAGGTACTAACTGCAAGATTCGCTTTCAAATTCTAATCAATCCAAGGTATGCTTACCCTTGTCAGGTACCAGTCTCTTAATAAAAAAAAATCTGATTGCTAGCTGCGTGATATCAAGAAAACAACAAGGAGAAATGCCATGAGAATTATTTTTAATTTTGGCACCATCTGAAAGATTCAGGGAAGACTTGTTAGAATGTCTGACAACTATCACATTAACATTACTATATAGAGAGATCTTGGGAGACAAATCCATAGGTCCCTTAAAGTTTGCCCTCAATGGCTGGGGCACTGAGTATAAAAATTTAGCAAGTCACATTGCAGCTGTAAGAGCCTTTAGTTAGGTTACATTTGGAGCACTTTGTGCAATTCAGATGACGCAGAGGGTGCAAAAGTGGTTTACCAGGCTGTTGCTTGTATTAACTATCAAAAAGGAGGTTGGATAAACTTGGGACTGTTTTCACATGAACTCAGCAGAGGCTGAGTGGCAACCCAATAGAAGTGGGGATTCTGCCAGAAGTGTTGATTTTCCTGCTCCTCAGATACTGCCTGACCTGCTGTGTTTTGCCAGCACCACCCTAATCTAGACTGATCTCCAGCATCTCACTTTTGCCTTAAAAAAAAAAGCCAACATTTGCAGACAGCCTGCAGAATAGCTCCCTGAAAGGTGCCTTTATCTATCAACTGACCTGCGAAACAGAAACCCTAAGAAAAGACAGAGGAAGATGCAAAGAGGAGATTTGACAGCTGGCTGGTTTTGAAATTTGAATTTTCTGGTAAATCTTAAATCAGGGGTTTTATTGGACCAGCATTGTGGAAGGGAAAGTTAAAGATAGTTTAGAGAAAGAAGTTGCAAATATTATTAGTTAATAGTCTATATGAGACTTAAGGAATAAAGTTCTTAAATTTTTTTGTACTTTAAATAGTGACTATTGGGATAGTTCTTGGCCTCTCGAATTTGAATGGATTACAGCATGGGTTCGGTTAAACGGCTTTTCTGTGTCGCTGGTTTAAATTAGTGAGGGGTGGGGTGTTCACCCAAAGTCATAACACATGGTAGTCTGAAGGGCCTACTTCCATGTTTTACTGTTCTATGTTCTAACATGGTGTGAACCATGGGCAGGACACTACCAAATCTCAGCCATTAGTAAGTAGGATTACATATCCAAGAGCTTAGGGGCAAAACATTGGGAGTGCAAAGCAAAAAATGACATGTTGTAACAAAACCTATAAAATGATTGAGCCACAATCATTGACATTAACCAAATTCTGAATATCTTTACTGCTAAGGTTGTGGGGAAACAAAAAAAAAGCCATTAAATGAAATTGACTGCAAAACCTACCAGCTTCTCAGAGATTAAATCCAACCTTTAGCAAAAAAAAAAAGATACAATTCACATATTGAATGTGTTATCTTTGAATGGCAAGATTCTGTAATGTGTTCTTCTCAATAACCAAAGGAAACAAATCTTGAAGTATTAATTTCAGCCTTCAAAAAGCTATGGCTTTTGAAATGGTTCTCTCACCTTTGTAGGAAAATCTAATTTAGCCTAAGCCCCAAAATTAATTAAAATGTTCAAAGGCAGGAAGTTGTGCTTTGCAATTTTATGGTGAAGTTTAAATGATACTTTCATTGCATTAAAAGATAGATAACACATAGCTAGCCTCTTATTTATTCCATTTACATTTTAGGCAATTGGAGAGTTCTGTCTTACAAAGCTTATATCCAACTTAATAAATCTACTTAATAAAAAAAAGGGAGGAAGGTTGGTGCAGTTGCTTTATTTAGTACTCTGATAAATGACCGCTTAATCTACACACAAGTGATTAAAAAATGAACTTAAGGAACTGGATATCACAATTACCTTTTGTATATAAAATGTTACGTAACAATAACTGCTTCAAGCACAATTGATTATTTCAAGTGTATAGTGGTGCAATTTTCTCATTACTTTGGCCACAGGTACTGTACTAGAGACAAACTATGCAATATTACGTGAAGATTTATGTTGGTCTTGCAAAAGCATTGCTTAAAAAAAAAGGATCAAGCTGAGCTCAGTTAAGAGTCAACACTAAACTAAAACCAGTTTAAAACAAAATCCACTTTGACTGAAAAAAACTCAAGTCTATAGAATTGAATATTAACTCAGTACCAAATGGAGCACGATTTATTTGCCTAGAAATATATTTTTTTTAAAATCGCCTGAAGTGCCATCTCTTGATAATAAGTCAATTGCAAATGTGGTTGCAAAAAGTTGATCATCAGGTCGCATGGAGGTCAATTATAATTAGAAAGTTCTGTAACTGAACTAATGAATGAGTTATTGTCAGAATAACTAAATATTTCTCAACAGCAAACAGTATGACATTGTTACAATATCACACCTGCATGCATCTTCTAGGATGAGCCCTATTGTTCCTCTGAACTCTAAGGTGGCATTCTGAAATTCAGTAGGGCAATAAGAACGTTCAAATGTGCCCTTAAGGTGTCTCAAAACATGTCAAATAACACCCAAGGATTATTAGTTTTCTGGCTCCAATCAGGAATTAAATGTGACGATTGCATAATTGGGTCACCAATATCTGATGTCACCCAATGAATGTATTATCAAGTTGCCTCATTCAACTTTCAACATCAAGGAAAGTTTTGCCTGCATCACAGACATGAACACTGGAGAATCTCAGTTGTACTAAAGTCACACTGTAGTCGTGTTAAATGTGTGTTTTCAATTGTCCAACTTTCAGGAAGACTACAAATACTTCAATGCAGTTTTCTGAACAGTGTGATACATCTGAAAAACCATACTCCCTTTCCTGGTAACTCCAGGCTAGAACCAACTCTGGCTAAGAAGGTGGACAGGGGAAATTCTGGGAAGTTTGTTATAATGGGAACAATCCCGAAACAACTGACGTTTTTAAAAAAAAACTACAGGAACCACCTAACACTCTGATTAACACCTTTCTAAAGCCAAGAATAAGGATTCTTTAGGAGTGCTTTGTAAACACTTTTGCCTCCAGTCCAATGGGCCAAAGACCCCTTGGACTAGTGACGGATCTCACCCCATCCAATTATGCTCACCCCTGAAAAAAAACTTCAGAATTAGTTGAAAGTCAATATTTTGCTTTACTGCTGAAGTGGTAATAATTGTGCTTTTGTTAAGTACTTAAACCAGAAACCAAGATACATTTTTTGGACAAGATTATAATACCATGTTTCAAATAATTGAAAAATATGTCTGTGAAACCAATTTATATTTACATTAAGTGAAAATCTGCAGCAACATGAATCTGCTCAGATTAGAGGGTTTTTTTTGCACTTATGCTGACTTGTCTCACACAGGAGATGGTCAGCTTGCATGATCTCATGAATGGTGGGGCTGAGGGTTAGTTGTCCCATGACGTAGACTGAGAAATAGCTTTAGTGCAAACAGGTAAACACTCAACTGGTCACCAAAATGTTGGCAATTGCCAATTCTGAGAGAGACTTCTGGTCACTTTGAAGCAGAGGCGATATCAAAATGGCTTCAATAAACCTCAGGCTGAACACCAGATTGTATTTCTACATCTTCACCTTGGAAACAGAAGCATTCTATTTGCCATAGTTACTAGTATGTAATAGAGGTGGTCCTCAAGTATGGAAAATATAAATAAGGAGAATTTCAGAAGAACCTCGAAAGCATGTAGTCCAACTGGCCTGTTTCCACACTGTAGGGAAACCATTAAAAAGAAACTGGCCTTAGTGGGTTTATTTTTTCAAGATGCAACTACTTAAAACTCCAATGTGGGCAATACTAGCAAGTGGCCAATGGTTCCAAAGAGTATCACAGACATTCCATTGTTTTTCCATCCAGAGTACATTGCAATTTTCAGTACTTGGATCTCTGTTCTCTTCTACAACTTGCTTGATCTCTACCCTTAGTATTCCTCCTTTTCAAGTGGTTATCTAATACCCTGAAATAATGTATGAATTGTGTTTATAGGCTCTTCCATATTTGAAATGTTTCTTATTCCTTTGTGGTCATCTCACATTGGTTTGATCAAACATTCTGCCTATATTTACCTTAGCATGAAATTCTTCCAAATTGTGAAGAGTTGTTAGGCTAGCCCTCAAATCTTCAGTCCTAATGAAAAAAAAATGTTTAAAATCAGGTCTCTCTCAGCAAGAAAGTGGAACTTAATCCTGCAGTTGTCCCACTATCTCAGAAGCAAAGTTTGCATCTTCATGTCCAAAGCAAACTAGTTTGGTCATACTTCAAATAAAGTACACAATTGTTTTTTTTATTACTACCCAACCAAATTTGATGTTTAAACAGAAAACATTCTAGCTATCTAAACTGAAAATAAATCTGAATAGTTCTGAAGACAAGAGATACACAAAATAGGTTAAAGATATGCTTACACATATTTTCTATATTTCCTGGAACAGGATGCTCAATTGAAGCACGGTAACTTAGAAAATAAGATAAGTAGGCCATTTAGCTCTCCAGGCCTGCTCTGCCATTCAATAGGATTATAGTTGATCATCCAACTCAGTGCTCTGTTCCTGGTTTCTCCCAGTACTGTTTCAACCCTTTAGTTCTAGAAAAGATATTGAATGTTTTCAAGAAGCAGTTAATGTTTTGATCTCAACTACTTTTTGTGGTAAAGAAATCCAACCTCTGAAGAAATTTCTCTTCATCTCCATCCTAACTAGCCTGTATCCTTAGACCATGACAACAGGGTCTGGACTCCCTAGTTGGTCAACAGGAACATCCTCCCTGTGTTTATCCTGTCTGGTCCTGTTAGAATGTTTAGGTTTCTGTGAAATAGCCCCTGCCATTGTTCTAAACTGCAGTGAATATAGTCCCAAATCAATTCAGCCATCTCAGGATGAAGTGTAGTCAACCCAGAATATCCATCCCCAGACAAGGAGAAAAAAAACTGCACACAATACTCCAGGCATATCCCTCAAACACCCTGCTGAATTGCAGCAAGATATCCCTGCTCCTGTACATTGAAGAGTTGAAGGAAGGGTCTGTTTCCATGCTGTATGATTCTATGATGGCAAACATGCTGTATCTGCATGCTTACTTTCAATGACTGGTGTACAAAGACCTCCACCTTTCCCATCTATCTCCATTCAGATAATAACCTACTTTTCTGGCTTTGCTATCAAAAGTGGATGAATTCATTTATCTACATTTTACATTGTCTGCTAAGCATTTGCCCATCCACTCCACTTGACCAAATCACACTGAAGCATCTCTGCATCTTCCTTGTTGTTCACCCTGCCACCCAGCTTTGTGTTGTCTGCAAATTTGGAGATTTATAATTTAGTTCTCTCATTAAATTATGAATAGCTGGGAACCAAATAATCTGTGGTACTCCACTAGTCACTGCCTACTATTTATAAAATGACCCTTTTATTCCTGTTTGTGGACAGAGAATTTGTTGGTAGACAGGCAACAATAAGTACACTACTCCCAATCCTACACTCATTAAGCTAGAGGTTTATAGCTTCAGGAGCAGCACTCAGCATCAAGTGTGACAGACCAGGAGTTTATCCTGCTTCTACACCTGCCAGGTTTAATCAACCAACTTCTTTGGCAGAGAATCATAGAATCCCTATGGTGTGGAAACAGGCCATTTGGCCTATTGCGTCCACACCAACTCTCCAAAGTATCCCATCTAGACTTTTACCCCTGTAAACCTGAATTTCCCATGGCTAATGCACACAACCTACACATCCCTGAACACTTTAGGCAATTTAACATGACCAACCCACCTAACCTACCCATCTTTAGACTGCAGACACAAGGAGAAGTCTGTGTGGAGTTTGCACAGTTGTCAGATGCTGGAATTGAAACCAATTTCCTGTCATTGTGAGGCAGCAGTGCTAACCACTGAGTTACTGTGCCACCCACTATGAACCCTACGAGAGTTATAAATACAATTCTGTGGTCATCAAGTCCTGAAGTGAGACACAAAGCCTGAACTTTTGGCTCAAAGCATGGTTGTTGCACGCAATAACACAAGACCACTCCTTGCTTATATTTTCCTTAATACACATAGTAGCTCAGAGCCTGCTGCATTTAAATTAAATGTAAAACTTCATGCAAGACTGCAATTAGTCTTATTGAATCTCAATAACTTTTTAGATCATAGAATGTAATGTTGCCTCCAGAAGTAGGAATCAGTTAAACGAATCGTCCTTTTGGTTGTTAGTGTGCTGCAATTACTTAGACCACTTAAGTCAACAGTAAATTCTTTTCACCAGCCAGAATATTCTTCTCCAGTCTTGGGCTGAAACATAAAGCTGCTAAATCGTTATTTTCAAGTAATTGTGTGTATGCAGTTCTGTTGTAATCAAACACGTTCCCCAGTTACCAGGGAAGATTACTTTGTAACATCAAAATCTTCTCTTCAAATCAATTGGCATCCTTCCATTTGCAAATGATGTTGGAAATACAGCTTCAGTTTTGAGGAGGTCAGATGAGATTCTACACAGCACTTCTTTTGATGGCTGAACAAATAGTTTCACAAAAAGGGAAAATCCACCACAAATTAAATTGCCTATACTGGTGGTGGAGGAAGATTCCTACTGATGTCTTGTTTGCAAGACTAATACTGGCTTCAAAGCTTCTGAAACCTCATTATTGCAGTGAAACCCTTCCCCCAACTGGAGTTACATTTGCACCAATTATCAGCTTGAGTTTCTCCACTTGTCATGATGATGTCAAGAGCTTTCATGTCTCTTCAAAATCCTTGAATTAGAATGTTGGAGGGCGTAGTTTCTTTTCAGAGGTGACCTTCTCATCTTTGATACATTGGGCTCTTACAGCACACTGGTAATGTTCATACTCCAGGTCACGAATCCTAGAGGTTCAAGTCCCACAGATAGTTTTTTAACACGATTGAACAGGTTGATTAAAAAACTATCCTTGGGAATGTGCCCATCTTCTATCTGGCCCATATGCCCTTGACATTCTACTGGAGAGCTACACAAGGCTGTAGGGTGCCTTGTGGACATGCATCACTGAGAAGGCGCTATGGGGGGTCTTGGTGATGCAGAGGCTTACACACTCAGCTCATGCAGAAACAGTGAATTGTACAATTGTTCACATTAACTTCAATGGATTGTCAAAACCACACGTTAGAACCCATGAACATCTTCAGCCATCAATTCCAAAACAGATTTTAAAAAGTACAGAGACAATAACTGTAGGTGCAAAGGAAAACAAATTGTGTTGGACTGATGAAATGTAATATCTAACAGTGTCAAAGAAACTCTAAGCAGATTGATTAGAGATAGCTTGTGATCACAAACAAGGGCTGATGAATCTCTGCTCAACAAGAAGCCATCCCTTATAGCTTATGTCCCAAACTGTATTTTCCTTCTGAGGTTAAGGTCAGTTCCAACTCTACTCCAGTGGACTACTGAGTCTGAACTCTCCAGGGCTTGAGTGTTATTTAAAAAAAAATCCCTACAGTGTGGAAATAGGCCTTTCAGCCCAACATGTCTACACCGACCCTCCGAAGGGTATCCCATCCAAACCCATTCCCCATCATTCTACATTAACCCCTGACTAATGCACCTAACCTACACATCCCTGAACACTATGGGTAATTTAGCATGGCCAATTCACCTCACCTGCACAGCTTTGGATTGTGGGAGGAAAGCAGAGCAGACCATCAGAGGAAACCCACGCAGACACGGGGAGAACGTGCAAGCTCCACATAGACAGTCACCTGGAATTGAACCCAGGTCTCTGGCACTGTCAGGCAGCTGTGCTAACCACTGAGCCACCATGCCAGCCCTTGCATCAGAGAGCTATCTCTAGTTAACGCTGTGCCACAGATGAAGATTTTCCCTCACTCCAAGCATTGCAAGCCAGTTTTTTTTTTAGAAAATATCCTTAGATTTGTAGGATGAAGTTATCAAAAAAAACTGTACATCCAACGTCAGTACTACTGGTAACTTTCACGACAAACAGCCATAATATTCAACTAACCACTGTGCATGAACAATTTTTAAAACTTTTTTTAAGATTAGACTCTTCTTTTTAAGCCGAATGCACGTGTTGCATTTTTAGCCTAGATTAGCATTTAGTAATGAAAATGTCCGATGCTAATTCAAAGAACCCTGATTAAATTGGCTCCTTTTAAAACGTAAGTTCATTTTGGTGTTGGAGAAAGGTATTCTTGGAAAGTGATCCTTCTTAAATTAACCTTGCTTCAAACAACTGAGGGAATGAACAATAAAGGAACAGTCATTTCATCCCTTCTCACCCGAGAGCCTTTCAGGTGTCTCATTTAGAACTGTCATGAATTGGGATCTCTCACTTCAGACATAGATGTATCAGGATGTTGCAACTATGTGTGATAAATATCATCACCTTATGTCAAACCACTGATGCAGCTCTCTGCACAGAGTCAATTAAACACAGATGAAAGTTTTCATGCAAAAATCAAATCCTCCATCTTTAAATAGTTCATCATACTGTTCCTACATCCCTTTATTGCTTTTAACTTCAATCACCATTCCAACAACTGTTGTCGCCAATTTCAGCTTTTGTATTAACCCTTAATCTTGGGAGAAAACTCCCCACCTGCAATACACTGAATAGATTTAAACTGGAATCTGCATTCCTTGCTCTAGATTCAGTCAGGAAATAATTTACATTTTTCTTCAATTTAAAAAATTTCTATCCTATGGTCCTGCAATTAGTAGGCCTAATAAAAGCAGCTTGAGCTTTTCCAAGTCTATGTCACATTGATATTCCCTCATAACAGCAACCACCACCTAATGAATGCTCATCAGGCCCCTCTAAAGCCTTAACATGCTTCCTATTGTGCAGAACCTCATACTACACGTTTACTCTGAGGTAAGGCTTCCTAAAGTGGGGTCTTTTGGGGTTTCCAGCTCACAGGCAGCAATGGCCAGAGTGGTCATGGACAGGGTTAAAGAAAGGGTAGTTGGATCTAACTGGCCCCTGCTCTCTGTTCTCAATGACAGCTCACAGCTATGTAAACCTTGAAGTAGTTGGACTCAGGGATAATAGAGTGTTGGAAGCATTGTGGTCAGGCTTTATAATGGGAACTCAAAGCCCCTTGGCTTTAGTATTCCAAGACTAAAATGTCCATTAGCTCTTTTATACTGCCCTAAACTCAATGTTATCTTTAATGCCCCATGAACCTGCAACTCCAAAAATTCCCGTTTTACTGGAGAGTGCAAAATGACCTAACGACTCGTCACATTTTCCAAAATGAAACTAGTTACCTTTTCCTTGGTGCTTGTAAAATCATAAAACTGTACCACCTCATTATGTTTTTGTTATCCCCCCGCCATTCCCAAAATTCATGTCAAATTAGGATTCTACGATTCAGCACAACATTATTCAGGCTGGGTGGAGTATAAAAGGCTCCAAGTAGAGGTTGAGACACTGAGGGAAGCAGGGGGAGAAAGTGATGCCAACATGAATTAGGTGAATGAGGGAATGAGTACTGGTGTGAATTAAGGAAGGAGGGCGTGTAAGGTCAGTGTGGCCTTGGAATGCTCTTAGGAATTGTAGGGAGCTTTCAGACAAGAGGGCTTACTTGGCAGTGAGTACGTTTTGTGGTTTAGTTAACATATCAATGTTAGGAAGCTTATTCCCCAACGTTACTGCTTCTCAAAATGTAGGGAACAACATTCAATAACATTTAAAATATTTGACTTCAAGATAGGAATTGAAATACATGTATGAAATCATTGAACCTTCTTATCAAACACTTAGCTTGAAATCTGTGCGAAGTCGAAGGATGATGGTACAGTATCTAAAATGACAAATTAGTACCGTCGTTTACAATTTATATTTGCTGTTCTTTACTGGTGACCTTTTAAATAATCTAGGCTGAAAGTGGCAACTGAACGTAAGGAGACTATTTTAGAGGGTCAAAAGCAAAACGCGTGGTATTTTCGATAAATTCAAACCACTATCGTTAAATTCCGATTAAAAACAAAGAACCTTTTTCCCCGAACGCACCGATTGTCAGATAATTCGCCGCACCGGGCTGGGAAAGTGAATATAAAATACTGCTTTAAAACGTTGTATTTACTTCTGACCCCAATTTACATTTCTAGTTAGAACTTGAAGAATCACTTTCTCTTTCTCCCCACTTCACTCACATTAAAATTCCTACTGTCTCCCGGTGCCTGCCAGAAACACACAATGTAGCAATTCATAACTGAACTCGACTCCTTTAAAATATCAGAGTGGAAAATTTTACTTACCTTCTTAAGAAGCGGGATCCAGAATTTAAATTTGGAGAAAACATCAAATTCAAAACGGTAAGCACTTAACAGTTTGGGGAATATGCTCAAACTGTGAATTAGAGCCTTCGGAGTGTGTTATGATATCCAGATATGAAAGCACAACTCGCCCTTTGCACTGTCTCCAAATTATTAACTGTTTAGGATTACTTTATCTAAAGGCAGCCAGCGGAAGTAATTTTCTGTGTACGTCAGAAGGCACTCCTCACTTCGAATAGTCCCTTCAGACCATCTGGTGGCTTGAAATTTCGGAATCTAATTTTTTGGTTGTTAATTATTAATTACTGCACTCAATTAAATATTGAGGAAGCTACGATTAGTCGTTGGATGGATGTTCTGCAGTCTACATCATTGACTCATATGAACCAGGGTCAGTGCCCAAGCTGAAGCGTATGCTTTCAATCAAGGCATTCATGCACAGACTACAGATAATCCTCCCCACCCACCCCCGCCCGCAACCGAGAAAGGTACAGAATATCACTGGTATTCTAATGTGTGGCAAGACTTTCTATGAACAGGGCTAAGCTTAGTGCCTTACCGCTATAGCAGATCCTACTGCTATTTCAGCTCACCCATGGAGATGTGTGTTTTCTGAGAGACTCGAGGACGATAGTCAGCTGAATCTCAATCGTGTTGATTTAGCTCAGTTAGAATTATTCTCCGAGAAGGTCGTTCAAACTTCATACTAACAAACAAAAAAGCAGTAATGAAGGTATTGTGTGCAAACAAAAGTGGGTTTTGATTTTGGATAGATGTTACTCTGAGTACAGTCAGTTCAGCTGACTGTGAAGAATTGTTATGTCATATAAAGAGTGAATGCTTTGAACAACAATCTCTCATTAAATGTCCATCAGTGAGTTATAGATTTCAGGTGTGCCACAATAAGGACTCTCTTTGCCTGAGGCAGAATGTTTTCCTATGGAAAGTAAAAGTCCTTGGATGGAAAAGTTGCCAAAAACAATTTTTACTTTTTGGTAGTTTTAGACTTGACAATTATTTGGAACAGGTATGGCATAGCACAATTTATAAAAGAGCAAAGTTCTGAGAAACAGAAAAAAATCTCAAAAAGCTAAAGTCTTAGATCACTCCTCTCATTTTTTGTAATGATGAAGGTCCAGGGGTCACAGGATAATTCCAGATAATTAGTCTCAGCAAGATAGTCCACAGTAGGTAGAGATAACAGCAGATCACTTTTCATCAAATATTGTTTATTTGAGTTACCACTGAAGATGAGAAAATACCATGCAGTCCCTCTAACATATTAAATCTAAATTGCAACTGTATTTGATCCATGTTTCTTAACACCATTACCTAATAAAAACTTTGTCTTAGTGTTGAATACGTCAACTGTATTCACAGCCTTGTTGTGAAAAAGTGTTTTCTGATTTTACTTCTAAATGGATTAGTTTTAATGTTAAAATATCACTTCTATTTTCTGGATTCCTACATTAAAAGGAAATAGTTTATCCTATCAATTATTCTTATAATTTTTAAGATTTTGTTTAGGTAATCCCTCACCCTCCTGAACTCAAGGGAGTAGAAATTAAACTTATGAAATTGACTTCCATAAGTTTATTTAAGGAGATGGTTTAGAAAGGATTTAGAAAGCCATGAGGATTTCCTTGTGCAGATTGAAATTCTGGCTGGCAATGCTTTTCAAGCACACTAAAAAGAGTTCCAGATGCAAAGAACATGGCAGAGGTACTAAAATATTTTTGCATCTGTCTTTGTGAAGAAAACATGAAACCCTGACCATAGTGAAAGTGGAGGAAATTCAGTTACTATAAAGGTTTAAAATTGATGATGGGGAGGAAATGAATAAGCTATCAGAAATTAAACACATCAGGACCAGGTAAGATGCGTGTAAAGATACCAAAAGAAGTAGGAGGTGAAGTTGCAGGGTCACCAGCTATAATTATTCAGTCTTCCCTGACTCAGAATGGTACTAGAGGACTGGCAGAACTGCAAATATACTGCCCTTATTCAGAAAAGGATGCAAGTAAAATTATATAAAGCACTTTAAAAGTAAAGGATCAATCAAGCAAAAACAGACCAGTCAGTTTAGCTCCAGTGGTGGGGAAACATTTTAAAAGTGATTTAGAAAGAATTAGAGGTCACATGGACAACTGAATGCTAATTAAGGAGACCAGCAAGGATTTGTTAAACTGGTTTGGTGTAACCAATTTTCCTGAGAGCTTTTTTGAAGGAAGAAACGAAGAAGAATTAGCCAATAAATTCCTCTGTTATTTAAGAGAAAGAAAGGAAAATCTTTACGATCTACCATTTGGAATTTTTAATTATAAATGCATATGATACTAGATACCACTAAAATCACTACATCAGGGATGTCACTATTCTATCAGCAGTTTGCCGATTGAAAGTTACTAACTGGCTCTGAATGAAGATGCAGTATTCAAATTCAGTTATGGTAGACAGTTTACTCAAAATTAAAATTGTTGCAAATTTGGCTGTCTGGTTGACAACTATCATCATATTATTTTCCAAAAAAAGAAAAATAAAACTGCTTGTGCCATGAATCATAATTATGAATTTATTATCTCCTAAAAACCAATCTTGTAAGGGAAATATGTAATAACACTTGAAATAAGAAAAAGTGGAAAATTCTCCCTCATACTGGAAGTGATATAGAAAAAAAAACACACAGCAGAGTAACATTATTCTACATCATTCATCACTAGTATTTTGCAAATTACATTTCAGGTGTCCCCAAAGTATTCTATCATGTCCTTGATCATGTATATCCATGCTTATTGCTATAATCTTACATAACAGTATGCAAAAGGTGTTCTAATCCCAACTATTATTAGCTACTTTATCAATGACCACCCTGCCACGTAAGGTGGAGATGGTCAAGGATGATTCAGAACCATTCATGACTCCTCAGAAAATGAAGCAGTCTGTGTCCATATGTAGCAACACCTGGATTACATTCAGGTTTGGGCTATCAAATGATGAGTAACATGTGCGCAACACGAGTGAGAACAAAAGAGAATGTAATCATCAGCATTTGTCATTCAATTTACTGTCACTGAACACACACTATAAACATCCAGGGGTTACCATTAACCAGAAACTGAAACTGGGCCAGCCATATAAATACTGTGGCCACAAGACCACGTCTGAACCCAGAAGAATGGTGTGTGAAAATGAGCTGCCAGAGGAAGTGGTGGAGGCTGAAACAATTACAGCATTTAAAAGGCATCTGGATGGGTATACAAATAGGGAAGGGTTTAGAGGGATATAGGCCAAATGGTGGCAAATGGGATGAGATTTATACAGGTCGGCATGGACAATTTGGACTGAAAGGTCTGTTTCTGTGCTGTACATCTCTGTGACTCAAGTCAGGGGTGTAATAGAATACTCAACTTGCCTGTATGAGAGCAGCTCCAACAACAGTCAAGAAGCTCAACACTACCAAGGATAAAGCATCATTCTTGATTGACATGCAATCCACCACTGCTCACTCCCTCCACCACCGTACCACGGTGGCAGCAGAAGGTAGCATATACAAGATGCACTGCAGCAACTCATCAATTGTTCTTGGACAGAACACTTTGAATCTGAGAGCTCTATCACCTGGAAGGACATCTCAGCAGGATTCCACCACCATCAACTGCTAATTGACCTTGAAGCCAACACTTGTAACTGAATTGATATTCTTACTGTCCAAGTGTTAAAATCCTGGAACTCCATTCCTAACAAAACTGTGGGTATATCTTCACTGCATTCACTGGAACAGTTGAAGAAAGGGATTCACCAACACCCATCTCAACAAACACTGGGTGAGCCAGTGATAGCCACATCCCTTGAAAGAATAACTTTTGAAGAAGTCTTTCTGGTCTCAAATAGTAACCATCTCTTTATAATAATGCGTTGCTTGACGATTTGAATTACTAATTCCTTACATCTTTTAAAAGCAAATTTTATCTTTTTAAATTCACTTCCTCTGTGTTGTTGCTAACATGCAGCATCCTTTCCATGAAGGTAGAATACCACCATCAATCATCCCAAGTGGCTTTATGTAAAGAGAGAGAAAAATTCTTCCTACCTGAGGAAACTCAATAAATCAGTGGATAGTCTTGAAACGGTTAGAAGTTATCCTCTAGTTAGAAGGCACATGGTACGCTTGCCTTCATTGGACAGGGTATTGAGTATAAGAGCTGGCAGGTCATGTTAAAATTCTGCAAGACTTTGGTTCGGCTGCAGATAGAATACGGGTCGCCACATTATCAAAAGGATGTGAACGCTTTGGAGAGGGTGTAAAGAAGGTTTATGAGGATGTTGCCTGGTATGGAAGGTGCTAGCTATGAAGAGAAATTGAGTAGGTTAGGATTTTTTTCATTAGGAAAAAGGAGATTGAGGGGGACCTGATTGAGGTCTATAAGTAAGCTTTTTCCCAGGATGAGGGATTCAATAATGAGAGGTCATGCGTTCAAGGTGAGAGGAGAAAAGTTTAAGGGGGATACATGTGAAAAGTACTTTACACAGAGGGTGGTAGGTGCCTGGAACGCGTTGCCAGCAGAGATAGTAGAGGCAGGCACAGTAGATTCATTTAAGATGCGTCTGGACAAATGCATGAGTAGGTGGGGAGCAGAGGGATACAGATCCTTAAGAATTGGGCGATAGGTTTAGAGTGTGGATTTGGATCGGCACAGGCTTGGAGGGCTGAAGGGCCTGTTCCTGGGCTGTAAATTTTCTTTGTTATTTAAATACATAGATAAGGATTGCATACTAATTCACCTGTCTGGACTCCTATTCTGGACGTTTATTGATTTAACAGAACTAAATTTGTCAACAGAAAACTGTAACGAATATATAAGCAATTTTAAAGAAAACTAATTCATTGCACTTTGATTTGAGAGCAGGTTGTTTTGGTGGAAGTGGCTCTAACATTTTTATGACACTTCTGAATACAACACATTAAAAGTAAAAGTAAGTTACAAAAGTACACATTATTCATAACGGTCCTGATATTTCATGAAGTTGAAAATGATTTATTTTTCATTTCAAATGTTTTTCTTACATTTATTTTCCTGTTCCTCCTTCCCTTTACTGTTTCCTTTCCCTTTCCACTTTCTGTGTTCCAGCACTCAGTCTCGTTATTTATGTAACTCTTTCAGCTCCTGTTTTTGTGTAGGTAAAATTGTAAGAATTGGAAAATAGTACTTCTGGCAAATAAGCTGTTTAGTCTTTGCTGCAAACCAACTTTACCATTATGTTGGAAAAATATTTTTTATAACCAAAAGGTAATTATAAATGTATACATCAAGAATTGCATCAAGCATTAAGATACAGATTTTTATGAAGTCAGGACTCCATGGATCTTTAAAAATGTAAATAGTCCAGCCCCACTTCTGATTGTTTAGGTAGTTAGGGGAAAGAGGATGGAGACCTGAACACAACACCGCTCTTTGAACTTAGTGCTGAGTTCAAACAGACCTCACTCCAACTGTAATGTGGGAGTGGTGAATTGAGGGTCAATGTACACTTTCTAGAGTTTAAGTCTTTATAAACTATGAGAGTTAATAAGGGTTTTTTCTTCCAGAAGCCTGTTCAGTGATGTTATTACACAACTCTGGAGCAAGTGGGCTTCAACCCGTGTCTTCTAGTCCAGAGGTTGGAACATGGCCATTGTGCAAGAATAGCCAGAAGGCAACATTGCTCTTTTTGTCTGCTTTGAGCTGGAGTCTTTGATAACTATTTCAACCACAGAAACAGCAGCCTGGCTGCTTTATTTTTTAATCATCCAGAAGTGTTCTTATACACAACTTCACAGTTTTATTTTCCTTTCACCAAATCACTGGTGGGATTCTTTTTCACCTATTAACCTCTACCACGAGTAAATCCTTGATTTCCAATTAACTTCTGTGCAAACCCTATTAAGGGCAATACAAACCATCAAAAGTAAGGGAGAGGTAGGAGAGAAGGAGAGGAAAGGAGCTTTTACAAATGTCATTTGTGAACTATCACGATAAGAGTGAAGAGTTATCTATTAAGTCACAAAAAATTAAT
Organism: Chiloscyllium punctatum; assembly: GCF_047496795.1. NCBI lineage: Eukaryota > Metazoa > Chordata > Chondrichthyes > Orectolobiformes > Hemiscylliidae > Chiloscyllium > Chiloscyllium punctatum. The sequence continues at coordinate 40,021,923 of NC_092744.1, forward strand.
TCAGGCAGAACTGTCCCTAATTTTGGAACAGACAATAAACCCTGCGATCAAAAGAGAAAGTGGTGATCTGAAACTCTTTATTCAAATTCACACAGTTAAGCTAGGAACAGGGCAGAGGAAAGTGAGGGTAGAGGCACGAAGCAATGATTTGAGAGGGAGGGTGGCAGCCTGGCTTTTAACAGTTTTTTTCCATCACCAATAGCCTGGTTGTATTTTTTACTAACCTACTTTCTATGTTATTACACATCTCCAGACTTCCTGGCTCAAAGGTAGGGATGCCACCACTGTGTCACACAAGTTCTGGGATAATCTCAGATCAAAGCCAGCCTGATTGTTTACACTTGAAAGATAAAGAGATTATAGCTGTCAGTTTTAAAAGAAACTCTACTTTGCTGTTTTGATTCATGCACATTGATTAAAAGTGATGTCTGGTCATGCAATTTCACTAGAACTCTTTGTTGCAATGTCTGAAGGGCTAGCATTATCAATCAAGACAGAAATTGCTGGAAAACCTCAGCAGCTCTGGCAGCAACTGTGGAAAGAAAGCAGAATTAACGTTTTGGGTCCAGTGACTCTTCCTCAGAACCCTGCGTCTGTAGTTGTTTCAGTTTTTATCTTGCATTATGAATGATTAGCTGAGTTTCAAAAGCTACAGTTAAATAAGTGGAATGCTTTGAGTTCAGTTTGACTAACATCATAAATAGTCTATTAACGGATTCGCTGTCTTTGATGGGTAATCTGAATAAAAGTTTTGATTTTATAACAGATTACCAACCATTTGAGGAAATCTTAAATCATTACATTGATTTTAGAAATGAGTTTTTTTTGGGTATTGAGTGTTTAGGATTGAGAGCTTTTTAAGATTGTTAGAAATTTATAATTTTTCATTCCACATGGATCCTGAGGTTTACTACTGGATATTGGGTGAGTGGCAATGCAAGTATGGAAGGGTTGAGGGGCAGCTGCCTAATAAACTGAGATGTTCCATCTGCAAAATTAGTGAAGGAATGTGCATTATTTAACAAGTACAAGCTCCATGGAAATGCACTAGCAGTTGTCACTGAGTGAAGCAATATAAATCAATTAGCATGCACAATTATCTTACATTATCACAGGAACTGCAACTGAACATGATAAATCATTACTTTTAATAACATCCATTACATTTTAAATAGAAAAACATAGATTTCAGAAGCTATATTGACCCTTATTGTTTTATCAATTTCACATAAATGTTAACCAAGAATTGTCACCAGTAGAATCTATTAAGCTTATGTATAAAATGGAGATGTATATTATTGGAGTTACTCTGTTAGAAATGATCAGTAGTACAAAGGGATGACCACAAACCAAGTCAGCAAGCTCTCTCATTTTTTAAACTATCAATTACATTAGTAGGAAAGCCACATGGTGACAGAGTATTTAGATACAGCTGCAGGAAGTCTTTGTCTTTCATTTCAAACACAACATCTTTATCAGAATAGATCATATGCAAGTGGTTTCCTTTTATTGTCTCAGACTCAAACTAAGAATCTTGCTGACCCAGTGAACAAAGGCAAGGATTAATATTTGCAGGACAGAAAAGCAGCTGTTACAAATGTCATTTGTGAACTATCATGATGAGAATGAAGAGTTATGTATTAAGTCACAAAAATTTAATCTGGGCAGAACTGCCTCTAATTTTGGAACAGATAGAAACTCTGCGATCGAAAGAGGAAGTGGTGATCTGAAACTCTTTATTCCAATTCACTCAGTTAAGCTGGGAACAGGGCAAAGGAAAGTGAGGGTAGAGGCACGAAGCAATAATTTGAAATACTCACGAGAAAACTCACATAGCACAAATCAACCTATTCAGCTGCCTTAGCCAAGAAATGAAACACATAATTGAGCTACCAGTTGGCTCAGAGGAGTGTAATTTTTAACTGGCCATTTATATACAGAATGACCCTAGGTGTTTAATGCTAAGGCGGGTAAAGTTTTTCTGTTAACCACAGTCTTAGACAGGTGGACAGAATCAGCCAATCATGACCATGATCGGTTTACCCATTGATGACATTTAGATGTGAACCTGTGAAGGTAGAATCCTAGAAGATTGTACAATGTTCCAGGTCATTTTCATGCCGTGTCCCTATGATAACACAGTGCAACCCCTTCAGCTTTTTAAAGGCTGTGATTACTATTTAAAGTAGTTATTTACTCTAGCTACCAAGTTAGTGCAGAGACAGGCATTCAATTGTTACCTTACACTTCAGGTCTGAAGAAAGCACCCTCTGTGTCCTCCACCTCGACAACAGCAAATGAAACGTGAATGCTTAAAAAGCGGAACTCTCCACACACAAGGCAAGCAACAAAATATGGACTAGGGGAATCTGGCATATCCTACTCTGCCAATGATTGGTATTGTTCTGGCAGCATCCGAAGCAGCCAGTAAATAAAGGCAATGGGCAGGATCAGCACAAACAGAAAATGAGTACTTTTTATAAAACTCCTGTGTTTTCAAGCCAAAAACTAAAACATATTTTAAGAAAACCAGGTCTGGAAGCTTTTCATCTCAGTAAAGTTCACCTTAATGGAAGCAAATCCTTCTCTCTGATAGTTGTTGGGGTACTAATTGAAATGAACTTTGATACTTCCACTCAAATTTTCATTTAGAAAAATAACATTCCATATTAAAAGAAATTTTAAGAAAATGTTATTTTAAGAAAAAGCACAATGATGGCTGATGTGACTTTCAGAATTTTCATATTGGTGCAACAAAAGACAGCTTCTTCTGTCTGCAATTAATAAACATTATTTGAATATATGTAGGAATGGCAACATGTGAGAAAGTGTACAATTGCTTTTGTCAATAAACTGGTTGAAAATTTAAAAACTTTCAATGACCAGATTTTATTTCTCTTTTTTGACAAAATTACAGTTTCCATATCACATGTCAAATATAATGCAAACACTGTTTACATAAATATATAAATGAAAAATAGTGACTATTTCAGACAAATGCACAACATATTACAGTGCTGCACTTTCAGAGCAATAATCTTTCATTCATTTCATGACCATAGGAATATGATGTAAAGCAAAAACAACCCTCAAAAAACATTACAAAACAAAAGTCAAAAACAGAATTTAACACCTTCTCAAAATTGGAAAACTACCTGTGAAAATATAATAAAGAATAAAAGGATAAATTACTCTTATTTACATTTCTGAAATTATTGTCAAAAAATTCACTTAGTTATATAACATAAAACGTTCATGCTGAATATGGACAATATAATTCCTATACTGCAGTATATTCCACTTGATTTTATAATTCCAGTACTGTGGATCGTATGTGATGAGGAGGATCATTACAGGAAGTTGGTGAAGGATTCAGCAGGTGATTCCTGAGGAAAAATCTATTGTCATTTCCTGTATGACTGGCTGCCTACAAAAGGAACAAACAAGTTGAATTTAGATGCGAACAGCTGAACACTTGTGTTGAAATATGGCTTAATAAACACAATGTTTGAGACAGCAAGTATGTGAATCTTTCAAAGTTGACACAAATGTGATTTAAAAAGATTAAGAAAAGTTGAGACATTACTGGAGATAAGACTCAAAACAAATCCTGGGGAGCAGAAAAAGTGGGAACGCCACTGGCTTTGAATTGATCTGATGTGCTGGTTGTGTGAGCACTTAGCTGCTTCTACTGAATGGCATCCCAGTAGTCCAAGATTGGGATAGAGAATTCCAAAGATTTACCATGTGAAGAAGTTCCTGTTCATTTGATTCCTAAATGGCCAAACTCTCTCTCTGAGATCGTGGCTCCTGGTTCTCGACAACACAATCTGGAAATATTTTTCCTTTTCTCTACTGTCAAACCCATAAGAATCTTGTGTATTTTATTGCAATCACCTCTCATTCTTCTAAATGAACGAATATGGACTGTCTTCTCAATCTCTCATCATAAAACAATCCCATAATCCCAGGGATCAGACTAGTGAACCTCTGTTGCATTGTCTCTATGGCATGCATGCATGTATATCCTTTCTTACTTAAGGAAACCAAAATAGCACACAATATTCACAGCACACAAAGTTCGTTACAATTGCAACAGGACCTCTACTCCCGCAAATCCCCTCAATTGTGAAAGAATGGTTTGGACCTGTTTAGGTTTGGGGAACCCTCAGAAAGGGGAAAACTCTGCTACTTATTAATTAGGTTTCAATCAAAGTGGAATGTCAAAGCTATAATTCACAATAAAATTACCAATGGTAAGGCCTTGTTTTCGAGTGAATAAAAATTAAGAGAGAAAATGCAGAGTGTTAGTGACCTTCTCGCAAAATCCAAGAAACAGTGGTGGTCTGGGGGTTGGGTGGCAATAAGTAAGACTGAAAGGACATTTGTGAGGTCACTACTCAGTGAGACAGATATTGACAAGAAGGCCATGACTTTCCATTACTTATGGAATAAGGACAGTTTTGAAACTTTGAAATCAATGAAAATAAAATGAAGACAAGCTTTACTAAAATGATAGCATTCATAACAGAGCAGAAGACAATCATTTGGCCTTTTGTATCTGCACCAGTTCTCCAGAGCAGTAATTTACCAGCAGGCTAGCCCCATGCCTTCTCCCCTCATCTCTGCATCTTTTTAAAATAATAATGTGCAACATCAAGCCTTGAGAAAGTCCTAACTGAACTTGATCGCTTCTAATTTGCCAAGTAATTGGCTGAGGGCAGTGCAGATCCTCCAATGAACTCCCCATGCCTCACTGCAGCGCCATCTTGTGTCATGGGCCATAAAACCATGCAAGACAGTTCTGAGGACCATCACCATAGACACCCAGGTTTTTGAAGAGTGTGGGGTGCTGGAAAAGCACAGCAGGTCAGGCAGCATCCAAGGAGAGGAAATCAACATTTTGGGCAAAAGTCCGTCATCTTTCCTGATGAAGGGCCTTTACCTGAAATGTCCATTCTCCTGCTCCACAGATGCTGCTTGACCTGCTGCGCTTTTCCAGCAGCACACTCTCAACTCCAATCTCCAGCATCTGCAGTCCTCACTTTCACCCAGATTTTTGTGCCAAATTAAAAGATTCAATTGCTGAGGATGGCTATTCAGCAGCCAGCAGTTACCCCATAACTGAAAGCAACTGTCAGTGCAAACAGCAAATATCTGCTCCCCAGTTCCATCAGAGCTACTTTTGCCAATTCCCAATCCTCTCTGGTGCTTGGTTTTGAAGCAAATGTTTGTACTTGGGGTGCAGGCATATTGGGGATTTCCATCTCAATCAGAGTCCAAGCTTTATCATGGCAACTTGATTTGCAATTGTTAAAAAGGGCTGGAAACTTTGTAACTGGCTGTAATAAATTAACAATTCCCGATGGATTTGAAATAAAAACATTATGGGATGAGTGTGTTGCGGGCAAGGCACCATCTGTTGTATATATTTGGTTGTCTTTGAATCCACCCAAATCTCCTGCAGTTCATGTGTTGAAGCTACACACATTAGGTAGCAAGTCCACAATTTTGACCCAGCAACAAAGCAGCAGCAAAATATTTACAAGGAACTTTGAGGCGTGATGTTCCCAAGAGCTTGTACTTCAAAGGGTTAAATGTCATGAAAGTGATGCTGTCAAAGAAGCCTTGTAGAGTTGCTGCAGTACATATTGTTGATTGTTCACACTGCATTATTTCTATCTTCAGTCAAATTCCTTTACGTAATACTTGATCTAAAGTAAATGAAGTAAATGAACAGATGCACAATGGGACACTGCAATGACTTTGGAGTCTTACAGAATGTAGAACATTACAGCGCAGTACAGGCCCTTCGGCCCTCGATGTTGCGCCGCCCTGTCATACAAATCTGAAGCCCATCCCACTTTCACTATTCCATGTACATCCATATGCCTGTCCAATGACTTAAATGCACTTAAACTTGGCGAATCTACTACTGTTGCAGGCAAAGCATTCCATACCCTTACTACTCTCTGAGTAAAGAAACTACCTCTGACATCTGTCTTATACCTATCTCCCCTCACTTTAAAGTTGTGTCCCCTCGTGTTTGCTGTCTCCATACTTAGAAAAAGGCTCTCCCTGTCCACCCTATCTAACCCTCTGATTATCTTTTATGTCTCTTGTTTCACTCTTTGCTACTTGAAAATTATTTTGCTCAATAAGCTAAATCAAACTATATTTAATGGTCTCTCATTGAAGTCATGTATGCAGCTGAAGCCTTAAATCTTTTTCACATGGAATCTCAATCTTCAACTGAGCTCATTCATTAAACCTACAGATCAAGTACTATCCATGTACTCTGGTTCCTGCTTATGTCTTGAACCTGCAATCTTTTGACTCATGGTCATGAATGCTCTCAATCGAACTGAGCTGAAACTGCCACAAAAGTTGGGGAAGTAATAAATGTAGGAAAAACAGTGTTCACTAAACACAATTCCCACTCACAACTTTGTAAGTGCATAATTTATTCTGCAAGAACAACAATAGTTTTCCCCAGTGAATAATATGATGAGACAATCAAATAAACATGTTAACTGCTGCTGAGGAATAATAACTAGTTGATAGCCAAACTAGTCAAAACATGTTCTTTGCAGTTCAAAATATTTTAAGAAAGTTTCCAGTCTAGAAAACAAAGTATAGTCATTAGAAAAAGTAGTAAAAGTCGACCGAAACTTTTGAAATATGTGTATTACAACTATATTGTACATTTTCTGTCGTGCTACATTTCCTTCTCCATGCTTTGATTGGCCAATGAAAGCAATAAGCCGGAAACAGCAATGTCTTATTAAAAAAAAAGGACAAAAGGTACAAGGGACACAGATTGTCAAAGTCAATAGTTCATGGTGCAAAATTACAGACTATAAAATATGGCAATAAGTAGCACCAGATATTACGTTGTCTGCAGTTAAAGTGTATCTGATACAATAGCAGGAAAGATTATTGGAATTATTTGCTTGTTGAGCTTGTTTCTGTGTTTTTGAGTTGGTAATACATCAAATAACTTTACAGTAAAAATGGAAAACTGATTTTTAAAAAAATCCATGATGTATTTAGGAGCTTCTAAATATAAATTCTGCAGGTGCAGCATAGTACCTGCTTCGCCCACTCATCACCAACAATTAGGAATCTGCCACAGATTATGGTCTTACCAAAGAAATCCACATCGCATGAAAGAATTCATAAAAAATATTTTCACAGGCAAAACAAATTAGACTCCACATTCAGCCCAAATGAGATCAAGGGCATAATTTTAATCCTTCCCTCAGGGTTGCTGGCAGGAAGACAATGCGGACCAAGCTCACTGTCCACATGATCCTGTGAGGAAATTGAGGGGCTCTTAGATAGAGCTGCCTCATGTCATTTAGTAAAAGTTTTGTGGGCTGGATGGGGTGCCTTTTAATCAAGAATACTGTGGCCAATGGAGGCCATTCCTCCTCCCTTTCAATCAAGATATGTCATGCACTCTCCATGTGCATTTCCACTCAATGGGTCCTTCCAGCCTGAACCTAGCAAATCCCTGGACTTATTTGTAGGCTCCACGTTGCTCAGTTTTGGGGACTGCCTACCATTCCCAGCATTGGCCAGCAGTTCTGGCTGATGAAACCTCCTCTCCAATGAGGGCAGAAGGACAACCACAAGACAATTAAATGTCAGACATATTTCCAGTGTACAATTAATCCCCAAAGATACACAGAAAAATTTATTAAACGGAAAGCCATATCGCAAAATGACAGAAGTGCAGTAAAATCAATACCAGCAAAAACAGATAATTGTAAGGCAGAACAATTGTCAAACTCATAACACATACTTCTTACAAAATGCAATACTATTTTAAAATATTAGAATGCATATTTACATACATATATTTTTGAACAGACTGAGAGAATCAGAAAGCTAAGGCATTATGGTGAGACAATAGCATAATGGTAATTATCAATGGACTAGTAATCCAGAGACAAAAGCTATAGTGCTGGAAAAGTACAGCCGGTCAGGCAGCATCCAAGTAGTAGGAGAGTTGATGTTACAAGCATAAGCTCTTCAACTTATTAATCCAGAGATCCAGATAATGATTTGGGGGTCTAGGTTCAAATCTTACTTTTTAAATTCAATATTTTTAAAAAAATCTAACAATGACAAGAGGGCGCTGTCATTTGTCGGTGAAAGGAAGGAAACTGCCATTCTTTATGATCTGGCCTACATGTGGCAATAAATATTGGCCCAGCCAGCAATGCCCACATTCCAAGAAGGAATTTAGGGTGGCACATGGAACAGTGCTGCCTCACATCACCAGAGACCTGGGTTCAATTCCAGCCTTGGACTACTGTCTGTGTGGAGTTTGCATATTTTCCTTATCTGTGTAGGTTTCCTCCAGGTGCTCCAATTTCCTCCCACAATCCAACATTGTGCAGGTTAGGTAGATTGGCCATGCTAAATTGACCATAGTGTCCACAGGTTTGCAGGCTAGGTGGATTAGCCATGGGAAATGCAGGGTTATAGGGATAGGGTAGTGGGGGGTGGGGGGTGGGGTGGGGTGGGGGGACCTGGATAGGATGCCCTTCAGATAGACCAAATGGTCTGCTTTCACACTGTAGGGATGCTATGATTCTATGAGCAGAGCCATTTCACATGAGCACCCATCTACCAAATTGCTTTTGCGTGCTTAGTTATGACATGAAAAATGAATGGGATACTAGAACTTACATCCAAGCGCTAATGTCCTCCTGCTATCAGGTAGGAAAGAAAGTAAATGAACAATAGAGAAGCTGAAGAGAGAGGGAAAAAGCTCAATGAGAAAAAATATAAAGCAGAGAATTAAAACATTAAGAGAGAAGCTGGTGGCAGTGTTTGCATTATGTTTATTGAGCCTATCTGAATTTAGATGGATTAATAAGACTGTTCAAATGTTCTGTGTTTCAAAAATAAGCTGATAGATATCTTTACCCAACATCCTTACATGCGTCCTTTTAAATAGGTATCACCAGGTAGCATTCAGGAATAAGGAACAAATAGATTTTTCTCCTTCTTAGACCAGGAACATTTTGATCTATCACGGTGCCCTAAATGCTACTATTTTGAAGTGCAGAAACTTTGGATGGAGACCAGGGAAACTATATAAAAATGTTAAATTCCCTCCCTTCTCTTTATTACTCACTCTGTCTGCTTCTGTTAGAGGATCCTGCAGAACCTGGACGGCTTGTCTGCTGAGGACCGGACTGAGAAAACTGAGGGGCAATTGTTGGAGTCTTGATCTTTTGTGGGCTAGTAGACACATCTGGAGTTCTAGGAATCTTGGGCCTACTGTCAAATGCAAGTTCATAATCATTTTGCCTATAAGGGCAGAAACAACAGAATGGATGAACAAAGATATTCAATAGCACATGTCCTTTTTACCTTTCAAGGTTAAACAACACCTGATTATGAAATCAAGTTTTATATTTCATTTCAAAACTAAATCTGTCAACTATGACAGAAAATGTATTATTGCTGCTCCTCTTTTTTTACGTAACAGAAAAAAAAGTGATCAAACTTTAAATGGTTACATATTGGAAAATGGCCATTGTACAATGCTATAATTTCATAAAAAGCGAAAGAAGTGCAGATGTTGTGAATCAGAAACAAAAACAAAAATTACTGGAAAAGCACAGCAGATCTAGCAGCATCTGTGGAGAGAAATCTGAGTTAATGTTTCAGGTCCAGTGACCCTTCCTCAGAGAAACAAAGACTTGCTTGCAATGCATGCTCATCAATGTTGAAGCTCTTATACTTCTCATGTTACGAAAGAACTGAACAAACAGTTTGTTCTTTTGTAAAGATTTGTAAGAGATCACATAGTTTTCCTTTGGAACAATGAACTGAAGTGGAAGTTAGACTGCTTTAACTGAAATTTCAGGAGAGTCAAGCAAGTTAAAAAAAAACAAGTGATGCAATAAATGAGGGAGAATTCAAGACTGAGTGGCAATGTTCCCATAGCTGTACAGTTTAATGCCTGTACAGTCATCCGTTGCAAATGGATTGGGGGTATGTAACTGAGCAATACAAAGAACTTTTTGAGTTCAGTAAATTCTGCTTAAACAATACTCTGGTTGAGTTGCAGCGTATTAAAAAGCTGTAAGAACCAGGGCAGAGAGGAATTTCCACAGACTGCAGAAAATAAACATCCATATTCTATGTGGGGTAAAATGACAGAAAAACCAAGAGAGCTGAAAAGATAACATTCTAAACAAGAAAATGCCGATTTGGTGCACCTAATAAACCAGTGAACTGAAGAATGACCCATACTGGAGAAGAACCTATGGTAAGCAGTGTGTCATCACTGCTCGAAACAGAAAGCCTATGAGAAAATAACTTTCACCCTTGTGATCTCGACTTTGGATCTTCGGATTTATTTATCCTGTCTATATTTTTTTGCACCCTTTTAGCTGTCTTATTCATGATTGAGTGTGTATGTGGATTTGGGTGCTTTTGAAGAGGTATTGTTTAAATTATGCAGTTGCACGTTATCAATCCTTTCTTTTCTCTACTATTTTAAAGTTAATTGTATTATAATAAATAGTTATCATACAAAACACATTATGAATTACTTTTATTCTGAATAGCTTTCTGTCAGGAAAATGGTCACTTTGTTGATCTTATTTGGACTTTATAAACTTATACATTTTAAGACAGCTTGTGGAACAGTGAGACAAGATTCTTGATGCACACTTTTCAGTTAAGTCGTAACACAATAAAATATGTTAGGAAGTTCCCAAGTGGTTGAACTTTATATTAGTTATATTGCTTTAGCTTCCTTTCAGGTACAATATAAAACTACTTCCACAGGGTATTGTACCATCAGACCAGTGATTTCAAATCCTCTATGTGGGTTTCTATAATGATGCAGATATCAAAAGTCGTTCTGTTTGCCGAGCTGGGAATTTGTGTTGCAGACGTTTCGTCCCCTGTCTAGGTGACATCCTCAGTGCTTGGGAGGCTCCTGTGAAGCGCTTTTGTGACGTTTCCTCCGGCATTTATAGTGGTTTGTCTCTGCCGCTTCCGGTTGTCAGTTCCAGCTGTCCGTTGCAGTGGTCAGTATATTGGGTCCAGGTCGATGTGCTTATTGATTGAATCTGTGGATGAGTGCCATGCCTCCAGGAATTCCCTGGCTGTTCTCTGTTTGGCTTGTCCTATAACAGTAGTGTTGTCCCAGTCGAATTCATGTTGCTTGTCATCTGCGTGTGTGGCTACTAAGGATAGCTGGTCTTGTCGTTTCGTGGCTAGTTGGTGTTCATGGATGCAGATCGTTAACTTTCTTCCTGTTTGTCCTATGTAGTGTTTTGTGCCAACAACAGATACCCGCGCAATTTCATCAACAGATGCCTAAGGGAAAGATAACGGAATGAGGACATGCCACATCCCAAAGAACTAGCCACACTACCATACATCAAGAGCATTTCCGAACTGACAGCCAGACTACTGCGACCACTAGGACTCATAACAGCACACAAACCAACAGCCACTCTCAGACAACAACTCACCAGAACGAAGGACCCGATACCCAACATGAGCAAAACCAATGTAATGTACAAAATCCCATGCAAGGACTGCACAAAACACTACGTAGGACAAACAGGAAGACAGCTAACGATCCGCATCCATGAACACCAACTAGCCACGAAATGACATGACCAGCTATCCTTAGTAGCCACACACGCAGATGACAAGCAACATGAGTTTGACTGGGACAACACTACTATTATAGGACAAGCCAAACCGAGAACAGCAGGGAATTCCTAAAGGCTCGTCCACAGATTCAATCAATAAACACATCGACCTGGACCCAATATACCGATCACTGCAATGGACAGCTGGAACTGACAACCGGAAGCGGCAGAGACAGGCCACTATAAATGCCGTAGGAAACATCACAGAAGCGCTTCACAGGAGCCTCCCAAGCACTGAGGATGTCACCTAGACAGGGGACGAAACGTCTGCAACACAAATTCCCAGCTCGGCGAATAGAACCACAACAACGAGCACCCGAGCTACAAATCTTCTCACAAACTTTGAATATCAAAAGTACAAAATACAGTTAACCAGCTATATCTCAGCTGGACAGCCTGCAGGCATTGCTTCTTATTTAGCCTAACAGAAAGGTGGCCAGGGTAAAGAGAAAAGAAGATAAAATAGAGGGAAGAGACTACAATCATAAATCTGATGACCATTTAAGCTCAGCAACACTTAAATCAGTTTTGCCTCAACCATGCTAAGGTTAGAGGACAGAGGCCAAAGTGTAAAAAAAAAGAGGGGACGAGTGCATCTGGTTTTCTTCCTGGTAATTTAAATGGAAGGAAAATCAGGTAGGTCATATTTGGACCTTGAAATCATTTCTGCTATCCTACAGAAGTTTTCTCCTTGTTGTTTGTCCAAGCAATGCTAATTCCAGGCGATAAAGATGAAATGCAACTTTGCCTTGCTAATACGAATGGATTATAGATCATTGGGGAAATATTTGGATCTAACCTTTGAAACAGCTGCACAGATGATCAATGAAACATACATCACAGCATAAAGAAGTATGAACACAATATGATCTTTAGTGCAGATTGCAAGAATGTAATCAATTTCTAATGCTCATGGAATGATTAACTTTCTACAAAAGATTCAGGTGAAATTAACAATGATGGGTGGAGGAGCAAATATTTGCATTTTTTTTGAAGTACACGTTGAGACAAAGTTCATAAAAGCCTTTTCCTGTACCGTAATTGTGCACTTTAGTATTTACATGATTTCCTCACCTGATAGACTGTCTATTCGATCTGTCAAAAGATTTGATACCAAGCAAGCTTGTAGCTGCTGTAAGATCCTGATCAAAATCTTCAACTGGAGAACCCAGGTGTGATGTATTACAGTTAAAATCTGTGAAGTAAAAGTACAATAAAAATGTTTCCATCAAAAATGATTATTTTGAAAAGTTCAATCCGATTAAAACATCTGCAGTGTTGGCTATTGTAATTGCAAAACTACATGCACGTATGGAGGGAAATTCAGAGAGAAATGCTTAAGGAATGATAATAGTCTAGCTAACATAATGGTTCATGTGCTACTGGGAACACATCATCTGTAGAACACAGTTTGTGAGGGTTGATTAAATTTGGTTGCAAAATTGGATTGAAAGCTTAGGGTTTTGATTGAATGTCTTGTAGTTTTAGTAAAAAAATTCAGATTCTTGTCTTGGACAATTAGCATTCAATAGAGACCTCAATTTCCCTTCCCATGTGGTTAAAGATGCCCTCCAACGCATCTCGTCTACATCCCGCACCTCCGCCCTCAGACCCTACCCCTCCAACCGTAACAAGGACAGAACGCCCCTGGTGCTCACCTTCCACCCTACCAACCTTTGCATAAACCAAATCATCCGCTGACATTTCCGCCACCTCCAAACAGACCCCACTACCAGGGATATATTTCCCTCCCCACCCCTTTCCGCCTTCCGCAAAGACTGTTCCCTCCGCGACTACCTTGTCAGGTCCACGCCCCCCTACAACCCACCCTCTAATCCTGGCACTTTCCCCTGCCACCGCAGGAACTGTAAAACCTGCGCCCACGCCTCCTCCCTCACCTCTATCTAAGGCCCTAAAGGAGCCTTCCACATCCATCAAAGTTTTACTTGCACATCCACTGATATCATTTATTGTATCCGTTGCTCCCGATGCGGTCTCCTCTACATTGGGGAGACTGGGCGCCTCCTAGCAGAGCGCTTTAGGGAACATCTCCGGGACACCCGCACCAATCAACCACACCGCCCCGTGGCCCAACATTTCAACTCCCCCTCCCACTCTGCCGAGGACATGGAGGTCCTGGGCCTCCTTCACCGCCGCTCCCTCACCACCAGACGCCTGGAGGAAGAACCTCGGAACACTTCAACACCAGGGCATCAACGTGGACTTCAACAGTTTCCTCATTTCCCCTTCCCCACCTCACCCTAGTTCTAAACTTCCAGCTCAGTAACTGTCCCCATAACTTGTCCGGACTTGTCCTACCTGCCTATCTTCTTTTCCACATTTCCACTCCACCCTCTCCTCCTTGACCTATCACCTTCATCCCCTCCCCCACTCCCCAATGTACTCTATGCTACTTTCTCCCCACCCCCACCCTCCTCTAGCCTATCTCTCCACGCTTCAGGCTCACTGCCTTTATTCCTGATGAAGGGCTTTTGCCCGAAACTTGGATTTCGAAGCTACTTGGATGTTGCCTGAACTGCTCACTGCCTTTATTCCTGATGAAGGGCTTTTGCCCGAAACTTGGATTTCGAAGCTACTTGGATGTTGCCTGAACTGCTGTGATCTTCCAGCACCACTAATCCAGAATTCAATCAATCATTGCCTATTGAGTTTGGAAAAAGAAACTCTGGTTCATCATCTCATCCTTTCACTGTTTCCTGGTGTCGATTATGAGTCCAATCGTGTTTATCATTTTCAAAATGCCAGACTGAGTTCTCTATCTTGAGCACATCAAGGTGGTCTGGAGTTTTATAAAATTTCTAATCCTGAGTAACTTTGGTTGTGAGACATGAAGTCTTGCTTCTGTTATGGTAATAATGTTATACCAGCTAATGGTAGTAATGGACAGTCATATCCCAGAATGTGATCTGGCTCAATAGATCATAAGTTTTATTTTTGCTATTTATTTACATTGATGACCAGTCACTGAATATATTTACAAAAGGCTGCCCATATACTTTTATCAAAAGAATATAAATATTTTGTACAGATGCAAGAAGCATTAGCGATGTTACATTATACATAACTATTTGAACGTCTTATTAAAAATATCAAAAATAAAAGTTTAACCCTTTTACTCTCAACAACAATGTTCCCTCTAGGCTGTGCAGCTATAGCACATATAGCTGTTCCAAGGCCCTGTTCTGGAAGTTGTCTCCATGCATGGCCTTCATGGGTAGAAAATTAGAGGGAATGCTGCTCAACACCAACTATGCAGGCACTCAAAGCTCAGTAAAAAGACACCCCATCCCCAATTTAAAGTTTCTTGTTCAGTTGGCATGGTTGTACTCAGCTTCTTCTCAACAAGATTCCACATTTGCTTCTTCCTATTTTCTTTAATTAATGTCTCTTCCTGAGACCCTTAAACAAACTGCGAATTTAGCTCCCTTGTTTCTCAATATAGGTTCCTTAAATTTACGTCTTCCTCAGTTTTCCTCTAAACCACTCAGGTTTGTTCCTGACCCCAACATGCTTTGAATTCCACTTCTGCTGTTAAGGACCTCTTCTCTCTGACTGAAGTGGGAAATTGTGTCTCACTAACTTGATTAAGTTTTTTGAAAAGCCGACAAAGAAGATTGATGAAGACAGGGTGGTACACATCTATGTGGTGCTGAAAAAGCACAGCAGGTCAGGCGGCATCTGAGCAGCAGGAGAATTGACGTTTATCAGGAATGAAGGGTTTATGCCTGAGATGTCAATTCTCTTGCTCCTCGGATGCTGCCTGACCTGCTGTGCTTTTCCAGCAACACACTCTCGACTCTGATCTCCAGCATCTGCAGTCCTCACTTTCTCCTGGTACGTGTTTATGTGGACTTCAGTAAAGTGTTCAAGAAGGTTCCGCATGTAGACTGGTTGGTAAAGTTAGATCACATGGGATCTGGAGGAGCTAGTCAACTGGATACAAAATTGGCTTAAAGGTAGGGTAGTGATGGAGGGATGTTTTTCAGACTGGAGACCTGTGACCAGTGGTGTTCTGCAGGAATTGGTGCTGGTTCCACTGATTTTTCATCACTTACCTAAATTATTTGGATGTGAGCATAGGAAGTATGGTTAGTAAGATTGCTGATGACACTAAAATAAGTGGTGTAGTGAATAGTGAAGATCTTGTTCTCAGAGTACAATGGGACCTCGATCAGATGGGCCAACGGACTGAGGATTGGCAGATGGAGTTTAATTTAGATAAATGTGAAATTTGCATTTTGGAAAGGCAAATCAGGGTCGGACTTATGCTAGGGATCTAGGGAATGTTGCTGAACAAAGTGTTGGTGGTGACCAAAGTAATACCATTAAAAGTCAAGGCGCGATGATTAGATTCTCTCTTGTTGGAGATAGTCATTGTTTGGCACTTATATAGGACATATGTTCCTTTCCATGGATCTGCTCAAGTCTGGGTGCTATCCAGGAATTAATGCATACAATCACAGACTGCTTTTGTAACTGAGGAATCATGATCAGTACAAAACAATACGCAATCGTCAGCAAATACTTCTATTTCTGACTTCATGTTGGAAGCAAAGTTATTGATGAACCAATTGAAGATATTTATTTGGGCCTATAACTCTGCCCTGAGGCACTAACATCCTAGGGCTGAGATGATTAGCCTTCAGCAATATTGACTACCTTCCATCGCACTGTGTAATCATCAGCAAGTATCCCCACCTCTTACCTTATGACACACCAGCCTCAGCAAGTACACCTACTATGCAAATCAATACTCAGAGTCATACAGATGTACTGCACAAAAACAAATCCTTCAGTCCAACTTGTCCAGGCCAACAGATATCCTAAATTAATCTAGTCCCATTTGCCAGCACTTGGCCCATATCCCTATAAACCTTTCTTATTCATATACTCATCCAGATGCCTTTTCAATGGTGTAATTGTACCAGCCTCCACTGTTTTCTCTGGCAGCTCATTCCATTACACACCACCCTTGCATGAAACTATTGCCCCTTAGGTCCCTTTTAAATTTTTCCCCTCTCACCGTAAACCTATGCCCTCCAGTTCTGGATTTCCCTAACGCTGGGAAAAGACCTTGTCTATTTATCTTATCCATGCCCCTCATGATTTTATAAACGTCTATAAGGTCATCCCTCAGCCTCTGACACTCCAGAGAAAAACAGCCCGAGCCGAGTCAGCCTTTCCCTTTAGCTCAAACCCTACAATCCTGGCAACATAGTTATAAATCTTTTCTAAATTCTTACAAGTTTCACAAAATCCTTCTGTTAAAATAATGCCTCGTTGATTTTAGAACTTTATGTTATCTTTTTTGTTGCTCTCCATTTGGCTCTCTGTATTCCAGCCTCCATACACCCTGTCCAATGTTTTTCAAGTCCCTTCATACTGTTGTTAAGATGCCCACTTTACCTCTAGAACCCTGGCTTTGTGAATTTCCCATGCAGAGGCCAGAATGATAGTGATATGTGATAACCCTTCCTCTCAGAGTTCTGAGTCCTCTCTTATTCTATATGAGGTCCTACTAATCTACAGTATCTAGAATTGCCCCCTTACAGTGTAATCACTTCCTCAATGACTCACTCCAATTAAACACATCCCCAGATTAGAATTGCCCACTATTACCCGGACTACTCAGATCTCGAATTATAACTGCCCAAACTTCTGAGAATGGTGATGGCTACTAAATCAGGCTAACTGAGGGGGACAGCAGACTGACCAGATCCCATTGCGCTTCAGACTGATGTTTCCACAGCATACTGACTGACCTACTTGTAAATTCTGGACTGGTTTTACTTGACCTGCAAGACTGACTGTGGCCATATCCTGGACTATAAGGACACGCACAGATCCTGCTAGGACCGACTATTGTCAATCCTCCGAACTGGAACTGAACTCCTCAAATAACATAATGACACCCCTGACTGGCTGTGGTCTTCCTTCATCGACAATTCCTCTTCGATGTTCACATATGACAATTCACTTAGTTAAAAATCACACACCAGGTTATGGTCCAACAGGTTTAATTCAAAGCAATAGCTTTTGGAGCGCTGCTCCTTCATCAGATGGTTGTCCACCTGATGAAGGAGCGGTGCTCCGAAAGCTAGTGCTTCCAATTAAACCTGTTGCGCTCTAACCTGGTATTGTCGGATCTTTAAATTTGTCCACCCCAGTCCAACACCGGCATCTCCAAATCATGACAATTCACTTGAAACACTAGTGTTTGCTGCTAAGCTGCTGGAACATAACTGCAACTGTGAAATTGATGCAGCATGGTGCCATACAAATGACATGTCCAGCCCAGTGACTGTTCAGTGTTCCCCACGTTGACAAGCTGCCTGCCTACACAATTCAGATCAACGAGTTTCTTTTTGATTTGACAAGGTCCAGTAAACCTTGCTTTTAATGGTTTGCCAAAGACTGGTAACAATAATAATACCTTGGTTTCAGCAACAAAAACTGAAGATTAAGTCTTTTGTCTGCGCTTGTTTTATTATTTGTTAAGCATTTACCCAGCGCTGCTTGGCCAACTCATGTGCTTCGCTAAATTTCTCTCAGATATTTGACACAGAGATCAAAAGTGTAGTCTCTGAGTTTTGGTTTATAAATTTTTATCTTATTCTGATTCAATTTTTGAGTCGGGAGTTTTGTATAATTCTCTCAACTCAAGATCCATTAGTTAGTTGTATTTCTACTGAAGATGATGGACTCAACGTTTGCCTTGTTTTCTTTTTCTGATTCTTGTTATTTACATTCTGATTCTTTAAAAATTATGTCAGATAACTGAATTTCAAGTCATCTCCCTTTTTCATACATCCCTCCTCTTCCTGTCTAATTCCATATGCTCAAGATCAAGTCTTAACAGACAAGAAATAACGTTTTCTCTAAATTCAGTATCCGAAACCACTGATCCTATATTATTTCTTTTTCACTTGCATATTCTACATAAGTCTGATTCGGCTTTTTTTTAAGATCTTAAATTTTAATTGACATGCCTCATCGACAAGCTCATAAACATTGAGTATTGTTTATTTTTAATTTTCATCGTGTGCAGATTGTGACAAACTGATATACACATTCAAAGCAGTACCTGTCAAAACATCCGTTATATGAAAAAAAAGCTAATTTCCACCTATTTTTTCAAATTTGTGAAAAATCTTTCCACTCCATCTACTGTAAATTTAGGTACTAAACATAGTTTTCTAGTTGTATCAAAAACATCATTGGAATGAGAAACATTATCTCTTTCTTCCTTCTGAGCTTCTCTCTCTCTCCAAGCTAAGCTGTGAAGAAGCCTTCTTAATTCTTTTTCCCTTTCAATTTCTCTTTATCCTTCTTTCTCTTTACCTCCTATCTTTTCATTTCTAATTGAATCTCAGCTAAGTCAAGCAGTGACATTCCAATTTCAGGTTTCCCTCTTCCTAATTCTAAATTACTTTAAGCATTTGAGAGCTCACTTTTATTTCTACCTTGAACTTATCTGCTCTCTGAGTCAAATATTTCAAATAGTTCAATGTTATGTCTTTTATTCCACCTCTCTCAAAACATTTGCAAGATTCAAAGCCATTTTGAAAGGCCAAGTGGTGTAAAAACTACTTCAAACACTGATGTCTTTAAAAGTTCATGGATCTTACTTAAATTCAGTGGAGACTAATCATACAAGAGCCCACATTTTATTATGATTCCAATGATGTAAGTACTGAATAAGTCAAATTACAGAGTGAAAATTGAGTTGATAGACTGTAAGTTTATTTTTTGCAGCTGGTTACTTTGGTAATTAACCTCTTAACACATGCACATAAGTCTGCAAATATACTTTAATGAAAGAACAGACCTTTATCACACACAAAAAGGCAAAACTAAATACACACATGTATAGAAGACAGTTTAGAAAAATCTTAAGATAAACAACAAAACAAAATCTCTGCCAGTTTCCCAGCAATATCCAGAAAAACATATCACTCCTATTTCAACGCTTTAAAATTTCTTACTTCGCTAACTTTTCTTGGTTCTCCTTCTTACATTGCTGAAATAGTTTTACAACTTCTTTTCCTGGTCTGTTGGCATGAACCCTTTTTTTTAACTATGATGGCTTCAACCTCTTTTTAGTTCTAACAAAGTAAAGAGTTCTACAAAAACTCTCCTAGCATTGACATTTCACAAACTGAACTGACTTCTGCTCGGGTGACTGAACTGAATTGAAAATTTGATTCAGCTGCCAGGAAGAAAATTGTTTTACTTTCTGAACTAAACTCCTTATTCTTTTGAACTGAAGTCAAAAACTGAACGAAAGGCCTCTGATCTGCTTTCGCTCTCGGTCATGAACTCAGCAGTAAAACATTTCATCCATTAACACCATAATTAGTCTACTAGGCATTTATGCTTTCCTCGAAATTACATCTCTAGTCTACTGTTCCAGCACACCTCTTAAAAAAGAAGTTACTTTCATAGAATTGAAACCACACATCTGTCTCTATTTTAAGAACCCAAGTCTCAAATGATGACATCATAGATTAGATTGGATTAGATTAGATTAGATTAGATTCCTTACAGTGTGGAAACAGGCCCTTCGGCCCAACAAGTCCACACCGCCCCGCCGAAGCGTAACCCACCCATACCCCTACATCTACATCTACCCCTTACCTAACACTACAGGCAATTTAGCATGGCCAATTCACCTAACCTGCACATCTTTGGACTGTGGGAGGAAACCGGAGCACCCGGAGGAAACCCACGCAGACACGGGGAGAATGTGCAAACTCCACACAGTCAGTCGAGATTCCCTACAGAGTGGAAACAGACCCTTTGGCTCAACCAGTCCACACCGACCCTCTGAAGAGTAACCCACCCAGACCCATTTCCCTGTGACTAATGCACCTAACACTACAGGCAATTCACCTGACCTGCACACCTTTGGACTGTGGGAGGAAACCCGAGCACCCAGAGGAAACCCATGCAGACACGGGGAGAATGTGCAACCTCCACACAGACAGTCACCCAAGGCTGGAATCGAACCTGGGATCCAGGTGCTGTGAGGCAAGCCACCTTTTACTGCAGCTAAGAAAGCAATGCAGGCCACAGAGGCTAGCAGCCTGTAGGTCAGAGCCGAAGTGAGTGAATCGGTGCTAAGAGAGCAATGTGAGGTTGACAAATACTGGCATCTTCCAATTACTTGCAAGGTGAATGGGTGCTAAATAAGCAAGCCAAGAACTATAAGAAGCATCCTGTGCAGATGTATGGGATGGATTTGCTACAAAATGACCTGGCAGAAACTTGCATGTTGTAGCTACCCTTGAGCTCCAATATAAAGTGATGATGGGCTGAAGTGATGTGAAGGCTGATCTGAGAGCAGGCATGATGATGTGGTGAGGCTGGTTATTTGAGAATGCTGACTTGAGTGGATGAAGGGTTGAGGAAGATGGTATCCTTAGAGTATGCAATAACATTCTGCTACATTATAACAAGATGTTGGCTGGGACAGGCAATTGGTGAGCTGCAGCTGTCAGGTACCTGCACGAACTTAAATGCAACAAATTTAGACCATCTTGTTTCTTGGAGTATGAGAAGAAAACTGGAAGTTGCATAGAAAAGGGAGGCGACAGCAAAATTCTAATGTCACTGGATCAGTAATCCAGAGCCACAGGCCCCTCTACCATTGACAGCCAGGAACAGAACTGCATACCATCTACAAGATTCACTGTAGACATTCTTCATAGATCATAAGATAGAACTTTCCAAACGAATAGCCACTGATATCTAGAAGGACAAGGGTAGCATGTACATGGAAATCCCAACTTCTGCATGCTCCCCTCCAAACCACTCACCATTCTGACAAAAGAAATAGATCACGGTTCCTTCATGGTCACTGTGTCAAAAGTCCTGGAATTCCCTCCCTAAACAAATTGTGGGTTTAACTACAGGACAAAGACTACAGCGGTTGAGGAAGACAGCTCACTACCACATTCTGAAGGGCAACTAGGGATGGGAAATAAATGCTGACCCAGCTAGCGGCACTCACATCCCATGAATGAATTAAAAACATGGTCTTAGGACATAGTTCGAAGCCTTTGACAACAAATGGTGAAATCTGAATTCAATAAAATATGGAATTAAAACAATTAATTTAATGGTGATCATGTAACCATTGTCTATTATTGTAAAAACTCTTGTGATTCATTCACACACTTTAGTGAAAAATCTGCCATCCATACATGATTAGGCCTATGCATGACTCCAGATGCACAGAAGCATGAATGTCTCCCAGATGGCCTAAAATGATTACTAAAATGAACTATAAATCTGATCAGTTCAAGGACAATTAGGGATGTGTGATAAATGCCTGGCCTTGCCAGCGATAACCACATCCCAAGTAAGAATAAATCAAGTTTTAATGAGATGCAAATGCACAGAAATAAGGTAATCCCCACTCAGTAGTCAGGTTCTGATGTCTCCACTTGGCTTGAGGGGAAAATTGCAAAATATTTCTTGATTTGGAAATTCTGTTTTTTGTCATTCTCATTGTATTTTAAACATAGAAACATAGAAGATAGGAGGAGGAGGAGGCTATTCGGCCTTCAAGCCTGTTCCAGCATTCATCACGATCATGGTTGATCATCCAATCAATAGCCGAATCCTGCTTTCTCCCCATAACCTTTGATCCCGTTCGCCCCAAGTGCTTTATCTAACCACCTCTTGAATACATTCAATGTTTTGGCATCAACTACTTCCTGTGGTAATGAATTCCACAGGTTCACCACTCTTTGGGTGAAGAAGTGTCTCCTCATCTCTGTCCTAAATGGCCCACCCAGAATCCTCAGTCTGTGACCCCTGTTTTGGGTGCATCTAACATCGGGAATATCCTCCCTGCATTCACCCTGTCTGGTCCTGTTAGAATTTTATAAGTGTCCATGAGATCCTCCCTCACTTGTCTGAACTCCTGCAAAAACAATCCTAACCTAGTCAATCTCTCCTCATATGTCAGTCCCACCATCCCCGAAATCAGCCTTGTAAACCTTCAAGAGCAAGAACATCCTTCCTTAGAAAAGGAGACCAAAACTGCACAAAATATTCTTGGTGTTGCCTCACCAAGGCCTTGTATAAATCAACAACACACATCCCTGCCCCTGTACTTGAAACTTCTCTCAATGAAGGCCATCGTCCCAATTTCCTTCTTTACCGCCTGCTGCACCTGCATGCCTGCCTTCAGCAATTGGTGCACAAGGACACCCAGGTCTTGTTGCACATTCCCTTTTCCCAATTTACAGCTATTCATGTAGTAATATGCCTTCTTGTTTTTGCTTTCAAAGTGAATAACCTCGCATTTATCCAAATTATACTGCATCAACCATTGATTTTCCCACTCACCCAACCTGTCCAGATCATGCTGAAGATCTCTGCATCCTCGTCATAGTTCACCCTCCAATCCAACTTGGTATCATCTGCTAACTTTGAGATGTTACATTTTGTTCCCTCTTCCAAAGCATTAATATACATTGTGAATAGCTGGGGTCCTACCTCTGATCCCTATGGTAGCCCACTAGTTACTGCCTGCCAATTTGAAAGGGGCCCATTAATTCCTACTCTTTGTTTCTTCTCTGCCAATCAGTTTTCTATCCATCTCAATATACTTGCCACAATCCCATGCGCTTTAATCTTGCACAATAATCTCCTATTTTCCCAGCTTTCTTACCATTGCTTACACCATTCTAGGGAGGGGAATTCCAACCAACACATTTCTACAAGTTCCAGTTAACCTGTATCTCATTTGGCATTAAGTAATAAACATTCCATTAGCTATTTAGAATTTTAAACAATCAAGTTTTTTTTTGGCTTACTGACAGGAGAAGCACCAAGGCCAGAATTACTTGCTCTACTCCCACTTCGAGTAGGTGGTCGAGAGGTTTGACATGAATAAAGGTTGCTCTCTGTGCTGGGGCTTCTACTTTCATGTTTATTTGGTACAGTTCCCAACCTATAGATTATACAGAAAAGTCTTGATAAATGCTGTATACACTTAATAAAGAAAACTGCAATCAATGAAAACATTTCTTAAAAATGTAGAGAAATTAAAGTTATAACGTTCTTCAATTCATAAATACTGAAGACACTAAATATTTTACAGCATGTTTACTTAATGTATTTACATTTTTAAAAATAATTTTCTGTTATACTTCTTTTATTTGCTTTCTCATTTCTTTACTTCAGGAGTAGGTAATTATCATGATGAAGTATATTTTATTTGTTTCAGATGGTTTAAAATTATATAATTTTACCAATACACGCCCGTAAATTAAATGATTCATCATTGAATAGATAATGACTTGTTCTGAATCTGATGTGACTACAACTTTACATTTCATATAAATATTAAATAGAAAACTATTAAGTATTTTTCATTTCTTTGGTCTAGTACTGTAACATCCAAAGGATATAAAAATTTGAATTGCTAGGTATTGGAAATCAGAAAAATTGTTGCAGCTATGTGTTCTAAATTAAAACTGTCAACACAACTATTTTTATTGTACATGACAAATTATAGAGCGCTGACTGAAATTTTCTACCAAATAAGGCGATCATGAAAGAAAGCAAAGTATTAGCTTGTTTTACATTACTACATTCAGTGTTTTTCAGACTACTCACAGTGTGTAACCCACTCTGTGCATGCTCGGCGTAACTGGTCGTCGGAGAGGTTCATCAACACTTTCATGCAAAAGTGACATAGGCTTTCTCTTGGCCTTCATTGTGTTTGTCATTATCTGCCAAATAATAGAAACCCCTTGTAATAATTTCTGAAAGTGCACATTTTTCACATTATTGTATTATGATAATGAGCAAGGCTTGAAATACATGTAGTTTCTCAGTTATCAACTGCTGCCAAGAAGCCAGGAGATTTCTACATTGACGTAGTCAGTGAAAATTTATTTAATAATTTACACATTTAGGAAATAGCATGTAATATACTAAAATATTTTGTTCAGCAACATAACAATTTTCTGAAACTGTCATATTCTTATATGCAATATCGTTCAGATCCAAAATTCTAAAAAGGCTCTTAATGGGGTCCATCTGTAAATTAATGTTAATAATTATTGATAGCTTTAAATAGTCATTTGTTTCAATGTAAAATGTATTGCAAGCCAAAATAACTAGTATTGTTACAGGGGTAAAAGGCTGTGGCAATATTGTTAAATGGCACAGAAGAACTTTCTATCGCTTTGAAACTAAATTGATCCCCTTCACCTTATTATATATGTTCATTGGAATCCACCTTGTTCTTATTAATGCAGTCTAAGTAAATGACTACCCTGAACTAAAACTTTAGTACTTCTAGTCAGTAGCTGCTCAATTGCTATTTATAGAATTTAGTCAAAATATCTAGTAGGACATTAACATATCCCATTTGGTTTCATATAATTATTTTTCATTATCAATTTTAGTTTTCCCTTCCAATTCTGTATCATACCTGCTGTACAATATCTATAGAATCACCATAGAATCTCTACAGTGTGGAAGCAAGCCATTTGGCCCATTGAGTCCACACCAACCCTACGAAGAGCATCTCACCCAGGCCCCCCCCTCCATGTAACCCTGCATTTCCCTCGGCTGATCCACCCAGCCTGCACATCCCTGGGCACGATGGTTAACTTAGCATGGCCAAACCATCCAATTTGGACATCTTTGGACTGTGGGAAGAAACCCACACAATCACAGTGAGAACGTACATAAGACAGTCGCCCAAGGGTAGAATCAAAACTGGGTCCCTGGCTTTGTGAGGCAGCAGTGCTAACCACTGAGCCACTGTTCCACCCTATGGTTTGTAACAAACTCTTTTCATAGTGCAGAGTATAATATTAGGAGTTGATGTTCTACACTGGAAAACCAGATGGCGAGAACTTAAACCTAATCCTAACAAATTTTCACAAGCTGTTTTTTATAGAGATATACGTTACAAAGGTTCTAATCCAAAAATAAAGCTTCCATTTATTCCTGTGTCTGAGATGACAAGTGAATCCTCAGTTAACACCCACCACCTGAACATAACTGAATACTCAAATCATTCTACAATGAGCAGTTGATGCCATATTCAGGCCAGATAAATGCTGCTTGTTGGTATGGCTGCAGCACTGGTGACCAGGATTTGCTTTAGCTTGATTGAAATGCTGCTGCTGGGCTAACATTTCAGTCTACATAAGGCCAATCACATCAGTTCAGGGGGATATCACCAATGGATCTACCTCGGGGATCAGTTCTAAAACCACACCTAATTAATCTGAATTTAAATTACAAGACTGTGGAAATTCAGCTAAGATGACAATTGACTGTTTTCTTGCTCAAGCTGGTGACTTTTCCATTCTTGAAATTATACAGGTAGCTCTCCTGTAACACGTGTTTACTAAACATGATTTGGTTGTAACGTGATTTGTGAATTGTAGACATTCGGTGTTACGCAATTCCATCCCTGGCACTAGCTGAACATCAAAACACAGCCTCGAGACCCTCTGTCTGAAAATGCAAATTCAGCATGTTCAGCTAAAACAGGAATGCAATCAGCTCTGCAAGCCTTGAAACTAAGCTAGAAACTAGGAATTGTAATCTACATTTAGAAGGAACTTTATTTCAAATTGGGAGAGAATCTCGAGAAGGACAGGACTTCTGCCTTGGCATCACATAGTCAGTCAGCGCAGGTGCTTTCTGGGGAAAAGCTTTGTGAAAGGTACAATGCTGTAGTCAGTGATTTTAATGTTAAAGTATTAAGTTTACTATATTATTTCATTAATTAAAGATTTACTTAGACTGTGCTCCTGTTTGTGTTAGGTTAACTACTACTTTTGTTTTGATTTTTACGATATTTTTGGTGGTTCGCCCCAATCATGTTTTTCCCATAGGATCCATTATTTATATTGCATGATTTTCTATAATATGGTGTTGCACGGGAATGTAATTAACACGTTAATGGACAACTACCTGTATTGAGAACAGGCCCTGAAATAGCACCTTCAGCTAAGAATGACAAAGTATGGCTTCACTGTATTTCACCTGCAAAATGCTCATGCTGGATGAATTTGGTAGCATGTTAAATGGTGATAACTTAACGGTCAGTTCCACACAAACATGCTGCTCACCAAGTCTACTCGGGCATCAGACTTGATTCATAGAATTTGTAATGAAGGCAGACTCAGGGTGAAACCTCCCTATATTTAGTTAAAATATTTTGTTTTGAGGGATTCATGACACCTGATCTGCCATGGCTAGGATCTTTGAGCATTAATGCATTTGGCATTATAATTAAAGCCCATATGCACATTTTAGATGCTGCAGACCAGGAACACTCTCTCATACTGTGGTGTTCCACCATCATTGCTGAACCTTCGACCCAAAAAAACACTTGCAATCCATTCTGGCGAACAGATACCTAGAGAACAGGTTTGTGGAGAGGAAGGAAATCCTTCAGCCAGTTGACTGCAACAGGAAGCTGCATTATGTATGAGACACAGTCAACCTGGATCCAGACTATGGGCTGGCTAAATGTTGTGACTAAGGTGAAAAGGAATGCCCAGCAATGCAGAACAAAAATCAATGATCTACAGTATTTTGCAAGGGTTAAGTGCCATCATTTTCTCTCTGCTATCTCATACGTATAGGATCACCCTCACTCTAACTCTGTCACAATACATGCATCTTACCAAGGTTATGATTAAAACTCTCACTGCTGTATACACCATGTCCACTCAACGGCTCGTGCCTTCTCATCCTCCTAAACTACTAATACTTCTTGCCCTCTGTGGTTCCTATTCACTAACTGGGCTCATCACTACCTCTCCTGCTCCTGTGTCACCATTAACTGCACTTGATTCTATTCCATCGAATCAATCCTGCCCTTTGTCTCATTTCAGGAAGAACTGGCTCACTTCAAGACCAAGAGAGCCAAAATTGGTGGAGTGGTAGGCATCAGGACATGAGGATACTCACTCCTTACGAGGAGAAAACTTTGGAAATAGTTGGAGTATAGTACTGCTTACATGGAGAAAGAGGGACCCAGTGGCCAACTAACGCGGTAAGTTTCACTGTCTTGTGCTGTGCTCCTTTCCTCTTAACACCAACACTAACTCATTCTTAACCTGCATTACTTTTTTATAATTTTTACAAAACTAATTCCCCAACCTCTTATGCAGGCTATGGTGGCACCCAGTAAACCTTCGCCAGGAAGAAGCCAGCACTGGAGATCCTCGGTTTCATCTCTGAAGGAGAAATCACCGAACCCTTAGAGGATGGATTGCAAAGATTTCACCTGAACTTTCCATCAGGTAGAAACAATCACCTTGATGGGTTCTGCATATAGATTAGATTCAGGGACACAAAAGCAGGTTTGTCAGAGGTAGTCAGTAAACTGGATGGAGAAACAGAGGATTCCACCAATATTACTCGTGCTGTACTGGTTTCTGCATGCATTTGTCTGGCTGTTTCAATGGACAGTTTGATGACCACCATGGACATCCAAGTCCAAAACATTCAGTGTCATGCACAGTCCTGCATATCATCATTCCTGATAAAGGTGCTCACAGTTAATGGCAAAGTAAAAGGGGGATGGGGGACCACCCTCACTTCAGATGCCTCTTTCTTTCACAGTTACAGAGCAGCATCAGCAGGGACTCAGAGCCTGTTCAGTGCTCCTCACCTTGGCAAGCAGCCTACCTCTCCCTCTGTGCTAAAAAAGCAATGCAAGCCACAGACACTGGTAGCCTGTCAGGGAACACCGAAGAACCTGTCCATGAAAAGGTAATACCAAGTACAAAAAGGCTGGTAACCTCCAAGTAAACACAAAGTGAATAAGAAACTAAGAAGCCAAACTAAGAGGCAAGATGCATCCTGTGTACATGCATGGGATGTGTAAGCTCTTGTCTGATGGGAAAATGCAAATTGTAGCTGTTCCTGAGCTCCAATGTAAATTGTTGAAAGGTTTAAGTGGTGTGATAGTTTGACAATAGGCACAGTGATGTGGTGAGGCTGGTAGTTTGCCAATATCAACGTGTGTGGATGAATGGGTCAAAGATGATGGTGTCCACAAAACAGGCAGGGACATTGTGCTGAAGATACAGTGGGTGATGGCTGCACAAGCAATTAGGCTGCTGCAGTCTCCAAGAACCTGTTCTGAGTTGCATGTCAGGAATTTGCACCGTCCAGTTTCTCAGGGAAGGGGAGGAAAATTATAAGTGGTGTATAAATTAGTTGAGTTGGCATATTAATGAGATGAAAATGCATGGAAATAAGATAGCCACTCAATAACAAGATTCTGAAGTTGCCACTTAAAACTTACAGGGCAAGTTGCAAAAAATTTTTCTTTATGTTGAGATTCTAATTTTTTTCCAAATCTTGTCGAATGTTCCCAACTTTCTCACCATTTTCCATGCCACTCCAGGAGGGGAAGTTCTGCCCTTGGTCTTTAGATCTTGGGATTTTTTGGGACAACATTTAATATTGGAAATTGTTTTTAAAATTACATTTTAAATCATGCTTTCCAGTTTTTATTCTTGTAATTATGTCACAGGTACACAGAATATAATTAAAAGTAAGACATGTGTAAAGAATATTAAAGATAAAGCAAATACTGGTAACTGGAATTGTAATATTTTACCTAAAGTAAGTTGGGCAGGTGTCCACAATGTAAATATTGGAGTACATATGCATCCATGAAATGTGACATCTCATCTCATATCAAACCTGATATTTCAGCAGAGAACTGAACAAATAGAAGAGATCAATTCCTCCCCTCCCCTATTCCATGTCAAAGATGATACATATAGGTCATGGAATAAACATTTTTTTCCTGCATTCTTTTCAGGTGGTACAAAGTAGAGATATAATGGTGAAAACTTGAGCACAAGCATTCCAAATTAACATACTCCCTAAAGCACATGTTAAAGGAATGTTACTGCTCGAATTTGCAGTGCAAATTTATTAAGTGATTCTAAATCGATGATGTAGTGGAGATGACACAGGAAATAAAGTTGGGTCAGAACATAGTAAGTTGGCTAGAAAACTCAATAATTACCATTTTTAACAAAGGTCGCTATGTCATGAAAATGCTGTCCTAGCCATTATGTCCTCAATGTCCATCTTTTACTTGTAAAGTTAATCTTTGTTAAACAGTGTTTGGCCACATTATAATTTATTTCATTACTCCTAAGAAATAATGTATACCTTAAATATTCTACAATAACTTCCAGCATTCAACTTACAGTGCTTCCTGATGTCTGATAATGAACACCCACCCCAAGATACTCAGCTGTCAGTAGTTTTTCTCCTGATAACTCTCCAGGCTGGGGTTTTAATATTTCAGCCTTGTCCAGGTCAGCTTCCAGTGCATCCTGGTCATCCTGTTATTGAAATTTTAATGAATTACTAAAGCAAAAAAAAATTAGAATAAATTTTTTAAAAATGCTATTTATATTTTCTTGCTCTTGTACTTTTTAAGTCAGTTGGAAGTCATGCAACTTTTAAGAGATTAAAAAAAGTTAAATATTCTAAGCATCAAAGTGCCTCTGCCCCATCATCTTCAGTGAATGATTGTAAACAGACTGAAACAAAATGCAGTACAGTGCCAGTCAAGAATAGAAAATCATTTGATCATTGTTTTAAGCTAAACATTAATTGTGAGGACATTAATCAGCAAAACTAGTACTTTCAATTCCATCATTATAAAACAACAAACATCTACTTTACTCAAACTGAAGGAGTACAAATGTCAGTACTGAATTGACTGTAGTTTGCATTGATTTATAATAAAATTTGGTGCACATTGGTCATTATGGAATTTGCTGTGTTGAACATCTACATACTGGTCAGGGCTGCAAATATCTTAAAGATCACTGCTGATCTTACTGTGGATCTTATGTGTAAAGATTTTCTTGCCATTGACAAGGAAAAAAAAACACTAGCTTGTCTCTTCCAGCCTGTTATATATCCTACTATGGGTATGAAGGAACAACACTCCAATATAAACTTTTATAGAGGTCATATATACAGTTACAATGAAAACGTCATCAAGAGTTGTACAATGCTGCATATGACTAACTGCGAAAAATCATGTGAACAGAGCTTTTACATTGAGTAGTTCCTGGAAGAATTTAGCCTTACTTCATCATCATCATCTTCTTCCTCTTCATCATCAGAATCTGATTCTTCAAGCACCTCCTCTGTCAGATGTGCATTTAAAAATTACAGCCATATGTCATTTTGAAACCAAAAGCTAAAATGAATTGTCTACTAATTTATAGAAACATTGAGAATTAATTATCAGCATTTTACAAGTGGCATTTGTTACAGTAGCACATAAAACATCAACACGTGCATAAATGCTATTGGTTATCATCTTTAAATTACTAATAGCACCAAGAGAATACTTTCCTGTCGAGGCTTCTCTTGTACCCTAACCTGAATTGAGTTGTTTTATGATAAACTCAAGCTGTCTGTTCATCTCAGTATTCCCTTCTTTAATAAAACACCGCAGAATTTCTTCCATGCCCTAGAATTGTGTCAGAAAATGACATGATAAATTAGTATTAAAAACATGATCAGAAAAGAAAAATCTTTTCCTTCTTTCCAACGCCTCCACACTCCTACTTACCATAGCTTTTGCCTCCTCGCGTATTGAAGGGATGGCAAGAATGCTGTACAAAGCTCCATTAACATATGGCCTTATCTGAAAGGAGCAGTTAATTGACATTTGGTTAAAAAAAGTTTTACTGTCCCATAACTAAATGATAATTTCATGGATATGTTGAAAATATTCGTATATTTTGAAAACTTGAATAGGAACCTGACTTTAGTTATTACATACCACTGCTTTTTTTCTCCACATCTCTTACTGTCCCCCAGTAGCAATTTACTAAGACATAATTTAACACAATTTGCTGTAATACATTGAAATGAAATTGAATAAATATTTTAAGAAGGGCAGAGTCTAAAAGAATACAAAGAGAGAGCAGGCAAATGGGTAAACTGATGCCAGCACAAATGTGATGATGGACAAAAAAAAGTTTTATGTGATTCAATCTGCATGATTTAGAATGGCATGTTTCATTTGCCTTGTGTTATCCAACAATAAAATACAGTTCATTCTTAAACGGAAGCTCTCTCCATTGTAGCCCTCTTCACAGAAATGTGAAAAGTGTGGATTCCATAAGAAAAATATCTGCAGTTCTCACTTTCTCTTACAAAAAAAGGACTAAGGCAGGATTGTTAAGTACATTGAAGGCTGAGATAGACAGATTTGTAATCAGTGGGAATTGTGAGTTATGGGGAAAAAGCAGGAAAGCAGAGTTGAGGATTATCAGATCAGTCATGATCTCCTTAGATGATGAAGCAAGCTCGAAGTGCTAAATGGACCTGCTCATCTGCAACGTCTTATGGTCTTTAGAAGATTCCAAGTCATGTCCATCCTACCACATTGACTTTCTGAGGACAACATCTTACACAAAAAGCTTCAAAAAACTTAAGTTTTATTTTAATTTAAAAGTTATTTTCATTTGATAGATTACTTGTTTGTCCCTTATGTCTTTGATAAATAAATTCAGACAACAGGACTAATCATCATGACATAACTCGGAGATGCCGGTGTTGGACTGGGGTGTTCAAAGTTAAAAATCACACAACACCAGGTTAAAGTCCAACAGGTTTAATTCGAAGCGATGCTCCTTCATCAGGTGATTGTGGAGGGCTCGATCGTAACACAGAATTTATCGCAAAGATTTGCAGTGTGATGTAACTGAAATTATACATTGAAAAATTGATTGTCTGTTAAGCCTTTCATCTGTTAGAATACAGTGATAGTTTCACTTCTTTCATGTGTAAATCACAAAACCCTTTTTTTAAAAGTTGCATTCTCGGGTTAGCTGTTAACAATGGTGACAGTTCGACAATATATTGAAGGTGTTAGCCTTCTGTGTTCTCTGTCTATGACCTGATGTTTAGATTGATTCTAATCTAAAAAGTGAGATAACAGAGTCTTACATAAATTCATGCAGTTTTTGAGCTCAGAGTTCTACATGAATGTATGTAGCTTTTGAGCAAAGTGCAATGTAACTCTGCAAGTACAAATTCACCCCACAAAATATATGTGTGCATGTGGGTCTTTGTCTGTCTGGGGTGGGGGTTGTGAGTGTGAGAAAGTGTGTGTGTGTGTGTGTGTGTGTGTGTGTGTGTAGTGAGTGCAGAGTGTCTTAAGTCTGTGTCTATAAGTACCCTTATAGACACACACACTCCCACACTCACACATGCACCCTCTCACAGACTTAAGACACTTTGCACTCACTACACACACACACGCACGCACACACACACTTTCTCACACTCACAACCCCCACCCCAGACAGACACACACACACACAGACAAAGACCCACATGCACACATACATTTTGTGGGGTGAATTTGTACTTGCATTGCACTTTGCTCAAAAACTGCATACATTCATGCAGAACTCTGAACTCAAAAACTGCATGAATTTATGTAAGACTCTGTTATCTCACTTTTTAGATTAGAATCAATCTAAACATCAGGTCATAGACAGAGAACACAGGGGGCTAACACCTTCAACATATTGTCTAGCTATCACCATTGTTAACAGCTAACCCGAGAATGCAACTTTAAAAAAAAGGGGTTTGTGATTTACACATGAAAGAAGTGAAACTATCACTGTATTCTAACAGATGAAAGGCTTAACAGACAATCAATTTTTCAATGTATAATTTCAGTTACATCACACTACAAATTTTTGCTATAAATTCTGTGTTACGATCGAGCCCTCCACAATCACCTGATGAAGGAGCATCGCTCCGAAAGCTAGTGTGCTTCCAATTAAACCTGTTGGACTATAACCTGGTGTTGTGTGATTTTTAACATCATGACATAATTACTGTATACTTAATTAAGTAGTAATTTGGAAATGAGTCACATATGTTAAATAGGTGTAAGTTTAAAAAGTCTTGTGTCGAAACATGTTCATCACTTTTCAACTATGTTTTTTTTAAAAAATAAGGCCATTTGCAACTGGTGATTCCAGTCTTGATAATTTGCCCTGTCCCCCGGAGCAATATCTAGAAAATTTATAAGCAGCTGTCAATTTCCAAGATTTGTAAACTTCCTACAACAACTAGTCCATTTAAGTCACTTCTCCACACAGAGTATGCAGACAATGGCTTTAAAGAGACAGGCCAGTTGAACACAATGACTCCACACTGACTAAAAGTCATGCTATGATAAAACACTGAGCATATTAAAACAAACAACAAAACAAATCTACGAACACACTTAAACAGTGACGAATGAACCTAAGGGATCCAACAGATACCACCAACAAAACTAACATCATTTACAAGATACCATGCAAGAACGGTAAAAATCAGTATATCGGACAAACTAGCAGGAAGCTTGCTACCAGGATATATGAACACCAACTGGCCACCTACAGGCACGACCCACTCTCACTAGTTTCTATACATAAAGACAAAGAAGGACATCACTTTGACTTGGACAACACAAACATCCTAGGACAGGTGAAACAAAGACACGCACGAGAATTCTTAGAGGCATGGCACTCTAACCAGAACTCCATCAATAAACACATCGATTTAGATCCTATCTACTTTCCCTTGAAAAAAAGAACCAGAAATGACATCACCCACCTTAAGAAACCAAGACCTATACATAGAGAGGTTGGAGATAACACCAGCACTGCACCAGAGACTCTCTCTGCTGATGTTACCGAGTATGGTGATGAAACATCTGAAAACAAACCTTCAAGCCCAGCAAGCTAACTTACAAACAAAAAAAAGTTAATTAGGTAATTCATAGGAACAGAATAAACGCATAGACTTGTATTACACACTTGGAGATAATACCTCATGATTTTCATGACCCAAAAGATCAGACAATACTTTTAACACTCGTCTTGTATCTTCTACACATTTCCGTTTACCTGAAAATGGTAACAAAAGATTTTAGCTGGTCTAAGTACAGAGGTCCTTTGTGAAATATAATTATAGTAATAAACAGGTCTGTTTGATAATTAACAGAGATTACAAAGTGTTAGTTCCGCAAATACTTTTTTTTTAGGAACACAGGAATCCTGAAGGTATGAAAATTGCTATTTCTGTAATGGATTCCTTCATATTTGCAAGGCCATACATTTGCAATACAGTTTCCAAGTGTTCATTCGATATTGCTAGCCAGCAAGGTCCCTAGCATCAAGCCCCAAGGAACTCCCTTGGAAACAAACTTCCAGTCTTAGAAACAACTCTCTGCCATCTCCCTCTGCTTCCTGCATTTTAGCAAATTTTGGATTCATCAAGTCATTTTGACTTGGATCCCACAGGCTCTTAGTTTCTTGAGTAATCTGGCAATGATAGATTCATGTATTATATATGAATCAACAGCTGTGTATAAAAGAATTCCTTACAGGTTTTAATGGGCTCCATTTTGTGCTCAAATTCACTTTTGAAATGAAGCAATCAACAATTCCGTTTCCCTGATAGCTAGTGCTAGTTGTAGGACTGGATGGAGTGTGGGTGGGGGCTAGAAGGTGATTTCTCCTCAATTGTCTGCCACAGACTTACATTCACTGAACAATAATATTGTTGATTCCAACAATTCTGTGCATTATAAGATTGGCTTTATCAGCAACCTTGTAAGTAGAGCTGTGTAATGTGCAAAATCATAAATGGGCTGAAGGCCACCACGTTTGGTTCTGAAAAGCGTCTGGTCTAACTCAGATTACTCTGAAAAGTAAGAGCTCTCGAATATTTCAACAACAGGTGAAACCAACTGCTTCATGATGCATTTGTAGAGTAGCAACACAACTGTTGTTTGCTACTAATAGGATGATATTACTAAGCCAAAGGTTTACCTGCCTATCACAAAATGAGCAATATACTGTATGAATTTCAGTACCATTGTATGCCAGCAATTATATAAAATACATGTCCCTTCGACTGTTCACATCAGGCAAGGTACTGACTGTGTCCATTCAGCTCATATTTGGATTAGATAGGATTTGGTAATTGGACAATATTTGCTAAATCATCACAGTGTGCTAAAAATTATGCTGACAAGCAACTTAATTTTGTTAATCACAGTGTGACACAATTGTACAGACTGGAAGCAGAATATAAATAATACTTTGTTAGTTACAGTCTGAAAGAACATGTTTACATATTGTGCCCAATTTAAAAAGAACAAAATAGATTACCACCATTCTCTGGTTCATTCCTTAGAACATGGTTGGCCAATCAGAGTCAACTTGCCCGGCTTAAATTTAAACAAAGCTTGGCAGTTGTCAGTCATCACCAATATGACGCATTCTCCTTGGCAATGCTGCTACCATACAGAACCCACTTGCCAACCAAACAGCATGCTTTTCACATATAATATATAAAATACTATTCTCCTTTACATTTGTTATCTTATAAATTGTCCTGATGAGTACAAAACAAAAAGGTTCAAAACAAAATCAGCAACACTTAAGTTTTGTACTACAATCTCTACAATGGTTCCATACCATGAACTTTGCAACTATCAAGTATTTCCTGGCCAACTTCTTCAGAACATCTTATTCTGATTACCTCAAATTAAATATCAGGAGAAATACCTGAGCAATGTTCTGAAGGTCATTTTTGACTTTGATAACCAATGCAAAAGGATACCTGCAAGGAGTCTGCGAGGGGCTTGTTCTACCTAATCTTGACAAACCCGAGAAGTTATTTGATCTGAATGATCAAGTTCCGAGGGCACCATATTTAACAGGGATTGGAACATCTAAGAGATTTGGTATCCTGAATAGTAAGTGATTTATCCGGGTGTGCACAGAGAATTTAGATAAAATTACTGTACAGATGAGTTTAGTGAAAGTATCATTTAGGTTAGTTGAGATCCCTTATTCCTTCAAAAATGGCATAAATATTTATGTGTCCCATTTTATTCAAGGAATTAAACTGGACATCAGTAAGCAAAACAACATTGAATTAGATAAATGCAGTTATTGCATCAATTAAAGATTGAGATTTTTTTAAACTGACCAAGTCTTAGAATTAATAATAAAATTCTGAATGTACATCTTGTGAGGAATAATAAGTTATAAACTTGTTTTCAAATTTCAAACTTAACAGTGAAGAAACACCAGAAGTTCTAAAAATGGACTGGTTCCTCTGGCAGCATCATCGTTGAGACTGGCTGCTATTTCAGTTGCCTAAAAATGAGGTATAGTGTGCATTTGTGCATGCCTGCTCTTTGCACCCCGACTGTAGGCATTTGTGACCTGCAAACAAATCTGACAAAACATACATATGACTCCCTCCTATGTTGCAAAAAATTTACTGATAATCTTTTCAATTACATTAGCCAATGGACTGCTTATTTTCTTTAAAAAGTAACAGGAGAAAGAAGCATTTGCAATGAGTTCTACCATATTTCAGAACATTACAAATAAAGTAACTAAAGAAGAAACAAAGCATGCCACACTTTCTCCTCTTAAATATTGCAATTGTACCAACCTCCACCACTTCCTCTGGCAGCTCATTCCATACCCGTACCACCCTTGGCATGAAAACATTGCCCCTTAGGTCTCTTTTATATATTTCCCCGCTCACCCTAAACCTATGCCCTCTAGTTCTGGACTCCCCGACCCCAGTGAAAAGACTTTGCCTATTTACCCTATCCATGCCTCTCAAAATTTTGTAAACCTCTATAAGATCACCCCTCAGCCTCCGACGTTCCAGGGAAAACAGCCCCAGCCTGTTCAGCCTCTCCCTATAGCTCAAATCCTTCAACCCTGACAACATCCTTGTAAATCTTTTCTGAATCCTTTCAAGTTTCACAACATCTTTCCGATAGGAAGGAGACCAGAACTGCATGCAATATTCCAACAGTGGCCTAACCAATGTCCTGTAAAGCCGCAACATGACCTCCGAACTCCTGTACTCAATACTCTCACCAATAAAGGAAAGCATACCAAACGCCTTCTTCACTATCCTATCTACCTGCGACTCCACTTTCAAGGAGCTATGAATCTGCACGCCCCAAGGTCTCTTTGTTCAGCAACACTCCCTCGGACCTTACCATTAAGTGTATAAGTCCTGCCAAAATTTGCTTTCCCAAAATGCAGCACCTCGTAGTACATAATTTCTGATTAATTCTGAAACAGTAAAACAATGGATTTCTAAAACAGCAGTCGCAATATTTGCTTGTATCTTTCCAAATGTTTTCTGAGATCCAAGCAAAATTCCTAGGATCAACAGAACCTGTAAAGTGTAGAAACAAGCCATTCAGCCCAACAAGCTCACACTTACCTCCAAAGAGCATCCCACCCAGACCCATTCCCCTACTCTAGAATCCTGCATTTTCCTTGGCTAATTCACCTAACCTACACATCTCTGACCACTATGTGTAAGTTGGCATGACCAATCCATCTAACTTGCACACCTTTGGACTGTGAGAAGAAATAGGAGCATGGAACAAAAACCCACGCAGACACTGGAGAATATGCAAACTCCAAACAGACAGTCACCTGAGTGTGGAATTGAATCCGGTCTCTGGCGCTGCAAGGCAGCAGTGCTAGCCACCATGCCACCCCAGCTGAAGGGAAGTTAAATCCACATATTGGAGTGTCAGGGGATGCACATTGGGATTTGGTACATAAGGAATTGGCCCAGTCAAAGCATCTATCAAGGTTAAGGATTTGAGCTATAGGGAGAGGCTGAACAGGCTGGGGCTGTTTTCCCTGGAACGTCGGAGGCTGAGGGGTGATCTTATAGAGGTTTACAAAATTTTGAGAGGCATGGATTGGGTAAATAGGCAAAGTCTTTTCACAGGGGTCGGGGAGTCCAGAACTAGAGGGCATAGGTTTAGGGTGAACAGGGAAATATATAAAACAGACCTAAGGGGCAATGTTTTCATACCGAGGGTGGTACGGGTATGGAATGAGCTGCCATAGGAAGTGGTGGAGGTTGGTACAATTGCAATATTTAAGAGGAGAAAGTGAGGATGCAGATGCTGGAGATCAGAGCTGAAAAAAATGTGTTGCTGGAAAAGCGCAGCAGGTCAGGCAGCATCCAAGGAGCAGGAGAATCGACGTTTCAGGCATAAGCCCTTCTTCAGGAATGAGGAAAGTGTGCCAAGCAGGCTAAGATCAAAGGTAGGGAGGAGGGACTTGGGGGAGGGGCGTTGGAAATGCAATAGATGGAAGGAGGTTAAGGTGAGGGTGATAAGGTGAGGGTAATAGGCCGGAGTGCAGTCCCAACCCTCAAAAACGTTGTCTCAGTCCCAACCATCGAAAAAAATTTACTTGGACCGTCTCAGATTCCTTCCTAGACCGCTCCATTTCTATCTCGGGCGACCGAATCAACACGGACATTTACTATAAACCGACCAACTCCCACAGCTGTTAGACGACACCTCCTCCCATCCGACCCCCTGTAAAAACACCATCCCCATATTCCCAATTCCTTCGTCTCTGCCGCATCTGCTCCCAGGAGGACCAGTTCAAATACCGAACAACCCAGATGGCCTCCTTCTTCAAAGACCGCAATTTCCCTCCAGACGTGATCGACGATGCTCTCCACTTCCCGCTCCTCCGCCCTTGAGCCCCGCCCCTCCAATCGCCACTAGGACAGAACCCCACTGGTCCTCACCTACCACCCCACAAACCTCCACGTACATCGTATCATCCGTCGTCATTTCCACCACCTCCAAACAGACCCCACCACCAGGGATATATTTCCTTCCCCTCACCTATCAGTGTTCCGAAAAGACCACTCCCTCCGTGACTCCCTTGTCAGGTCCACACCCCCCACCAACCCAACCTCCACTCCCGGCACCTTCCCCTGCAACCGCAAGAAATGCAAAACTTGCGCCCACACCTCCCCCCTTACTTCCCTCCAAGGCCCCAAGGGATCCTTCCATATCTGCCACAAATTCACCTGCACCTCCACACACATCATTTATTGCATCCGCTGCACCCGATGTGGCCTCCTCTATATTGGGGAGACAGGCCGCCTACTTGCGGAACGTTTCAGAGAACACCTCTGGGACACCCGGACCAACCAACCCAACCACCCCGTGGATCAACACTTCAACTCTCCCTCCCACTCCACCAAGGACATGCAGGTCCTTGGACTCCTCCATCGCCAGACCATAGCAACATGACGGCTGGAGGAAGAAAGCCTCATCTTCCGCCTAGGAACCCTCCAACCACAAGGGATGAATGCAGATTTCCCCAGTTTCCTCATTTCCCCTCCCCCTACCTTGTCTCAGTCCCAACCCTCGAACTCAGCACCACCTTCCTAACCTGCAATCTTCTTCCTGACCTCTCCGCCCCCACTCCCACTCTGGCGTATCACCCTCACCTTGACCTCCTTCCACCGATCACATTTCCAATGCCCCTCCCCGAAGTCCCTCCTCCCTACCTTTTATCTTAGCCTGCTTGGCACACTTTCCTCATTCCTGAAGAAGGGTTCATGCCCGAAACGTCGATTCTCCTGCTCCTTGGATGTTGCCTGACCTGCTGCGCTTTTCCAGCAACACATTTTCAGCTGCAATATTTAAGAGGCATTTGGATGAATAGGATTGGGTT
Source organism: Chiloscyllium punctatum (assembly GCF_047496795.1). Taxonomy (NCBI): domain Eukaryota; kingdom Metazoa; phylum Chordata; class Chondrichthyes; order Orectolobiformes; family Hemiscylliidae; genus Chiloscyllium; species Chiloscyllium punctatum. The sequence goes on from NC_092744.1 coordinate 40,062,256, forward strand.
GGAAACTAGATTGGGTTGGGATATCTGGTCGGCACGGACGGGTTGGACCGAAGGGTCTGTTTCCATGCTGTACATCTCTATGACTCTATTTTGCAATCTACAAGAAATTTTATATCAGTTGTGGCAAAATCGTCAACTTCTTCTTTATGAACACATTTGTGATTTTACTGCAAAAATTTTTACTTTTATATATTTTAATTCTTCATTTACTAATCACATAGAACATTCACTGCCCAGCCAGTGATATTGTACAGCACCTTGGGTCCGAAGGCACAGGTTCATAAATAATGCAACGGAGTATTCCAAAGTGTAATCCGACAATGAATCAGAGTCCTCCAGTATGCTCAGCAACCAGAAAATAATGTTATCTTTGACCATAGCTGACTGCAGTGCTCGTCTGAAAATTAAAATGAATATTATATTAATTGATATTGTTAAGGATCATGATAAACAAGTGCACAGTATTAATTGTGTTACGAAATGGCTGTGAACCTCTCCGTTAATTAAAGTAAACATGCAGAAAAACTCACTTTATCTCGTAATTTGTTAAAATATAAGTGATACAGAACTCCCAAATTCCACAATTTAAAGAAAAGAGCATCAATTTATTTTTAACTCTAAGAGTGAACATTAAACAAAAACTATTCACAACTCTAAGCCCCCCTTTCTCTTAACGCTTTATCCATCTTCAACTCTTTCCAACTCAGGTGTTCATTTCACAGCCACGTTACATATTTGCAATTTTCCAGTTCTGGGGCTGCCATCTAGTCATATACACAGGTGCTTGTAATCTCTCAGTTCAGAACAGCATTCACTCTCTCAAAGGTATAGCGCACGCCTTCAACATCCCCCTTAAGAAAAAAATGAACCAGCATTCTGAAAAGGTGGCTTCTCTTTTTTTTCTAATTCTTACTCCCATTCCAATGAAATATATAGGTCATTAATCTAAGTTATAGAGTCATAGAGATGTACTGCATGGAAACAGACCCTTCGGTCCAACCCGTCCATGCTGACCAGATATCCCAACCCAATCTAGTCCCACCTGCCAGCACCTGGCCCATATCCCTCCAAACCCTTCCTATTCATATATCCATCCAAATGCCTCTTAAATGTTGCAATTGTACCAGCCTCCACCACTTCCTCTGGCAGCTCATTCTATACACGTACACCTTCTGCATGAAAAAGCTACCCCGTAGGTCTCTTTTATTTCTTTCCCCTCTCACCCTAAACCTATGTCCTCTAGAACATAGAACATTACAGCGAAGTACAGGCCCTTTGGCCCTCAATGTGGCGCCAACCTGTCATAACAACCTGAAGCCCATCTAACCTACATTATTTCATGTACGTCCATATGCTTGTCCAATGATGACTTAAATGTACTTAAAGGTTAGCGAATCTACTACCGTAGATACCTCTAGTTCTGGACTCCCTGACCCCAGGGAAAAGAGTTTGTCTATTTACCCTATCCATGCCCCTCATAATTTTGTAAGCCTCTAGAAGGTCACCCCTCAGCCTCCGAGGTTCAAGGGAAAACAGACCTGCCTGTTCAGCCTCTCCCTATAGCTCAAATCCTCAAACCCTGGCAACATCCTTGTAAATCTTTTCTGAACCCTTTCAAGTTTCACAACATCTTTCCGATAGGAAGGAGACCAGAACTGCACGCAATGTTCCAACAGTGGCCTAACCAATGTCCTGTACAGCCGCAACATGACCTCCTAACTCCTGTACTCAATCCTCTGACCAATAAAGGAAAGCATGCCAAACGCCTTCTTCACTATCCTATCTACCTGTGACTCCACTTTCAAGAAGCTATGAACCTGCACTCCAAGATCTCTTTGTTCAGCAAAACTCCCTAGGACCTGAGCAGGACCTATACACTTAATGGTAAGATTTGCTTTCCCAAAATGCAGCACCTCACATTTATCTGAATGAAACTCCATCTGCCACTTCTCAGCCCATTGGCCCATCTGGTCAAGATCCAGTTGTAATCTGAGGTAACCCTCTTCGCTGTTCACTACACCTCCAATTTTGGTGTCATCTGCAAACTTACTAACTAACTGTACCTCTTATGCTCACATCCAAATCGTTCATGTAAATGACAAAAAGTAGAGGAACCAGCATCGATTCTTGTGGCACTCCACTGGTCACAGGCCTCCAGTCTGAAAAAGAACCCTCCACATCACCCTCTGTCTTCTACCTTTGAGCTAGTTTTGTACCCAAATGGCTAGTTCTCCCTGTATTCCGTGAGATCTATCATTGCTAATCTGTCTCCCATGGGGAACCTTGTTGCACGCCTTACTGAAGTCCATATAGATCACATCTACTGCTCTGCCCTCATCAATCTTCTTTGTTACTTCTTCAAATAACTCAATAAAGTTTGTGAGACATGACTTCCCATGTACAAAGCCATGTTGACTATCCCTAATCAGTCCTTGCCTTTCCAAATACATGTACATCCTGTCGCTCAGAATTCCCTCCAACAACTTGCCCACCATCGAGGTCAGGCTCACTGGTCTGTAGTTCCCTGGCTTGTCTTTACTGCCCTTCTTAAATAGTGGCACCACGTTTGCCAACCTCCAGTCTTCCGGTACCTCACCTGTGACTATCGATGATACAAATATCTCAGCAAGAGGCCCACCAATCACTTCTCTAGCTTCCTACAGAGTTCTAGGGTACACCTGATCAGGTCCTGGGGATTTATCCACCTTTACTCGTTTCAAGACATCCAGCACTTACTCATCTGTAATCTGGACATTTTGCAAGATGTCACCATCTATTTCCCTACAGTCTATATCTTCCATACCCTTTTCCACAGTAAATACTGATGCAAACTACTCATTTAGTATCTCCCCCATTTTCTGCAGCTCCACACAAAGGCTACCTTGCTGATATTTGAGGGGTCCTATTCTCTCCCTAGTTACCCTTTTGTCCTTAATATATTTGTAAAAACCCTTTGGATTCTCCTTAATTCTATTTGCCAAAGCTAACTCATGTCCCCTTTTTGCCCTCCTGATTTCCCTTTTAAGTATACTCCTACTAGGTAAAAACCCTGTATTCCTGATGAAGGTCTTTTGCCTGAAACGTCAATTTTTCTGCTCCTCGGATGCTGCCTGAACTGCTGTGCTTTTCCAGCACCACTAATCCAGTATACTCCTACTGCCTTTATACTCTTCTAAGGATTCACTCGATCTATCCTGTCTATACCTTACATATGCTTCCTTCCCTCAATTCCTTTAGTCATCCAGCATTCCCTATACCTACCAGCCTTTCCTTTCACTCTGACAGGAATATACTTTCTCTGGATTCTTGTTGTCTCATTTCTGAAGGCTTCCCATTTTCCAGCCATCCCTTTACCTGCGAACACCTACCTCCAATCAGCTTTCGAAAGTTCTTGCCTAATACCGTCAAAATTGGCCTTTTTCCAATTTAGAACTTCAACTTTTAGATCTGGTCTATCACTTTCATATTAATTTCTGCACACACATATATGACATTGGAATCTGTCCAATCTATGTATACTTTGTCCTTTAAATCCGCGATAACGCATCTATATAGAACATAGAACAATACAGCACAGATCAGGCCCTTCAGCCCACAATGTTGTGCCGAACATTTTTCCTAGCTTAACACAGTTACTGTGATTTGCGATCTGTGAACACGTGATCTGCTATCTCATTTTTACAACCCACAACATGTACAATTTGTAAATTAAAAGTCTGTAACATAAGACTCCAACAAAATAGTCTCATTTTTGTCTTTAAATCATTCCAAGAATTTAAGAGGATTGTGGTCAGTGTACACAACTATCTCTGACACACGGTTTGTCACATAAACATTAAAATTTGTAAGGTCAGTACCAAACTCAATAACCCTTTTTCAATGGTAGAGTACTTTCTCTGGTAGGTGTTGAGTTTCTGTGAAAAGTAGCCAATTGGCCATTCAATTCCATCATAATCTTCCTCTAGCACTACAGCTCCAACTCCTATATCACTAGCATCATAGTGAAGAACTGTGAATTGCAATTGTGAAGAATTTCAAAACGTTTGGTATAGCTAAAACTGGTGTGGTGGTTAATACTGCATTTTTAAAAATACTTTTATTGAAAAAAAATATTTTTTATGAAATTACAAAGTTACAACAATAAACCAACAAGACACTACCCTAGACATATAAAAAATATAAAATAACAACAAAACAGTACAACCACGATTATCTGAACATTGATTATCCGAATTTTGGATTATCCAAACAAGATCTCAAGGTCCCATAAAAATGGCATTAGGCAACTCAACATTCAGTTATCAGTTAAAAGGCATGATGGCGTGCATTATTGGACAACCGAGAAATGTTCAATAACCGGCACTCAAATTACCGTGTGTTTATGATCAGATCGATTATCCAATCAATCATCTGATCAAAATACTCCCTGCCTGTCTCGTTCAGATAATCAAGGTTCTTCAGTACAAACAAAACAAAACTATACCCATGAGCAAGATAAACAGTTCAGTTGGCCTAACCAGGATATTGGAAGAGCCTCCCATCTTTAAAGATCTTGCTTAATCTTATCAAGCAAGTGGATAAAATTAGCCTTAAATAATTGATTGGAGATGGGAATAACAAAAATAATTAAATAAAGAAAACCCTCCCATGACCACTTAAAGGGAAACCATGACTCATCCTCAACGTCAGATATTTCCCCAAGACCCCCATCGGCATAGCCTCCGATTTGGAAAAAAATAATCTTATAACCTGAATAGGAGCCAAATAAATTAATACATTGCATGAAATAGGGTACAGAAACTACTGGGTTTGACAGAAAGATAAGAACATCATCGCATATAATATGATCTTATGTGTCTTTGACCCTACTTCTGGGGCAGTTATGTCAAGATCCCTATGGATAGCCTCTGCTAGCGGTTTGATCACCAACGTAAAAAGCCGAACTGAAGGGGACAATCTTGCCAACTGCCCCTACAGATACTAAAATTACTGGATCTCATTCCATTAGTGAGAACTGCAGCCAGAGGATCATTTCATAGGACCCTTACCCATCTAACCATTCACCCAGACCAAACCTTTGCAGGGTGTAAAAAAGATATGGCCACTCCACCTGGTCAAATGCCTCGTCTGCATCTAAAGAGATCACTCATCCCCAATTGCTGCTGATACGCTTGGACCATATTAAGTAATCTCCTAACATTGTTGGAGGAGCTGCGGTCCTTTATAAAACCTATCTGGTCCTCTTCGACAATGGAAGGCATCACCGGTTCCAGCCTCAATGCAAGAATCTGAGACAAAATTTCAAAATCATAATTTAAAAGCGAGACGAGTGTACAAGAAGCACAGTCCTCTGGGGTCTTCCCTTCCTTAAGAATGAGAAAGATATTAGCCTCTCTCATGGATGGCGGGCAGCAATGACGACTGTATGAGTATTTAAACACGTACAGCATCAGCCCTGACAATTATATTTATAATTATTTTTAGAATTCACAAGGGAGACCATCAGGGCCGGATGCCTTCCTACTCTGAAGCTGCTTCACTGCCTCCTGTACTTCTTGCGCTTTAAAAAGGGCATTAAGGAGAGACGCCTGTTTGGAGGTCACTCCTGGAAGATCCAGGTTCCTAAAAAAGGACTCCGTCTTATCACATCTGTCCTCCCAGCCTTCTGACTAGTATAATTCAGAGTACAATCTCCAAAATGCAGCATTGACCTTCTTAGAATTACAAGTAAGAGTTCCAGTTCTTTCCCTGATTGAGGTAATAGATTGGGGGGCATTCTTTTTCCTTGGCAGATATTTGCCCAGCTCTATCACCATGCTCAAACAACCTTTGTTTTGCAAAGAAAACTTCCTTCCAAGCTGTCTGTGAGAACATGGAATTCAAGGTGGACTGAAGAGCTGTGACCTGCTGCAACTTGGCCACTGATGGCCTGTCAAAATACACCATCTCAGCTGTCTTCAGTTGTCCCTCTAGCATGCACTGCTGCTCTTCTTCAGACTGGCACAGTAAGAGATAATTATCCTGCAAGCGTAAGCCTTAGCAGTCTCCCAGAGAATAGACGGGTTGCTAGTCTTATCTGAAGTAATACCAAGAATGATTTAAACTCATTTGAAAAATACTAGTTGAACTCACTGTCCTTGAGAATAAATGGATCCATTCACTAGTGCCGTGAACCTGCTACGTTGCCCTTCATCTTGACCATTAAATATACTGTTGCATGATAGGAAATGGTGATATTCCCAATTGTACAGGACATCATCAAATCCAAATAAACACATGGGGGCTAGGTAAAGATCAATTCTATTATGACACTTGTGCGGATTAGAAAAAAAAATCTCTATCTGTAGGGTGGAGACGCCCCCAGATATCCACCAGTCCCAATTTCATACATAAATCAATTAGTTGCTGAGATTGCAGAGGTAGTTTTGAGGGGGATTTGGGCATTTTATCCACCATGGGATCTGTGAGACAATTAAAAGCTCCCCCTATAATAATATGCCATGACGCATTTGGAGAATACATCTACCAGAAATTTAAGGGGGTGCACCAGAGGACAATGAACCCTCAAAATACCACACTCTTCACCATATATTGAGGCTTTAAGAATTACAAACTGCCCATACTCATCTTTAGTATGATCTAGTAACTTAAATGGGAGTTAAATTCGAACGAGTATGGTCAATCCTCTACTCTTAGTATTGAAGGATGAAAGAAAAACACCCAATCAAACCCACCCTGCTGTAATTTCAGATGCTCCTTATCAGCAAGGTGAGTTACCTGCAACAGGGCAATATCAATCCTCTCCTTTTTAAGACTCGAGAGTACTTTTTTCCTCTTGACTGGCGAGTGATTCCCTTTAATGTTCTAGGTACACCATTTGAGACCACAATTATCCATAACCCTCTACAATAACTGTTGAACCCCCAACAGGAAGAACTTAGAAATCATTGAGTATGAACGAAGACAGACTCATGGAGCCTAAAAAGTATGCACATTACAACTACTAAATCTAACAAACTAACAAGCTCTCAAAATGTCGTCTACAAAAAAACCCAGCAAACTAAACCAAATACAAAAGGCATTTAATGGGGGAACTCTACCCCCTGCCCACAGGGGGCGCTTTCACATCTCCCATACAACTCCGTAACTCCTTACAGCTTGAGCCGCACACCATACTCAGGGAAAAGAAAGAAAAAGGTAATGTTAACAAAGAAGTTAAAAGTGAGCACTCTACCCATCCCCAAATATACATTAAACCCAATTAACATTGGAAAAAAATCCAACAACACTTTCTTCAAGAAAGGAAGTACAAAAGAAAAAGAGAAAACATATTGTCCATAATCTTTCGACAATCCAGTCTATTTTAAAGTGTGCATAAAGTTTTTCGCTTTTTCTGAAGAACCAAATGAGCATACAGACCATTATAAGTAAAATGAAGCACCACTGGGTACCTTACAGAGTATTGAATACCAAGGTCCCTCAATCTTCTCTTCACCTCATCAAAGGACTTCCTTTTATGGATTACGGCTGCAGAAAGGTCCTGGAAGAATACTATCTTGGATCCTTTGTAAACGAAGGCCTGTGGCTCCTTCCCTTGCATTCTGAAAGCTTCCATTACTCTCTGCTTGTCCCTGGTGGCGTTAGAATCACACTCGGACCAGGCAGGGGCACTGGTCCGAACCGGGCCTGCGCACTGCAACCCAGTGAGCTTTGTTGACCTTCACCCAGCTGGCCTCGGCCTCCCAACTAACAAATTGCAACAGCCAGTCTTCAAAAAAAAACTTACTGGCTGCTTGCCTTCTACTCCCCTTCAGCAGCCCGAAGACTATAATAATCTTCCTCTGACCTGTGCTTTTGAAGTCATCAACCTGCTCTATTAAGGCCCGGATCTGCTTCTTGAGGGCCTGGATCTGCTCCGTCAAGAATTTGATCACAACCTCTGATGCTGCAATCCGCCATTCAAACTCCTCCATTCACTTTTCGAGCCCTTTCAGCTCCTGCTCGTGTTTGTGCAGCATGGCCGAGATCGGTTCCAGCCTGGTGCGACTCTCCTCAATCCTCTCCTTGAGTTTCACAAGCTCTGAAGCCCAGGTCTGTTGGGAAATTGATTCCAGCAGAGTTGCAGAGGAGAGTCGGAAGCTGCAGTCGCAATTACGGTCACGGGCGTGTCTGATGCTGCCGGGGACTGTCCTGTGTGTTGGAATTCTTATACTTTATGAACTGTCACAGCTCACATATAGGTTAAGGGAGGTTGGACAAAACTGTAGCTCAATTAAGAACACATTCCTCTCAGAAAGGTTGAGGAGAGAGAAAATGCCATTAAAGCAGAATGTGGAGTTTAAGACCAGGTGTCTTCAAGATGGGGGTGCTATACATTGTTTTACAGTCAAACAGCCAGAAAGTACTTAATGCATAGACTCAAACACTTCTTCTTTACTAAATCTGTGAGTAGTGCCACTACGCTGCTAATGTTTGGAACAAATTTCTGGTAGAACCTGCTTACTCCCAAAAATCCAAACACCTCTTTCTTTGAGGATGGTCGTGGAAATTCCTTGATGACTTTCGTCTTCACGTTTCTTGGGGGTCAATCTTCCATGACCGATGTTATGCCTACGAATGTAACCTCTGCCTTCACAAATTCGGATTTCTTTAACTTTATTACCAGTTTTGCTTCTCGTAATCGGTCAAAGATATTTGCTGACTGTACCATGTGATCTTTCCATTGCTAAAGATCACTAAATTATTCAGATAAACTGCACAATTTGTTAACCCAACCAGAACCCTGTTCATGAGTCTTTGAAATTTGGCAGGTGTGTTCTTCATTCCAAAGGGCATCACTTTGAATTGATATAGCCCATTTGGGATTACAAATGCAGAAACCTCTTTTGCTTTCTCTGATAAAGGCACTTGCCAATAATTACGCAGTAAGTCCAACTTTGTGATATAACTGGCTTGTCCAACTTTCCCTATACAGTTCTCCAATCTTGGTAATGGGTATGAGTCCGATTTTGTTTTAGTGTTGACCTTCCGATAGTCCACACAAAAGTAATGAATCGCATCAGGTTTGGGAACTAACACCATCGGCGAACTCCAATCACTCTGACCTGGTTCAGTCATATCACCAGTGAGCATCGCAATCACTTCCTTTTGCACATGTGTGGCTTTGAGGGATTAAGTCTGGAGGGGTGTTGTTTATTGGAACAGCATTCTCGACTTCCACCTCATGATCGGTCGGGAAGGTTATTTAAGAACTTACCTTGACGCCAACCGTCTTTTTGCATCAGAGAGCGGCGGGAGCTGGGCGGAAGTGAAGGCAGAGCGCAAAGCCGGTCGGGTAGGTAAATGATTGTTATTTAAGTGGGTGTGTTCTAGACCCCAGGTCCTACAAAGTAGGGCCTCCCTTCCTCCCTCCAACCCAAATTAAAAGTCCACAGACTTGCCCCAAAAAGAGGGTCCAAGGAAGTCCCTGTGGATTGAAGTGTGAGGCTTTAGCTCAGGAGTCTTTGACAAGGAGGTTGAGTGAAGTGATTACGCCACAGTTGAAAAGGGTGAAGACATGACTGCCAAGCTGGTTCAGTATGCTACGTGCTTGATGTGTGAGGTCAACGACTCTGGTGTGTCTGGCTCGTACAAGTGTGGAAAGTGTGTGCACGTTCAGCTACTGACAGAGCATATTGTAGCATTGATGAAAGAACGAGGACCTTAGGCTCATCCAAGAGAACGAGATCTTTCTGGACAAGACCTTCAGCGAGGTTATTACCAATCGTATCAGAAGAGAGCAGACGATGAGGAAGGCAGAGAGGAGACAGGTGTAAGAGACCCCGGGGGATGTACCTGTCAGGAAAAAGTTGAATCTTTTGGAAACAGTAGAGACAGATGACACTGCCAGTCCGCAAGGCAGCCAGGTCTGTCAATCAAAAGTTGGCATGTAAACAGAGCGGAAGAGTCAGACATTGCAGAGAGCAGTGGTAATAGGGGACTTCATAGTGAGAGGAACTGACCGGGGTTTTTGTGGCAGCAGGCGGGACTTAAGGATGGTGGGCTGCCTTCCTGGTGCCAGGGTTAAAGACATCACAGACAGAGTGCAGGAAATCCTCAAGGACGAAGGTGAAGAACCAGAGGTGGTGGTACATGTCGGCACAAATGATGTCAGGAAGAAGAAGAGGAACATACTACAGCGGGACTTGGGAGAACTAGGAAGAAGGCTGAAAAGCAGGATGTCCAGGGTGGTTATCTCCGGTTTGCTTCCAATTCCTCGGGCTGGAGAGGCCAGAAACAGGGAGATAATGGACTTGAACGTGTGGTTTGGGAACTGGTGCAGGAAGCAAGGACTTAAATTCTTGGATCACTGGGGTATGTTTTGTGGTAAGCATAAATTCTAAAAGAGAGATGGTTTGCACCTTAATAGGTTAGGGGCCTGCATTCTGGCAGGCAGGTTTGCTACTGCAACACAGCCATGTTTAAACTAAGTAGCGGGGGGGAGGGGACAAACTGGATGTTTAAGAAGGAAATTGGAGGGTAAGTTAGAACAAGGGAAGTCAAGAAAGACAACTGTATCAGTGAGGCAGAAAACTCAGAAAGGGATCATGCTGTAAGGTTGAGTGAAATAGGAGTTGATGGGAAGGGTGAGGGCAGTAACAAATTAAAATACTATACATGAATGCACAAAGCATTAGAAATAAGATGGATGAGCTTGAGGCTCTTTTGGAAATTGGCAGATACGATATTGTGGGGATAACTGAGACGTGGCTTCAAGTGGACAGGGCCTGGGAAATGAATATTCAAGGCTACACGTGCTATCGTAAGGACAGACTGACAGGCAGAGGGGGTGGGGTGGCCATGTTGGTAAGGGATGATATTCAGTCCCTTGCGCGGGGGGACCTAGAATCAGGAGATGTAGAGTCAGTGTGGATAGAGCTGAGAAATACTAAGGGTAAAAAGACTCTCTTGGGAGTTATCTACAGGCCCCCAAACAGTAGTCTGGATGTCGGATGCAAGTTAAATTAGGAGCTGAAATTGGCCTGTCGCAACAATGTTACTACAGTTGTTATGCAGGTAGACTGGGAGAATCAGGATGGTATTGGACCTCAAGAAAGGTACTTTGTGGATGGATTCTTAGAATAGCTGGTGCTGGAGCCGACCAGGGAGAAGGCAATTCTGGATCTGGTATTGTGCAACGAACCAGAATTGGTCAGGGACCTCAAAGTGTAGTGGCTTCAATCTGCAATTTGAGAGGGAGAGGGTGCAATTGGAAGTGACAATATTTCTGTTGAATAAAGGGAACTATGGAGCAATGAGGGAGGAGCTGGCCAAAGTTCAATGGTGCAATACCTTAGCAGGGATGACAGTGGAGAAACAATGGCAGATATTTCTGTGTATAATGCAGAAGTTGCAGGATCAGTTCATTCCAAAAAGGAAGAAAGATCCGAGGAGGAGGCATGGGTGGTCGTGGCTGACGAGGGAAATTAAGAAACATATAAAGTTAAAAGAGAAAAAAATATAACATAGCAAAGATAAGCGGGAAAACGGAGGACTGGGAAGCTTTTAAAGAACAACAGAGGATTACTAAGAAGGAAATACACAGAGAAAAAATGAGGTACGAAGGTAAACTGGCCAACAATACAAAGGAGGATAGTAAGTTTTTTTAGGTATGTGAAAGGCAAAAAAATGGTTAAGACTAAAATTGGGCCCTTGAAGACAGAAACAGGGGAATATATTACGGGGAACAAAGAAATGGCAGAAGAATTGAATCAGTACTTCAGATCTGTGTTCGCTGGTGAAGACACAAGCAATCTCCCTGAGGCAACAGTGGCTGAAGGACCTGAATTTAAGGGAATTTATATTTGCCAGGAATTGGTGATGGAGAGACTGTTAGGTCTGAAGGTTGATAAGTCCCTGGGGCCTGACTGTGTGGAGTTTGCACGTTCTCCCCGTGTCTGCGTGGGTTTCCTCCGGGTGCTCCGGTTTCCTCCCACAGTCCAAAGATGTGCAGGTCAGATGAATTGGCCATGCTAAATTGCCCGTAGTGTTAGGTAAGGTGTAGATGTAGGGGTATGGGTGGGTTGCGCTTCGGCGGGGCGGTGTGGACTTGTTGGGCCAAAGGGCCTGTTTCCACACTGTAGTAATCTAATCTAATCTAATCCCAGGGTACTGAAGGAGGTGGCTCGAGAAATCGTGGATGCATTGGTGATTATTTTCCAGCGTTCGATAGATTCGGGATCATTTCCTGCGGATTGGAGGGTGGCTAATGCTGTACCACTTTTTAAGAAAGGTGGGAGAGAGAAAGCAGGAAATTATAGACCAGTTAGTCTGACCTCAGTGGTGGGAAAGATGATGGAGTCTATTATAAAGGATGAAATTACGACACATCTGGATAGTAGTAACAGGATAGGTCAGAGTCAGCATGGATTTATGAAGGGGAAATCATGCTTGACTAATCTTCTGGAAGTTTTTGAGGATGTAACTCTGAAGATTGATGAGGGAGATCCAGTAGATGTAGTGTATCTGGACTTTTAGAAAGCTTTTGATAAAGTCCCACATAGGAGGTTTGTGAGCAAAATTAGGGCGGATGGTATTGGGGGCAAAGTACTAACTTTGATTGAAAGTTGGTTGGCTGAAAGGAAACAAAGAGTAGTGGTAAACGGCTCAATTTCAGAATGGCAGGCAGTGACCAGTGGGGTACCGCAGGGATCAGTACTGGGACCGCAGCTTTTTACAATATATGTTAATGATATAGAAGATGGTATTAGCAATAACATTAACAAATTTGCTGATGATACTAAGCTGGGTGGCTGGGTGAAATGTGATGAGAACGTTAGGAGATTACAGGGTGACCTGGACAAGTTAAGTGAGTGGTCAAATGCTTGGCAGATGCAGTTTAATGTGGATAAATGTATGGTTATCCACTTTGGTGGCAAGGACAGGAAGGCAGATTACTACCTGAGTGGAATCAATTTAGGTAAAGGGGCAGTACAGAGAGATCTGGGTGTTCTTGTACACCAGTCAATGAAGGTAAGCATGCAGGTAGTGAAGAAAGCATGCTGGCCTTCATAACAAGGGGGATTGAGTATAGAAGCAAAGAGGTTCTTCTGCAGCTGTACAGGGCCCTGGTGAGACCCCACCTGGAGTACTGTGTGCAGTTCTGGTCTCCAGATTTGAGGAAAGACATTCTGGCTATTGAGGGAGTACAGTGTAGGTTCATGAGGTCAATTCCTGGAATGGCGGGATTACCTTACACTGAAAGACTAGAGCGATTGGGCTTGTATACCCTTGAGTTTAGAAGACTGAAAGGGGATCTGATTGAGACATATTAAAGGATTGGACACTCTGGAGGCAGGAAACATGTTTCCGCTGATGGGTGAGTGCTGAACCAGAGGACACAGCTTAAAAATACGGGGTAGACCATTTAGGACAGCGATGAGGAGAAACTTCTTCACCCAGAGAGTGGTGGCTGTGTGGAATGCTCTGCCCCAGAGGGCAGTGGAGGCCCAGTCTCTGGATTCATTTAAGAAAGAGTTGGATAGAGCTCTCAAGGATAGTGGAATCAAGGGTTATGGAGACAAGGCAGGAACAGGATACTGATTAAGGATGATCAGCCATGATCATATTGAATGGTGGTGCAGGCTCGAAGGGCAGAATGGCCTACTCCTGCACCTATTGTCTATTGTCTCATGTACAATAGTGTTATCCCTCCCCATCTTATTCCTGCATATGTCCTTATATTGCTGCAACAAACCTTTCATGGGTTCTTTGCTCCTGAGACAGACAGTTGACTAACCTATCCCACTCAAGGACTTCCTCATTATTTACGGTATTGTGAGGCACATCAAACTCCACGATGTCTGGATCTGATTCCTCATTTTGCAGGGCCGTAACTAATATCTGTTTCTCCAGTTCCCTGTCTCTATTATCATAAGGTTTCAACGTGTTCACATGACATATCGATAAAGTATTTTTTCTATCCAGTATCTTTACCAGATAGTTTACCTGAATTAATTTTTTCTCAATTTGATAGGGCCACTAAATCTTGCTTTGAATGGATCTCCTACCACAGTTCCCAAAACAAATACATCATTCCCAAGGGAAAACATTCGAATTTTAGAATTTTTAATCTGCCACCTGCCTCATTCTATGCTGTGACCTCTTCTGGTACTGTTTAGCTACCTCACCTACCAAATTTAATCTCTTCCTCACCTCAGATACATAATCCAAGTGTGAGATCGCCGACTTCAGTCCCATCAATTTTTCTTTAATTAATTTCAAAGGCCTTCTCACTTCATGTCCAAATATTAACTCAAAGGGAGTAAAAAGAGTAGATTCATTTGGGGCATCTCTAATGGCACAATACAAATGGGATACCTGTATCCCAATCATTCGGGCAATTCTGACAGTACATTCTTAACATGGTCTTCAGGGTCTGATGCCACCTTTCTTATGTTCCCTGGGATTCAGGATGGTACACACTTGATTTATTGTGCTGTATACCCAAACTATCCATGACTTCCTTAAACAGTCTAGCAGTAAAATTTGACCCATGGTCTGACTGAATCTCTCTTGGTTGCCCATACTGAGTAAAGAAAGATACTGACTTCTCCACCACCATTTTTGCCTTAATATTCCGTAATGGAATTACTTCCGGAAATCTGGGAGACAAATCCATTATGGCTAGCAAGTACTGGTTCCCACTTTTAGTTTTAAGGAGGGGACCTATACAATCAATCATAACCCACATGAAATGTTCTTTGAATGAGGGAATTGGCAACAAAGGTGTTGGTTTTATTACTGCCCGAGGCTTACCTACCATTTGGCATGTATGACATATACAGGAAAATCTAACCACACCCTTGTGCAGTCCAGGCCAACAAAAATGCTTCTATACCTTAGCCTGAGTCTTCCTCACACCTAGGTGACCTCCTACTGGTAATTCATGTGCTAGCCATAACACTTCCTTTCTGTATGCTACTGGCAACACAATCTGGTGCATTTCCGCTCATTTCTCCAATTTTTTGTTTAGAACAATCAAATATCACTAAATAATTTTCACAAAAGTATTATCTAGAGTCCAAAGATGACATCAGCAATATTTTTTTATTACAAGTCCTTTCCTTTAAGTTCTCCAAACAACTTCTTCGCCAATAATGTAACCTGATGTAATGTAACATCAGGGCTTTTATATCTGCCGGGTGTATCAGAACCTTTGATTGATTAACCTTCAAGTTCACCCTCAGTGAAGAGATCAGGCTTGTCACTGTTCAGCATTCTCCGCTTATCATGACAGCTTAGGCTTGTAAGTTGACAGATGAGATTTTCCTCAGGGGCCTTTGAACCCTATTGTCAAGTTGAAATGTGACGACATTAACTGTGTAGGAAACATGTCTGCTATGATTCTCCCTGAGGTGGCCCACTAATGCCCAATGAATAAGTGCATGCAGACAATGCCAGAGGGCACATCAGCAACCTTTCAACTTGAAAGAAGCAACAGGATACAAAGCTATGTAAGGGAGTAGGTGCTTCAAAATGGAGGTACAATATCTCCAACTTATTTTAATTTAAAAATGGCTTTTGATGACAGGCCACTGTTGTGGAAGGGGTGGACGCAATGAAGGGCATGAACCACTCTTTAGGGTGGTCTAAAACTGTTGCAGGTGACCCTTTAGACCTGGCTAGCATGTTGATTCTTCCATATAGCACCAGAAGGCAGCTTGCTAGAAGTTAAACTGATCTCTGCCACTCGTGGGAATTTGGAAGATGACTGGAAAGTTCCAGTTGGCCTCCTTCTAATGGCTTTAAGTAGTCCTAGTTGAGCTGTGCCACTATTAACTGCATCAGGATGGATAACGATATCACAATGTCTCCCATCCTACTTCATAAAAACATGCCATAATATGGAGCGAGAGAACCAGCACAATGAGCAACAGCAACATTGCTAGCTCACCCAATTCCAATATCAATAGAGTCTGAAAACAAGCTTTAGTCATTGATGGCATTGTGCTGCTTCTTTTTTTTTGCAATATTAACTTTTTCTGTAAAAATATGTAGTGCTGGGCCACCACATTTCAGTATATTTAGTGACACTTTCATATTAACCATGGTTTATGTTAAAAAAAATTACCCAATCAATCCAAACAAGATAACTTTCTAAAGACTTTCTACTTTGTGGCAACCTGCATACTAAGTAAAACAAATCAGTGTGATACTTCAAAGGCATAGTCAATTGTCTGTAATTGCCCTCCTTTGGTATAGATTTTGACACACCACAGCATCCTCTTCCAATAACTCTCCTCCAACGCGATTACACACTTATTATTCATCTAATCAGAGACAGAAGATATCTACCAAGTTTCTCGTTCTATTTCTGCACCATTATCGCTGAAGATCTTCCTTGACACTTAACTCTTTGACCAAGTTTTCAAATAACTCTACCTAGTAAATCAATTTTTGACTTAGGGCTCACTTTTTACCTCTGTGAAATACCCTGATAGATTTTTCTACTTTAAACATACTAGATGAAAGAAAGTTGTTATCACCTGAGACTAAGTTTCTGTAGGGCTCCTAACACATTTTCTCTAGTTATGGAATCTTCCTCCTCTATCTCCAGTGCTTCTTCAAGTATCTTCAATAACACTGTGCTCTGTGCTAAGTAAGCTCGACCTGATACATGAGGAGAAAAAACAGAGTTACATCAAAAGCAATTTTTAATATTTACAAAAAATACTGTGTATGTTGAAATAATCTGAAATAAGAACACAAAACGCTGGAAACACTCAGTAGGTCTGGCAGCACCTGTGCAGTGAGAGACACAGCCAATGTTTCAGGTCAGAGACCTTTCTTCCTATGTAATAGATTGTTAAGAAACCAGTTTTACTTTAGATGTGAATTACGCATATAAGCTAAAACAAACTCAAAATTTCAGTCGACTATTAACTAGGGAATAAAATGAAAACTTACCATGTGACAGCGATGCAAAGCCATTTATTAGTCGTGCTGTATACTGTCGGACAATCTCACTCTTTGAATTTAACAAATTAATTAAGCTCTTCTGCAAAAAAGAAAATAATGTCTTCAATCATTTACTCATATCTTAGAGTTAGCTTGAAACAAATTTTTCTCATTATTTTGGCTTATCAAATTAATTTTAAAACAAGTTTATTCTGGCACCAGCAGTCTACTTAACCAAGTGTTCCTATTTTGACAGATAGCCTGATTTAGTTACTGACAGAGACTTCATTTTCATACTGGGCTAAGTAATGTATGCATGTATGTATGCAATGGAATACAAACTATGCAACTCCACATGTCAGTGATCAGTGCAATACATGGTTCTCAGTGTTAAAGATTCATAAAAAACATTCCAGGTTTAGTTCTTAGCTTGTACTAAGTTAGCCTGGGAAAGATAAGTGCAGAGTGGAAAATACATTTACAGAACTCTTTTAATTTGAAAAAAACTAGATTGATACAAATGTTATTGTGTACCTCTTAGAGTTGTACATGAAAAACACGATATTTTGAACAATTTTGAGTATTCGTAAAGAAAACATAAACAGGACATATTCCCTAAGTAGAGATCTCCAAGCACTATCAATGATTTCAACATCCATCGTATGCTAGCTGTAGAAACATAGACATGTTTTTACGTTATTCCAATATAGAACAAAAATACAGATAGAATTATCTTGTGTTTTCATAAATCCTTATGATTTCCCCAAATGACACTGAAGAAGGATGAAACTAAGGATTATGGATGTAGCATTACCGGTGTAATTTTCCTCTCTCTGGAGGTGGCAAGAATTATGTGTGGGGTAAGAAGGTCCATTGACTAGTCAGCAATTAAGGACCTTAAGTTATTAATTAATGGCTACTTATTGCCCACCTCCTCCCAGACTATGTGTCATTCCAGCATGTGAGAAAAGTGTGTGGTTTTCTGACTGGGTAACTGGAGTGACCGGATGAAGGCTCCAATCTGGGGGCAATCAAAGGAATAGATGATGGGCAAAGGGATAGCCTCTGAAAGCCACCACCCTCTCTGTGTTGTTGAACCTCCATGACTTCCATTTCCCCACAACCCCTAGTAAGATTCTTAACAATTATAACTATTGTTTTGTAACAAGATTTTATTTCCAGATTTACATTTATGAAGGTAAGATTAAATCTCATTCTCTGGATTACGAATCTAAATTTTTGGATACGCAACTGGTATCATAGTCATGACACTATATTATTTTAGAATCACTGTCTTAGTTATTTTCCATCAAATCTAAGCCAAGCATCCAATCCTATGTTCAGAGAACTTCCAAAATCACACAATTTTCTTTTGTAACCTGGTTGCAATTATTATGAAATTATTCGTTAAAATCTATTTTGCCTTGTAGAAACTGACCTTAATCCCCAGTTTTTTCCTTCTTTTGTTGCCAGAACAAAATCAAATTCATAACTTAAAATAAAAGTTAATTTTGTGCAAGTAGGTATTTCCTGATCATTATGGTTTAATATCATACTGAGTTCATAATTCATTCATAGAGCTGGTAAGGAAGGATATGACCTTTCCAGTGCTAAATTATGAATTGTTTGTATCTTGGTTTCACACTTTCTAATAATTGGCTTCATACTGGTCAATAAATTTTCCAAAAGGATCCTTAAAATAAGCAGAATGAGTGGGATCTAAATTTTGGGCTGAGTGATTAAAAAAATGCATTAAAACAGTGCAACAATCAATCTCCAAAAACAAATTTTCAAAAGCAAATTAATGTTCTATTCTGAATGAGTAATGCCATTTCAACAATTGCCCTCATTTTAAACAAATTTGCAATATGAATACCATCTCCAAGTCCTACCTTACCCAAGAAAATAAGGGAGGGCAAAATGATACAATTTACTTGTACCACAATGAAATGACATCAATTTAAATATTTACTGCAATACAGGCACAGTAAAGTTCAAAGGGCAAAGCTGTATAATTCAGAAGGAATTTTGCTTTTCAGAAGGAATAAAATCAGCTAACCTGACTCTTAATATGACATTCCAGCAGATCATTACTAATGTAAGCCTGAAGGACTGTATCCCTTTGCTCTCCAGGATGAGACTGTGTCAGCCGCTATGGGAGTCAAAGAAAAATACATTAATCTACTTTTGTAACACACATTTTTTAAAAAACTTCATATTCTTTATTCTGTTGGAATTCCAACTTTAAGAATAAAGGAATTCTAATTCACTTTTAGATTGATAGAAAATATTAGTTTAAGGTTGGCGTCAATAAACTATTGCAAAGTTTCACAATTCTGCAGTAAGGGTATATCTAACTTGATTTTATTACATTCCGGTCCAATATATCCTTTAATGCTGGTTTTAATGTGATAAAATTTCACAGGGGCATTGTGAAACAAAATTTGACACTGAGATACACAAGGAGATTTCCATGCAAATAACCAAATGAGAGGAAGATGTTAGGAGCATTTTGAAAGACAAGAGGAAGGTAAAGAAGCAGAGTTTTATGGAGGCAATTTATGACCGCAGCAACTGAATGTCAATGGTGAAATAATTTAAAGTCGATAAAGTCTAGGAAGCCAGAATTAAAGCAGCACAAATATCTTGAAGAATTGTTGAGCTAGAAGAGATAACGAGGGATGATCCGGGGTGTGATTTTAAAGCAAGAATGAAAATTTTAAAACCAGTATATTGCTCAACCAGGAGGTAATGTAGGTCAATGAACAAATAAGATGAGGATACAGGCTGAAGAAGTTTGCATGATTTAAGGTGTGTGAGATGTAAGGCTGGCCAGAGCACAATGGAAATTGTCAAGTCTAGAAGTAATAAAAATGTATGAAAGGGACTTTCAGCAGCAGAGCAATTGAAGCAAAGGTAGAGTTGAGAGATATTATGGAAGTGAAAATAAGTAGTCTCATTGCTGGCAGATATATGACTGGAAGCACATCTTATGGTATCAAGGTTAATAACAGTCTGACTCAACCTCAGACTGTTGCTAGGGACAGATGCGATCAGTAGCCATGAAATGGGAGGCCTAAGTTAATAACATCAATCTTTCCAACATTTAGAGGAAATTTATGCTTATTCAGGATCTGGGTTCAAATCCCGCCATGGCAGATGGTGGAATTTAAATTCAATAAATATCTGGAATTAAGACTCTAATGATGACCATGAATCCATTGTCAATTGTGGGAAAAACACATTTGGTTCAAACTGCTATTCTTACCCAGTCTAGTTGTTGTGAAGTTGAAGGTGTGTACTGTACCTTTAAGAGAGAGTGAATGCTATTTTGCACTGAGAGCTTACAAGGACCTGTCATATGACTAGCTAGCAGTCTTGGAGTGTACTGGAAAATTGAAAATATGTAACATTTGGCTGTGAAAGATACCTGAGTTGATTGGCTAAATTCGATTGCTGTCAAAACAGCAATCAGTTTAAATTATGCCCCAGGATGATAAAACCCAACTGAGTTTGAATTTATTGTTTTTGCCAACCTCGAACCAATGAGACAATCTGATGTTTGAGGTATAAAACAAACAGGCATTTTGAAAGTCAGAGAGTAACTGCCATCGAGAAAGACTGCCATTCAAAATACCCTCAAAGCTACCTTTTCTCATATGAAACTTCTTTGCAGTACAAGACAGAAGACGACTCAGGGAGATCTTCAGCTGAAAGGAGAAGGATACCGGAGACAACAGCTGCTGTGTGGTTTTCAAATTAAGTTGATGTAATTTTAATATGGGTTTTTATTGCAACAGCATATTGTTTTAAAGTTAGAGGCAGATAACAAGCAGTTAGGAGAAAGGGGGGCTTAGAGTTGTGAATAATTGTTGTCTAATGTTCACTTTTAGAATTAAGGAATAAATTCATATTTTTCTTTAAATAGTAGAATTTGGGAGTTCTCTGTCACTCAAAGTTTAACAGATTAAGAGGTGAGGTGAGCTTTTCTGGGCGTTTGGTTTAATTAGCAGAGGAGTTCACCGCCGTGTTGTAGCATAGTCTACATGTATCTCTAGACCCACAGCAATTTGGTTGATCTTAATGTCCTCTGGCCATTTAGGGATGGGCAATAAATGGCCAGCGACACACTGATCCTGTGAATTAATTTTTTAAAAATGTTAGCATGCAGTTTTGAAATTTAAACCAAATGCTCTCAAACTATGATATGGTTGCAGAGCTAATGTTTGGAGTCAAAAACTCCTCCACTGCTAAGGTAGCAATGGCAACTATGAAGAAGAACTCGAGTGAGACAGCCAGACTCATTGGCTGCTTGCTGCTAAACAGCAAGGGGTGGACACAGACCTCAGTGAGTTCTTTAACTTCAGGAAGTTCTTTTGGCAGTGAGTGGCTCCAGTGTTTGGGATGTTTCTACACAGGCCTGGTGCAACTAGAAACAGCCAAGTGTTATTCAGCAACTAGAAGCAGGAGAAACTGGAGGAGCATGGACGCTGAGCTAGGGAGGTATGTGGTGGCTTCAAAATTTAGTGTGTTCCTGCTCTTGAAATGCAAGCTCGTTACCTTGGGATGGCGATGGTCCACAGGGACTGGAAACTAGACCTAAGGTAGTACAGGCCGGCCAGAAGAGGAATTTATTACTGTGTTTGGAAGGTGAGGGGAGAGGGGCTAATTACTGTCTTGCGCTGGGGGTAAGATAGATGAAGGAGATGGTCTGCATATTATGTGGAGAAGAGAACATAAGGGATTGATTACCATGCAGGAGTGGGGCTGATTACTGACAGGCTGTGGGGCAAGGATTAAGGGCTGATTACACTGTGTGGGGAATAGGGGCTGAGGGTTTTCTTGTGTCCCTGGGGAATATAGAAAGGTTGGGTAAAACCAGCATGAATACACACAATATTAACAGTTTTTCAAAAATGCAGATTTTCATAGGTGCATTTTCTCCTATACCTTGCTGCTGAGGTGGTGACAGACACAACAAGGTAATAATTTGAAGTGCTAATATACTTGTCCCTTCATTGCCATCTCACTAATTATATTATGTCTGAGAAAGTCCAGTGGAAGCTTTTTTGACTTACTGACAATTAAGGCCCTTAAGTGGTGAATTGATGGCACCTGAGGACTTCAATCAGCCAATCTGGCAGGTGGGAAAGGTAACTGGTTTCTCAGCTGGGTAATCAGGCTGCCGTGTCCAACGGGTTGGGGTGGGAAGCTCCATTTGCACCAACTGAGGACAATCAGAGGCAGGTATTCGGTACAGCGGGATGGCCTCTTCCGCTGACCTTCACTGCCCGAATCTCTCTCCCTATGATCCCACTCCACTGCCAAGGTCTGTGATAGGCCAAGAAGCTGACTGGTCAAACCTAAACAAGCTATATGGGAAGTGATCTGGTGAACGTTGCTCGAAAGAGACCTGGTAAGACTGATGAAAGGGGTACTGAAATTGGGCATTCTTACATTTTCCCTTATTAGTGCAAGATAAAAAGCCCCAGTACACATTTCTCTTTTTTAGCAATATTAATTTTCATATTTATATGGTGCATTATTGGATTGTAATCCATAATATGTGAACATTAATAATTAAGCACCTAATATATTGCTTTATTTTTGCCAACATGTAGAGTAACATTAAAAATCCAAGTGTTAAAACGGGGACAGATTGGAAAATTGTTTGGGAAATACTGATCTAGGGTCAGTGGAGGAATTGAGGAAAGAGATAAAGTTGTCAGTATATATATTTTGAATAATGTTGTCAAGGGTAGTTTGAAGATGAGAAATTACGCCAGTGACAGTAATATAGGAACAGGAAGAGAAACCAATGCAAATAATAATTTGGCTAAACCTGTAGTTTGCATACACGTGGAGCCTGACACTGTACTTTTAGAGATGTTGGTGAGGAGCAGAATGTATACAATAAATAGGACAGAAAGAATAGATCCTTGGGAAACACCAGACAAAATGGTGCAGGAACAGCAAGAGAAGCCACGGTCCTCTGGGAACAATCAGATAGATATGAATATTGCAATCCCACTCAATCGAACAACAGAAGAAGTGGCCTGGAGGAGAACAATGTTGTCAAATGTGTCAAGTTTGCAGAGGTCAAAAGGATAAGGAACAATAATTTATCATCATCACACTCACATAGAATGTCATGGATGACTTCGGTAAAAGTAGATTAGGTATTATTTGCTCTTATTTCTTGATACTCATTCTAGGTAATTCCATCGCTGCAGAACCTGAAGGGAGGTCAATAACATTGGCCTCAGTTTAGGAAGGAGACAGTTGGTCAAGGCTTCAGCTCTGGGTTGACAGACTTCAAAATTTGTTACAACTACAACTTCTGCCAGCAGTGCCTTCAGGCATTACTGCAACACCTGGTGCAGTTGAAAAGCCTATGATTTGTATCTTGAAGATGTAGTACATGTGGACTTCAGGAAGCATTTGATAAGGTGCTACACAAAAGGTTAATACACAAGGTAAGACCACAGTGGGTCACAGGTAATTTATTAGTTTGGATAGAGAATTGGCTAGTCAACAGAAAAACAGAAAGTTATGATAAATGGGTCTTTTTCTGGTGGCAAGATATAACTAGTGGGGTCCCACAGGTTCACTCCTTGGGCCCTAACTATTTACAATCTATATTAAGGAGTCAGATGCAGGTACAGTAACCAACTTTGCAGAGGGAACCTAACCTATAATGAAGAAATAAGAAATTTACAAATGAATATGGATAAATTAGGTGAATGGGCCAACATTTAGGAGATGGGTTTTAATGTGGCTAAGTGGAAGGTTATCTATTTTGGTCAGAAGGCAATTTATAATTTAAATGGACAGAAACTTCAGAGTGTTTCGACGAAGATGGATCGAGGTGTCTTTGCACATGAATGTAGAAAATTAGTACGCAAGTATAGCAGGCAAATAGCATTTATTGCTAAAAGAATAGAGTATAAAAGTAGGGAAGCATTGCTGCAACTGTGCAATGCATTAGTGAGATTGTACCTGGAGTACTGCATGCAGTTTTGATCCCTTTCCTTGAGCAAGGCTGTCACTGCACGAGAGGCAATTCAGAGAATGTTCACTAAATTGATTCCAGAAGCGAGCAGTTTATCTTATGAAGACAGAATGAGCAATTTAAGCGTATGATTTTTTGAGATTTTAGATGAATGAGACAAAATCTAAATGGGGTACACAAGATATTAAAGGGGATTGACAAAATAGATGAAGAGAGGATACTTCTTATTGAGGGGTACTTTCGAAAGAGAGGTCACAGTTTTAGGATAAGGGGGTGGCATATTTTAAACAGAGATAAAGAGAAATTTGCTTCTCATAGAATCGTAGAATTTCTACAGTGTGGAAACAGGCCATTTGACCCAACAAGTCCACACCGACCCTCCGAAGAGTAACCCACCCAGACCAAGTCCTCTACCCTATTACTCCAGATTTACCCCTGACTAATACACCTAACTTACACATCCCTAGACACTATGGGCAATTTAGCATGGCCAATTAACCCTCACCTGCACATCTTTGGATTATGGGCAGAAACTGGAGCACCCGGAAAAAAGCCCAAGCAGACACGAGGAGAATGTGCAAACTCCACACAGACAGTCATCCTTGGCTGGAATCGAACCCGAGGTCCCTGGCACTGTGAGTCACAGTGCTGCTTCTCCCAACAGGTTGTGAATCTATGGAATTCACTACTCCAGAGTCTGATAGATGCTGGGTCATTGAGTAAATTGAAGGAGAAAGTCAGATTTTCAATTAACAATGGGTTGAAGGGTCATGGTGAGTGAGCAGGAAAGTGGATTTGAGGCCAAGATGAGATCAGCCATAACCATACTGAATGGTGGAGCAAGCTCGAGGGGACTTAATTGCCTGCTCTAAATTCTTATACTTTATTAACTGTCACAGCTCACATATAGGTTAAGGGAGGTTGGACAAAACTGTAGCTCAACTAAGAACATATTCCTCTCAGAAAGGTTGAGGAAAGAGAAAATGCTATTAAAGCAGAATGTGGAGTTTAAGACCAGGTGTCTTCAAGATGGGGGTGCTATACATTGCTCTACAGTCAAAGAGCCAGAAAGTACTTAATGCATAGACTCAAACACTGAAGAATAGAAACTTGAGCAAGCTATCAAAGGGCTACTGACATCCATCAAACTATTCGCCAGCATAAGTAATTAGTTTTAAGAAAGCAAGCTTGAAAAAAAAATGTAGTCGCAAGTGCAGGCAAGAGAACAATATATTTCTGGCAAGTGTAATATAAAGAAAGTCAACTATGAAAAACAGCTTCAGAATAGGGTAAACACAAAATTAATTCTCAGCAATCTACATAAATACTGTACTTTGTTGATCTTATTATCCACATTCAGAATGTATTGGATAAGCTAGAAACAATGCATCACCACATTCAAGGCAAACTGCAAAAGATTCAAAATAACTGATGCTATAGAATAATTTACCAAAGTTAAAGACAATTTTATACACACCCAACGCAGTGCTTGCAAAAGAAGTGCTTTTAGTCGATCATTTCCATGGACTAAATCATTCTTCAGCTTTTCATAATCAAGAGACGGCAATAAAGGTACATCTTTTGATTTCCTAAAAAAATTAAACATTTCGTAGCAGCAATATTATTTTAAAGAAATTAAAAATTTAGCAGCAGCAATATTATTTAAAAATTGCATTTAGTGCAAAACAGCCAACTCAAATCTCAAAGCACAATATTTCAGGAAACCATACTATCAAAAATTAGTAATTGATAATTTAATCAATTTAATTTTAACCAAATAGCTAATTGATTAAACACAACGGATTCAGCTGCCATTGATTTTAAATCAGGAACAGGAATTAATTGGCAGCTCAATTGGGAGAATGTTGGTCTGAAGATCTGGTTCAACCTGGGCTTGGAAACAATTTCATTTGAGAGGCTCTTGTGGTACAGAGGCAGTTCCCATTTGCTCTAGAGGTGTGTAATAACATCTCAGAACAGGTTGACTAGGGGAAAATAGGTTGAATAAAAAAAGGGCAGAAAATTAGGCATTCACACCAGTCATGTTCTTTTCAAAGCAACTTTTCACGAACCAGCAAGTATCATAAAATGAACCAATCCAACTGCTCAAATAATAGCATTTCATATTTTTCAGTTGCTATTCTCATTCCTCATTCAAATGAAAATATACAACCAGAAATAATGAGATAGCACATTAAAAGAAGAATCACTTATGATACTCACAAAGTTCACGTGTAAAGTATCTATATAAAGGTTCCCTTCAATTGGCCTGCACTTAACGTTAAATTGGTGATTTCACTTGAGCATGAGGACTGGAATTTTCTGGCTTTGCATGCAAGTAAGTCAAATAGGAATGGAATAAAAAGACTACTTATATCTTTCTCTTATAGAACGTCAAACTTACACAATGTAGCATAGCAACCGCAGTTGTCAAACATAATAACCACGTGGAAAGGAAAAGGGAGTTAGTTCAAGAGTGCAATATTCTGTACATGAGATGTTAGCACATCATTTAAGTTATTGTTTTCTTGAATATTCAGAGAACACATACTCAGGCAGAAAGTAAATGAAACACTGAGGCACAAGTGGTTGACAGAAAAAAAGCTTGCATTATTCTCTACAATTTATTCAAGAATAATATTGAATTCATCTTATTGAGGAGCATTAAGATTTGTGATGCTGCCAGAGACCAACAATTGCATGACATTCATTAGCACAAGTTTTTGAGGAGATACGATAAATATCCTCTTAACCATGCCAGCTAGCTTCAGATACTGTGCCAAAATCAGTTTGGAATGGTTACGAGCAAAATACATTGGTACTTCTGCCGATGCACATTCTGTTTGGGACATTGTGTGTTCAATTGTTCGATCACACTCATAAACGTGATGCATGTCTGGTGTACTGAGTGGAGACGAAACTGGAAATAAAACTTGTCTTCCAAAACACATTGATTCCCCAGCCTGCAGCTTAAAGCAGATATCGACTCAGACCTAGGCAGCAAGAACTAGGAACTATTGACAAGTGGCCTTAAGCATAACACATCATTAAATGTATGTAGTGTTGCTAAAATCTCTGTACATAACCCAAACAATACTACACCATTAATTTGATATGTTCTGTTTCTGTAACCTCTACCTGCCTCAGCAAGTCATCCTGATAGGATCAGAAATAATGAGTTTCAACAGGCCCATTTCAAGATGCTTTTCCAATAAAGGCAAGTGAGCCTGAGGCTCTAGTCTCGAAAAACAGGAGATTGGGAGTGAGGCCTCTGAAGAATGTTGTTCCCAAGCGTGGGGCCCAGCGGTCAGCAACTGTGGTTAAAGCTGTACACTAGTGGTAGTTGCTATCGGTTAACCAGCCAGAATTGTAGTAAATAAATGTTGCATTTAGTAACTTCACACATACTTGTCTCATGTTAACAACCACATCCACAAGTAAGTGCTTTGCTCCTTAAGTATTATATAACATGGACAAACCTTAGTTACTTGAAGATTATGTATAAACAATAAAGCACTTGTAATTATACTCAGGAAATCAATTTACACCATATTGTGTTGCTATTTGGTTAACAGAATAATAAATAAATCGTAAGAATGATACAAGGGTGTGGAGAATTAAATTATGAGAATTTATTGCATAAACCTAGTTTTTATTTATGTATGGAAAATTGAGGAGTGATCTGTTGATTTAAAGTGTTGAAAGGATTCTATAGACTGGATATGGAGAAACTATTTTCTCTAATTGGGAAAGTGGGAGTAATGGAACCCAATTTTAAACTCAGAGTTAGACCACTTAGGAAAGAAATTAGGAAACATTGTTTTTCACACATCAAGTATACAGAAATCAGTAATCCTGTCTCCAATAGAGTCTGAATGCAAGGACAAACTAAGCTTTTGAGATAGGGATAGCTAGACTTTTCTTAGGTGTTATGATTCCAGCTGATATTATTTCTGGACAAATCAGATCCCAGACTAAAATGTGGCTTGACGCACCATATTTTGTTTTGTTTTTATTTATTAGTGTGATCTTTCACTGAAACACAAGCACACAATACTACAGATTTGTTTGTAACAATAAAAAAGAAGTTTTTTGCACAAAAGTAATTAGGATAAAATAGGACAAATCAAGTTACATATTCTTGGAAAAAATGTAATACATGTCGTAAAAGTGGGATTTCATCTGTCAACATCATTATTTTACAGTAGTTAAATACTAGAGAGTTACCAGAGAATATGGGTGATGAATGGAAGATGTAAATTGTTTTATTTCTAAACTAGTCATCATCTCTTTGAATATCTGTAACATAAAATTTGAACCTTGATGTGACTGTACTGCTTGAGATGGTAAATATCATGAAAAAACTGAACAACCATTTCCACAACCACTTTAGCAGTGATTCTTCCTCAAGGCATGGCTTCAGAAAAACTTGCAAAAACATTCATACCCATTAAATGAAGCTGATTCCCATTACTGGTTACAGGTAGGGGTCCTATACAATTCATTAAGATCGACGGATTGATTCTCCAAATGTTGATATCAGAATTAAAGGTGCTGGTTTAATTAATGATTGGGCTTTCACCAGTGCCTGACACGTATGGCATGTCAGCTAAACCTGCCGATACACCACTTCCCTTACCTCCATCCAGGGCCCCAAACACTCCTTCCAGGTGAGACAGACGTTCGCCTGCCTCTCTTCCAACTAGTTAATTGCATCAGGTGCTCCCAATATGGTTTTCTCTATATTGGGGAAACTGAACATAAACTTAGGGAACGGTTCACCAAGCATCGCAGCTGGGTCCGCAGGGGCAGACCTGACCTCACTGTCACTACCCATTTCAATTCCCCCGAGCACTCCCTTTCTGACATGACCATCCTTGGCCTCCTCCATGGCCAAAACAAGCCACACCGCAAATTGGAACAACAACAACAACTCACCTTCCGCTTGAGCAGTCTACAGCCTAGAGGACTCAATATTAATTTCTCCAATTTCAAATCATCTCACTCCCCATCCCCCAACTCATGTCCTAGCCCGTTCCCATGCCTTCCACTGCTCCCTGTCTCCAAAACAGATTCATTCCTCCCATTGACCAACCATATAGTACCCTCTACCCTCTCCTTGCCTATCCCCACTTCACCACTCTCAACCTGCTATCCCTTTTATCTGCAGCTCCCCCAATCCTGAAGAAGGGTTACACCCAAAAGATCAACTTTCCACCTCCTGATGCTGCCTGGCTTGCCTGCCTGTCAATTTTGGATTCAAGCATCTGCAATTTTTTTTTGTTTCTGAACAAAATTTGACTACATCTTTATGTAATCCTCGTCAATAAAAATGTTTCAATCTTTTAGGCTAGGTTTTCCAAATACCTAAGTCAGCTGCTATTGAATTTCACAAAAATACTATACAATACAGCACAGCACAGGAGCAGACCCTTCAAGCCCAACAAATCTGTGCCAATTCCTAATCTTTATTTAGACCTGCTACCTATTGCTTTTGCACTGCTTCTATTCCTCTGTTCACCTCCCATTCATGTGTCTATCAAGATATGCTTTAAACATTGCTAGTATGCCAGCTTCCACTACCTCCACTTGCAGTGAATTCCAGGCACCCACTTATCCTCTGTGAATTTTTATTCCTGCACTTCTCCCCAAAACTTACTCCCTCTCAGCTTGAATCTGTGCACACTTGTTGGTGACTTTTCCCTCCTGGAAAAATACCTCTAAATATTCATCTTATCTATGCCTCTCATAATTTTGTAGACCTCCAACAGTTCACTCCTCAGGATCCGTCTTTTCAGTGAAAACAATCAGAGTTCATCCAACCTCTTCTCATAACTAAGACCCTCCAGATCCAGAAAAATCTTCTTTGCACCATCTCCAAAGCATCCACATCCTTCTGGTAGTGTAGTGACCAGAAATGCACACAATACTCCAAATGTGGCCTTACAAAAGTTTATACAGCTGCAACTAGCCAATTTTTATATTTGATGCCCCGCCAATGAAGGCAAGTGTGCTGTATGCCTTCTCGACCACCTTATCCACTTGTGTTGCCACTTTCAGAGATTGGTGGACCTGAACACCCAGATCCTCTGATCCAGATTTTTAAAGACACCCACATGTCAGTTATGGATTTCCAAGCCGCATACCAAACTGACTAACATCATTATTCATTCACTGTCACTGGGTCAAAATCCCTGAACCTCCTTCCGAACTGCACCTTTGACATATCTAAACCTCAAGATCTGCAGTAGCACATGAAGGTAGCTTATCACTACCTTCCCAAAGGCAATTAGTGATGGACAAAAATGCTGACTCAACTGGTAAAGGCCACATCCTATGAACAAGTAATGAAGAAAATAATTTCCAATGATTTGTGATCAATTTCCTCTATGAAATGCATACTGAATTGGAATGTACTGATATTGAATACTAGTACAAATGATGCATGCAGTATGTTTGAATAACTGGATTGAGAGTGTGATAGAATTTCTTTGGCCATAGGCAACTGTTTTGCCATCTTGCAAAAGACGTTCCTTGCCTTTGTGAGATTCATCAAGCCTCAAGATGGTCTGTCTCCTTGGGTATTAGTACCGCAATATACAGTGCAGGTCTCTTCTGACAATGTAAATCAACATGTTGATTGCTATCTTAGGTATATATAAAATGTCCTTCCTGAAGAGCTTTCTTAATGATAACACTTTATTGGCAAAGTCTAGTATGTATACTGGAGAGAATTTAAGAAGTGAGGCATCTCTGCTAGTTCTTTTTAGCCTGGTGAATATGCAGAAGTAGTACACTTACGATTTTGCCTGGGTGAGGCAGATGCCAGAACATAGTAGAATGGATAAAGTTGATCTGATCCATATTTACCTGGTATTTTTTGATGTTGAAGAACATTGGTGCCATTAGTGTTGACTTTGATCATGCTGTTCTCTAGTTTTGCCCTTCATCATTGTAATTCGCAATGCACACACATCTAGGAATACATTTTGTAATTTAGTCTGTACTGTTAGAATAAATTCTGGCTGATGGATACACCAAAAGGCGGTCTCTGGAAACAACATCTTCGAAGTGGTGTCCTGAAGCTAATGATTTCTTGAAATTCCTTCAACAAATATAATATTTGAGGGCCTGCTTGAAGAACAATTTAATTCCTGGGAATTCTGGATTCAAATCCTCTAATGCTGAGACTTCATATTTGCACCACTTTAAAGCAAAATTTAGATATTTTGGATCCAAGCATACTCAAAGACCTAAGAAATAGGAACAAGAGTAGACCATTCGGCCCTCCGAACCTGCTCCGCCATTCAATAGGATCAAGGTTGATTTGATATTCCTCACGTCATCTTTCCTGTCTTTTCCCTTACACTGCACAATGCTGTTTCAGCACATGTCCTAGAGCTGTAAGTCAGTGTGCTAATGCAGATAATACTATCATGCTATATCATACAACTTGCTCTGAAGCTTCTCCAGGATGGATACAGCATAATTTCTAGGAGGTCAATTGACAGGATTGCATCTTCTCTGAGGTGTAATGCAATATTGTTTTTGAAGTTTCTGATAGTGACAATACTGTTTGGTTATATCTAAAGGAGGTCATGGGGGACTCAATTCAATTATTCTTGCCTTCACTGCTACTATTGATATACTGGTGAGCTCATGAACAGTCACAATGTTGAGTTCTGTATATGCAGGTACTACTGCTCCACTTGTGCCCATCACAACTTGTCGTTTCCATGTAAACCTGCCACAGCTATACTTCACTGTTAATGCAACAAGGTGAGGAATGGATGACCTATTGTACATAGTGGTCTGTTGTATTACTGACTTCCAAAAATCCAAACACAACTTCTTCAGGATTCTGAATGATGAGGTATTTGACCTTGCTCCCAAGTCAACTTGAGTTATAGAGTCATAGAGATGTACAGCACGGAAACAGACCAAATTGTCCATGCCAACCAGATAACCTAAATTAATCTAATCTCATTTGCCACCTTTTGGCCCATAGCCCTTTTAACCCTTCCTATTCATGCACCCATCTAGATGCATTTAAAATGGTGTAATATTTTTTTTCAATTCTTTCGCAACATCTTTCCCATAGCAGGGAGACCAGAATTGTGTGCAATATTCCAAAAGTGATCAACAAATGTCCTGTACAGCCGCAACTCCTACACTCTGCACTGACCAATAAAGGCAAGTGTACCAAATGCCTTCTTCACTACCCTCTACCTTCAAATCCACTTTCAACGATCTATGAACCTGTACCCCAAGGTTTCTTTGATCGGTAAAACTCCCCAGGACCTTACCATTTAGTGTTTAAGTCCTGCACTAATTTGCCTTACCAAAATGCAGCACCTCACATTTATCTAAATTATACTTCATCTGCCACTCCTTGGCCCATTTGCCTATCTGATCAAGGTCCCATTGTATTTTGAGATGACTATCTATGCTGTTGACTACATCACCAATTTTGATGCCATCTGTCACTAGCCATACCTCCTATGTTCATATCCAAATCATTTATATAAATAATTAAAAGCAGTGGATACAGCACTGAATCTTGTGGCACACTGCTCACAGGCCTCCAGTCCGAAAAGCAACCATCCACTACTACCACCCTCTGTCTCCTACCTTCAAGCCAATTTTGGATCCAAGTAGGTATCTCTCCCTAGATTCCATGTAATCTAACCTTGCTAAACAGTCTACCATGTGGAACATGGACGAACACCTTGCTAAAGTCCACATAGACAACAGCCACCAATCTGCTCTGTCACTTCTTCAAAAAATTCAATCAAGTTAGTGAAACATAATTTCCCACGCAGAAAGCCATGTTGACTGTTCCTAATCAGTCCTTGTCTTTCCAAATACGTGTAAATTCTGTCCCTCAGAATCCCCCCCCCCCCCAATAACTTACCCACCATTCATGTTAGGCTCACCAGTCTTTGGTTCCATGGCTTTTCCTTACCACCTTTCTTAAATAATGGCACCACATTAGCAAACTTCCACTGCTCTGTCACTTCTTCAAAAAATTCAATCAAGTTAGTGAAACATAATTTCCCACGCAGAAAGCCATGTTGACTGTTCCTAATCAGTCCTTGTCTTTCCAAATACGTGTAAATTCTGTCCCTCAGAATCCCCCCCCCCCCCCCCCCCAATAACTTACCCACCATTCATGTTAGGCTCACCAGTCTTTGGTTCCATGGCTTTTCCTTACCACCTTTCTTAAATAATGGCACCACATTAGCAAACTTCCAGCACCTCACCCATGGCTATCAATGAAACAAATTTCTCAGCAAGGGGCCTAGCAATCATTTGCCCAGCTTCCCACAAGCTCTGGGATACACCTGATCAGGTCCCAAGGATCTATCTACCTTTATAAGTTTTAAGACTTCCAGCACTCTTCCTCTGTAATATGGACACTTTCTAAGAAATTATGATTTACTTCTCCTCAATAAACACTGATGCAAAATACTCATTTAGTATCTCACTCATCTCCTGTAGTTTCACATATAGGTGGCCTTGTTGATCTTTTAAGAGGTCCTATTCTCTTGTTAGTCACTCTTTTATCCTCAATGTATTTGTAGAATCTCTTTGGATTCTCTTAACCCTATTTGCCCTCTTGATTTTCCTCTCGAGTATACTCATACTGCCTGTATAGTCTTCTAGAGATTCACTCTATCCCAGCTGTCTATACCTAACATATGCCTCCTTCTTAGAGACAAACAAAGCTGCAGATGCTGGAATCAAAGGTAGACAAGCAGGAGGCTGGAAGAACACAGTAAGCCAAGCAGCATCAGGAGGTGGAGAAGTCAAGGTTTCAGGTGTAACCCCTCTTCAGGACTAGGAGTGGGTGTAAGGGGAACTGCAGATAAAAGGGAGGTGGGGGGAGTTGTGTGTGGAGTGGTAAGGTAGGGACAGGTGAACACAGTTACAGGGTGTGGCCTGGTTAGTCGATGGGAGGAATGAATCAGATTGGTAGCTGGAAGGAAGGGTTGATTAGAGGAATGAAAAGGAGGGCGAAGGGCTGGGAAGGGAGTCAGGAGATGAGAAGAGAGGTTATTTGAAATTGGAGAACTCAATGTTGGGTTCTCTCGCCTGTAGGCGGAATATAAGGTGCTGGTCCTCCAATTTGCGGTTGGATTCACTGTGGCAATGGAGGAGGCCAAGGATGATCATGTTTGAAAGGGAGTGGGAAGGGGAACTAAAATGGGTGGTGACTGGGAGGTCAGATCAGCCTCTGCAGGCCCAGCTGAGACGGTCGGCAAAACATTTGGTCTTTACATAAGGTTGATCCTCCAGCATGTTCCACGTCTTAGCAGGATCTTTCGATCCACCTGGGACAGAGGAAGTGTTGAGTCTGTGCAATCCCTCTTTTTCAGGAGTGTCATCATCTTCAGTGCTTGCTTATCCAGTTCTGCAACAAGTAAATCTGAAAAGCATAGCTATATCCTTGGTTTATAAAGCCTAAATTTGAATCGAACATCAATGGCCTTCCAATTCATGTCAGGAATTTGGTATCAACTTCTTGATCTTTCTTGTCTGAGTGTAGTCTGAAACAACCCAAACTATGGGCGGCATGGTGGCACAGTGGTTAGCACTGCTGCCTCACAGTGCCTGAGACCCGGGTTCAATTCCCGCCTCAGACGACTGACTGTGTGGAGTTTGCACGTTCTCCCCGTGTCTGCGTGGGTTTCCTCCGGGTGCTCCGGTTTCCTCCCACAAGTCCAAAGATGTGCAGGTCAGGTGAATTGGCCATGCTAAATTGCCCGTAGTGTTAGGTAAGGGGTAAATGTAGGGGTATGAGTGGGTTACGCTTCGGCGGGTCAGTGTGGACTTGTTGGGCCGAAGGGCCTGTTTCCACACTGTAATCTAATCTAATCTAATCTAATTTCAAAAAAACCAGTGCAGGAAAGAGTTCAATAGTTTTATCTGTTCTATCAAGGTGAGTAGTATGCCAGACACTTAGGACAGTTCCAAATTACATCAGAAAGCCTGCTGCTCCTGAACATGGGAGAAATCTTGTCAGATGTACTTAGTTACCCCCTCAGCAAAGCTCAAGACCATAGCACCGTTGAAGACTTGCCAGCACTGACATAGCAGCTTTTCATTTCAATGATCCATGGGGATTGGCCACAGACACCATCAGTGGGGTCTTAACTCACCGTCATTACACGAGAAGTGGACTCTCAATGCTCACAAAAACAGCCCAAGAAGGAAGAGGAGAGCACCAGTTATTGACTACCAGTTAGTTGAAAGATGCGAACTGGACATCCCTGGTGGAGGGGATGAATGGAAATTGCAATTTATAGTTTGATAGAACAGTCGATGCCAGTCTATCTGATGCACCAGGAAACTTCAATAGTGCAGAGGCTTTTGCTTTAATGGGTCAAGCTCTCATGATCACTTTTTGTGTTACCCACAGCTTCAAACATTGAGTCAGGACAGACTGTTGTATCTGCATCAGGCCAAGCTCTACCAGAGGATACCTTAAAGCAAGCAGCAACACACCTTAAAAGAGAACCTTCCACCTACACAGATATAGCCACCTTGGGGGAACTCTGCATGCAATGATGAGCATGTCATGAGTGTGCAGGAAAACAGAGAGACAGAGATACCTCTGTGAAGTGCACATCAGATACAAACCTGCTCATCAGCATCAACAGGTATGTTCTTGCATGTTCTCTGAGTTCTTTGAGGTAGTGAGCAGTCATCAACTGTGAATGAAGGAATTAATTCAGCATATGCACACCACCACGGAATAGAGGTTTGCTTGGGTGATCTCTTCCACTGAAAAAGGGCTAATTTCATGCAAAGCCATATGGCATAGTGCAATCTGGAGTGCCAACCAGAACTGCTTACTAGTTTTTACAGAATGCATGGCACAATACATAGTCTTGGCCAGTACAGTGGAAACTCAATTATCCGGCATTCGATTATTCAAATTTCAGATTATCCGGCAAGATCACAAGGTCCTGATGCTTGGCTAAGCCGTGTTATCCGGCATTTGATTATCCGAAAATTCAGTTAGCTGAACAGAATACTCCCTGCCTGTGTCGTTCAGATAATCAAGGTTCCTCCATAAGTGGCTCTATCAGTGTTGAGATGTTAAGAAGTCATGTCAATTAAGCCAAGGTTAAGCCAATCCACACAGAGGTTGACGGTTCCAGCCCTCATGGGCACTGTGATGATCATTGGGTTTCCTTATCTTCTGTAACTGAGGGCTATCTGTGCTACTGACAGAGACTGTCCCTGAAATGACACAAGTGCAGCAACCTCTGGGCACAATGAAGACAATCATTACATGTATGTCTGCCCAATCCAGAGACAAGATAAAAGCACTGTCTCCACCTCAACCAAGGCCACAAGGGGAGCACTTCATAGAATCCAGGTTGAGAATGAAGGCTGGTTCATTGTGCACAGCACTGAGTAGCTCCACTGGGGTTGTTTCATTTGTAACTGCAATTCTTATCTTTCTGAGCAGCATATTGTTGTAATCCCTGATTATATTATCACCAACAAGTCAGATTGCTGACTGGAAACTGACTTGGCAGATTTTATTTGGTTTACCTTTATCTTCACGAGGTCTCTCACTAAAACTAAGTCATGCACACACCCTTACGCCACCTTCCCTTTAAAGAAGAATTTAGCTATATCTTTAAGAGGCAAAAATTACTTTAACACCACTCATGCTGACATTACACTTAACCTCAGTGCCTTCAAAGGTGGTCTCAACATTATAACATTTTCTACTCCAGGAATACGAACAATTGTCAAGTTGTATGGTTAAAGAATTAAGCTCCATTAAAACAATTCTGAATTCTTGTCTTGGAATTTTTTCAAGCAAGTCAAAGGATTGTGGTGTATAAGTATCAACTTTGTCGACATGGTTGCTGATATCCATTTTAAAATGATGCAGAATGAACACAAGATTCAATGTCGCTTTTCAATTCTTGAACATCTTTGTTGACATGGTTGTTTTTTCTAAAAATGACTGACCGGCTGTTCCATTCCCATCTCATCATCCTGTGGTAAAATAATGCCCACAGCAGTGCTCTTTGCATCAACAGCTACTTGAAATGGATTCTCATAATCAGACATAGCTAAAACAAATGTGGTTGTCAGCACAGCTTTCAAGTTTTCAAAGGCACTTTCATACTTTTGCATCCCTTCAAATTATCTGTCTTTTTGAACAAGTTTGTTAAAATTGTACCATTGATGTTGAAGCTTGAAACAAATGTAAGTGCATTAGAAATAGGTCATCTGGCTCATTGAGCCTGCTCCACCATTCAATGAGATCATGGCTGATCTCTTTGTGGACTCAGCTCCACCTACCTGCCTGCTCACCATAACCCTTAACACCTTGACTGTTCAAAAATCTATCTTTGCCTTAAAAATGTTCAATGAGGTAGCCTCAACTGCTTCAATAGGCAGAGAATTCCACTGATTCACAACCCTTTGAGTGAAAAAGTTCCTCCTCAACTCAGTCCTAAATCTGCTTCCTCTTATTTTAAGACGATGCCCATTTTTTCTAGTTTCACCTGCCAGTGGAAACAACCTCCCTGCTATCTCATCTATTGCTTTTACAATTTTAAATGTTTTTATAAGGACTGCTTCATTCTTCCAAATTCCAGATAGTATTGTCCCAGTCTACTCAACCTCTCTTCATAAACCAACCCTCAACTCTGGAATCAACCCAGTGAACTTCCTCTGCATCCCCTCCATTGCCAGTACATCC
Organism: Chiloscyllium punctatum; assembly: GCF_047496795.1. Classification (NCBI taxonomy): domain Eukaryota; kingdom Metazoa; phylum Chordata; class Chondrichthyes; order Orectolobiformes; family Hemiscylliidae; genus Chiloscyllium; species Chiloscyllium punctatum. Next base: position 40,099,941 of record NC_092744.1, read on the forward strand.
TATGTCAAGTAGGGAGACCAAATTTGTACACAGTACTCCAGATGTGGCCTCACCAGCACATGACACAACTGCAGCACAACCTCCCCATTATTTAAACTCCATCCCTCTAGCGATGCAGGACAATATTCCATTTGCCTTTGTAATTACCTGCTGCACCTGGAAACCAACATTTTGCGACTCATGCACAAAGACACCCAGGCCCCTCTGCACAACAGCATGCTGTAATTTTTCATCATTTAAGTAATAGTCCATTTTGTTGTTATTCCTACTAAAATGGATGGCCTCCCATTTACCAACGTTGTATTCCATCCATCAGAACTTTGCCCACTCACTTAATTGAAAATAATATAAAATCCACTCATGCCATCAAAATGTCATGTTTCATCTAATGCTTGAGACAATCCAAAATAGCCCATACTTTCACCCCTCAAAGTGCTACCTGGCCTTGTACCACTGTGTGGCCCTAATAGATTTATTGTCATCTGCATATGAAAATATAGTGAAAAGTGTTTTTTCGCATATTACATGCCAAGTGTCGCCACACTCCAGCGCCATCTTGAAACACTGAATATAAACACAAGATTTTACTGCAACAGAGTTCATCTTTCTTTCTTCTTATTCCTGTTCCTCCTCCACTGCTCTTCCAGTCCTTGCTTGACATTGGCTGGTGTCTCTGAAATGGGCTCTGGTCTCTTGGTTACAGGTCTCTGTTGCTGCCACAGTTAGAACAGTCATGTGTAAGCCGGAGCCATGGACCCGGGGTGCACCGGTTCTGTATCTCCTGTTTCCCACCCGATGCTCCTCCAGATACTGAGGCCAGTCGTTGAAGTCCTCCACTGCCCCTTTCACCACCGCTTCTGGGAATAAACCTAAGGCTGTCTGCTTCATGCTTAAACCACGGCACCAGAACACCCACATTTGGGGATTGAGACCTAAACTTGGCAATCATGAATCCTTCTTGCCGGAATACTGCATCAAGAGCTCACCTCCACTGTAATATTTACTTACTGCCTGTGGACATGACAGACGAATATTTAGCCACCTTTACCTTGGGAAATACACTTTTAGCCAAATTTATAACCAATGGCTTTTTGTAGCTGAATAAGCAGCTCTGTCAAGTGATGTAAATGTTCTTCCCAGGTTTGGCTACGAGCAACCAAGTTATTGATTTAGATGTAGTCCTTTAATAACTTGAGTGGTTAATCATTAGAACGTTGCTGTGCATTTTTCATTCCAAATGATAAGGATTTGCATTGATAACATTGATCTAATGCGACAAAAGCTAATGATTCTTCTGTTTAGACAGTCGCCTGAGGGTGGAATCGAACTCAGATCCCTGCCACTGTGAGGCAACAGTGCTAACCACTGAGCCACCATGCTGCCCAAAGAAGAGAACATCCCTCGAGAAGAACTTCACCAACAGCTACAGGAAAAAAGTTGTGTGAAATAATGGAAGTGAAGAAAAATATATTTTGTAATCATATGAGAAAAAGTATTGAAAACAGGAATGAGAGATAAGAAATGAAGTCCTTGGGCAGCAATTACTACAAACCATAGTCAAACACAGAACAAATGCTACAACTAACTGAAAGGAAGATCTTGGAGTAGAAAAATCAACTCTGACTTGAAGCAGTTTTTGTATTGGGATAGGTAAATCTGTAACTTCAGTTTCAATTGTGATGTAAACATTTTAACTGAGTCATTAATGTTTTACTACTTCAGTAAATACAGTTCATTACAGCTAGGATGTAGAGACATGACTAATAACATCAAAAACAACAGATATTGAGGCCCTGGTCAGGAAAAAGATGACATACATTGGTTTAAGCTTTGGGCACATGTAAGAGGGAAATCAGAAGAGCAAAAAAAGGGTATGAGATGGATCTTGCAAATAAGGTTACAAATAATCCCAAGAGGTTCTATATCTATATTAAGAGTGAAAGGGTAGCTAGGGAGCGAATAGGTCCCTTTAAGGATCAGTATGGCTATCTATGTGTGGAGCCACAGGAGATGGGGGAGTTTTTAATGAATATTTAATCATGGATGCTAAGTAAATAAAGGAAACAAATGGGGATGTTTCAGACCACACAGATATCACCAGAGAGGAGGTGTTTGCAGCTTCAAAGTGCATTCATTTGAATAAATCTCCTGGGCCTGATCAAGTCCATCCTTGGACACGGTGGGAGGCTAGGGAAGAATTTGCAGAGGCCCTTGGAGAGATTTATGCTTCATCTTTAGCCAGTGGTGAAGTTCCGGAAGACAGGAAGATGGCTAATGTCATTCCAATGTTTAAGAAAGGTAACAAAGCCAAGTCAGGGAACTAGAGGCCAGTGAGCCTGACATCAGTGGTAGGCAAGTTGTAGGAGAAGTTACTGAGGGACAGGATCAACCCATATTTGGATAGTCAAGGTCTGATTAGGGATAGTCAGCATGGAATTGTGTGCGGGAAGTCATGTCTGACAAACCTAAGAGTTTTTTGAAGAGGTAACCAAGAGGATCAATGAAGATATGGCAGTGGATGCTGTCTATATGGACTTTAGTAAGCCCTTTGATAAGGCTAGTCATGAAGGTTAGTTTGCATGAGATCCAAGGGGAGTTAGCTAATTTAGTTCAAAATTGGTTTAACAGTAGGATACAGAGAGTGATGGTTGAAGGTTGTTTCTCAGACTGGAGGCCTGTGACTAGTGGTGTGCTGGGATCTTTGTTATTTACATAAACGATCTGGTTGTGAATGGACAAGGCACGATTAGAAGGTTGGAGTTGATACAAAATTAGGAGGTATAGTTGATAGTGAGGTTGTCAAAAATTACAGAGGAATCTTGATTAGAAGGGGAAGTGTGCTGAGGATTGGCAAATGCAAATCAATACAAATAAGTGAGAGATGTTGTACTCTGGAAAGTCAAACCAAGGTAGGACTTATACAGTAAATGGCAAGGCCCTGAGAAGTGTTGTGGAATAGAGGGACCTAAGAGTACAACTACATAGCTCTTTGAAAGCAGTGGCACAGGTAGACAGGGTGGTGAAGAAGGCATTTAAAATGTATAGGAGTTGAGGCATTACGTCACAGTTGTATAAGTTGTTGGTGAGGCCGCACTTGGAGTATTGTGTACAGTTTTGGTCACCTTGTTATAGGAAAGACATAGTTAAACTGGAAAGAGTGCAAAGAAGATTTACAATGATGTTGCCAGAAAAAGTAGGCCTGAATTATAGGAAGTGGTTGGCCAGGATAGGACTTTATTCCTTGGAGAATGATAGATGACCTTCCTGAGGTATATAAAATCATGAGGGGCATAGATAGGATGAATGCAAATAGTATTTTCCCCAGGGATGGGGAATTGAAAACTAGAGGGCACAGGTTTAAGGGGAGAGGGGAAAGATTTAAGAAGGACCCGATACAGGGCGGTGCATACAGGATGTTCTGTTATAATGCGCTTTTCATCAATGCGAATTCCCTCTAATGCAGTTGATGAATTAGGGATGCTGTTTCTACAGCATAAACTTTAAAACGTGTGTTGGCTGTAATGCAACTACAAGACCAACACTTTAAGTGTTGCTTTTAAAGTGCAATGTTTCTACTACGACTGTTGTGTTATAGAAGAATTGAGTTTATATGGAATGAGCTGCTACAGAAAGTGGTTGAGGCAGGTACAATAGCAACACTTAAAAAAACATTTGGATAAGTACATAGATGGGAAGGGTTTAAAAGGTATATGGACCAAATGTGGGCAACTGGAATTAGCTGAGTGGGCACTATGGTCAGCATGGACTAGTTTGGGCCGAAGGGCCTGTTTCCATGCTATACTTCTCTATGACCCAATAACAGCACTTCATATTTGGACTACATTTGAAGAACACCGTTGGTGTGCACGAACATCAGAAAAGATACAAACTTGAAACTTTCTAAGTATTTACATTACTTACATTGTAGGAACAATGGATGCCCTCAGCATAGATGATGCCTGTTGAAAAGAAAGGGAAAGAACATTATTTAAATTGATTGTTTTGATATTAAGGGATAAGTAACACATGCAGCAGCTATGAATGCATTTGGAAAAAACAGTCAGCAGCTTTCCAATAGCAGCACCTTTGCAGATTATTTTCTGCTTTTCATTAGTAGAGCGAAATGTCACTTGTCAAGGTCACATGCACTGCAGATAATGACAAGCAAGGTAAGGCTAAAGTCCATGCTAAAGTCACCTCATAGACTATATGCAAGTCATCCAGGCAAATTAATGTTTCAGTTTGAAACCCTTTGTTAGAAAACAAGTGCAATAAAATGTTAACAGAAGATATTCTTAAATTTGAGCTGTCAATTAATGCACATTTCCTCATCTACACAGGCTGACAGAGTGAAATTTAAGGCCTAGACATTATGGCCAGGATATTGAGGTCAGTGGTAAACAAAATAGATTACCACTTGTACTGACTCAGACGTTCTTACAACCTCACCACTATTTCTAATGAAAATCCAGACTACAGTATGATTTCTCAATAGAAATCACTCGTAAGTATTCATTTTCTTTATCTTTTCAGTTTGATGAAAGTTGTACAGGTCGTATAGAGTGAAATCAGCTTTAGTAATCTGTATGTGAAGTGAATTTGAGGATATGGTGTATTTGCCGAAAAACATTTGTATTAACCACATGCTTGATTTGGAGGTGCCTGTGTTGGACTGGGTGTATGAAGTTAAAAATCACACAACACCAGGTTATAGTTCAAGAGGGTTATTTCGAAGCATGAGTTTTTGAAGCGCTGCTCCTTTATCAGGTGGTTGTGGACCACCTGACGAATGAGCAGCTCTCTGAAAGCTAGTGCTTCCAACTAAACTTCTTGGACTATAATCTGGTGTTGTGAGTTTTAACTTTGTATCTTGGTTGGTTACAACAAACATTTTGTGCAGGAATCAATTTTAGTTTCAATTTCCTAATGTGTTTCCTACAACACTGCAAACTTCCGAGTTTCGGGGTCTCAATGAGCTGAATAGATAAAGGAACAATTCTTGGCATTAACCAAGATCACAAACCACAGTTAAGGGCATTTCTGAATGACAAAACATTCAAATTGTTAATATGATAAAAGGGATTCTGTTCATTAATTTCAACCAGAAAATTAGCAGTCTGAAAACTGCTTAAGTGCCAATGTGCCTTGAGAATGACTCCAATGCTGGCATGCTATTTTATATTGTGACAAAAGTAATGGAACACTTCAAATTCTATTTACTTTATTGCTATTTAACTAAGGTAGCAGAGATAGAAAATTGATTAGCATTGTATTGGTCAGCTCTTTGAAGTAAATGTTGAGTAACATTATTCAATTATAGAATGCAATTCATTATGCATTGGACTTTAGGACAGCTATCTTCAGCAAAATTGTACAGTTGAGTTGGTGAACACAACTGATCACTATTACCACATTCGACTGGTACCATGGATAACTATTTCAATACATCTTGAAATAGTTATGTAGATATTTCCAACTTAGAAATTAAGATGCCATTTGGAGAAGCAAAAATGGAACATTGATGAAGTAGAGGAAAGGACAGGACGAGGACAGGCATTCTGAAGTCGAGAAAGAATATTAGAAACTCACAGATCCATCACTGTTACAAGGGCTCTTAAAGTAAACATCCGTTTTTGAACAGATAACCGGACAACAAAATAGAAAAAATTCACAGAAGTTAGAAAAATTGCAAAAAATAAAGCAAAATTTGATCAGTATAAAACTAAAACATTTAGATTTTAGCCTTTTGCCTCCTTCAGACAAAATGATTCATTCAAGTTTGAAGCTATGTGGTGAAAGTGGTCTGCTGCAGACAAAAGGTTGAAGTCTAAAAGCAAATAAATAATACTGTTAAGTATATAGCTTCAAATGAATTTCCCTTAAAAAATATCTTAAGTTACAACATACATGTAAGAAATAGAAAATCATTCACATTTTATGTCATTAGGATAATTTTAGTAAGAAAAATAAATATCTTGATAAGAAATTCTTAGTAAAACAAAACAAACAATCATTACACAGATGGAATACTTAGATTTAATGCTAGAAATGTTTAATAACAAACGAGTGTGTTGCTGCAAGCTGAAAGGTGGGGAGTGACATTTCAAAAACAGTGAATATGGAAAATAGAAGATTTTTTTTAAACAAAAGCAGTCATTGCTTAATTGGAGCAATTAGATCAATAAGCAGAAATGACTGTGTGATCCAACAGAAGGAAGAGTCCTCTCAAAAGAAAAGCATGACTTATATAAGAACATAAGAAATAGGAGTAGGCCATTTGGCCCCTCAAGTCATCCTTACCATTGAACAAAATCATGTCTGATCTCTCCCATGGCTCAATTCTCTTTCATGTTAACTGAGCATAGCCATTGAGTCCCTGATGTTTCAAAAATCTATCTCTAATTTAAATACTTTCAGTGATTTATAGTCTCCATAATTTTTTTCAGTAGAGCGTTCCAGACATTCACTATGGGACAAATTCCTTCATATCTCAGTTTTAAATGAGTGTCCCATTATTCTGTAACTATGTCCCCAAGTTTGAAACTCCCCCCATAGTGAAATATCTTTTAACATTTATCCTGTCAAGCCCCTTCTGAATCTTGTATATTTTAATTAGATCAGCTGTAATCCTTCTAAACTCTAATGAATAAAGGTCTAACTTGTTCTGCTATTCTTGAAAGGCAAGTTCTTAATCACAGGAATCAGCGTAGTAAATCTCTTTTGAACATACTCCAATGGCAGTATATACCTTTACTAAACACAGGGATCAAAACTATACAGGGTCTTCAAAGTGCAGCCTCACCAAGATTTTGCACAGTTTTACAAAACTTTCCTGTTTCTAAACTCAAACCCAAAGCAATATAAGCCAAAACTCCATGTGCCTTCTTAATTATTTCCTGCACTTGCAAAGTTTTGTGTTTCCACATCCTGCTGGACTGCACTCTCTCCATTTTAATAATGACCTGCTTATTGATTCTTGCTGCTGAGATGCATAGCTTTCTACAGGAAACTCCATCTGCCAAGTTTTTTCCCCACTCATGCAACCTTAATAAATCCCCTTTTAGAATCCTTATGTCACAATAACAATATGATCTCCCCTACTTTTGTACTGTCAGCAAATTTGTTTATATTACATTCTGCTGCCTCCTCCAAGTCACTCTTATTGTTCGTAAATAATTGAGGGTCTAGGATGATTCTTATGGCACTCCACTAGCTACATCTTTCCAACCTGAATAAGACTGATTACTCCCAACTCTGCCCTGTATGAGTTAACCAATCTTCAATCTATACTAACATTCCCCCAAGTACCATGTTCTCCTATCTTGTGCAATAACCTTTTATGTAGCAACTGATCAAATGTCTTCTGAAATTATTTTGTTTTATGCATTAATAATTCAAACTTTCACCATAAGAACTGAAAATACATTTCCCATTATGATTTTCAGGCATTTAAATTGAAGAAAGCTAAGCTCAGGTAATGTTCTATCACAGTTAAAAATTACTGTAAACTGTTAACTATTAACCTTAAAAATTAAAATAACTATTAACATCTACACAGTATACTGTCAAGATTATCAACGATGACCATTAATGAACATAGGCATTTGTCCATGAGATATGTGCATCATGAAAAATAGTAAATGCATTCTGCTTATGAGTTTCAAAATAGAAACATGTGATTTAAGTTGATCACAGAATAATTTCTGTAAAACACAAATATTCATATAAAAGTACATAATACAATTGCAAGCTTGTTCATATCTTTGTCCTTTTACTTTCTTTTGAATTGTGATATACATCCACCTAGTTAATTAGTACCTTGCAGCTTGAGAAATCCTGAAACCACATCATCTAACTAGAAGTTAAAGATTGTTATTCATGCTTATTTACTCCCAAAGCAACAATTATTTGTTGAACATTACCAAAGAAATGCAAGTTCCATTGCTTCCTCTTTGCTGACAATGCTCTTTGTGTATTTATGAGGTGGTAGGGGTATTAAATGTTTCATGCAGATTATTGTTTATGCAAAGTGTCGATAATTACTTCCATCAATAACCCTTCACTTTCACTTAGTCAGAGTGGATCCTGACATGTCCAATATTTGGTAACATAGTAGGTCTAGAAAGTTGAAATAAAGCTTTCATCAGCACGTTCAATTTAATGTATATGAGACACCAGGAGGAGTTCTGGGCTTTTATATCCTGTGTAATGAAGCAATGCTGAAGACACAGTGAAAAGGGAAAGTTGCCTGAATGAAAATAACTTCTTTTTTTCTCTTTTTATGGCAGACTACCAAATAGATCTTTAAGAAGTAGGTCATCTGAAATAACAGGTTTGTCCAAGATCTTTGGCAAGTTGTTGGGATAGGGGTTGAGCATTTTAATTTTTCTCTCAACTGGAGGGATGCAGAGCAAATTTCAGAAGCATAAGATTTGCCACAATAGTGAACATATTTCAGAAAAGAAAATTCCCAAAGCAAAAAATCAACAATTTAGATGTGTGATTAATTAAAATGATTATTCAAAAATGCTAAGTTGCAGAACAAAAACCTTTTTCTCCTTTTCTGTTAAAGAACTGAGCAAAGAGAGAAGACGACGAGACCTCAAGCCTGACAACAAGTGAATGGGATAGAAAACCGAGCTGAGTTTAACTAACAATGGTCTCGATTCACCTCTGGAGGAGCTTGGGAATGTGTGGACGGAGGAGGAGTGGAAAGGTGGGTGCATCTAGCATAATTCAACACAATCAACCACCCAGTCAGTCACTCACTCACCAACCTCCCTAGTTTCTCACATACACCTACCCACCCACAACTCCAGTCTTTAACACTTATCCACCTTCCCCAGTCACTCATTCGAGCTCTCACCCTCACATCCATTCATTTTCCCAAACCACTTAACTACCAGCGGATGGTTTCCATTGTGTGATCCTGTTTCCTCCTACATTCCAAACATGTGCATCCATGCTCAATTGCCCTGTAGTTTTTCCAGGGTTGTGTATGCTAGGTGGATTAGTCTTGGTTATTGCAGAGTTTTGAGAAAGGGAAGGTAAATAGGTCTGGGTGGTATGTTCTTCGGAAGGTTGGCATGGACTTGATGGATTGAAAGGCCAATCAGGTGCTACAAGGTGAACCAGTCAGGATAGGCAGAAGCATTTCAATGTTAAAGGTGTTGGGAAGATTAAAGGGAAAGAAAGCTTCACCAATGGCCCACCCATCCTTACTACACGCCCACCAACATCTTAAACAATTTAAGTTCTAATGAGAGTAATAGTGATGTACAGCACGGACACAGACCCTTCGGTCCAACTTGTCCATGCCGACAACATATCCGAACCCAATCTAGTCCCACCTGCCAGCACCCAGCCCATATACCTTCAAAACCTTCCTATTCATATACCCATCCAAATGCCTCTTAAATGTTGCAATTCTACCAGCCTCCACCACTTCCTCTGCCAGCTCATTCTATACTCATACCACCCTCTGCGTGAAAAAGTTGCCCCTTAGGTCTCTTTTATATCTTTCCCCTCTCACCCTAAACCTATGCCCTCTAATTCTGGACTCCCCAACCCCAGGGAAAAGACTTTGTCTATTTAGCCCATCCATGCCCCTCATAATTTTGTAAACATCTATAAGGTCATCCCTCAGCACCAGGGAAAACAGCCCCACCCTGTTCAGCCTCTCCCTGTAGCTTAGATCCTCCAATCCTGGCAACATTCTTGTAAATCTTTTCTGAACCCTTTCAAGTTTCACAACATCTTTCCGATAGGAAGGAGACCAGAATTGCATGCAATATTCCAACAGTGGCCTAACCAATGTCCTGTACAGCCGCAACATGACCTCCCAACTCCTGTACTCAATACTCTGACCAATAAAGGAAAGCATACCAAATGCTTTCTTCACGAAGCTATCAACCTGCGACTCCACTTTCAAGGAACCATGAACCTGCACTCCAAGGTCTCTTTGTTCAGCAACACTCCCTAGAACCTTACCATTAAATGTATAAGTCCTGCTAAGATTTGCTTTCCCAAAATGCAGCACCTCACATTTATCTGAATTAAATTCCATCTGCCACTTCTCAGCCCATTGGCCCATCTGGTCAAGATCCTGTTGTAATCTGAGGTAACCCTCTTCCTTGTCCACTACACCTCCAATTTTGGTGTCATCTGCAAACTTACTAACTGTACCTCTTATGCTCACATCCAAATCATTTATGTAAATGACAAACAGTAGAGGGCCCAGCACCGATCCTATTGGCACTCCACTGGTCACAGGCCTCCAGTCTGAAAAACAACCCTCCACCACCACCCTCTGTCTTCTACATTCAAGTCAGTTCTGTAACTAAATGGCTAGTTCTCCCTGTATTCCATGAGATCTAACCTTGCTAATCAGTCTCCTATGGGGAACCTTGTCAAACGCCTTACTGAAGTCCATATATAGATCACATCTATTGCTCTGCCCTCATCAATCTTCTTTGTTACTTCTTCAGAAAACTCAATCAAGTTTGAGAGATATGATTTCCCATGCACAAAGCCATGTTGACTATCCCGAATCAGTCCTTGCCTTTCCAAATACATGTACATTCTGTCCCTCAGGATTCCTTCCAACAATGAGGTCAGGCTCACCGGTCTATAGTTCCCTGGCTTGTCTTTACCGCCCTTCTTAAACAGTGGCATCACGTTTGCCAACCTCCAGTCTACTGAGGACACTTTTGAGGGTCTTCCTTAACTGGTGGGTTACAGAGATTGAGTGCCTTCCTAGACAACACCAGAGAGCAATTAAAAACCAACTAGATGGGATCGAATGAGAAAATCAGAAAACCAGTTAGATTTTAATGACCAACATATATCCAACAATTCCTCAATCATGTTGACTGGCACCAGTTTTGGATTACAGTGGAACCTCTATTATCTGAATGAGATGTACGTGCACTATTTCATTCCGATAATTGATTATTCAGTTAATTGATTCAATGCCTTTCCTCTGGAGCTTGGAGTTTTCTGTTATTTCTGCTCCCTGTTCAGGAGACAAGGCAGCAGCACACTGTGCACAAGCCTCCCCCCTCCCCCATCCAACACAGCCCCACGTCCGCTCTCACCCCCGCCTGCCCCAACCCTGTCAAATACCGTCCCTCACGCGCCCCATGTCCAACACCGCCCTCCAGCTGCCCCACCCCGGCCCCAATCCCACCCCCTCATCCGCCCCTTCCCCCAAACCCTGCCTACCCCGAACTCCATCCAACACCATTCCCAATTTGCACCCAAACCCGTCCAACATTGCTCCCCTTCCCCCCACTCCTCAATCCTGTCCAACACACTCAGCCCGCCCCCTGGGGCAGCCAGACTGGACATGGGAGGTGGGTGGGAGGGAGGGTGAGTCTCCAAATAGCTCGCACACATGCACACACAACGTTTTACTGCTACGTTTTGACAGGTTCCACCTTTGCTAGGAGACATTATCTGGGGAAGGGGTTTAGGGTACACCCCTGTGTAGAACTCCAGGGAAAGTGAGAGACACAGAGAGAGAGAGAAAGAGAGCGGGTCGTCAGTTATTTGGAGACGATGCCTGAGCTCCCATCGGTCCAGGATTGTTCTCGGCAGCATTTCAGTAAGCCGAGTTCACTTTTAATCTCTGTAAACAAAAGAACGTGATCAGTGTTGGAAACAACTCTTTGATGTAATGTTTCTATTGGGTCCTCGAGATCTCCTTCGGATAATGGATATTCGGATAATCGAGGTTCCTCTGTCCAAGGTTTTCTCTTAAATTTATTGATAAATTACCTATTGATAAATTATAACTTCATAATTTAATCAATTCCTCATTATGGAAAGTAACCATATTCTATATTTGCTAGTCCTCGTTTCTGGATTACTAATCCAGTAACATAACCGCTATACTTCAGAATTCCAAAGGTATCATATGCTTACAATAATAAATGTATTGTAGCAAATTTATTTAAACAGAGTTGAAGAGATGATCAATAAGTTCACAGATGAGGCAAAAATTGGTGGTGCGGTAAACTATGAGTAGTAAAGGTTTAGGCTACAGGATGCTAAACAGAGGGCAGTCAGTTGGGCTGTGAGATGTGCGCAGAGAGAGAGAAGATTAAGTACTTCAAAACGAGAATGAAAACCATATCAACCGCTTATGATTAATGCAAATCTCAGATCTAATTCATTGTATTGATATGCAAATCCAATGATTTTTACTTACAGTTCCTGGTCTTGTGAAGTCAATGCTTTGGGCCATGCTTTGTCTCATTTGGTTGCTAAACAGTCGTACACAGACACTCTGAAGATATTCAGGTGTAATCTAGTAAAAGCAAACAAAGATCGTTGAGTTCTGAGGAATGGTCACCAGACCAGAAATGTTAACTCTGATTTCTCTCCAGAGATGCTGCCAGAACTGTTGAACTTTTCCAAAAATTTCTGTTTTTGGAAATCTGCAATTCTTTTGTTTTTTTTAAAAAGATCATTGAGTGAGATTTAATGGCATATTTTTGCTTTATAGCTGTAATAACCTTTTTGCACGTCTTTTTGTGAATCACACAAGTGATGCAAGCAGGTCTGCCCTATTCTTGGATCTCTTTAGTAAATTGCTTAAGGTGTTGCAACATCAGAAAGGGAAATTCAACACTAATACTTCTCACGTTGACTTGCAGAGAATAACTTATCCTCTACTGATCTCGATAAAATAACAGCCCACCTTCTGGAGGAATTAAAGAGGTATCTTCAAATGAAACTCATTGAGAAACAATATGAAAAACCTTGTAACAGTTTGTAAGATCATTGAAGCATTCCCAAAAGATCAATTTTCTGTGGGCATTAGTTGTATTAATTTACAATCTTATTGTATATAACAAATTGAAGAGATGATTTTGCCCATTATTGTAATCTGGATAGCATATTTTAATCATAGCAAACCCCTGGCAATACAGACACGCCAGTCCTGTTCTTCCAATGGACCAGAAACAACTGTTCTAAGCTTAAATAAGAGAAATTACAAAGGAATACGGGCAGAGCTGGCTGGAAGGGACTGGAAAGGACTGCCAAGGAACAATGGCAAATGCTTAAAAAACAGTTCATGGCTCCCAACAAAGACATGTTCCAATCTGGAAGGAATATTTCAGGAAGGGGATAAGCCAAACATGCTTAATGAGAGAAGTTAATTGACAAATTAAAAGAAAAAACATACAACATGGCAAAGATTAGTGGGAACCCAGAGGATTGGGAAAGTTTTAACAACCAACAAAATACAATTTAAAAATGAGGAAATAAACTTTGAGTGTAAAATTGCAAGTAATATCAAGATGGACAGTAAGAGCTTCTTTAATTATATGAAAAGGTAGCAAAAAGCGAAAGTGAACATTGGCCCCTTAGAAACTGAGGAAATAAAAGTGGGGAACCAGGAGATGGCAGAAGAATTGAGCAAATACTTTGCATCAGTTTCACAGTAAATGACATATGAAAATTGCTAAACATTCAATAAGAAAGAGAGAAAATAAATACAATAACTATCACTAGAGAAAGAAACCTAACGAAACTACTGGGAGCTAATGACTGATAAGTCTCCTAAACCTGATGCGATGCATCCTAGGATATTAAAGGAAGTAGCTACAAAGATAGTGGATGCACTGGTAATAATCTTCCAGGAATCCACAGATTCTAGAAAGTCTCAAAGGATTGGAAAACTACCAATATAACATATTTATTTTGAAAGAGAAGACAAACAAGTAACTGCAGGTCAGTTAGCTTAACATCTGTTATTAGGAAAATGTTAAAGATTATTTTACAAAGGATGAAATAGCTGACCATTTATAAATACATAATAACATCAAGTAGAGTTAGTCTGGCTTGAAGAAGGAGAAATCGTGTCTGACAAATTTACTAAAACTCTTTGAAGAGGTAACAAGCAAGTTAAATGAAGGGGAAGAGATGGGTGTGATATATTTGGATTTTCATCATGCATTTGATACTGTATCATTCATTAGGTACTTAATAAAATAAGAGCTCATGGTTTTGGAGGTGATGTATTAGTATAGAGGATTTGTTAACTCATAGAAAGCAAAGAATTGGGATACGAGGGGTATTTTCAAGAGTAAACTACCTAACTGTGTACCATAGGGTTCAGGGTTGGGACCATAATTATTTACAAAAGAATTAGTGACTTGGATAAGGAAAGTGAATGAACTATAACCAGGTATGCAGATGGCAAAAATAAAATGGGTAAGGCAACTGTCTAGGGATATAGAAAGGTTACACAGCTGGGTAAAACTTAGCAGGTGAAATATAACGTGGGAAAATGTGACGTTATGCATTTTGGTGGGAAGAATAGATGAGCTGAATATTATTTAAATGGAGAAAGACTGCAGAAACCTACAAGGTAACTTTACGAATCCTTGCCCATGAATCACAAAAAAAAAGCATCCAGGTTTAGTGAGTAAAGGGAAGATGAATGGAATGGTGCTCTTTATTTCAAAGGGAATGTAGTGTAATGGTAGGGAAGTTTTGCTTAAACTATACAAGACACTGGTCGGGCCACAGCTAAAATATCATGAACAGTTTTCGTCCAAGGAATTGGAGGCAGTCCTGACAAGATTCACTGAGCTGATAACTGGTCTAGAAGTACTATTTTATAAAGAGAGGTCGAGTTGGTTGGGCCTGTACTCACTGGAATTTAGAAAAATGAAAGGCAACTTCATTGAAACATACATGATTCTTAGGGGACTTGAAGGAGGATAGATACAGAAAGGATGTTGCTCTTTGTTGAAGAATCAAGGACAAAAGGGAATAACCTTAGAATAAGGGGTCATATGGACAGACCTGAGGAACATCTTCAATTCAAAGGTAGTAATCTTTGGAACTCTTCACTGCGGTGGATTGTGGAAATTTGGTTGTTAAGTATATTCAAGGCTGAGATAAACAGATTTTTAATCAAGGGTGTTGGGGAGAAAGCAGGAAAGTGGAGTTGATGATTATCAAATCAGCCTTGATCAAACTGAATGGCAGAGCAGAATCAACAGGGTGAAGGCCCATCTCTGCTGTTATATCTTCTAGTTTAATTAGTTTTAGAGGTGATATTATACATATTAAATGTAATCTGACCACATTCTTCTGGCATGGGCTACAATTAAACAATTTACAGTAATTTACCAAAGAATTCCTTAAAGTCATAGAGTCACAATAAAATGAGTTAACCTCTTCGAAATTCCTGATACATTATGCTGCTCACATCTGAGCTCCTGCTGCCCTCAACTTGACTGACTAACAGACAAAGAGCTCTGGTCCTCCAACTCATCAAATTCAAAATTCCCATCATTCAATTCAAGTAAATGGTCTGATCTCTCCTTATCTCTGAACGGGAATTGTCACTTAAAGGCGCTAATTTGAACCCAGGGTCCTGATATCAATGCTATGCTGAATTCTAGTTGGAAATCTGGATGTTGCAATAATGAGAGCCTGGAAGAGATTTATGAGGTGGTGGAAAATTAAGAGCACGCCCACCACCACCCAACTACCTCCAATTACAGGCAGCAGATAGGCTCTGCATAGTGATGGGCAATGGGAACGCCTGAGGTTCTAGGCAGCCAACTGTCCCTTAAAAACAGGTTGTCACTGCTATTGTGGGTGGAACCAAGAAGTCACCTAATTTGCGAAATATACCAAACTGCCTGGCAACAGTAGCCCCATGGTCACAATAGTCCCGAGCTGGACTGCTTTGCAAATTGCACCTCTGGCAATGCACTGGGAGGCCACCAACCTGTCGGCTCCAGCCAGACTGTTGACACTCACATGCCATCTGTAAATTCTAGACAGCATTTGAACAGCATCCTCAGTTGGCATTTTAATCAGTTAATTAGCTACCCATCTTTGGCAGTTACCCCCAAGAAACTGCTTTACTGAAAATAGGCCAGAAGCAGGAAGATACTGCTAGACCTACATGTCTGCTAGAAGTGAGAAGTTGTCAACTCACCTCCCTCCAAAACCATCTCCATCTCAAAGTGAAGATTCTGTTTACTATGCTAGCTTTCTGTTGGGGTTCCAGTTTCTTTCACATTTTTACACAAGCATATTGAAGTTACAGACAGCAATATCTGTTAGTCATTCTGAACTGTTTGCTTTTCTGCAGTTTACACCGAGAAATATCAAGAGTAGCTTTCTTTTTACCATCTTCATGCTGTGATATCCCTACTGTTGTACCACTGAACCTCAGACTATTTTTTTTTTTACTCTAGCATCAATTAAATTTCCTTTTTCTGCTTTTCCACAAACTACCTCACAGTCGTTTACATTACTGCTTCACCTTTCAAAACTAATAAATTCCATTCAATTCTATATGGGCTCCCATAGCAGTTAATGAAACATCCATGCATCCAAAATGCAATCAATAAGAAATTTTATGAACTGATGCGGACTTTAACGTGCAAAAAGCCTTGAAAACTTTGCACCTGGTTGAAGTAAGTGTGACTTGGTTTTTAATGATGTCGTAACTTCAGTTACTGCTTATAACCCTCTCTGGTTCTGAGGAACTATTTCATGTTTATGGAATATCAATTTAAAAATAAAATCTAGATTCTTTAAAGTTTGTTTACTTATATTTTATCTTTTGAATCCAATGATATCAGAAAAGAGAACACATTTGCTGTGACAGAGCACTTTAATGTGACTGGCTTCCTGCTGCTGCATACTGTATGCCACGTCATTCCCTTAAGTTGGCACTCAAAATAAATGCTCAGGAAGTTTATGTGTATTATGACTTAACTGTACAGCCTTCAGTTTGTCTTTTACACTTGTGTTGAGTTGCACTAACATTGAGAATGGGCATGTGGATGGAGCCTCTTCCTCCTTTTAACTGTTTGCCCACTATTATAGGTTTGCAGACTTTGCTTGGATCAACTGGTGGTGCTTAGCTCTGTCTCATGCAGGCTAATTTCGAAATGTAGCATGTACGTAATTCTGTGTTTTCACCAGATTGGCATTTCATTTTTGGCTATGTCTGCTGCTGTTCCTGAATTGCTCTCTCCATTGTTCATTGAACCAGGGTTAATTGACTGATTTGCCAGAAAGTGCAGAGTGTCACAAAGCTGGGCCCTTTTTTCTAGAAGCTGTTCCTTTCTCAAGGATACTGTGTCCTTGTTTTTTGTCAGAGGGGTCATAAGCTGTTCCCGATGCCGATTGGTCTGGTTTGGTACAGAGATTAAAAGGTATTGAGAGGCCTTTTTGTTTATACGTAAACAGGTGAGACTTCAGGTCAAAGTGGTCATGTTTTAAAAGTGGCATGTACAATGCGAGGGGAGTAGTCAGCTCTCCAGCTGAGCATTTGAATTCAGTCCAGAACTATTTGGGAGTTCAACAATAAGCTGTGTGGAACCTATCTCTCTCCTTCTGCCCTTCTAACTTCAACCTTTAAGCATTTGTTCCATTCATACTGGTTTTTAAGGGGGTTTGCTTATGGGGCTGTGATGTGTATTTGGAACAGCATAATTAAGTGTAGTTTGGATAGACTGAGTTCTGTAGGCATTCTTTATTCTGCTCTTTCTGTTTCATTTTGTAATCTTGTGAATACATTTTTGTCTGTTTTAAAACCTTGTACTCAACCTAGCTACCTCACTCCGTGTAATTTTCACTGTCCATTTACTGAAACAAATTGCCAAGTTATGGTGTGGGCTGCCTGCCTAAGAATGATTTGAGTGATCTGACCTAGTCCATAACAGATTGGGAACGCTTTGCAGTATTTTAAACAGTTAGCGGTAGGTGCTAGTGTCTTTATTTTGGTTTGGTTGGGCAGTGAAAGCTTGGGATCATAATGGCTCTTTCAGTCACTAAAAGTTTTCTGGAAGTGGAGGTGATTACTTTGGAAGTTGTGCAAAACGTGAATAAGACCAAGCCGCAGGAATAAGCAAGCCAACTGGGACTGAATCTGCCTGCTTCTGTGAGGAAAGGAGAAATAATTATAGTAGTAGCTCAGCATTTAAACTTGCTGGAGAAATCATTAGAATCTTTCGAAATGACAAGATTCAATTGCAAATGAAGCAGCTTGAGTTACAGGCAAGAGATAAGATAAGGGCAGCAGAAGTGAAACAGTTTGAGTTACGATTAAAAGCAGAAGTGAAGGAAAAAAGAGAGAATAGCAGAACAGAGAGAAAAAGAGAGAGCAGCAGAAGAGAGGGAAAAAGAGAGAGCTTTTGAATTTCAAAACTGAGACAAAATGGAAAGTCAGCTTAAAAGGCTGGAGATAAAGGCTGAGGGTAGGCTTAGTGAGGATGAGCAAGCCCCTGGTAGTCAGAAGCGTGGTGAGAATCTGTTTAAGTATGTTCAAGCATTGCCTAAATTTGATGGGGATGTGGAAGCATTTTCCATCTCATTTGAAAAAGTGGCTAAACAAATGCAGTGGCCAGTGGCAATGTGGATTTTCTCGATCCAAATGAAACCTGCAGGTAGGGCTAGTGAGGTATTCGCACCACTATCAGAGGATGTATCTGGGAGTATGAGGAGGTGAAAAAAAACCATTTGAAGTGAATATGAGTTTGCACCAGAAACCTACAGACAACTTTTCAGGAATCTAAGGAGGGACCCAGGTCAAACCTACATTAAGTTTGAGAAGATCAAACAGTAATACCAATAGATGGATATGAGCTTTAAAAATCGAGCGAATCTATGATGCCCTTGGAGAGTTAATTATTTTGGAGGAATTCAAAAATTTACTGCCTGAAGCAGCGTAAACTCATGTGGAAGAGTAGAGTGTTAAAATGGCAAGGTTAGTAGCTGAAGTGGCTAATGATTATGAGCTGCTCCATAAAACACGGTTTGGCTTCCAGAATCAATTTCTGTCTATGAGGGACAGAAACTGGGGCAAAGAGAAATCCTCACGTGGAAAAGGAAAGGTAAATCTCAGTGAAGATCATAAAGATAGCTTATCACCGGGTTTAAAAAAAAACCCTTGATGGGGACAAAGAAGTTAAAAAGCTCCAGTATTTTCATTGAAATAAAGTGGGCGCCATGAAATCACAGTGTTGGTAGTCTAGAAGAAAGCCAGATGTAGGAAAACTGGACAAGCCTGGAAGTTTTGTTGGATCGGTAACAAAAAGCACAAGGAAAGTTAGACAACTGCCTCAGAGCGTACAAGATGATCAGAGGTTGGTTAAGGAGGAAGTGCTAGATCTGCTTAAAAAATATACATGCAAGAGTAAAGTGTATTCACATAGAACATAAAACATAAAACAGCACAGAAAAGGCCCTTTGGCCCACGATGTTGTGCCAAGGTTTAATCCAAATGTAAAAGATAGTAACTTAACCTACACACCCCTCAACTCACTGCTATCCATGTGCATGTCCAGCAGTCGCTTAAATGTCCCCAGTGACTCTGCTTCCATCACCACAGCTGGCAACGCATTCCATGCATTCACAACTCTCTGCATAAAGAACCTATCTCCTTTATACCTTCCTCTTAATATCTTCAAACTATGACTCCTCATACCAGTCAATCCTGCCCTGGGAAAAGTCTCTGGCTATTGACTCTATCTATGCCACTCATTATTTTGTATACCTTGATCAGGTCTCCTATCTTCCTACTTCTCTCCAGATAGAAAAGTCCAAGCTTATTCAACCTTTCTTCATAAGGCAAGCCCGCTAGTCCACACAGCAACCTGGTTAACCTTCTTTGCACCCTCTCCAAAGCCTCTGTATCTTTCCTATAGTAGGGTGACCAGAACTGGACACAATATTCCAAGTGTGGTCTCACCAGGGACTTGTAGAGCTGCAGCAAAACCTCTCAGCTCTTAAACTTGATCCCCCTGTTAATGAAAGCCAAAAACACCATATGCTTTCTTGACAACCCTATCCACTTGGGTGGCAACTTTGAGGGACCTATGTACTTGCACATTCAGATCCCTCTGTTCCTCCAAACTGTCAAGAATCCTGTCTTTAATCCTATATTCAGCATTCAAGTTCGACCTTTCAAAATGCATCACTTTGCATTTATCCAGGTTGAACTCCATCTGCCACTTCTCATCCCAGCTGTGCATCCTATGTCACGCTGCAACCTGCAGTAGCCCTCTATACTATCGACGACACCTCCAACCTTTGTGTCATCTGCAAATTTACTAACCCACCCCTCAACCTCCTCATCCAAGTCATTTATAAAAACTACAAAGAGCAGAGGCCCAAGAATAGAGCCCTGTGGGACCCCACTCAATACTGACCTCCAGGCAGAATACTTTCCATCTCCAACCACACTCTGCCTTCTGAAAGCCAGCCAATTCTGAATCCAGATGGCCAAATCTCCCATACTTCCTGACTTTATGAATGAGCCTACCATGAGGAACCTTATCGAATGCCTTGCTGAAGTCCATATATACCACATCCACTGCTCGACCTATGTTGAACTATTTTGTCACCTCCTCAAAGAACTAAGGTTTCTTAGTCGGGAGTAGCAGGTAAAGAGGTTACAATATTGAGGCAACAGGATCCTCTCAGTTTGTGATGCTGAAGGATGATGAGGTACGTACTACTGAGGGACTACTGCCAGAAAAGGTACTTGTAACAGGAATTCATGGTGAGACAAAAAATGCTCAATTATGGAAAGTGAGGCTAGAGAGTCCAGAGAAGAGTGGAGAATTTGTGGTAGGAGTACTGGACAAACTCTCAGCTCCAGGAATACAATCTGTCCTTGTAAATGATATAGCTGATTCATCGGCAGGCATGCTCCCTAATCTGGTTGAAAAGCCAGTACAGATGCAGGCAACTGAAGAAATTAATGTTTTTCCAGGAATTTTCCCTGATTGTGATCTTGTGACCACACAGAGGCACAAGTTGAAGCAGGAGAGATCAAAAGGCACAGATAAGGAAGCTGACATAGCTTTATCCGAGACTTTTTCTGATCAGATAAGTGGGACAGAGCAGGAACAAATAGGTAAACATGTAAGTATCTTTAGCTCTGCTAGGCTGATCGTTATAGCAGAAAAATGAGAAAACAGTTGTATCAAAAGGCATTTACAAAGGAGAGTGAATGCATCCCTGTGTGTTATTACTTAACAAATTATGTCTTAATGAGAAAATGGAGACCATCACACATTCAAACAGATGAGAAATGGACAGGGGTTCATCAAATTGTTTGCCAGTAGGGTATGGAAAGGAGGTGCAACGAGTGGTGCATGAGCTACCACGTGGAGGTCTTACATGTCAGCTATTCGGAAAACCACAAGCAGTAATAAAACCTGCATCTTTAATACCTATTCCAGCATTTGAGAAACCTTTTACAGGAGTCTTGATTGATTGTGTTGTTCCCCACCTCAAACAAAAAGTGGGAATAGGTATTTATTAACAATAAGCATGTGTCAATTAGATTTCTAGAGGCAATCCCATTACACAACATCACACCTGAAAGGGTTGTAGGAGAATTATTTAATTTCTTTTACTAAATACAGATTACCAATGGAGATCCAGTCAGGTCAAGAAGCAAACTTCACATCCAAATTATTCAAGGAAGTTATGGATACCTTGGGAATAAAGCAATTCAAATCTACTGTGTACCATCCAGAATCGCAGAGAGCGATACAAAGATGGCATCAAACACTAAAGACAATGTTGAGGGCTTATGGTCGGGATTATCCAGATGATTGGGATAAGGGAGTTCTGTTTGTACTTTTTGTGATCAGAGATGCACCAAATGAATTGACCAAATTCAGTCCATTTGAATTAATTTTGGGGCAAGAAGTAAGAGGACCGTTAAAATTGATAAAGGAGAAATTAATAAGTCAGAATTCAGAGACCACCCATCTGGACAGTGTGTCAAATTTTAGAGAACAATTAAATAGAGCTGGAGAATTGGCTAGACAGCATTTAAAAGTATCATAGCATACAAAGAACCAGGAGGTGGATAAAAAAAATCACAAATTCACAATTTTGCAGTTGGGGATAAGGTATTGGTGTTACTTCCAGTAACAGGTGAGCCTTTAAAAGCAAGGCTTAGTGGGCCTTAACAAATCAAGAAGAAATTGAATGAAATGAAATACGTGATAAGAACTCCAGACAGGAAGGAATCTCACAGAATGTGTCATGTGAACATGCTCAAAAGGTATTTTGATAGGGAAGGGAAGCAAGAGGAGAAGGTGTTAATGATTACAGCACAGAAGGAAGAACCAAGTTCAGAGGATTCTGAATTGGACATTCCTCAAATCAAATTGGACAGTAAGGACGTTGTCAAAATTAGGATAAATTGAGTTACCTTCCACTAGAAAATGGAAATGACATGAAAGAGTTATTATTTTCACATGGAGAGATATGCAGAAATAAACTGGGAAGTACTAATCTAATTGTGCATGATGTAGAGATAGGAGATGCTGTTCCGATTAAGCAACATCCTGATAGGCATAACCCTCCAAAATTGGCACCGGTTCAGAACGAGATAGAGTGCATGTTCGAAGATGGCATAATCAAAGTGAATTACAGTGACTGGAGCTCACCCACAGTCATGGTGCCAAAGACAGATGGTATCCAACAGTTATGTGTAGAATATCGCAAAGTCAATGCCACTACAAAGACTTATGCATATCCAATTCCACAGTTGGAGGACTGTGTCGAAAAAGTGGGAAAAACTTATATTTCTAAGTGGGACTTGCTCAGAGGCTACTAGCAAGTACCTCTGTCAGAGAGAGCAAAGGCAGTTTCGGCTTTCATAACGCCAAATGGAGTACATCAGTTCAAAGTCATGTCATTTGGTATGAAAAACGCTCCAGCCACATTTCAGAGACTGACTGATAAGGTTATTGCCAGATTACCCAACTGTGTGGTGTATATTGATGACCTGGTGATTTTTAGTCAGTCACGGAAGGAACATTTACAGCATTTATTGGACTTATTCAATCGACTTTGGAAGGCAGGCTTGGTGGTAAACCTAGCTAAAAGTGATTTTTGGCAAAGCCCAAGTCACCTTCCTGGGCCATGTTACTGGACATGTACAAATGACTCCATGGGATGTAAAAACGAAGGTAATTGGGGAATTTCCCACACCATCGACAGAAACAATGGTACTAAGGTTCCTGGGATTTGAGTAGATTTTACTGGACGTTTGTGCTGAAATTTTGCAGTGTGGCTGCTCCACTCACTAAATTGTTAAAATAAAGGCAAGAAATTTCAGTGGACAGCGGACTGTCAAAAGGCATTTGACAGCTTAAAAACTGTGTTAACCACTGCCCCAGTATTAACCACACCTAATTTCACGAATCCTTTCAAGATGGCTATCGATGCCAATGATGTGGGTGTTGGTGCAATGCTCCTGCAGGAGGATGACAAAGGGATAGGAAGACCCATCAGGTATTTTTTCCAGGAAGTTGAATGTTCATCCACAGAAATATTCAACAGTTGAGAGAGACTTTAAGCTTGGTGTTGGCATTACAACATTTCAATGTTTATATTATCAGTGATGCATCTGAGGCAATCATATAGACTGATCCTAAGCTGTTGAAATGTATGGAAAACTTTTAAGGACAAAAATGCCAGACTGTCTAGATGGAGCTTGTTGTTGCAGCCATTCAGTTTGACAATTGTGCATGTGACAGGTCGCGAAAATGTGATTGCCGATGTGTTATCGAGGCTCGAATTAGATACATAGGCATTCACTGGCGGGTGTGCCATGGCCTGAATTCGCATGCGGTTGTGCATGTTTATAGTTAGTATGGTATATATGTGTGTTTTGACGACTAACTAGGGTTTTGAAGGGTTTTAAAAATGAAGCCATTGATGAGGTATTGATGATTTTTTTTAAAAGGGGGGGGGGGGGGCGTGGTGTCATAAAACTGTTTCCTTTTTTCAAAAAGCTGTTCCCTTTCCTCAAGGATAATGTGTCCTTGGAGTTTTTCAGAGAGGTAATAAACCGTTCCCAGTGCCGATTGGTCTGGTTTGGTACAGAGATTAAAGGGTATTGAGAGGCCTTTTTGTTTATACTTGAACGGATGAGACTTTAGGTCAAAGTGGTCATGTTTTAAAAGTGACATGTACAATGGAAGAGGAGTGGTCAGCTCTCCAGCTGAGCATTTGAATTCAGTCCAGAACTATTTGGAAGTTCAACAGTAAGCTGTGTGGAACTTATCTCTCTTCTTCTGCTCTTCTAACTTCAATCTGTAAGCATCTGTTCCATTTACACTGGTTTTTAAGGGGGTTTGCTTATTAGGACTGTTATGTATATTTGGAACAGCATAATTAAGTCTAGATTGGATAGACTGAATTCTGTAGGGGTTCTTTATTCTGTTCTGTGTTTCATTGTGTAATCTTGTGAATACATTTTTGTCTGCTTTAAAACCTGGTAGTCAACCTAGCTACCTCACTCCAGATAATTTTCACTGCACACTTACCGAAACAAATTGCAAAGTTATGGTCTGAGCTGCCTGCTTAAGAATGTTTTGAGTGGTCCATAACAAGAGGGAAACACTTAGCAGGTCATGACTTTGTGAGTGTGTTTGAATGCAATTCTGCTCCTGATGGTTCACAACTTTTCATGGTTGCCAACTGGTGACCTACTAAGCCAGATCTGAAGCCATCCTCCTTTAGCACAGTGATAATGCTGCACAACACAATAGAGGGCAACTGGTGGACCTCAGTGTGAAGATGGGTCTATCACACATACCAGTTCTGACAGCTGCAATTTTTGACACGTAGATTGGAGTGGACCCTTGTGTTCTCTCATTACTCCAGCTTAGTCAATATTTGGTGCTACTGGACTTCTTTTGGTGAAAGACATTGAAGATGCTTTACAAGAGTACATTCTATGTCACTGATAAACTCAGTGCTTCTACCAAGTTGTATTCAACACGAAGAAATTTTGATTCAGGAGCTGAGGGAGTGCAGTAGGTGGTCATCAGCATGATAGTTCCTCGCCCATGTTTGAACTAATGTCATAACACTTCATGAAGCTCCAGAATCCACAATGAGGACTCCCAGAATCACTCCTTTCCGACTGCATTCCACTGCATTGTCACCTCTAGTGAGTCTGTCCTTCTGGTGGTTAGCACTTACCCAGCAATGGTGACGGAGCAATCTTAAAGAATCTTACCATTTTCCCATTTACTGTAGCTTCCAAAGAATCTACAAGCTCTGCAGTGACTCCAATCAAGCTGTGGTAATCCTCTTGCATCTTTCTGTACCTCTTCATGTATGTTGCTGCTTTTCTCTCAGTTTCCAGTAACTGTTGCTGAAGTTGTTGCAACAATTCTGCCAATAAAATGTCAATATAATGATCAAACAAGAAAATTTCCTTCTCTATTATTATTAAATACAATGTGCATTTTGCTAGTCCATCATTTTTCCTGAAAATACTTTCACAGTTCAAGCATTCAACAATTTCCAATTCTATCAAATCATTACAATTAAGGCATCTTTGCATTTGTCAAAGTTAAATATCAGTTAAATCACACACTGCAAATTCTCTTGAACTTAATTTTTCACTTTCACAATAGTTCAGAGGCATGCATATGTCCTATCATCAGCTGTAGCTTAGTGGGTCACTAATCAACTCGAAACCAAAATTGGAAGTGTTGTGGATGGCAAAGATTACCTCAGAGTACAACAGGATCTCGATCAGATGGACCAATAGGCTGAGGAGTGGCAGATAAAGTTTAAT
The DNA here is from genome assembly GCF_047496795.1 of Chiloscyllium punctatum. Classification (NCBI taxonomy): domain Eukaryota; kingdom Metazoa; phylum Chordata; class Chondrichthyes; order Orectolobiformes; family Hemiscylliidae; genus Chiloscyllium; species Chiloscyllium punctatum. Next base: position 40,125,553 of record NC_092744.1, read on the forward strand.
TTAGTATCATGGGGTGTTGCATTTTGGAAAGACAAATCAGGACAGAACTTATATACTTAATGGTAAAGTCCTGAGGAGTGTTGCTGAACAAAGAGACATTGGAGTGCATAATTCCTTGAAAGTGGAGTCGCAGGTAGATAGAACAGTGAAGAAGGCATTTGGTATGCTTTCTTTTATTGGTTACAGCACCGAGTATAGAAGTTTGAAGGTCATGTTAGGCCACTTTTGGAACACTGTGTGCAATTCTGGTCTCCCTCCTATCATAAGGATGTTGTGAAACTTGAAAGGAATCAGAAAAGATTTACAAGGATGTTAGCAGGGTTCGAAGGTTTGAGCTAAAGGAAAAGGTTGAATAGGCTGGGGCTATTTTCCCTGCTGCATCAGAAGTCAAGGGGCAACTTTCTTGAGGTTTATAAAATCATGAAGGGCATGGACAGGGTAAATAGACTAGGTCTGTTCCCTGGGGTGAGGTAATCCAGAACTCGGTGACATAGTGGCTGAGTGGTTAGCACTACTGCCTCACAGCACTAGGTTTCTGGGTTCGATTCCAGCCTTGGGCGACTGTCTGTGTGGAGCTTGCACATTCTCCCCGTGTCTGCGTGGGTTTTCTCCAGGTGCTCCGGTTTCCTCCCACAGTCCAGAGATGTGCAGGTCAGGTGAATTGATAATGCTAAATTACCCATAGTGCTAGGTGCATCATTCAGAGGGAAATGGGTCTGGGTGGATTACTCTTTCGAGAGTTGGTGTGGACTGGTTGGGCCGAAGGGTCTGTTTCCGCACTGTCGGGTATCTAATCTCTATAGGTTTAGGGGAAGGATTTAAAAGGGACTGAAGGGCCAACATTTTCATGCAGAGGGTGGTGTGTGTATGGAATGAGCTATCAGAGGAAGTGATGGAGGCTGGTTCAATTATAACATTTAAATTGCATTTGGATGGTTTGAAGGGGTATGGGCCAAATGCTGGCAAGTGGGACGAGATTAGGTTGGGACATCTGGTCTGCATGGATGAGTTGGACGGAATAGTCTGTTTCCATGCTGTACATCTTTGAATCTAAGACATCAGTTTCTGAGTTCATGTTCAACCTGAGGAATGAGCACTCAAATCAAGGCTGGCACCTCAATGCAGTAGGAAGAAATACTACACTGTCAGAAGTACTGCTTTTCAGTGAGACCTTAAAGTTCTTGAGAAGGTGGATGGAAAGGATCCTATGCCAATATTTTGAAGAAGACAACAGTTATCATAGTGTACTGGCCAATATTTTGCTGTGTACAAACTGGCTGCTGTATTTCCTACAGCATAATAGTGGCTATACCTGAAAAGTGCTTTATTGACCATTCATGTGCACCGAGACATCCAGTGGTTGGGAAAATTGTTAAATAAGACCATAAGATATTGGAGCAGAATTAGCCATTCAGCCGTTGAGTCCGTTCTGCCTTTAATTCATAGCTGATATATCCCATTCTCCCAAAACCCCTTGATCACCATACCAATCAAGAACCTATCTATCTCTTTATTAAATTCATTGAATGACTTGGCTTCCACAGCCCCCCCCATGGCAAGGAGTTCCACAAATTAACCATACTCTGGCTGAATAAATTCCTCTTCATTTCAGTTTGAAAGAGTCATGCCTTCAACTCTGAGGCTGTGCACTTGGGTTCCTAATCTCTCCTAATACTGGAAACATCTTCTCTATGTCCATTCTATCCAGACATCTCAGTATTTTGTAAGTTTCAATCAGATCCCCCTCATCTTCTGAGCTCATGGAGTAAAGATGTTGAATATTTGTCCAAAATTTAAGTATCTGAAAAGAATTATTACAAATATGCACTTACAATATTGTACATTTTTAATGATTACGCTTGCAAGTATTTTTGCTTCAAGACCATTGAATGATTATTAAATTAAAATCCCTTGGATTCAAAGGCTTTTAACAAAAATTCAACCACAACAGACAGCCCTCACCACAGATGCTTACTGAAAGCTTATCAGGTTCTAATCCAGTAAAACAGAAAGTATTGGTGAAATTCAGCAGGTCTTGCAGTATCTGTTAGGGAAAAAAAAGTTACCTTTTTGAGTCAACAAAGATCAAAGAAAATTACAGCACAGGAACAGGCCTTTCGGCCCTCCACGTTTGCACTGATCCAGATCCTCTATCTAAAGCTGCCGCCTATGTTTTAAGGGTTTGTATCCCTCTGCTCCTGCCCATTCACATATCCGTCTAGATACATCTTATACAACTGTGATGGCCTCGACCACCTCTGCTGGCAACACGTTCCAGGCACTCACCACCCTCTGCGTAAAGAACTTTCCACGCGTATCTTCCCGAAATATTTCCCCTCTCACTTTGAACTTGTGACCTCTCGAAATTGGGTCCCCCACTCTGGGGAAAAAAAGCTTCTTGCTTTCCACCCTGTCTATACCTCTCATAATGTTGCAGACCTCAATCAGGTACCCCCTCAACCTCCGTCTTTCTCATGAAAATAATCCTAATCTACTCAACCCCTCTTCATAGCTAGAGCCCTCCATATCAGGCAACATCCGGTGAACCTCTTCTGCACTCTCTCCAAAGCATCCACATCCTTTTGGTAATATGGCAGCCAGAACTGTATGCAGCATTCCAAATGTGGCCTTATACAACTGTAACATGATGCCAACTCTTGTCCTCAATATCCCGTCCAATGAAGGAAAGCGTGCCGTATGCTTTCTTGACCACTCTATTGACCCACCTTCACGGTACAATGGACCTGAACACTCAGATCTCTCTGTACATCAATTTTCCCCAGGACCTTTCCATTTACTGTATCGTTCACTCTTGAATTGGATCTTCCAAAATGCATCACCTCACATATGCCCGGACTGAACTTCATTTGCCATTTCTCCACCCAACTCTCCAGCCTATCTATATTCCAATGTGAGTCCAAAGTGATTCTTCTTCAGAACTGAAGAGCTGAAAATTTGTGGTTTTAAGCTGCAGACTGTGGGAAATAGTCATCAGGCCCCTCCCCCAAACCTTCATGTCTCTTACTATTTCACAGTTCTTGAACAGCCCGTTAGTACTAAACAGCCACAAATTGCCACCCACCACCTGGAGTTGAGACTTCAAGTCTCGTCACCACAGTTTTGGTGATGCCAACCATCATGCTGCACTGTTTCCCAGTCAAAGCAAAGATCATCCTCCCTATGTATTGAAGTTTCACCCTTCACTGTCCTTGCACCTTAAGTATTCCAGGTTGCTGCCTACAATTCCCAGGATCAAATCCCTCCCCAACCCCCCGGCTGCTTACCAAAACAGTGTCTTCTGTTAATCATCCAGGACATTCATTCCACTTACACCAAGGAATGACCATGCTCCAGTCTGCCGAACAACTTGCATGGACAACTCCGAGTGATGGCTGACTGCTTTTAGGAAGCTCCTGAACTGACCATCTCAACCCCTGAATCCAATGGACCAGCAGGACTGACTAAGGCCCAGTCCCCAGACAGCACCTGGACACACCATTCTTGAGTCTGACTGCCAAAGCAGACATCTGACTGTATCATGGTGTCATGAATCATAGAATCCCTGCAGTGTGCTCGCAGGCCATTTGGCCCATTGAATCCACACCGAACCTCTGAACAGCATCCCAATCAAACCACACTCCACACTATCGCTGTAACCTGCATTTCCCATGCTAATTCACCTAGCCTGCACATCCCTGGACACTATGGGCAGTTTAACATGGCCAATCCACCTAACCTACCCATCTTTGGACTGTGGGAGGAAACGGGAGCACCCGGAGGAAAACCATGCAGACACGGGAAGTATGTGCAAACTCCACACAGACACTGGCCTGAGGCTAGAAGCCAACCCGGATCCCTGGGGCTGTGAAGCTATCGTTCTATACACTTAGCCACCATGCTGCCCAGCACCTAATCACTGGACTGATTGCAGGTGCTGTTCTATCATTGGCATCACCCAACTAACAGCAAACCTCCTTGACTCAATTGAACACTACTGCCTTTCTACTTTGCAACATGGTCGTTTGGTTGATGCACAATAGCATACTTGCCATACAAGCTGCTGGCACATGGTGTGGATAAAGAAAAACAGACCTCGCAACATGTATACCTTGTTCACCGATGACTGCTGAACAGCAATTTCATGTTCTGTGTCTAAACAATAAGTCAAAATAGAGATACTGTGAACCTATAAAATGTGCCATGAGTAGAAAGCCATTAACAAACAAGGCAAGAATATTGTGAGCAGCTAAGGCATTAAGTGAGAAAACAACACCACTCCTGAGATGCAGACTGATTCAATCTGTGAGCCTGTCCCTGTGCACCAAATATTCTTGCCCCAACACTGCATTGAAAGCCATAAAAGAAGTGAACTAGAAATCAAATCAGCAAACAAATCCTTCACTAAAAGGGTCATCCTATGTCGCAGAACTGATGGTGAGGAAGTTCCCACCCACAGTCAAAGGGCCACATGGGAATGCAACTAACTCGACCCATATGTGACAGGGAGTCTCGTGAGGCAGAATAGGGACTAGCAAAATCACCCTATAACCAATTTGGGGAAATCATTAGAAAAGCAATTCAAGTGCTGTTGCCAACTAGTAAAGGCAAAGACTGCGGATTCGAGAAATCTCAAACAAAACACAGAATACTGGAGAAACCCACTGGGTCTGGCAGCATCTGTGGAGACAGAAACAGAGATAATGGTTCGAGTCTTCAAAAGTTCTAAAAAAGAATGTCATAACAGGCTTGAAATGTTAATTCTGTTCCTCTCTCCACAGATGATGCCAGACCTGCTGAGTTTTTCCAGTTTACTCTGTGCTTACTGCTGCTAATTTTCATGCAACATGGGGAGGCAAAACGGAGTTCAGGAAAAAAGCTAGGATCTAAAGGAGATACAGCCAACATGTACCTAGTGAAATCCTTTTCCACAGGGGTAAACAGAGGCAATGAAATTTTGCAGACCTGGGTGGCAAGTTTATAAAGGTCGCTTGTACCCCTTTTGGATGACGAAGACGTATGACTATCTGAAACACTCTTTTCACATTTACTTGGAGACAAGAGAAGTTCCTAAACAGTCCCACAGCGGATGAAAAAGCTACAGTACTTTGATTTAAAAGGCAGTGAGTCTACACCCATGCCGGATGAACAGCATGTTTACCTAGTTGAAACAGGATACTAGGAAAGCTACTGAAGAGACCGACAGTTGATAAGCAAACTGTCCTTCCCAGATGTAGAAAACAAGAAGCCTGTACCTTTGCTTGGCCAGCGAGAGATGTGACGACCAAAACCTGTGCTCAAAATTGAAGGTAAATCTGAGAGTTTGCCAATACTCTCAGAGCTAGTAAGGAAGCTTACCATGGTGAAGGGCCACAGAGCACAGCAGCAACAGATAACCCTGTGAGCAGTAGTGTCCTTCAAGGTAAGGAAAGGATAAGGGATGCAACAAGGTCCAAAACAAAAAACTTTAAATGGAGAGATGCTCACACACCTGCTGCATAAACAAAAGGTCAGCTTGGACAATACTGTTTCCCTGGTCTTAGAGAACAAAGACGGTCCAAAAAAACAGACAGATGGTAAGAAAAATGGCAACCTAATCGATGAACTGAAGGGCAGTATAATAAGAGCTGGATAGCCATGTATGGTTAGTAGAGTTCAAAGTGAAGTAGAACAGATTGGGTACCAACCACTGCTGAAGGTAAGAAATCAAGAGAAGTCATAAAGCTCTATTGCACTTGAGACTACCACATAAGGAGTTCAACTGTAGTGAAGATGGAGTTAAACCAAAGTACACATAACCAGTGATTGTCAACCAGAGGGTGGACACCACCTGATGACAGCCAAGATGGTATCAGCTGAGAATGAAGAACAAAAAAGTTGTTGAACTATCAGGTGAAAGATCGGCATACACTGTAATCTTAAATGCCGAGTTAGCACCTCTGACCAAACAGCATTGGGAGGTGGTGGTAAAGCTGCTTGGGAAGTTGAAAGAAATCCACACGGATTAGCTGATATATATCATACCAGCAGGCCATGGTATGAATGAGGTAGGTCCCCATTAATGTATCAAAATGCCTATCAGCTGAGCCCTAACAGGTTAGCTTAGATCAGGAAATCAAGCCTTTACTGGACCCCAAAAGAGCTGAGAGCCTGAGCAGCTGAAGCCTCCCAGACCAAGGTAACTCAACAGCCACCTAAGGGCAGGAGAGTCCCAAGTGAAATGAGACATGTTGGTTACCAACCACTGCTCAAGGTAAAAAATCAAGAAAAGTTATAAAGCTCTGCTACACTTGAGAGTACCACATGAGGAGTTCAAGTGCAGTTACATTTGTGAAGTCCATTTTAAAAATGATGTGCTTTTATTCTTCAGGGTTAAAACAAAGGTAGATTTATGCCTGCATCCAAGACCTGAGGGGAATATCTTGCTATACAAATTCACACATTCGTGCATTCAAAATAGGTAGAAAAATGAAGACAATAGAAAGAAGTTCAAATGACAAAATACTTTAATTTAGATGCATTAATATTTAATTTTGAGAGACCAGTGAGTGTTAATTTAAGGTTCTTTCAGTTGGTCAAGCACAGACTTTTTTTGTAAGAGCTCATAAACAGTCGAATTGATGATGAGGGTACAGTAATTGTAAACTGGGAATTGATTCACTTTCCAGGTTAAACACAGGGATCAGACTTAAGAGATATTGAGATCAGAGGCAGACATTTAGCTAATTCTGGAGCTGCTTACCTTTTCAGTGTTATCTTAGACTGAACAGCCTGAAACTTACAGAATACTGAATGGCCTGGACCGGGTGAACATTGGGAAGATGCTTCCATTAGCAGGAGCGTACAGCACAGCCTTAAAGGGAAAACCCTTTAGACAACGGAGAGAAGAAGAAATTTCTTCAGCCAGGGAATGGTGAATCTTCGGAATTCATTATCAAAGACAGCTGTGGAGGCCAGGTCATTGAGTATATTTAAGAGATAGATGGTCTCTTGGTGGTCAAGAGGATCAAGGGTTATGGGGAGAAGGCAGGAGAATAAGGTTGAGAAACTTATCAGCCATGATTGACTGGCAGTAGACAGGCAGAGGCTGCAAGAACACAGCAAGCCAGGCAGCATCAGGAGGTGGAGAAGTCCTGAAGGAGGGTTACACCTGAAACATCAAGTTCTCCACCTCCTGATGCTGCCTGGCTTGCTGTGCTCTTGCAGCTTCCAGCCTGACTATTGTGCATTGACAGCATCTGCAGTTTTTTTTGGTCTCCAATCATGTTTGATTGACAGAGCAGACCTGATGGGCTGAATGGCCTAATTTCTGCTCCTATGTCTTATGGTCTTACATGGCACCACAATGCTATCTGGGAAGTAAATGCCATAACCAGGACATACTCCATTCCTAATCCATGTACTGAGGGGAGTATAGACAAGGCAGGTCACTAAGTCTACTCCAAAACTTGCTTTTATTTTCTGGACATAAAGGGTACTGAACTACAGCTTTGACGTTTATTTGTTCAGTCTATGATAACACCGAAAGGGTAAGCAGCTCCATGTCTGCCTCTGATCTCAATATCTCTCAAGTCTGATCCCTGTGTCTTGCCTGGAAAGTGAATCAATTCCCAGTTTACAATTACTGTACCCTCATCATTAATTGAACTGTTTATGAGCTCTTACAAAAAAAATGTGCTTGACCAACTGAAGGAACCTTAAATTAACACTCACTGGTCTCTCAAAATTAAATATTAATTCATCTAAATTAAAGTATTTTGTCATTTGAACGTCTTTCCATTGCCTTCACTTTTCTTCCCATTTCGAATGCACGAGCATATGAATTTGTATAGCAAAATATCCCCCTCAGGTCTTGGATGCAGTAATAGATCTACCCTTGTTTTAACCCTGAAGAATAAAAGCACATCATTTTAAAAATGGACTTCACAAATGGGATTTGGCGAAAACACAAAACGAAGTGAAAAAAATAAAAACATAAATCTCTTTTCTAGGCAGGAGAGAAGGCAAGTAAAAATAATGAAATTCACCTCTCGGTCTTGTTCACTGCACTTCTGTTCAAGTTTTACACGTGTTGTCATATGAAATACCAAGACTCTATGTTAATGCTGGTTGGATTGCTCTGTCGAGAGCCAGTATGAACGTGAGGAGCTGAAGGCTTCTTTCTGTAACTCAATGTGAATCATTGTTTTCTCAAAGAAGAATCTTTAAATCGAAGAGTATAAAAGAGGGATTGTTTATCTTTTCTAAAAAAAGAAAGCTCATAAAGGGTATATTTAACAAGGATGCTAACTTTAGATAGGCAGTGCATATTCAGTACACACCCTATCCTCCTAAAGTTAACATCCTTGTTGGACTGATAAAATCTCAATTAATGTTTTGTAAATATATTGCAATCTGCATTTCAGAAATACAAATACTCAAAACAATTTACGTAATGAATATCTTGAGACATTCAACATTGCGTTCTGCTAGAAACATGTTAAAATCACCAGTACAGAGGAACCTTGATTATTCAAATATCTATTATCCAAATTTTGGATTATCCAAAAAAGATTATCCAAAAAAAGGCCCTGCAAAAATGTTATATCAAATAGGTAAGTGTATTTGACTTACCTGTACTAAAGAACATGTGAAAATGCTAACAAAAACAAAGAAACACAAGCAACTCAAGCATAATAGATTAGATTCCCTACAGTATGGAAACAGGCCATTTGGCCCAACAAATCCACATCGACCCTCCAAACAGTAACCCACCGAGACCCATTCCCCTACCCTATATTTAACCCTGACTAATGCACCGAACACTATGGGCAATTTAGCATGATCAATTCACTTCACCTGCACATCTTTGGATTGTGGGAGGAAACTGGAGCACCCAGAGAAAACCCATGCAGAGACGGGGAGAATATGCAAAATCCACACAGACAGTCACCTGAGGGTGTAGCTTTTCTCGCTGAGCTGTAGGTTTGATATCCAGACGTTTCATTACCTGGCTAGGTAACATCATCAGTGGCAACCTCCAAGTGAAACGAAGCTGTTGTCACCGGCTTTCTATTTATATCTTTCTCCTGGATGGGGTTCCTGGGGTTTGTGGTGATGTCATTTCCTGTTCGTTTTCTGAGGGGTTGATAGATGGTATCTAGATCTGTGTGTTTGTTTATGGCGTTATGGTTGGAGTGCCAGGCCTCTAGGAATTCTCTGGCATGTCTTTGCTTAACCTGTCCCAGGATAGATGTATTGTCCCAGTCAAATTGGTGTTTTTTTTTCATCCTTGTGTAGGGCTACGAGGGAGATAGGGTCGTGTCTTTTTGTGGCTAGCTGGTGTTCGTGTATCCTGGTGGCTAACTTTCTTCCTGTTTGTCCTACGTAGTGTTTGTGACAGACCTTGCATGGAATTTTGTAGATGACATTGGTTTTGTCCATGGGTTGGACATCGCCTGAGGCTGGAATCAAATCCAGGGTCCCGTGCTGTGAGGTGCAGTGAGGCAGCAGTGCTAACCACCACTGAGCCACCGTGCTGCCACTGGATTCAGCGACTAGATTTTTTTTAAGGTAAGGGTTGTTACACAGCCTTTTACAAAAGTAAGTGTTTTACATTACCGTATAGGTATTCCCGTCACCTTACCAGGCCCTTCATTTTAGAAAAGGCAGAGAATGGAGATGCATGCGCGAGGCGCTGCTTCTGTTTTTCTATCGCGAGACTGCGTTCCCGGAAACTGACAAATGCTGTTGCGACCGTAAAAGCTGTTTGGGATCTTGTTAAATGCTGTCTTCACTATTCCTTGCCAAACAGTGACTACTGTTGCATTTTCAAGAAGTTTTCTTGTATTATCATTGATTTATTTTGTTCATCATGTGAAATCTGTGTCCTCTTGCGCTCAATACATTAAAATTATAGATTTAAATAAATTCTCTGGCAAAGTACAGCGTTAGATCAGCATGGCTTCCCTTGTTAAAGGTAAAATCGATTATTCAATTAATCAATTATCTGAACAAAAGAGTGCCTGCCCATCTCGTTCAGAAATCAAGGTTCCTCTGTTTTCAAACTGCCAATTTGCAGAAGTGGGTGCCAATTTGAAAGTAAAATTGACACATACACACTTTATAGTATATAGATAGTAGTCAAGAATGCCACGTTCCTACTTGTCATACGTTTATTTGATACTGAAAATATTTTATGTAACATATAAATAAGGAGCAGGAGCAGGCCACTTGGATTTGATTATAAACATATTTCCAAATTCCTGCCTGCTCCTGAAAACCTGTTACTTATCTCTGTTTTTAGAATATTCAAAGATCCACTTCCTCTGAGAGAGTTTCAAAGACATAACTCTCTGTGGGAAGAAATTTCACCTTATCTCTGTTTTAAATGAGTAACCACTTATAAACAGTAACTTCTTTTTCTTGATTTTCCCATAAGAGGCAATATCCTCTTACATCCACCCCGTTAGACCCCTCAGGATCTTTTATGCTTCAGTCAAGATGCCTCTGACTCTTCTGAACTCCAGCAGACACAAGCCTAGCCTGTCCAAGGTATAAAGCTGGACTCACCTACCAAAGAAAATTGAGACACTGATGTGTGCTTTGTTTACAGAGACATGGCTCACTCCTGCTTCACCTGACTGTCTTACAACGTGACGGCTTCTGAGTCCATCAGATGGATCATATGGCAAGGCAAACAGCAGAGGGATCTGCATCCTGATCAACACCTCTTGGTGCTCAGATGTGAGACCCTGACGAGTTACTGCTCTCTGGACCCAGAATATCTATCAGTCAAGTGCAGTCCCTACAACCGGCCAAGGGAGTTTATTTCTGCTATCCTGACAGTAATGTGCATCCCACTCAATGCAGATGTGAAGAGCACACTTGATGAAATTTACAATGTCACAAATAGCCTTGAGACGTAGTACTCTGAGGCCCTGTTCATCATAGTTGGCGACTTCAGTCAGGTCAATATCTGTGGTACTAAGATGCCACCAACATGTCTCCTGTCCCACTGTAGGCCCAAACACCCTGGAACATTGCTACACAACCACTCTTCATTTTGGAAAATCAGACCATAAGATGCGCTCCTTTTCCCAGCTTACAAGCAGAAACTGAAGCATGAGGATCCAGTATAGAAAAATGCTGGTCTGAGGTAATGGAAAAACTTGTACATGATTGCTTGGAGTTGGTGGACTGATCGATATATATAAGAACTCAGCGTCCAACCTAACGAGTATGCCAGTACCATCACAGACTTCACCAGTAAGTACATACAGAATTGTGTGCTAAAGAAGCTAATACAAGTGTTCCCCAAATGGAAACCATGGATGAACCGGAAAATCCACTCACGACCCAAGTCCAGGTCTGCGGCGTACAGGTGACCCTGACCTAAACAGGAAATCTAGGTCTAATCTTCACAAAGCCATCAGGGATGCCAACAGATAATAACAGACTAACCACACGAACACGTCCACGATGGCAAGGCTGACATGATATAATGGGCTACAAAGTGAAGTTGAGTAAAATTGCTGACAATGATGCATCCCTCCCGATGAGCTCAATGCATTCTATGCTCATTTTGAACAGAAGTTCAATGAAATGATGTCACCTGCCCCGACAACCTCGGCTGCACCTCATCCACAGTCACCACTGCAGACATCAGATCAGCCTTCTTCAGAGTGAACCCATGGAAAGCGACTGGCTTGGATGGAGTCCCTCGCCATGCCCTCAGATCCTGCATAGACCAGCTGACAGGAGTACTTGCGGACATCTTTAACCGCTCCTTCCAACAATATAAGGTTTCTACCTATTTTGAGAAGACTATTACCTTCCTGGTGCCAAAGAAAAATCAGGCAATGTACCTTAATGACAAGTGGCTCTGAATCCATTAGGAAGTGCTTTCAGAGTTTACTAAGGGCACATTTCAATTCCAACCTCCCAGATTGCCTTGATCCACTGCAATTCGCCTATCATCATAATCGGTCCTTGGCACATGCCCTACACGTCTGGGTAACAACGACCTACATCAAATTCCTATTTATTGACATTAGCTCTACCTCCATCACCACAATACCAACAAAATTAATCGTCAAACCTAGGATGCTGCTCCCTATTTGCAACTGCATCCTCAACTTCCTGATTCACAGACCATAACTAGTATAGACAGGTGACAACACCTCCTCCACAATAATCCTCAACGATGGTGCCCTACAAGGCTCTATACTCAGTACCTTACTATGTTGCTTACACGCTTATGACAGTATGGCCAAATTCAGCTCCAACTCTTACTTAGACAATCATAGTGGGTCAGATCTAAAATAACAATGAGAATGAGAGGGAAAAAAGTGCTTAGTGACATGATGTAAAGGCAACAATGTCTCCCTCAATGCACCAAAATGAAGGAGCTGGTCATAGACTTCAGGAAGCAGACTGCAGGACACACATCTGTCTGCTGAGGTGGAAGACATCGAGAACTTCAAGGTCCTAGGAGCAAATATCACCAACAATCTGTCTGGTGCATCTACTTTTAAGAAAGCACACCAATGCCGCTACTTCTTAAGAAGACCAAGGAAATTAAAAATGTCCAAGAAGGACCACAGAAAGCATCTTATCTGGATGCATAATAGCTTGGTATGGCAACTGATCTGCCCAAGACCACAAGAAATTACAGTTATGAACAGAGCCCAATCCGCCATGAAATCCAGCCTTCCTTCCACTGACTCCATCTACTTGTTCCACTGCCTTGGGAAAGCAGCCAACAAAATCAAAGACCTCTTCCACTCCAGTTATACTCTTTTCCAACCTGATCCATCAGCAGAAAATATAAAAGCTTGAAAACAGATTCAAGAACAGTTTCTTCACGGCTGTTATCAAACTTATGAACAAACCTCTGATATATTAGAATTGCTTGTTCTCTGCACCTTCTCTCTAACTGTAACACTTTATTCTGCATTCTGTTCTATTACGCTGAAATAAGGTATGATTTGTCCGGTTAGCACAGAAAACAATACTTTTCACTGTATCTCAATACAGGTAGTGTGCTCAGATAATGCACGTTCCGGCAGTGCAATTTGTTCATAATATCACTGAGAAATTAAGGAACAGTATTTTCAAGAACATTTACCCCTGTTATCAATCGCGTGATTTCAGGGGCAATGGTTTCACCCACTTCGTTCTGCACATGCGCCAATGTCAGCTGCCAATAGAGCAGCTTTATGAGAGAGGTACTGCACAGAGAGCATCTTTCCAAGAGAGATGCATTCAGCAGCTTCCTGTGAAAGCTACACTACTCCCACATTATCCCATTTTTTGAAAAAGTGGAGGGGCACAGTGACAAGAATGTTAGCAAGATGCATCCTGGTGATAAAAGTGCGGGTGGTGAACACAAAAGAAAGGCTAGAACACTGGAAGAGAAGCTAGATATTAAGGAGAGAATATGTGATATAGCTCACTTAACAGGAATGAGGGAATCTACCTTACGCACCATGATGACCTTCTGCCCCGCATTAATAATATTTTTAAATGTACTGTGTTAAATTTACTTTTGTTTTATTGATAAATATGATTTGTACCTTCATTCAGGTTGTGTTTTACTTGGTGTTAGACATTTGGATGGTTTTAGACAATAGACAATAGATGCAGGAGTAGGCCATTCTTCCCTTCGAGCCTGCACCACCATTCAACATGATCATGGCTGATCATCCTTAATCAGTATCCTGTTCCTGCCTTATCTCCATAACCCTTGATTCCACTATCCTTGAGAGCTCTATCCAACTCTTCCTTAAATGAATCCAGAGACTGGGCCTCCACTGCCCTCTGGGTCAGAGCATTCCACACAGCCGCCACTCTCTGGGTGAACAAGTTTCTCCTCATCTCTGTCCTAAATGGTCTACCCCATATTTTTAAGCTGTGTCCTCTGGTTCGGCACTCACCCATCAGCGGAAACATGCTTCCTGCCTCCAGAGTGTCCAATCCTTTAATAATCTTATATGTCTCAATCAGATCCCCTCTCAGTCTTCTAAACTCAAGGGTATACAAGCCCAGTTGCTCCAATCTTTCAGCGTAAGAGTCCCGCCATTCCAGGAATTGACCTCGTGAACCTACGCTGCATTCCCTCAATAGCCAGAATGTCTTTCCTCAAATCTGGAGACCAGAATTGCACACAGTACTCCAGGTGTGGTTTCACCAGGGCCCTGTACAGCTGCAGAACCTCTTTGCTTCTATACTCAATCCCACTTGTTATGAAGGCCAGCATGCTATTAGCCTTGTTCACTACCTGCTGTACCTGCATGCTTACTTTCATTGACTGGTGTACAAGAGCACCCAGATCTCTTTGTACTGCCCCTTTACCTAAATTGATTCCATTTAAATAGTAATCCACCTTCCTGTTCTTGCCACCAAAGTGGATAATCATACATTTATCCACATTAAACTGCATCTGACCACTCACCAAGGTTTTTAAGTAATCGTGAGTGATATTTTTTGTTGGTCTGCCCCAAACCCCACTTTTCTCATAGGCCCCATTATTTATATTAAGCAATTTTCTATTAAACGAGGTTTTGCTGAAATGCAACTATGGCATTGGAGGAGAACTACCTGTATATGTAACAATAATAAATCAAATCAAACCCAGCCTTTCGTTACAAGAAAACCTGGACGTTCCAGACTTTAGTCCAGTAAACTGCTTCAAACACATTTACACTCTTCCTCAAAGATATTTACACCATAGACAGTATTCTACATGTTGTCTCAACAGTGTCCTGTGTAACTGAAGCATAACCTTCCTTAAAATAAATGATAACAATCTGTTAGCTTGCCTAAGTATCTGGGCACCTGTACATCAGCTTTTGGTAATTCAAGCAAGAGGACGTTCAGATCCCTCTGAATCTCAAAGCTCTGCAATCTCTCATCTTTTATAAAAAAGGTTTTATTCTTTCCATCAAAATAAATAATTTCACATTTTCCCCACATTATACTTCATTTGCCAGATCGTTCCAACTCACTTAATTTATCTCTACTTTTTTGCAGTTTCCTCATTCCTCTTCCTTAACTGCTTTCCTAAATTTAACACAATGGGCCTATTTCATTCTGCCGAAATTATCCCGTAATCTTATTTTCTGCTCACAATCATTTGTTCAAAACTCTTGTTCATTAATCAGCTATCCAAAGGTGCAAGCTGTCAATTTACAGAATATCTACAGGAACTTGTCAGATCCATCAAGTTTTACCTATGTTCAACAAAGCAATCAGTTGGTGGCATATTACTATACAGTCACAGAGTCAAACAGAAGTACAGCATGGAAACAGACCGTTCATTCCAATCTGCCCATGCTGACAGATATCCCAACCCAATTTTGGCCCCACCTGCCAGCAACCGGCCCATATCCTTCCAAACCCTTTCTATTCATATACCCATCCATATGCCTTTTAAATGTTGCAATTGTGCCAGCCTCCACCACTTCCTCTGGCAGCTCATTCTATACCCCTCCCCCCCACCCCCTGTGTGAAAAAGTTGCTCCTTAGGTCTCTGATATCTTGCCCCTCTCACCCTAAACCTATGCCCTCTAGTTCTGGACTCCCCCACCCCAGGGAAAAGACTTGGCCTATTGAGCCTATCCATGCCACTCATAATTTTATAAACTTCAATAAGGTCACCCCTCAACCTCCAACGCTCCAGGGAAAACAGCCCTAGCCTCTCCCTATAGCTCAAATCCTCCAACCCTGGCAACATCCTTGTAAATCTTTTCTGAACCCTTTCAAATTTCACAACATCTTTCTGACAGGAAGGAGACCAGAACTGCACACAATATTCCAAAAGTGGCCTAACCAATGCCCCGTACAGCCACAACATGACCTCCCAACTCCTATACTCAATACTATGACCAATAAAGGAAAGCATACCAAATGCCTTCTTCACTATCCTATCTACATGCGACTCCACTTTCAAGGAGCTTTAGGTTGAAGCTCTTGCAGCTTTCATTTCAAATTATTATTTTTGTTCATTAATTTTAATTCATGATGGTGCTTGGAAATGTCAGTTTTTTCCACATAAGCCACACAAATCACACTTATTGAATTAAGAAAATAAAGCTAAATGCAGAATAAAGCTTCTCCTATTTTGTCTCCAATTGTGTTTTTCATCGATTTCAAGCTTATCTTCCACTGCACTAGCTGTCATGTGGCAATTCCAATGTCCCCATCAGAAACACTATACTATATTCTCTTTCATAAATTATCTTAATGGACCAGAATGTGAAGAAGCTTCCACAATTTCCTTAATTATGAAAATTTAAAAATTGGATTTACAATCTTCTATTATGCAGGTGCTCATTTTAACACGTTTTCTTCTGTGAGAGGGTCAGCTTGTGGAGAAACAAAATCGGAAATTTCTGGAAATGCTCAGTATGATGTCTGGACAGAAAGCAGAGTTAACAGTTTGGGTCCAGTGACCTTCTTCAGAACAGAGTTGCTGTCAGACTTGTTGGATTTTTTCCAGCACTTTCTGATTTTGCTTCTGATTTCCAACATCTGTGTTTCTTTGGATTTTAATTTGTGTTCTAGATTTCTCAATGACAATTGGCCTTTATAATCAAAGAACAGGAGGTTTAAGTATTGAGATAAATCTTCCCTTCTCCGGATTTCCTTCTTTTATCGTGTGATAATATACCGGCAAAATTGGTCAAGATAGCATTCAATACAAGCAGATTGAAAGATTCAAATGTGAAGCAGTGTCAACATCTCAATCTGCATCTTCAAGAAGCAAATAATTATACTTCAGCACCCACTAAATATACCGGTTCCAGTTTAAATACTTTCTTGCTGAATTTGAGGATACAATAAAACAGTTTTAAAAGGTCATAAAAGACATGAAAAGATTAAAGTGAAAAAGGTAAAATAAACAAAGGGTGAACATGATCACATTTAGTTTTATCTTCAATATTTTCTTTTAAAAGAAATTTACATGATAAAGATTATAAACTGATAAATGGGTTCAGAAGAAATTATTGTACTCAAAATGATAACTTTGTTTCACTCTCCAAAGATTCTGCCAAATCTGCCACGTTTCTCCAGAATTTTCTGTTTTTAATATTTTTAAAGCTCATTCTTGCTTTCACAAAGACTTATTACTCTCTTTGAGCAGTAAATACTCTTTGGTAATGTGATAGTAGAATCCTAGAAGAGCAATTCTACTACAAAAAAGAGTAATAGTTAATTTGTCATATTCCTCCAAGTAGCACAAAAAATTATAACAACTTTGTGATGAGTTACATCACTCATAATTGGATGGAGCCACACATAAACAGCAGGTCACATTCTTTGAAGACATCAGTGATTTAGTTAAATTTTCACAACAGTCCAACAGCTTAATGGTCACTTCTACAGGTTTTCTATTGCCAGGATTTTTTTTGTTGAACTGAAATTAAATCTCAAAGTGGTTTGGTAGGACTTGAACTCAGATGGTCTAGATTATCAATTTAGATTTCGGGATAGATAATATGTAATAGTTTGATCTTAGCTTCTACTGCAAGAACATTTGCAGTCTGAAAGCAGGAACTGTGACCCCACTATCACTGCAAAAGAATCAGATTAGCGAGCTCCAATTGACAATGTTTTCACAGCTAAAGGAACAATTTCCTGATTATGGGTACTGCCAATGAACAATTTCCAACCGTTAAGTATATTTACCTTTACTGTTCAGAAACAATGCAAACATTTTACTGAACAAGCACTTGAAAATATTATTATATTTGTAGCCATGACTTTGAAAGCTGCAATACAATCTTAAATCTGTTAATAAATAGATGTAGAAATTGACGGTAATGCTTTGATCAGTCACTATTTTTACTCTCTGTGGAATTAATAAAACATTAACAGCAACATATTAAGAGTCATTACCTTTCGAACTCTGTCCGTTTTCTTTCTTTGAACGAAAAGTTAAGGACCACTGCTTTTCTTTTAGATTAGATTAGATTACTTCGACCCAACAAGTCCACACCGACCAGCCGAAGTGCAACCCACCCATACCCCTACATTTACCCCTTCACCTAACACTACGGGCAATTTAGCATGGCCAATCCACCAGACCTGCACATCTTTGGGCTGTGGGAGGAAACCGGAGCACCCAGAGGAAACCCACGCAGACATGGGGAGAATGTGCAAACTCCACACAGTCAGTCGCCTGAGGCGGGAATTGAACCCGGATCTCTGGCGCTGTGGACACCCAGTATCAATATCTTATAATTTTATAAGGTTTGCAAAAATAATTATTCTGTTCATGCTACTCTATTTTGTGGAAAAAAAAGTATTTTAAAAATTGTGTGGTCGATATTCTATGCCCATGTATTACCTAATTTACTTTGCAGGGTTATCTCCAATACCAGCACAGCATCTTGTAAGAGGGTGGCTCAGCATATTCATACCAGTTTTTAAAACCAAAAACTCGAAATTTTTTGAACCTACAGCACACCAGTAGTTACTTATTGTTGCCAAATGTGGCTGTAGTAAAACCTGAACAGCACAACTGACAGATAACATTATCTCATCATCACACTGCCATTTGTGGGGCTTTGCTCTGTGCATATTGGCTGCTGTGTTTCCTACATTATAACAATGACTAGATTGCAAGAATTCCTGCTGAGTACTGCTTTGAGATGCACTATTATGAGGAAAAATGACATATAAATGCAAGTTTTTCTGCTTTTTAAATTGAACAAGGCAACCAAGTTATAAAGATAGCTGTTTCACGGCCCTTAATATGGCCAGGTGTCAATTAATTGCTTATTTTTGAGTGCTCTACTCAGCAGCAATTAAAGATACACAGGACTACAAGAACATTATACATTATTAAAGCATGCAAAACCTTCAAAACAAGGAACATTCAAAGGGCAAAGGATACATTTTTCCAGGTCCTGTACAACTGCCTGTGTGTGTGTGTGTGTGGTGTGTTTGGCTGGATGGCTGGTTTGCAATGCAGAGTCACACCAATAACATAGGTGTAATTCCAACACCAGCTGAGGTTTCCATGAAAGAATCTCCTGCTCAGTGTCTCCCCCAAGGCCTGAGGCATGATGACTCTTGGGGCTAAACCACCACCAACTATCTCTTTAATGAAAGAGCAGCTCCACAGACCAGTAGGACTATGGCAACTTTACCGTTTAGCTTTAGTACAAATGAACTATCCGAAGTTATTCCACTCTGTTCTCAATCTCTATATAAAATAAACTGACGTCCTCTACCATATTCCACAAAACGGGTATGAAGCCAAATCCTTTTTATCTCCATCACATGATGTAAAATCAGTTACAACGTTTGATAGTCAGCATCATTGTTATAAACAAAGAAAATGCCTAAATTCTGTTCTTGCTCAGGCTGACTAACTTTGTAAATGTACTCCAAAACTCTATGCTCATCATCCAGGTGATAAAGCCTATTTCTTTAATTTATTCAAAGCAGTCATATTATTTCAAAGACTCACATTATGCTTCTTCTCAGCCTTCTTTTCTTGAACAAAATTGTATAAAGACTTTTTAAAAATAAATTAGTCACCGTAAGCTTTGCGACTCATCTTGAACAATTTCCAACATGTTTAGTTTAGTCTTCATATGGAATAA
Organism: Chiloscyllium punctatum; assembly: GCF_047496795.1. Lineage (NCBI taxonomy): Eukaryota > Metazoa > Chordata > Chondrichthyes > Orectolobiformes > Hemiscylliidae > Chiloscyllium > Chiloscyllium punctatum. Next base: position 40,145,145 of record NC_092744.1, read on the forward strand.
CCAAAACTGCGTACTCTATAACTGGTCTCACCTTGGGGCGGCACGGAGGCTCAGTGGTTAGCATTGCTGCCTCACTGTGCCAGGGACCCAGGTTTGATTCCAGTCTCAGCTGACTGTCTGTGTTGAGTTTGCACATTCTCCCAGTCTCTACGTAGGTTTCCTCCACATGCTCCAGTTTCCTCCCACAAACCAAAGATGTGCAGGTCAGGTGAAACGGTCATGCTAAATTACCCATTGCGGTAGGTGCATTAGTCAGAGGGAAATGGGTCTGGGTGGGTTACTCTTCAGAAGTTGGTGTGGACTTGTTGGGCTGAAGGGCCTGTTTCTACACTGTAGGGAATCTAATTTAATCATCATTAAGCTCCATGTCATTGTAACTTGGGCTGACTTCTATTTAATCCACTGCATGCAAGAAACACCCCAGTCCTAATTGCTTTATTAAGTAACATTTTCAGTCCAAGAAAGAAAAGTTAAAATGCAAAACAATTATGATATCGTGTAAGTTTAAACTGATCAATAAAAAGTAATAAAAGGAAATCAAAAGTTCATTCCAATGGAGGAATTCTACTTCCATACAAAAACCAAAAGAACTGCAGATGCTGTAAATCAGAAATAAAAACAGAAATTGTTGGAAAAACTCAGCAGGTCTGGCAGCATCTGTAAAGTGGAATCAGAGTTAACGTTTTGGATTTGGAGACCTTTCCTCAGAAAGCGAGGAAGGGCGATTCGACTTGAACGTGAACTCTGAATTCTACTTCCATGTCTACTCAGAGTCATAGAGATGTACAGCACGGAAACAGACCCTTAAATCCAATTCGTCCATGCCAGTGAAATATCCTAACCTAATCTAGCCCCATTTGCCAGCACTTGGCCCACACTGCTCTAAACTGTTCCTATTCATATACCCATCCAGATTCCTTTTAAATGTTGTAATTCTACCAGCCTTCAGCACTGCCTCTGGCAGCTCATTCCATACACACCACACACTGCGTGAAAAGGTTGCCCCCTCAGATCCCTTTTATATCTTACCCCTCTAGTTCTGGACTCCCCCACCCCAATTCATGCCTCTCATGATTTTATAAACCTCTGTAAGGTCACACTTCAGCCTCCAATGCTCCAGGGAAAACAGCTCCAGCCTGTTCAACCTCTCTCTACAGCTCAAATCCTCCAACCCTGGCAACATCCTTGTAAATCTTCTGTACCCTTTCAAGTTTCACAACTTCCGATAGGTGGGAGACCTATTCTTCTGATAGGTGGGAGACCAGAGTTGCACACAATATCGCGAAAGTGGCCTAACCAATGTCCTATACAGCTGCAACATGACCTTCAACTCCTATACTCAATGGGTGCTTGCCAATTTTTAGTCATTTTCAAAAGTGTGGCGATGAAGATGAAGAGCTTCATCCTGATGAACAGCTTATGCTTGAAACATCGACTCTCCTGCTCTTCGGATGCTGCCTGACCGGCTGTGCTTTTCCAATGCCACACATTTTGACTCTTACCTTCAGCATCTGCAGTCCTCACTTTCTCCTAGATCTTTAGTCATTGCTACAATAAGGATAGTCATCCATTACATTTTTCCAGTTTCCACCTCCCTTTCCTCCCTTTGCAGAACTAAATACCAGTCACAAGAAGTTTACTTTTCTACGAAGAGTAAAAAGGATACAAATAAAGACAGCAGCTTTGGAACATTGGTTACTTTCAAAGTTGCAGACAGAAATTTTTGAAGTCTCATTTTCAATTCCGGAGACCACGAATCCTAAAGAGCAAATTCAGATAATCAGAAATGATTAGAAGAATAAAAAGCTCAAACAAAAAACAGCCATTATTTAAAACCTTTCAGTGTAGAATTAAAAAAAAGACAAACTTGGCAACAAATTAGAAAATATTGCAAGATACTCTTGCACATAATGAATGAAATGGAGAGAGGCTGCTAGAGATGGAATATTCACTTCTTACTTTCCAACATTTGTTGAATAGGTTCTTTTCATAGCTGGTGGAAACTGGATGCTCAGAAACTTGATATCTTATCACAAATTTGTTTTCAACAATAATATATCCATTGTTGTCTTCGATTTTTACTTGCTAATCTTAATTACTAATACATCTTCAGGTATTTTCACTCAGCAAAAGTCAGATGGGAAGAACACGGTTCTAAAATCAAAGTTTAAGACTCATAATACTAAATATCTGTATAGCAAAATAGATTATCTAGCTTTTGGGATTTTCTTTCCTTCTTTTAATGATGTGCATCCTCTACACATAGGATTATAACCTAGCTAGATAGATTCCTGGGAAACTGTAGGTTGAATAGTTAAATCTAAAACTGGGGTGCTGTGCTTAAAAAATAGGGGACCACCCATTTAAGACAGAGATAAGAAGAATATTTTTCTTCATAACAGCTCATCAATCTTTGGAAATCTCTTCCTCAATACGAGTGGCCAACGGCCATTCGGCCCTTCCAACCTGCTCCGCCATTCAATGTGATCAGAGCTGATCATCCAATTCAGTCCCCTGCTCCCTGCTTTCTCCCCCATACCCTTTTTCCCTTCAGTCCTAAAAATTATAACCAATTCCTCCTCAAGAACATTCAATGTTTTGGCCCCAACCATTTCTGTGGTAGAGAATTCCACAGGCTCCCCACTTTCAGAGTCAGGACATTTCTCCTCATCTGAGTCCATAGCCTTTAGACTGTGACCCCCCCCTACCCACCAGTTCTGGACCCCACCCAGTCATCCTTCCTATATTCATCCTGTCTAATACTGTTAGAATTTTGTAGGTAAAAATGAGATCCCCATCCCTCTTGTTCTTCTAAACTCCCAATGAGTACAGTCCGAACGAATTCAGTCTCCCTCCACACATCAGTCCTGCCACCCCAGGAATCAGTTTGGCAAACCCTTTGTGTGTCACTCCCTGGAGTGGGTGTGAGATACGTATGGACGATGTGGAATAAATGGTTTAGGTCTTTTCGCAACTCTTATACTTCTCTTCTGAGAATACAACAATACTGGATGAGGGGGGATCCAATTGAAACTTACACAATACGGAATGGCCTGCACAGAGTGGATGTTGGCAAGTTGTTTCCATTGGTAGAAGAGACTAGGACCCAAGAGCACAGCCTTAAAGTAAATGGGAGACCTTTTAGAATGGAGATAAGGATAAAATTCTTCAGCCAGAGAATGGTGAATCTACGGAATTCCCTGACATAGAAGGCTGCAGAGGCTTGGTCATTGAGTATATTTAAAACAGAGATAGGTGCATTCTTGATTGTAAAGGGGATCCAGGATTATGGGCAGAAAACTAGAGAATGAGGTTGAGAAATCTATCAGCCATGATCGAATGACAGAACAGACTCGAAGGGCTGAATGGTCTAATTTCTACTCCTATGTCTATTCTTATCTGCATTCCATTGTCCATTTGGTAATCCTTTCACTTAATCACTAGATCTGTTCTTCATTTTAGATTAGATTACTTACAGTGTGGAAACAGGCCCTTCGGCCCAACAAGTCCACACCGCCCCGCCGAAGCGCAACCCACCCATACTCCTACATCTACCCCTTACCTAACACTATGGGCAATTTAGCATAGCCAATTCACCTGACCTGCACATCTTTGGACTGTGGGAGGAAACCGGAGCACCCGGAGGAAACCCACGCAGACACGGGGAGAATGTGCAAACTCCACACAGTCAGTCTCCTGAGGCAGGAATTGAACCCGGGTCTCTGGCGCTGTGAGACAGCAGTGCTAACCACTGTGCCACCGTGCCGCCCATTTTACATCACAGGAAACAAACAATTTACTAAACTGCTTCATGAAAAAGGGCCGTGATGTCTACAGTGAAATGATAATCTACTTTTGATCGCAATAGTGATGAAAAATACAACAGAGAGAATTTTCTTCTTTATCTTCAAATTAATGTGGGGAACGTAGTGCATTCATTATACCATTGATGTATTTTGATCATCCAGTCAGATTCAATTAACTACAATATCATGCTTGGACAACAAAGATTTAATAAATAGATTACTTGTTTGACCTGGTAAGAACAGATTTTAAGCTTAACCAGGGTGACGAAAGACCAAATTATATGTGTCTTAAATTTACTAAAGCCACAGAGTCATAGAGATGTACAGCAAGGAAACTGACCCTTCGGTCCAACTCATCCAGATATCCTAACTAATCTAGTTCCATTTCACAGCACTTGGTCCATTGCCCTCTGAACCATTCCTATTCATATGCCCATCCAGATGCCTTTTAAATGTTGTAATTGTACCAGCGTTCTCTGGCAGCTCATTCCATTCACGCTCCACCCTCTGCGTGAAAAAGGTGCCCCTTAGGTCTCTTAAATATTTCCCCTCTCACCCTAAACCTATGATCTCTGGACTCTCCAACCCCAGAGAAAATACCTTATCTCGTTACCCTATCTATGCCCCTCAGCATTTTATAAACCTCTATAAGGTCACCCCTCAGCCTCTGACGCTCCAGGGAAAACAGCCCCAGCTTATTCAACCTCTTCTTCTAGCTCAAACCCTCCAATCCTGACAACTTCCTCATAAATCTTTTCTGAACCCTTTCAAGTTTCACAACATTCTTTCAATAGGAGGGAGACCCCTTTTAAGTAGGAGGGCGACCAGAATTGCACACAATATTCCAAAAGTGGCCTAATCAATATCCTGTACAGCTGCAACATGACCTCCAAACTCCTATGCTCTGACCAATAAAGGAAAGCATACGAAATGCCTTCTTCACTATCCCATCTACCTGTGACTCCATTTTCAAGGAACTATGAACCGGCTCTCCACTGGCTCTTTGTTCAGCAACACTCCCCAGAAGTCTAATCTAGAACTGGAGGGCACAGCTTTAGGGTGAGAGAGGGGGAAATTTAAAATGGACCTAAGGGGAACTTTTTCATGCAGAGGGTGGTATGTGTATAGAATTAGCTGACAGAGGAAGTGGTGAAGGCTGTTACAATTACAACATTGAAAAGACATCTGGATGGGTACACAAATAGGAACAGTTTAGAGGGATAGGGGCCAAGTGCTAGCAAATGGGACTAGATTAGGTTAGGATATTTCGCCGGCATGGACGAGTTGGACCTAAGGGTCTGTTTCCGTCCTGTGCATCTCTATGAATCTAAGTGTATAAGCCCTGCCCTGATTTGCCTTTCCAAAATGTAGCAACTCACAGTTATCTAAATGAAAATCCATCTGCTACTCTTCAACCCTTTGGTCCATCTCATCAAGATCCTATTGTACTCTGAGGTAACCTTCTTTGCTGTCCACAACATCTCCAATTTTGATATCATCTGCAAACTTACTAACTATACCTCCTAATGTTCTCATCCAAATCATTTATGTAACTGATGAAACACAGTGGACCTAGCACTGATCCTTGTGGCACACTCCTGGTCATAGGCCTCCAGTCTGAAAAGCAACCCTTCACCACCACCTTCTGTCTTCTACCTTCAAGCCAGTTCTGTATCCAAAATGCTAGTTCTCCCTGTATTCCATGTGATCTAAGCTTGTTAATTAGTTTACTATGAGGAACCTTGCCAAACGCCTTACTGAAGTCCATACCGATCATATCCACCCCTCAACCCTCATCAATTCTCTTCGCTACTTCTTGAAAACCTCAATCAAGTTAGTGAGACATGATTTCCCATGCGTAAAGCCATGTTGACTATCCCTAATCAATCACTAGTTTTCCCAATACATGTAAATCCTGTACCTCAGGATTCCCTCCAACAACTTGCCCATCACTGAAGTCATGCTCACCAGTCTGTAGTTCCCTGGCTTTTCCTTATGTTTCGGAAAACAACAGCCAGAACAAACTAATTTATTGTAGGTCTCGTTACTGATTTTGAAGCTGTGCTTTCTAGAAATTGGTTCTCACTTTTGCCTATATTTCAAAAGTGTTGCAATGGTTGTAAAGCTCTTGGGGAAATTCAGATATTATGCAAGTTGCTATCCAAATGTAAATATTTCCATATTAAATACTAATTTTTGCAAGAAAGGAAACAGAAATAATAATTAAAAAGTTAAATTGCTACTGGAAATCTAAACAAGGCAAGTGCTAAGCTGTATGAAGATTGTACTCTGACTCACAAATAATTATGACATTACAAATTAATGTGCCCTTCAAATTAGACTGCGATTTCAAGATCCCTTAGCTGGAATTATGTACTCTACCTGCAACTCCACTTACCTTACCCATTTCATTAGATCACTGTAAGTGTGGTACCATTGCTACACAACAACACTGAACAGTACACAGAGAAATATAGTATTTTCTTTCTATCATCATGCCAGCTATCATCAGTATGTAAAAGCCCACCCTTCACAGGTCATGGTGAAACAAGGCCTTTAGAAAATTAAGCAATTTGACATATCTCTGTACATGGAAGAAAGTAGTCATTAAAAGGCAGAGAAATTGTTACATATCTAAATAGGTTATACGTTAGCAAGACATCCTTCTCTGATACCTGCAGCAACACTTACCTGAAAAAGTTCCTTAAAGGAGGGATGTACAGTGGGATTGGGGACAAACGGAAGTGCATAAAAGGGCAAAAACTCTGTTGTCTGACTTAATGCAGCACCTCTGGTTTCCAGATAGCTTTTGAAATGAGATGTTCTTTCATCCATATCATCTTTGTCCTGTTAAATAAAAAACCAACATTTGAAAGATGAACATCTGTTCAACAGATTTCAAATTTCCTTTCTACAATCTATTTTCCATATTGCTTATTTTTAAGGCTTATTTTTCTTCCAAGGCATGATCTGAAATCTCCCAAGAAATCAACTACTAAATTTCACTCTGATTTTTTTGTTTCTCTCCTCTCTCAAAAGGTACATGAAGCCTACGAAAGGCCATTCAAAAAAAGTCTAGCCGCATAAAAACAGAGAAAAATATATTCTAAGAGGACATAGTAATTTATTTTTGATGATCACATTCACTACCTTTTTAATGCCTTGTAGCTCAATACATCATTGTTTTTAAATACATCAATCCAACAAGTAATTTTAGGATAAAATATAAAAAGGTCCATCAAGATGGCATTTTTTTGCCTCTCAGAAAAAAACAGGAAACAATTGAACAAAATATATAGTTATATTCAAGCCAAAATTAGAAGGAATTCTTGCATTCTGGAGTATACTATCCCTTTTAAGGCAGACATAATGAAACAAATTTCAGATAATGGAAAAATTGTTCTGACTATCAAAAATGATATTATAGAGTTGCACAGCACAAAAACAGACCCTTCAGTCCAGTTCCTCAATACCAACCAAATATCTTGAATTAATGTAGTCCAATTTGCCAGCATTTGGTCCATATTTCTCCAAACCCTTACTGTGAACATAAAACTAATCGCTTGTGAAAAATACTGAACTGAGGGATTCTCCAAACTAATGGGCATCATAATTGATTCATATGGAGTCACAGACTCAGAGATGTACAGCATGGAAACAGACCCTTCGGTCCAACCTGTCCATGCCGACCAGATATCCCAACCCAATCTAGTCCCATCTGCCAGCACCCAGCCCATATCTCTCCAAATGCTTCTTATTCATATACCCATCCAAATGCCTTCTAAATGTTGCACTACTTCCTCTGGCAGCTCATTCCATACACATACCACCCTCTGTGTGCAAAATTTGCCCCATATGTCTCTTTTATATCTTTCCCCTCTGACCCTAAACATGTGCCCTCTAGTTCTGGAATCCCCGACCCCAGGGAAAAGACTTTGCCTATTCAGGCCCCTCATGATTTTATAAACCTCTGTAAGGTCACCCCTCAGCCTTCAACGCTCCAGGCAAACAGCCCCAGCCGATTCTGTCTCTCCCGAGAGCTCAAATCCTCCAACCCCATCAACATCGTTGTAAATCTTTTCTGACCCCTTTCAAGTTTCACAACATCTTTCCAATCTGAAAGAGACCAAAATTGCACACAACATTCCATCAGTGGCCTAACCAATGACATGTACAGCTGCAACATGACCTCCCAACTCCTGTACTCAATACTCAGACCAATAAAGGAAAGCATACCAAACACCTTCTTCACTATCCTATCTACCTGCGACTCTACTTTCAAGGAGCTATGTACCTGCACTCCAAAAGAAAGAGGACCCAGCACCGATCCTTGTGGCACTCCACTGGTCACGGGCCTCCAGTCTGAAAAACAACCCTCCACCACCACCTTCTGCCTTCTGCCTTCTACCTTTGAGCCAGTTCTGTATCCAAATGGCTAGTTCTTCCTGTATTGTGTGAGATCTAAACTCGCGAACCAGTGTCCCATGGGGAACCTTGTCGAACGCATTACTGAATGCCATATAGATCAAGTCTACTGCTCTGCCCTCATCAATCCTCTTTGTTACTTCTTCAAAAAACTCAATTAAGTTTGTGAGACATGATTTCCCATGCATAAAGCCATGTTGACTGTCTCTAATCAGTCCTTGCCTTTCCAAATACATGTACATCCTGTCCCTCAGGATTCCTTCCAACGACTTGCTCACCACCAACGTAAGGCTCACTGGTCTATAGTTCCTTGGCTTATCCCTACCACCCTCCTTAAACAGTGGCACCACGTTAGCCAACCTCCAGTCTTTCAGCACCTCACCTGTGACTATACCTCAGTAAGAGGCCCAGAAATCACTTCTCGAGCTTCCCACAGAGTTCTAGGGTACACCTGATCTGGTCCTGAGGATTTATCCACCTTTATGCAGTTATAATTTATTATATTATGCATTTATAATTTATGTATTTATAAATGCATGGATTCATGCAATTTTTAAGCAAAATAAAATATAATTCTCCAAGTACGAATTCACCCCACAAACTCTCATATGAGTGTCTATGTGAGAGGGGGGAAGAGAGACAGAGACAGAGGGGGAGAGCGCGAGAGAGACAGGAAGAGAGAAAGACAGAGAGAGACAGAGAGACAGAGAGAGAGACAGAAGGAGAGAAAGAGAGAGACAGAGGAAGAAAGAGAAAGAGAGCTTTTCACTTATAAGATAAACAGAGCTGGAACAAAATGAGCTAAGTATGATGATGCAATTGGATAAAAAGTTACAGCATTTACTCTCAACCATTCCTTATTCTAATGGATGTCAAAGTTGATAAGCTAATCTTCAATATAACAATATCTCTCCCATCATACAAACAGATCTATTTCTCCTTCCATAATCAAGCAGAAATATAAGCACGTGCGATAATACTTATATCAAACATTCTTTCATTTACAAAAGGTGGTGTTTACAAGTCAAGATATGCCAAGAAATTGAGAAGTAATGACAAGCCCTCAATTAGCAATTCTGTTGCAGTCATATTACAAAACTAGATTTGTACAAATGCCAGCTGCACCTTTGCCCTTATGAAAAACATACAAGGAGGATGAATTTATGTGTGGACTCCAAATGATAGAAATTGTTTCATGTAGATCCCGTGGAGAAAAGGGAACAGGAAAAAAAAGTCATCATTTAGACTATGTGGGAAGGTTAAGCAACCAACCTATTCCTGTCTACTGCACATACACAGTAAAAAGAGCAAATCAACAGGATATATCTACCAAGGTTAAGAATCGACAGCAAGAAGCACCGATATTCCCTAAATACTGAATAACTCATGTTCCCACAAGTCTGAAAATGGAGTTACATGATTTTGGTACAGTAACAATCAAGGTGATACATATCTATGTTACAAATGATGTGTGACATGTGGTGGGAAATCAAGGTGGTGATGATACCAAATGCCTACTGGGCTTGTCTTTCGAAGTCAATGGTCTTCAACCCTTTTAAGCAGAAGATCATTTGCTGAATTTAAATGCAACCCACGATCTAAAAGAAGCTTTAGAATACAGTTTAACTTGAGTGTTATATAAATCTAAAACCAAATGTACACAAATTCCTGCCTTTTGTCCTCTGCTCAACAAGTCTTAGTGTGACATCTGTGTCTGTACAATACCAGTGCCTCGAAGTCTGGGTTGTAATTAGGGACAGTTCTTCAGAAACATTTCTTTAAATGAGTATTTAAGAAGGTTGCAATACTTGGGCTTGATCATTCTCATGTGGCAGAACACTGTCTCTCAGAGCTATGTACAGTCAAAATGAGCTTTCACTTTAAGAGGATTCACTTCAAAAGGATGATTGAATTTAGTCACTGTTAATCAGTCCCCAAAAATCACTGCCCATTGAGCTGACTTCAGCTCAATGTAACTGCATAATAATTATCTCCAAATCAACTCCAATGCTTTGAAAATCAAATGCCTGATGGAATTTGGTCATCAACCCATTTATGTCTATTTGAAGGAATGGATTTGAGACAAACATAATAATTTGCTCCATCACATTTCGAATTCCTGAAATTGCCTGTTGAATTCTTCTGCTTTTGTGTTCAGCTATCCAAAGGTAATTTATGAATGGAACCATTTTTCTTTTCTCCATTGCAGCATTTCACTACTTACTTGGGAGAATCACGGACTGAAAGGAACCCAATGACAAACAACCATGCATTGTCTGATAGCTCATTGCACACTTCGTTCTTTAATTTAAGGCATCAGATTTTCAGGTCCTTCCCTCAAATTAACCATCTCCCATCAGCATAGAGGATTAATACTCGGCAGCATTAAGTGCATGAAACAAGGATTTACACAAGTGGCATTGAAGGGCTCTTGCTCAACTCGAGTTTGCAATCTTAACAATGGCTCTCATTACAGGAGAAAAGTCCACAACTTTAGTCACTGATGCTCACTATGGATTACCCAGTGGCGAGTGACAAACTAGAGGAAATTAGGATCATTTCTTCAAAATGCAACAAAGCCTGCATTAGTACCAAGCATGGCTGATGCACCATCAGTTGTGGTGGAAACCTACTTCTTGATTGGAATGTTTTTCTCAGGATATACTTTGCTGAATTTGATGCAGCTATTTTTTTTAAGGGGCAAAAGATTGAGAAAATTCTCTTTCGTTGTTATCACCTTAAGGAGCATGTGCATGAGAACAATTAGCTGGACTTTGTCATGATGATGCTTTCATCGAACTGCAGTGAGAAGCATCCACAGTCCTTCATATTGTGCTGTTGAAAAGACATCTTCACACACACATCTTGCTACTGTGCAAGTGACACATAACATGCCCTGGATTGTTGTTATTATTTCTTCTTTGTTCTTGAAGTCTTTGAATTAAACAGTAGAGTTTCTGCTTCTATGATTACTTTGCTGCTTGTGAATGAGTTTTTGTTTTTTGCCATAAAGTGAAATGGCGTTTCAGTGCAGACCTGACCTTTTGCTGTTTGTTAAGAAAAAAAAGATTGTTGAGCTTTGGAAGTGCGCTTCAGCTTGTCAATTTTCTTTGCCTGAAACGTGATTCTCAAGGATACAAGCCTTGCATTTACTGTTTTTGGTAACACATAATTCTGAACAGAACTTGATTTTCACATTCCACATTTTAGGCTTGTTTTTAGCTGGTCCAGGTTGATCACTCATCATTATTGCTTCACTTTGCAGTTCAAGGCTTCACTTGCTGCTGGTCATCATGTAATAGGCCTTTGGATCCACGCTTCTGATAATTCAGAATGCTGCCAGCTGTTCTCAAACGTGGAGGTATGGAAAGTCACTTCCATTGTCATGATATTTCTCCAGGGCTCTGGTTGACTTGCAGTGCTCTGATATTAAATCAACAGATTGATTGCAGAGCCTTTGACATTTGATATCACCATCTGCCTGCTGTTATGAACTAGGCCAGACCACTCTTAAGCAGGCAGCCTAGACCATAACTTTGAAAGTTATTTCACTAAGTGTATAGTGAAAATTACCCAGAGTGAGGTAGCTCGGTTGACTACTAGATTTTAAAACAGACAGAAATTCATTCACAAAATTACACAATGAAACACAAAGAACGGAATAAAGAACCCCTCCAGAACTCAGTCCATCCAATCTAGATTTAATTATGCTGTTCCGGATATACATAACAGTCCCAGTAAGCAAACCCCCTTTAAAACCAGTACAAATGGAACACATGCTTACAGGTTGAAGTTAGAAGGGTAAAGAGTTTGTTTTCACACAGCTCACTGTTGAACTCCCAACTAGTTCTGAACTAAACTGCTCAGCTGGAGAGCTGACCACACCCCTTTCATTATACAGGTCACTCCTAAAACATGACCACTTTGGCCTGAAGTCTCATCTGTTTACATATAAACAAAATGACCTCTCGATACCCTTTAATCTCTGTACCGAATCAGACTAATTGGCACCAAGAGCGATTTATTACCCCTCTGATAAAAACTAAGGACATAGTATCCTTGAGAAAAGGGAACAGCTTTTAGAAAAAAAGGAACCTGCTTTGTGACACCTCCACCATTTTAAAAAATGAACCATCAATACCAAAAGATGGCTCCATTTTTAAAACCCTTCCTAGCCCCTGTTAGCAGTCGAAATACACAGATAGGAGAAAGTGAGGACTGCAGATGCTGGAGATCAGAACTGAAAAATGTGTTGCTGGAAAAGCGCAGCAGGTCAGGCAGCATCCAAGAAGCAGGAGATTCGACGTTTCGGGCATAAGCCCTTCTTCAGGAATGAGGAGGGTGTGCCAAGTAGGCTAAGAAAAAAGATAGGAAGGAGGGACTTGGGGGAGGGGCGTTGGGAATGCGATAGGTGGAAGGAGGTTAAGGTGAGGGTGATAGGCCTGAGAGGGGGTGGGGGCGGAGAGGTTGGGAAGAAGATTGCAGGTCAAAAAGGCGATGCTTAGTCCGAGGGTTGGGACTGAGATAAGGTGGGGGGGGGGAGGGGAAATGAGGAAGCTGGAGAAATCTGCATTCATCCCTTGTGGTTGGAGGGTTCCTAGGCGGAAGATGAGGCGCTCTTCCTCCAGGCGTCGTGTTGCCGTGGTCTGGCGATGGAGGAGGCCAAGGTCGTGTTGCCATGGTCTTGCCATGGTGTTGCAGATTTCTCTAGCTTCCTCACTTCCCCTCCCCCTACCTTATCTCAGTCCCAACCCTCTGAGTCAGCATCGCCTTTTTGACCTGCAATCTTCTTCCCAACCTCTCTGCCCCCACCCCCTCTCCGGCCTATCACCCTCACCTTGACCTCCTTCCACCTATCGCATTCCCAACGCCCCTCCCCCAAGTCCCTCCTCTCTACCTTTTATCTTAGCCTGCTTGGCACACCCTCCTCATTCCTGAAGAAGGGCTTATGCCCGAAACATCGATTCTCCTGTTCCTTGATACTGCCTGACCTGCTGCGCTTTTCCAGCAACACATTTTTTAAAAACACAGATATACTATACTAACTATAAACATGCAGGATCATGGTTTAGAAAAAAGAAACCAGCTTTGTGACACTGCATTTCTTTAGCATGCATGCCTGACAACTGATCTAACCCTAATCTCATTATATAATTAGCTTATGGAGAAAACAACTACAGGTCTACAGCATATGGGTAGAGGACAGAGACTGGCTGAGCTGCTCTTGCTGAAAGTCCACATTGACATGATGGACTGAACAACTTCCTGCATTGTAGTAATGTAATATACTGATTTCACACCTTAGTTCCTAGCATATTTCTTATTCATTTGTTTGCATTGCAGGGTAATGTATGTTTTATGGGAGCAATGATGGTCCAACGCAACCAAGCTGACATCCGATGTAACAAGCTGGTAAACACTATTAACTGTACTTACTTTCTTCTAGTGTATAGCTTCCTGATGTGGAGGTCATGCAGCAGTATTATGACTGACATATGTATAATGACAGAAAGCAGGCAAGTGGTGACATCAATTGTCAAACATACATGGTGAGGGAACATGGGTGAACAAGGAGATCGATTGTGAGAGACTCTGCTGTCAATCTTTCAATTATGATTGTGTGTGTTAGAAACCATGGTTCTAAGTGATGGGGGCACTTGTCTACAAAGTAATGTCAAAAAAACTTTGAGCAAGACGCTGCATTGCATCTTTCTTGACAATGTACAAGGTAAACATTGCAGCAGTAATGGGGGAATTGAATAGTGAAGGTAATTAATAGCATGATGCTCATGGATGAAGGGGAGATTGTATGTTGTTGCAGCTGCATTCATTTAGACAAGGGAGACTATACCATCTCACTCCTGAATTATACCTTATATATGGTAAGGAAGCTTTGGGGAGTCAGGGAATGAATCATCTGCAGCCTCTGATCAACACTTGCAGCCACAGTATTTTTGTATCCGATTCAGTTGATTTTCTGGTGAATGCAGTCGCCTACAACATTGATCATAGGTGATACAATGATGGTAATGGCTTTGAATATCAAGGGGAGATGGTTACAGTCTCTCTTGTCATAATGGTCATTGAGTGTGTGTGGCACAAACATAACTTGTCACTTGTCAGTCCAGGCCTGGTTCATATCTTCTTGGATGTGGGCACAGAAAATTGGCATCTGTGATGTTGCGGCCCTCAGTGGAAGGCTCATCCACTCAGCACCTCTGGCTGAAGGTAGTTGAAAACACTGCCCCCTTCTTACAATTTGGATACTATTCTCTTAAGACACTTGCTAATTTTTCTTTTCCCCCTTATGGGGAAAAGTACTCTTGCTCAGATGTGATTATAGGAGAGATAGCAATCATTAAAGTGATCACTTTCTTTGATTGTCACACGACCTAAGATAAACTTAAAGCAATACAAACTTGCGTGCAATGAACTTTAGACTTCTGGTTTGTCTACTTTGCTTCGAACTAGCAAGGAATCTTTATTTATACATTTCATACTGTTAAGCTGCCTCTTGCAAACAATGGTGATAAACTCATTTTTGTGATAATATGACACTTTGAAAAGTGGTAAGACACCACCATCTGCTGGTTACATTTTTTTTAATAACATTGGAACAGCAGTTAGACCAGTGCACTGTATACTGTACTCAGAAAATTGCTGTCCTGAGAGAAAGTTAAATTTTATTAACTCATTGTAGTCCATTGCCATCATCTATCAGTTTGCTTTCCTTCCTGCCAACACGACTGTCAATACATCAAAATATCTAATATGCAGTGGTAACTGTTAATTATATCTCTGATCCTAAATTGAGAGATTAAATATGGATAGACACATACATACACCTTTTAGAATTGCAGGGATAGCTCTCTAATTTTCAATAACTCCTATATTAGATGATGCAATCAGTCAGACAGTAACATTATCTGTTTATTTGTTGACATATGGAGTAATTGGGTCTCACAGAGGCAGAATTAGAAGAATTCATCAACATCGTCAATGAGCATCAACCCCAGTAAACTTAAAACCATAACACAAAGGGAGTGCTTGTTTGCTAGATACCACAGTACTTAAATTGCTACAACATAACAAGCATAAGTTAGCAAAATTGTTTTCAAAATAACTGACACATACTTCTATTCCATTAGATATGTCTTCCACTGGCTAGTGAGATCACAACTCAAAGTTTCCATTGCATTTTCACAAAGGTGGAATATTTTGAATAGCTGTTATTATCCCTCTAACTGCATCTCAGATCTCAATCACAGATTTAAATTTAAAAACTGGTACTGTGCTCATGACAAATGCATCTACCATAATCCTTCCTTTACAGTAGCTCCTAATATATGGAAAATTAAGCTAGAGACACCATATTCATTTGCAAGTAACTCAGATTTCAAGTTTTCCTAATTCTGAGTTAGCTAAATGCTCCCTTGTTCACAAGTTTGAAACTGTACTCTCTCCTTTACTGCATTTTCAGCCCTTCTGCTCCCTTGAAATTTACATCACACTCCTCCCCGCTTAAAGTCTCCCTCTCTCTCCCAGAACCCCTGCACTGTTATGTACGAGGCCAGACCACTCAAAACATTCTTAAGCAGGCAGCCCAGATCATAACTTTGCAATTTGTTTGGGTAAATTACGGAATGAAACACAAAGAACAGAATATAGAATACCCACAGAACACAGACTATCCCAAATCGTGCTGTTCTGAATATACACAAGTCCCAATAAACAAACCCCTTAAACACAGAGCAAAAAACGAAACAAAGGAAACAGTTCAAAGTTAGTAGGGCAGAAAGAGACAGAGAGAGTCGAGCAGCCTGTTTCCACAAAGCTCACTGCTGAACTGACTCTCATTTAACTTCAGTTTCCAGGACTGGCCACTCCCCTTTCATTATACAGGTCACTTCTAAACATAAAAGCTATGGCCGAAAGTCTCATCTGTTTACATATCGACAAAAAGGCCTCTCAATACCCTTTTATCTTTGTACCCAACCCAGCCGTTTCGGAGCTCTGAGTATTTTACAACCTCTCTGAAAAAAATCAAGGACACAGTATCCAAGACAAGGAACAGCTTTTAGGAAAAACGACCAGCTTTGTGACAGCACCAAAAACAAAAATGCACTCTCCACACTCATCCCTGGCACAACATAACACTGAAACACAGTTCCTTCCTGGGCCATCACCTCCTATTTCGGAGCTACCTAACAATAAACCTTAGCCTCTCGGTTTCCACATCCAGACTTTCCCCCTGCCTCTGTCCCACATATTTTGAGTATCCCTGTACCATTCTTAAATACACAGGATATTTCTTTAGAATGGCTGCCAATACAGTGCCCTAATAGAGTGAGAGAGAGTGAGAGAGAGTGTGAGGGTGTGAGAGAGAGAGAGAGAGAGAGAGAGAGAGAGAGAGACACACACAGGGAGGCCTTGAAATATGACCTCCATACCTTTGATAGCATTTGAAAATATATCTTACAAATCAATTGTCTAAATATCTTTTTAAATATGATAAGAATATTAGCTTCTGCAATTAAAATGTTAATAATATTAAAATAATATTTTCTTTAAAAGCAAAAACTGAAGCATTGCTAAATACATCAATCAAAGATTAAGAGAATTTTTAGTACAAATTTCACTCAACGTATTAGTACGTGTTTAACAAAGATCTACGTTTCTTTGCAACTTACAGACTTTCTAGAATTCTTCAGAGGAAAGATAGCAAAATGAACTTGAAGGTGAAACTCCAATTTCTGAGGCAGCTGCTCATCAACTCCAGTTTGAGGCAAAATGTGCTGTTCCCACAGCTTGAAAAATACCTTTCCGTTTCCTTCATCAAATGCTTTAAGCAAATCTTCCTGTTGAAAATCAAAGAAAAGATATTTCTATCCACATTCTATAAAACTTTGTGGTGTGCAACTGAAACTAACTTTTTTGAAGAGTAAGTTGTTATATTCCTAAAATCTACAGTTCTTTGATCTTGTCTTAACGAGAAGTACATAGAACATTACAGCACAGTACAGGCTCTTTGGACCTCGATGTTGCACTGACTTGTGAAACCAATCTGAAGCCCATCTAACCTACACTATTCCATTTTCGTCCATATGTCTACCCAATGATCATTCAAATGCCCCGAAAGTTGTGAGTCTACTACTGTTGCGTTCCATGCCACCACCACGCACAGAGTATAGAACCAACCTATATCTATCATCCTTCAATTTAAAGCTATGCTCCTCGCGCTAGCCACCACCATTCAAGGAAAAAGGATCTCACTGTCCATCCTATCTAACCCTCTGATTATGTTATATGTCTCTATTAAGTCACCTCTCAATCTTCTTCTCTCTAACCAAAACAGCCTCAAGTCCCTGAGCCTTTTTTCATAAAACCCTTCCCTCCATACCAGGCAACATCCTCGTAAATCTCCTCAGCATCCTTTCCAAAGCTTCCACATCCTTCCTATAATCAACGTGGGCAGCACGGTGGCACAGTGGTTTGCACTGCTGCCCCACAGCGCCAGAGACCCAGGTTCAATTCCCGACTCAGACGAACTGACTGTGTGGAGTTTGCATATTCTCCCCGTGTCTGCGTGGGTTTCCTCCGGGTGCTCCAGTTTCCTCCCACAGTCCAAAGTTGTGCAGGTCAGGTGAATTGGCCATGCTAAATTGCCTGTAGTGTTAGGTAAAGGGGTAAATGTAGGGGAATGGGTGGGTTGCGCTTCGGCGGGTCAGTGTGGACTTGTTGGGCTGAAGGGCCTGTTTCCACATTGCAAGTAATCTAATCTAATCTGGTGACCAGAACTGTATGCAACACTCCAAGTGCGGCTGCACCAGAGTTTTATACAGCTGCGGCATGACCTTGTGGCTCTGAAACTCAATCCTTCTACCAGTAAAAGCAAACACACTATATGCCTTCTTAACAACCCTATCAACCTGAGTGGCAACTTTCAGGGATCTACGCACATAGATACCGAGCTCTCTATGCTCATCTACACTATCAAGAATCTTACCACTAGCCCTGTACTCTGCATCCTTGTTACTCCTTCCAAAGTGAAGCATTTCACACTTTTCCACATTAAACTCCATTTGCCACCTCTCAGCCCAGCTCTGCAGCATATCTATGTCCCTCTGTAATCTACAACATCCTTCTGCACTATCCACAGCCCTACCAACCTTAGTGTCATCTGCAAATTTACTAACCCATCCTTCGATGCCCTCATCCAGGTCATTTATAAAAATGGCAAACAGCAGTGGACCCAAAACAGAGCCTTGCGATACACCACTAGTAACTGAACTCCAGGATGAACATTTCCCATCAACCACCACCCTTTTTTCAGGTAGCCAATTTCTGATCCAGACCACTAAATGACCCTCAAATCCATGCCTCCATATGTTGCGCAATAGCCTGCCAATATAATGCCTTATTGAATCCATATACACCACATCAACTGCTTTACCCTCATCCACCTGTTTGGTCACTTTTTCAAATAACTCAATAATGTTTGAGGCACGACCTAACCTTCACGAAACCGTGTTGACTATCCCTAATCAACTTATTCCTATAAATCCTATCTCTTATATCCTTTTCCAACACTTTGCCCTTTAGTGAAGTAAAGCTAACTGGTCTATAATTAGCAGGGTTGTCTCTACTCACCTTCTTGAACAAGAGAACATTTGCTATCCTCCAGTTTTCTGGCACTCTTCCTGTAGACAATGATGTCATAAAGATCAAAGCCAAAGGCTCAGCAATCTCCTCTCTGGCTTCACAGAGAAGACTAGAACAAATCCCATCTGACCCAGGGGACTATCCATTTTCACACTTTCCAGAATTACTAACACCCCCTCCTTGTGAACCTCAATCCCATCTAATCTAGTAGCCTGTATCTCAGTATTACCCTTGACAACATTGCCTTTTTCTAGGGTGAAAACTGACGAAAAATTTCATTTAGCGCTTCCCCTATCTCCTCTGACTCCACGCACAACTTCCCACAACTATCCTGGTTGGCCCTAATCTAGGCAGACGTGGGTACTGCAGATGCTGGAGATTAGAGTGGTTCTGGAAAAGCACAGCAGGTCAGGCAGCATCCGGGGAGTAGGAAAAATCGACGTTTCGGGCAAAAGCTCTTCATCAGGAATGAGACTGGGAGCCTTGGGGGTGGAGAAATAAATGGGAGGGGGGTGAGGCTAGGGAGAAGGTAGCTGAGAGTGCAAAAGTTGACCTTAATTTCGAAGCTCCTTGGATGCTGCCTGAACTGCTGTACTCTTCCAGCACCAATAATCCAGAATCTGGTTTCCAGCATCTGCAGTCATTGTTTTTATCTCTTAAATTCACCTGGACCATCTCTGACACCTCCCTCCCCTTCCTGGACCTCTCCATCTCCATCAAAAATGACTGACTCAACATTGCCATTTTTTACAAACCCACCGACTCCCACAGCTACCTGGATTACACCTCCTTCCATCCTACCTCCTGCAAAAATGCCATTCCATATTCCCAATTCCTCCAACTCCGCTGCATTAGCTCCCAGGAGGACCAGTTCCACCATAGAACACACCAGATGGCTTCTTTCTTTAAAGATCGCAACTTCCCCTCCCATGTGGTAAGCAAGTTTGCAGATGACACAAAGATTGGTGGAGTGGCAAGAAGCATAAAGAGACTGTTGGAGAATACAGGAGGATGTAGATAGACTGGAGAGATGGGTGGAAAAGTGGCAGATGGCTTTCAATCCAGACAAATGTGAGGTGATACATTTAGGCAAGTCTAATTCTAGAGCGAATCATACAATGAATGGAAGAGCTTGGGAAAAGTTGGTGGGCAGAGAGATCTGGGAGTGCAGGTCCATTGTACCCTGAAGGTTGCTGCACAGGTGGATCAAGTGGTCAAGAAGACATATAGTATGCTTGCCTTCATCGGACGGGGTATTGAGTATAAGAGCTAACAAGTCATGTTAAAATTGTACAAGACATTGGTTCAGCCGCATTTAGAATACTGTCTACAGTTCTAGGCGCCACATTACCAAAAGGATGTGGACGCTTTGGAGAGGGTGCAGAGAAGGTTTACGAGGATGTTGCCTGGTGCGGAAGGTGCTAGCTATGAAGAGAGGTTGAGTAGGTTAGGTTTATTTTCAATAGAAAAAAGGAGATTGAGGGGGGACTTGATTGAGGTTTACAAAATCATCAAGGGTATAGACAGGGTGGATAGAGACAAGCTTTTTCCCAGGATGAAGGATTCAATAATGAGAGGTCACGCTTTCAAAGTGAGAGATGGAAAGTTTAAGGGGGAGTACTTCACACGGAGAGTAGTGGTCGTTTGGAACGTGTTGCCAGCAGAGGTGACAAAGGCAGGCACAGTTGATTCATTGAAGGTGCGACTGGACAGATGCATGAGTAGGTGGAGAGCAGAGGGATACAGATGCTTAGGAATTGATCGACAGGTTTTGATAGTACATTTGGATCGGCTCAGGCTTGGAGGGCTGAAAGGCCTGTTCCTGGGCTGTAAATTTTCTTTGTTCTTTATGTGGTTGAAGATGCCCTCCAATGCATCTCATCCACGCCCCGCACCTCTGCCCTCAAACCCCATCCTTCCAATCACAACAAGGACAGAAAACTCCAGTCCTCACTTTCCACGCCACCAACCTCCACATTAATCATCCACGGACATTTCCGCCATCTTCAAATTGACCCCACTACCAGGGATATATTTCCCTCCACATCCCTATCCACTTTCCACAAAGACCGCCCTTCTGCAACTATCTGATCAAGTCCACGCCCCGCCAAACAACCCACCCTCCCCTGCTGGCACCTTCCCCTGCCATCACAAGAATTGCAAAACCTGCGCCCACACCTCCCCCCACTCACCTCCGTTCAAAACTCCAAAAGAGCCTTCCACATCTAACAAAGTTTCACCTGCACCTTTCACATGTCATTTATTGTATCCGTTGCTCCCAATGCGATCTCCCCTACATTCTTCAGAGAAAATCTCCGTGATACCCGCACCATTCAGCCCCACCACCCCGTGGCCGAACAATTTCAACTCCCCCTCCCACTCTGCCGAGGACTTGCAGGTCCTGGGCCTCCTCCATCACCACCTGACGCCTCATCTTCCATCTCAGGACTCTTCAACCCCATGGTATCAATGCTGACTTCATCAATTTCTTCATTTCCCGTCCCCTAACCTTCCAGCTCAGCACCGTGCTCACCTGTCAATCTTCAAATTAAGAGAATAGAAAACAATAACAATTTATTGTCACCAGTATTTATGAAAATGCAATGAGATGTGTAAAGTCACGTCAATACGGCCCCATTTTAATTACAGAAATTGTAAGAAATAATTGAGACAAAGTTAGGATAAAGTTAATCTTTTGTTCTCTCCAAGGCAATCTGGGATGATGGAGGGCTATGGGATGCCACCGCTGAAGCTGGTCCTGAGATCACAAAAGCAATGATTTCTGGACTGCTGCCACCACCACAGCAGGCCCTCACAACTGCCTTCCTCCACCATAACACGCAGAAAAGAAGGAAAAAAGTGAACTTTAGTACAAAAGAGAAACGAAGAAACAATAAAAAACAAAGAAGAATGTGGCCAGCCAGGTGAGTGTGAGTGGGAGCAGTAGTGTTCTGGCAAAGAGCCTAAACACTTCCTACCCTGCCTTCACCATGTTTGTTTTGGTAGTATTGTCAAACAAAGAGACCGAGGGGTTCAGGTACACAGCTCTCGAAAGTTGTGCTGCAGATAAACAGGACAGTTCAGAAGGAATTGAGCACACTTGCCTTCATTGCTCAGACCAGTGAATATTGGAGTTGGGACGTCAAGTTGAGGCTGTACAGGACGCTGGTGAAGCCGCTTTTGGAATATAGTGTGAAGTTCTTGTTGCCCTGCTATAGGAAGGATATTATCAAATTGGAGGGGGTTCAGAAACAACTTACCAGGATGTTACCGGCCCTGGAGAGTTTGAGTTATAAAGAAAGGCTGGATACGCTGGGATGTTTTCACTGGTGCATAAGAGGTTGAGAGATGACCTTCTAGAGGTTTATAAAATCATGAAGGGCACAGATAAGATGAACACAATGGTCTTTTCCCTAGGATAGGGGAGTTCAAAACCAGAAGGCATATTTTCAAAGTGAGTGAGAAAGATTTTAAATGGACCTGAAAGCAACCTTTTTCACAGAAGGTGCTTTGTAAATAGAGTGAACTGTCAGAGGAAGTGGAAGATGCAGATATAGTGAAAACATTTAAAAGATATTAGGACAGGTACATGAATAGGAAAGGTGGTACTTGTTTAGTTTGGGAAATTTGGTCAGCATGGACAAGTTGGACCAAAGGATCTGTTTTCATGCTGCATGACTCTACGACTTTATAAATCCATGCTGACAATGTCTGATTTTACTACTGTTTTCACAGCACTATGCTATAAAATTCTTGATAATGGACTCTAGCAACTTGACCATTACCAACGTCAGACTCATTGGCTTAGAATTCCTTGTTTTCTCTCTACCTCCCTTTTTAAGTAGTGGAGTTACATTAGCTACCTTTTAATTTGTAGGCAATGTTCCAGGGTACAAAGAATCTTGGAAGATGACAATCAATGGATCCACTATTGCTAATCCACTTCCTTAAGTACTTTGGGATGACGACCATCAGGCCCAACACTATTCCTCTACTAATACAAACTTGCTTTGGCTCCTCTCTCTCATTAAACATGTGTTCCCCATCGTTTCTGGTACAATATTTGTGTCCTCCTTTGTGAAGACTGAAGCAAAGTGTGAACTTAGTTTATCATCAATTTCATTGTTCCCCATTCCATCTGTTTCTTACTGTAAGGAACCTGCATTAGTTTTCACCCAATCTTTTTCTCTTTATATACCTATTGAAAACCTTTACTGTCAGTTCTTATGTTCGCCACAAAAGTACTCCCATACTCTAGTTTCTCCTTCTTAATCAATTCCTTGATCTGCCTTTGCTGATTTCTAAACTGTTCCCAATCCTCTATTGTTTCTCTGGCCAATGTGTATGCCTTTTTTTTGCATTTAATACTATCTCTAACTTCTGTCGTAAGCCATCGTTTGCCCATTTTATTTTGCATTCTTGCACCACACAGGAATAAACAATTTTTGTAGTTCAACCATTCACTCTTTGAATGTTTGGTATTGACTATCTGCTGTCATTCCTTTCAGTAACATTTCCCATCATAGCCAACTCACACTTTGTACCACAGTTTCCCTTAGATTCAGGACCTTAGTCTCAGAATCAACTATCTCAGTCTCCATCTTGATGAAGAATGCTATCATATTATGACTATTTATCCCGAAGAGGTCTCTCACAATTACATTACCAATTAATCCTTTCTCAATGCATAATACCCAGTCTAAGATGGCCCGTTATCTCGTTGGCTCCTCAACGTATTGGTTCAGAAAAGCACCCTGTACATACTCGAGGAATTCCTTCTCACCATATTGTGATTAATTTGAATGACATAAGCAACATGCAGATTAAAGTCACCAGTAATTTTACACATTCCTTTACTGCATGTATCTCTGATTTCCTGTTAATTCCATTTCCAACATCACCACTACAGTTTGATGGTCTACATATCACCCCTACTAGGAGTTTTAGCCCCATGGTATTTCTCAATTCTACACACTCTACATTATCTGAGTTAATATCTCTTCTCAATATTATGTTTATATCCTTTTTATCTAGTAATGCAACTCCAAATTTTTCCTTTTTGTCGATCCTTCCTAAATACTGAATAGCCAGGAATGTTCAGTTCCCATCTCTGGTCATTGTGCAGCCATGTCACTGTAATCGCAGCTATATCATACCCATTTACATCTATTGTGTGATAAGTATTACAAATGTTGAAATATATAAACCACATTAAAGATCAATTTGATTTAGTAAAGCATCAATATTTGAAAGTGTCTCAATCCACAGACATCGTAGATTGGCTCCAGATCTACAATTTATTTAAACGTTTTCTGATTACAGGGGTTTTACATTGATTACAGTGCTCAGTGTGCACTTGTGGGAGATCTACAATTGGAGGTTATTCCCATTAATCCTTTTTGAATGCACTGTAGCTAGCTTCAGTGCATTCCTCAGCACGTAGTGCTGGACTTTGGAATGTGGAGGTTTGTACGATTTGGTCATCATTGGTTCCTTACACTGGGAGACCAATAAGTTTAGGACAAACTAAAGTATGTCTTTCATTAAGTTAACTTCCTTACTCCATCAGAGAATGTTTGGTTCAGCGGCCCCCCTGGGAACAGTATGTAGATGAAGTGTTTTCGTAAAGTTTCAGAAAAATCCCTGCATCTCCTTGCAAATGTGGATTCCAGAGAAGATTTCTTCCGCACTACAACCCCCTTGGGGCAGTGCATGGTGCAAGTGAGACATCTATCTGAAGGGGAAGGCCCTCACCACCAACTCACCTATATCTTGCTTTCTGTTTAAAGGTTCTGGCAATGAAGTGCCTTACAACATGCTTTTGACAACCTTTTCATGTTCAGCCAATTATAATTCCCAATTGATATTAAGCTTGAAATTAGCTAGCTGAGTGCAGACTCAGGACTGAACCTATGTCATTCCTGATTATATCTATTTGGAGAAAATTCTAAGCCATCAGGAGTAACCTCCCCGGTGTTGGAGTTAGAAATGTAGTCAAAGCTTGAAACAAGAACATCTCTGAACGGATTTATTACGAAATATATTCTTAAAAGTTCTGACGGTGGATGGTTCTCTCAGTTGGCTACATGGCTGGCATGTAATGCAGACAAACTGTGGATTCTATCCTTACACTTACTGATGTAGTTATTGGAGCTATGTTCCATTGAGATATTGTGGTGTCAACTATGGTTAATAATCATTGAGCAGTAGATATTATTCTTGAAGGGAAGTTGAACTGGTTTGATACTTCAGCTGGTTTTGCATTTGGGAATCACACTGTCACACGTTAACAGAGTTACAAAACTGATTCTTATGAATGTGGTGAATTTGTAAATGAAATAAAGTGTTGGAAACCTCCCTACTTCTGAGTTAGGAGGCATGGGTTCAAGTCTTACCTGCTTTAGAGGTGCATAACAGCATTTCAGACAGGTTGATTAGAAAATGCCTAAACAGCCAGGTTCTGCTAGGTCAAAAGGCCAGTGTGTCAAAACATGTCTGAACAGATTGATGAAAAGTTTAAAAGTAAAACTGAGTTCTTAGGAGTCTTCTGGCAACGTGGTAGTGTCCTTACCTCTGGACCAGAATGCACAGACTCAACTCCTACCTGTTCTAGACTTTGTCACATCATGTCTGAATAGACTGATTAAAACTAACTATAAACACTTGCAGTGTGAAAAAAAAAGCTGAGTTTTTCACCAGTAGGGTGGTTTCGGGATAGGGTCCAGCAGAAAATGTTTGCGTTAAACTATAAGTTTACAGTAAAATTCTGAAAGTCATTTGTTGTGCAAATTCAACAGATAGTTATTGGTGCATTAACACCAATAATATATTTCTACATTTGCTTTTGCCATTTGGCAGAAGATTAACCTTTGTTTGCAGGGTTGGAAATTCATCAAAAACACCAATATTTTTGCTTAGTTTAATTAAATCCCATCAAAAGGAAATAATATCTTAGCATGGTACACACTCATGAGGCAAAATCCTAACACTATCACCCCAATCTCCAAATAAAAAGAACACTTGAATCTTAACCTTGTGTTGCTTAGGCTGAAGGAAACATTTTGGAGTCTTCCTTCTGATCCAACTTGTGGCCCATTCTCTACCTTTACCTTCAGTAATTTTTTTCCATTCTTCCATCTGCTTTTCTCAACAAATTCACTCTCTTTCTAGTCTTCCCTCGTCATCCTCATCAATTTGCCCTCCCTTCTGTGACAAGATTCATCTGACCTTCCTTCTCCTTTTCATCTACCTCCAATTATTTCCACAACACATCAGAATCCATTTCATCTCATAATCTCATTCCTGAAGAAGAGCTCATGCCCGAAACGTCGATTCTCCTGCTCCTTGGATGCTGCCTGACCTGCTGCGCTTTTTCAGCAACACATTTTCAGCTCATCTCATAATGAATTTGGTAACCAAAGCCATGCAAGGTCAACTAAAATATTTAATTCCCCTATCAGCCCAATAGTGCAGGAAATGTGAGCTTTGTTTTAATTTTTTTTAGGTTTCTCATATTTTGAAAGTTATAGATTTGTTTATATCTATTCTATATTTTATACTAGTTCCTAGTTGAAAAAAAGTTAATTTTAGATGAGTGCTTAACAGAAGAGGTACTGCCTGCATGGCTTGAATTTATCGGTACCACATGTACAGATAGATTGTTTATGTGTTAAGGACATGTTGTTTGGTTGTGTCTAAGTTTATGAACAGGAATAACGATAGCAATTTATGAGTTAAAGTAAGTATCAAGAGACAGATAACAAGATCAAAACATGACAACACAGGAATGACCTTGGCTACAAGGGATAAAAATAATGGGTATGGAAAGCCGCTACAGTCAGTGGAAAGGAAGAAGTATCTGAAATTGGATACTGATTGCCTTCGTTTATTAAGTAGAATTTGTGTTCCTTAATTATTGTCCTTACGTAGCAGCATCCAGACTCTCTTTGTCTAAAGTTTATCATTTGGTCTGTGAACTTCTTACAACGTCACTGGGCAAAAGCAGTTCATAATGCAACATGTTTCTAAAAAGATTAAGAACGTCTCATGTTTACATTCTATGCTTTTGCGACAATCCCAAATTGTCAAAAGTTGCTAAAATTGACTTTCCTAAGTCCAAATTCAGGAAAGGAAAAGCACAGGGCTGGTGAAGGTTTCTTCCAAAAAGAGGAAAGGGAAAAAAAAAGAGAAGAAATTTGTGATGTTGAATCAGGAAAAAATCTGGATAAAGGATATCTAAGGGGAAATGACTCCTTCTATCACAGAGAAAATATGGTGTTTCATTTGTGAAGCTGGAAATTAATTCAAGAAGTTATTCAGCAAAATATTACATTTGAAAAAATTGAATTTTGGTGTAATCTTACTGAAATTGAATTTTGGTGTAATCTTACTGAAATTGAATTTTGGTGTAATCTTACTGAAATTGTAACTGATGGAACAAGCAACGTGTCACAAGTAATTCTTTGCACCAGAAAGACCAAGTCATAATAATACCACAGCATTACTATCAGATGTAATAATTATTGTAGCACAGATTACTTAAAGAGTCTCAGGTTGCGATCAAAAGAACTCACAAAATTTACCTTAATTTGCGAAGTCTTAACGCCTTGGCCAGCACTTCTTGGTGGTTTCAGGATTGCCTTTCCCTTGTTTTTGCATTCCTTAACAAACACGTTCACAGTTTCCTCAAAAGCAGCAAACTTCAAATACTGTTATTGAAAAGCAGAAAAGTTTAATGTGTGATAACCATTTAAGATATTTGCAGATAATATTAATGTTCCAGTTTAATTCAAATTTAGTTTTTTTTTATTGTAGCATTGGATAGAAAATTTTAATTTATAAATCTCTTCACTAATAATTGCTCTGATCAATAAATTGCTTGAATCTTGAATAGGCAGCTATTAAGTAATATTACGCTTTCATATTTGATGGAATCTAAATGCAGTAATATCAATCAACTCAAGGGTAGCACATCAGGGACACAATAATTTGTGAGCCATCTATCATGACTAAGAAATGGATAGGAATCAGAAGAGTAAACAGGAAATTTAAATGCGGGGGGTAGGAGGAGGAGGAGAATGGACTAAGAGACATTCTAACACTTTATAGAGGTCATCAGTATGAAAATGTTACAATGTTAATATATGCAAAAACCGTTGGTATAAGGCTAAGACGTGGGCTTGTGCCCTTAAGTTATCAGATGGCTTGAGGAATTTGCAGCAGGTCCATATGTGGCCCAGGGCAGACTTGCTACTCCATGTATCTTTGGGCACCATTCACCAACTGTCCAAAAGTGGGACACTTTCAAACATAGGATTCAAGGTTGTTCTTCTTTTCTTATTCTCCAGAGAAGACAAGGTTAGAGAGGGCTTAAAACTACTTAGAGGATGAAGGGCTTGGGAGGGGGTAAAGAAGCTTACAAAACTAAAGGATATGGCATCATTCCAAGGCAACTATTTTGAAATAGTGTGGCAGGAAGGGAAAGAGTGCACTAGCACTAAAACAGCAAATTGGGCAAAAGGGGAAAAATTGTAAAAAGGCAAAATTAATGGCTCTTTAATTAAATATACATAGTATTCAAAATTAATGAATTAATGGTACAAGATCAATGTATCTCCCGGACGTGATGGATGCATCTTAGGATATTAAAGGAAGTGGATGGTGGATGCACTGGTAATAATCAGCCAAGATACTGGAAAAATCCCAGATGACTGGAAAACTGACAACGTAACACCCTTATTCAAAAAGGGAGGAAGGCAAAAACAGGTAACTACAAGCCAGTTACCTTGATACCTGTCAGTGAGAAAATGTTAAGAGTCTATGATAAAGTATATAATTAAGCATTTAGAAATACATAATATAATTCACCAAAATCAGCAGGGTTTCATCAAATACAAAATCATGTTTTTTCAAATGGGTAGCTAGAATGAAACAGATGAGCTGTAATTTAATTTAACATATTTAGTCTGTACCTACTACAAAATACAGAAATTGTACACGATTCAATTGTGAGCAAGATACAGAGATCTTACTTTCACAAAACTATTTGTGGAAAAGGCACCTTGTACAATAACTCTTCAATATACATTGTCAACTATGCATCTGCAACTCTATTCCCCTGAATATTTTTTTACTACTCCTGCTTAAGTAATTCCAAGTACCATTGGCCATTATGTTGTCAGTAAATTTAGGCTCAACAGCAACATTTAACTCTCTGACAAAGTATATGAATATCAATATAGTTTTGTTCACCTACCTCTTTTATCAAACCATTTAGCTCAGCTTCATGTGCTAAATTGTCCCCCATGTTTCATGGAATGTACTGTTGTCTTGTAGTTAAACAATCTATAAAAGAAAATCAAAAAGGGACATTGAAAAAAGGTAAAGAACCCAAGATTGGTGAAGTCCAAATGACTTTGGGTAAAGGTTGATTATAAAATCCATGTATTAAACACTCTATGTTTAACATTATATAAGAAATTACACCATAGCTTGAAAATTAGCATAATTCTGATCTGTCAAATTGCTAACAGGGCAGGCACTATTTCTGTCCATGTTACTTGGGACAGCTTGTTTGATTTTATTTTTAAAATGGTGAATACCAAATTATTGAGAACATCACAAGAAATACTGCAGTTTTAAAACAAGTTAATTGTTCTTTAAATGACGGCACTTACGTGTCAAGACTGCCAACAAAGTAAGCAGTTTTTTTGGATGCTGGGCTGAGTCTTGATTTGTTTTGGCTGCTGAGAACAGTCACAAACCACAGTATTTTAAAAGATTCATTTGAGTCTGCAATATTTTGCTGAAGAATGTGAGTTTCAAATGGTGGTTCATGGGGCACACTTATTGAACAATGATGTACTATTGTTCTATTGAGTGAAAGAAAACTATGGCAAGAAAGCAGGGAAGTAGGACAGGAGTAGGGTAATTTATCTCTGCACTGTTTCACCATTCCATTAGGTTGTAATTGATCTTTATCTTACTTTACCTACTCATTTTTGTTTCATAACCCTGAACCCTTAGCTTTAGGGAGAGGCTGAATAGACTGGGGCTGTTTTCCCTGGAGTGTGGGAAGCAGAGAGATGACCCTATAGAGGTTTATATAATCATGAGGGACATGGGTAGATAGACAAAAGGAGTTTTTCCCTGGGATGGGGGAGTCCAGAGCTAGAGGGCACAGGTTTAGGGTGAAGTGGGAAAGATTTAAAAGGGACCTAAGGGGCAACTTTTTCATGCAGAGGATGGTGCGTGTATGAAATGAACTGCCGGAAGAAGTGGTGGAGTCTGGTACAATTACAACATTTGAAAGACATCTGGATGGGTATATGAATAGAAAGGGATATGGGCCAAGTGCTGTGAAATGGGACTAGTTTAGTTTAAGATATCTGTTCAGCATTGACAAGTTGGACTGAAGGGTCTGTTTCTGTGCTGCACATCTCTATAACTCTGTGAATATCTTTGCTGAACAAAATCTGACAATCTCTGTTGAAACTTGCAATTGACCTAACTTCAAATTTTGTGGATTTGGAATTTCATGTTGGCCATATCAGATAAGGATGAGAGATTTCCTTCCCTATAGGAAATGAGTGAACAGTATCCATTTTTTGTAACAGTGGACAGCAGCCATTCAACTAGTGGTTAGCACTGCTGCCTCACAGTACCAGGCACTCAGGTTCAATTCCAGCCTCAGGCGACTGTGTGGAGTTTGCACATTCTCCCCGTGTCTGCGTGGGTTTCCCTCGGGTGCTCCGATTTCCTCCCACAGTCCAAGGATGTGCAGGTCAGGTGAATTGGCCATGCTAAATTGCCCATAGTGTTAAGTGCATTAGTTAGACGGAAATGGGTCTGAGTGGGTTACTCTTCGGAGTGTTGGTGTGGACTTGTTGGGCCGAAGGGTCTGTTTCCACACTGTAGAGGAATCTAATCTAACCAAATATGCAATAGAAATATAGAAAAAGAGAAAAAAGAGCAAGAGTTGGCCATTTTGACCCGTCGAGCCTGTTCCACCTTGCAATATAAACATAACTGATCTTTAGGTTCAATACCATAAATGCCCCCTCCCCCCATATCCATTTAGGCATTGCAAGACTAAAGACTCGTCCCACTCCACCTCACCCCTTTGCACAGGGATTCTTAAGCTCCTGACCTGCAGACAGCCATCAGCAAGGATAGGTGACAACACATCCTACATGATAGTCCTCAACACCGGTACACTGCAAGGCTGCATACATGGCCCCTTACTACACAGTATTCCCCCCTTATCCATGGACGATACGTTCTATGACCTACCGTGGAAGCTATTTAAATGGTAAATGTACCTTTAAAGCAGCCTCATGGTCCCTGGTTCTGGAACGTTCTCTTTTACATATTTGGAATGCAGTAAACCGTGGGTAAGTGAAACAGCGATAACCGGACCCACAGATATAGGGGTCGCCCTGTACTCCTTATACACTCACGACTGTGTGGCCAAATGCAGCTCTAACTCTATTTGCAAATTTGATGACACCACAATAGTCATGATCTCAAGCAACAATGAGACAGAGTATGGGAAAGAGATAAACAGCCTAGTGGCTTGGGGTAAAGACAACAAGCTCTCCCTCGATGTCAGCAAAACAAAGGAGCTGGTCATCGACCTCAGGAAGCGGAGTGGAGGTCATGCCCCTGTCTGTTTCAATGCTGCTGAGGTGTAGATGGTTGAGAGCTTCAAGGTCCTAGAAGTAAATATCACCAATAATATGGCCACCCACATTAAATCAAACCAAACCAAACAAGAGCCTCCTTTCTGAAAACACATCATGTTTTGGCTCAGCCATTTCCCATTGTAGAGAATGCCACAGGCTCAGCACTCTCTGGGTGAAAAAAAACTTCTCTTCATCTCAATCCTAGAAAGCGTTATTCTTAAACTATAGCCTTTTGTTCTGGATTATCCCACCATCAGGAACATCCTTCCGGCATCTAACCTGTCTAGGCCTATTACAATTTTATAGGTTTCTCATGAGATTGCCCCTCAAGTCTTCTAAACTCCAGTAAATCCCAACCAACTCAATCTCTCCTTATACCTCAGTCCTGCCAACCCAGAAATGAATTTGGTTCAAGTGTGTTGTACTCCCTCTGTTGCAAAAACATTATTCTTCAGATAAGACCAAAATTGCACACAGGTATGGCCTCACCATTGCAGCAAGATATCCTTATCCCTGTACTCTCTTGCATTGAAAGCCAACATAAGCTTGCCTTCTTTACTATCTCCTGCAGCTGTATGCTTACTTACAAGTGGTGCACAAGGACACCTAGTTCGTGTTGGACATGCCCCTCTATCAACTTACAGCCATGAAAATAATTAT
Source organism: Chiloscyllium punctatum (assembly GCF_047496795.1). Lineage (NCBI taxonomy): Eukaryota > Metazoa > Chordata > Chondrichthyes > Orectolobiformes > Hemiscylliidae > Chiloscyllium > Chiloscyllium punctatum. The sequence continues at coordinate 40,177,381 of NC_092744.1, forward strand.
CTGCCTTCCTACTTATTGTATCAAAATGGATAACCTCACAGGTTTTCACATTATACTGCAGCTGCCATGCATTTGCCCACTCACTCGCCCTGTCCAAATCATACTGCAACAACTCTGCATCCTCCTCACAGCTCACCTTTCCATCCAGCTTTGTGGCATCTGAGATATTACATTTAATTCCCTCATCTAAATCATTAACATATTTTGCAAATAGCTGGGGTCCTTGTACTGTGGTAGCCGACAGTCATTGCCTGCCATTCAGAAAGAGATCCATTTATTCCTATTCTTTGTTTGTTGTCTGCTAACCAATTTTCTATCAATCTCAATATATTTCCCTCATCCCATGCGCTTAACTTTTACACATTAATCTCTTTTGTGAGACCTTGTCAAAAGCCTCTAAAAGTCCAAATAACTACATCCATAGGCTCCCCCCCTCCGATCAACTCTGCTAATTGCATTTTCGAAGAATTCCAGTAGATTTGTCAAGCAACATTTCCCTTTTGCTGACTGTATCTTGTTCTACCACTATTTTCAAAGTGCTCTTCTATAAAATCCTTGATAACAAATTGACAAATGTTCAAATTATGGCAGCAGTTCATTATACATCATTTCCTGGGTATTTGAATCCACAGAGATCAGGCTGTAGTTTTGTATAATTTGGGGTTGTGATTGTCCTTTTGAGGAGAGAAGCAGTGATGACAGATTTCAAGGATAGAGGGACAGAACTCAAATAGATGAGGTCTGAAGAACAGTCACCAGACTTGAAATGTTAATTCTCCTTTCACTCAATAAATGTTACCAGATCTGCTGAGTTTCATTCAGGGCAGAGGAGATGACTTGGCCTCCTCCACCGCCAGACCATGGCAACACGATGCCTGGAGGAAGAGCACCTCACCTTCCGCCGAGGAACTCTCCAACCACAAGGGATGAATGCAGATTTCTCCAGCTTCCTCATTTCTCCTCCCCCCCACCTTATCTCAGTCCCAACCCTCGGACTAAGCACCGCCTTCTTGACCTGCAATTTTCTTCCCGACCTCTCCGCCCCTACCCCTCTCCGGCCTATCACCCTCACCTTAACCTCCTTCTACCTATCGCATTCCCGACGCCCCTCCCCCAAGTCCCTCCTCCCTACCTTTTATCTTAGCCTGCTTGACACACCTTCCTCATTCCTGAAGAAGGGCTTATGTCCGAAACGTCGATTCTCCTGCTCCTTGGATGCTGCCTGACCTGCTGCGCTTTCCAGCAACACATTTTTCAGCTCTGCTGAGTTTCATTGTCAATTTCTGTTTTTGCTTGAGACTATTAACAATACCAGCAAACAGGCAAACCAGTCAGAATAATTAAGGTTAGAGAGCAGGAGGAATGCCTCATGGAAAGCTTAGATTAGGTATGAGATGAAATCAGTAAGAGACTAATGAATGATGCAATACATTGACAGGAAGGGAAGTGACACCGGCAGCTAATCTGATTTACTCAACTTTAATGGCAAAAACGTCCATGGGCACCTTGCTCATGATGGCACAGGAGACAGGGAAAAGGAGTTTAATAAGACAATACAAAGTTGAATTCCAGAAAAGTACATAATTAAAAATCTGGAAAATAGTGATGTCAGTGACTTTGCTGTTGGAAAATACTTTAAAAGTAAAACTTAAATTCTCCAATGCAACATGTGTGCTGAGATGGATACCATTTTAAAAGAACAGGATATTCTACATTGTGGAGGGATGATTGTTAAATATAAATTTAAAACTATATGGCAATATGAAAAAAATATATGTGCGATCTTGGCAATTTGCTTTCCCCTTTAATTGTAACTACAGCAATTTTGTAATTTAAAAACTACCAAAGAAGTGCTCATTTACTGTTGCTATTTCTATCTGGTGATATAATTGGTGGGGAAGGCGTCAATAATAATTAGCAGCAGTACTGTAGCTTCCTACAATTACTTAAACATAATTCATTCCTAAACCATTTTTTAAAAATAATCAGTAAGACACCATGGTGTCTTTAGTTTCTCTTCCCTATTTCACAGAATAAACTCAGTTGTTTCACAACAATAGATGCAAAGCAGCAACTTTCCAGATACTTATTAGCAAGTAAAGACATATTTTTGTTATAATGTCAGGTATAACATTCGGCACTTGATAATTCAGAATTACTTAATTAAAATTATTTGACAACAGAATTTTATTTAGTACTAAATGTCCACTTTGTCATATTATTTGTCACTTCGTTCAAATTATTGCAAATGACTTGCTTTTCATTTTTAATTATTTTCTGAAACGTGCATTTAAATAAATTTGACTGAACTATGTACAGAAACAAACTAGTGTTAAAGACCCATGCGAGACAGCTTGGAGACAATGGGGAATGCAGGCTTTAATTCTATCAATTTTGGTACATATTGTACAGAATGGTGCTCTTCATTTTGTTGTAGAAGTTTTTAAAAACCTGTCCACTGAAAATTCCATTTGTTGCAGTGACTCACTCAAAATGTTAACGGATTCCAATCACAAAACATAAGAAGCAAAAATTTGATTCTGCCTGCTTTCAGCTACAAGGATTATGATCACTCCACACCTGACTGATTAGTTGGAATTCATGCTGCCTGCTCAACACCATGATTGTACTGTCTGATATTAAACGTGCTGCTGACCAGCTAGACACTCAGCAGGTTATTCAAGTCTGTAAGTCTAGCACAAATTACACCCAGGGTATACTTCATGGCGGCAACCTGGATCTCTTAAAAGATTGGCACATTCTGGCTACAACTGATTGTCTCCAAAAGTGTTTCAAGAGGGAATGTACACTAATGGAGTAGTAAAGGAGTTCAGGAATTTCAGTTTCTCTGAAGCTGCAAAAAGAGGAGTCACTTGGGACAGAATTTGAATGTTGCTGAACAGAGCGACTTATTGACAAAGCTTTTTGTCTTACATGGATCAAGTGCAAGAATATCAAATTTCAAATTACAACAACAATTTGTACTACAGCACGTTAATTTGGTTAGCAAGTTAATTCTGATTTGACGATACATTGTCATGGAGAAGGCAACAAGGTTACCCAGCTCACGCAAAACTCAAAAAAGTTGCAAAGCTTGAACTTTTGTTTGCAACAAACTATTTTCAGAATATATGTCATATCTAGCAAGTGTAAATAAACCTCATTACAAGCATGAATTTTTAATCTTAAATGAGATATTAGTGAAGCTATTCACACATTCAGGATTATTTAGCAAGTATCAGCTAATTATGGATTTACTTGGTATGAAGGAAGGGTATAAACGAGGTAAAATATCATTTATTGTATCCGTTGCTCCCGATGCGGTCTTCTCTACATTGGGGAGACTGGGCGCCTCCTAGCAGAGCGCTTTAGAGAACATCTCCGGGACACCCGCACCAATCAACCACACAGCCCCGTGGCCCAACATTTCAACTCCCCCTCCCACTTTGCCGAGGACATGGAGGTCCTGGGCCTCCTTCACCGCCGCTCCCTCACCACCAGACGCCTGGAGGAAGAACGCCTCATCTTCCGCCTCGGAACACTTCAACCCCAGGGTATCAATGTGGACTTCAACAGTTTCCTCATTTCCCCTTCCCCCACCTCACCTTAGTTCTAAACTTCCAGCTCAGTAACTGTCTCCATGACTTGTCCGGACTTGTCCTACCTGCCTATCTTCTTTTCCACCTATCCACTCCACCCTCTCCTCCTTGACCTATCACCTTCATCCCCTCCCCCACTCACCCATTGTACTCTATGCTGCTTTCTCCCCACCCCCACCCTCCTCTAGCTTATCTCTCCACACTTCAGGCTCACTGCCTTTATTCCTGTTGAAGGGCTTTTGCCCAAAACGTCGATTTCGAAGCTACTTGGATGCTGCCTGAACTGCTGTGCTCTTCCAGCACCACTAATTCAGAATGAAGGAAGGGTATACAGATCCACCTGGATCTGTCCCTTGGTCTAAGTGGGTGCAACTTGTGGGGGTGGCCACCCATCTGTCTCCCACAATCCTGTCCTCACCCAGATATCCCTGAAGATATCATTTTAGATTTTGTGATCTGTGGAGATTCGAGGACTGGGGTACACAGCAGATGAAGCAACTATTATTTTTATTTAGCACATAAAGTTCACTTTGTTCTAAACTGGTTCCCTGCGACATTAACACCATTTTAAAATTCTTATTTTTCAAATTGCTACATGACTTTATCCTTCCATGTCACTTTAATCTCCTCCAACCCCACAAACCTCCAGATACTTTTGCTCCTCAAATTTGCTCTCTCGTGCATTCCAAATACTATATATCCGTTCCTTCATTGGTCACACCTTCAGCTCCTTAGACCTCAAGCTCTGCAATTTCTTTCCTACACCTCTCCATTTCTCTATCTTGCTTTCCTCTTTACCTAAAGTGCATCTATTTGACCAGACGTTTAGTTATCTGTCCTAATATCTCCCTATGTAGCTCGGTCTCATTATTCATCTCGTCCTGGATGTTGGGATCCTTGGGATGTTTGCATTAAAGGCGCCACATCAATCATTGTTGCTGTAATTATGTCCCTTTAAAGACAGAACACTGAGCTTTAAACGTCTGGGCGTGTGCTTGTGGGATGGAGTAATCTTTATTACGTTTTTCATGAAGGGCAAATCCACTAAAATCAGGAGGAGCCGCGATGCCCGATTATAAAACTGGTGACTGGAGCCTGAACCATTACCCTTTAATTACATGGAGCTGGCAATCTCCAGTAGTAACCTGGACCCTCATTTAAGCACAACTTTAACAGATAATTATATATTTTGCTGATCTACTTCCTTTACAGGTAAAATACACTGGATACCTCGAGCACGCCGCTCCGATCCGCCACTTTATAGCTATCCGTCCACAACGATAGACCGCCAGCCTGCGACCAGAACTAACTCCTTGGCAACCGCACCGACGACAAACAACTACAAATGTACGGCCGACACTTGTCGTAAAGTGTCGCAAACCGCAGGCCCCGCCCTTCCCCCGGCTGGCGAGATGTCACTCGCAGCTGCAAAGTCAGCGATCGCCTCTCCCCGTGGCCTAACTATAATCTACTGGTGCTACAGAATTAGACATGAGGTAAACCAATTTAAAGTGAGCACCTGGAATATGTCGCCGTGATTTTAATTTTGAACTAAGTAGTTACTGGGTAACGGAACCCCAGCCCAACTTCAAACTCCAACATTACATGAGTGGCGCCATATCAGTCGTTGTTGCTGTAGTTATGACCCTTTCAAGACAGAACACTGAGCTTTAAATGTCTGGGCTGGCGAAGAGTGGCCGAACACAGGCTGATGGCCAAGTTCTGTACCAATAGGGAGGGCCTCAACTGGGACCTTGGGTCCATGTCACAGGTGACCACCATTGCACTATACACTGTACACACGCAGATACTCCCACACTCTCACAGGCATCCCCTCAGACACTTAGACCACTCCACACTCATGCACACACATATACACTTTCTCACAGACACTCACAACGTCCCACCCCAGACATGCATCCACACTCCCACATGCACCTCCTCACAGACGTAAGACACTATACTCACTACACACACATATACACTCTCTCTCACACTCACAACCCCCAACCCAGACAGAACAGACAAAAACCCACATGCATACATATATTTTGTGGGGTGAATTTGTACTTGCAGAGTTGCATTGTACTTTGCTCAAAAACTGCATGAATTCATGTAAAACTCTTATCTCACTTTTTAGATTAGAATCAATCTAAACATCATGGCATAGACAGAGAGCACAGGGGGCTAACACCGTCAACATATTGTCTAGCTAACACCCATTGTTACAGCTAACCTGAGAATGCAACTTTTAAAAAAAGGTTTTGTGATTTACACATGAAAGAAGTTAAACTATCATGGTATCTGAACAGATAAAAGACTCAACAGACAATCAAGGTATTTTTCAATGTATAATTTCAGTTACATCACACTATAAATTTTTGCTATAAATTCTGTGCCTTAGAATTGTGTCCTCCACTATCACCTGATGAAGGAGCGGCACTCCGAAAGCTAGTGTGCTTCCTATTAAACCTGTTGGACTATAACCTGGTGTTGTGTGATTTTTAACTTCAAACTCCAACAGTACAGTATCAACATACACCCTGACCAAGTCAACCCTCACTATCAATGATCACTCCAGCATTTTACATCTTTGAAGGAATTGTGACTTTAGCTTATTTTTGACTGGTAGAAGGAGCGATATTCGCTGTCTCCTTCAAATTTCAAAAGAGTAGAGGCTCGTTGTAAATAGTAACTTGCCAGGCACAGAGTTACGGTACGAATTGTGAAGTTGATAATCACTAAAACAAATGAAAATAAATTTAAGGCGGATTTACAATGAAAGGCTCCATCACTGCATGATTCACTCCCAAATCATTTGAATTGTTTCCTCCCTTTCAAACATATTTGTGCATGTGAGAAGGTAACAACCAGCCGAGATTTTTAATTGATTTTATGTTTATGGGTCGGTCATGTTAGCGGCAGGTACGCCTACGATATCAAAAAATAAAGAGAGCACTGTGTGTGACCTTAAAAAATGGAAAGGCTGTGTGAAATTAAATGAGGTGATAAGTTTTGTTCCACTTGTGGAGAGAGTCGTAGAGCTAACAATCTGATTATAACCTAGTTATCAAGGGCTTCAATGAAAACTGAAGGCAAAATAACAGCAGATCTGATTTGGAGATACCAGTATTGGACTGGGGTGTACAAAGTTAAAAATCACACAACACCAGGTTGGAAGCACTAGCTTTCGAGTACTGCTCCTTCATCAGGTTCACAACCAATTGATGAAGGAGCAGCGTTCTGAAAGCTAGTGGTTCTAATTAAACCTGTTGGACTATAACCTGGTGTTGTGTGATTTTTAGCCTAACAGCAGATAGATTGCTTTATGCTGGGTTCTAGACCTTTGCTACAGGAGCGTTTGGTCGAGAACTTGTCTAATTTATATTTAGTTGTTCACCAAGCTTCTTGTTTTTGTGAGCGTCAAGAGCCTGCATTAGCAGAATAAGACGAGAACTTTTCCAGTTAATTGGACAGAAACTTACTCAGGACAAAGTGAGGACTACAGATGGTGGAGATCAAAATCAAACAGTCTGGTATCGGAAAAGCACTGCCGGTCAAGCAGCATCCCAGGAGCAGGAGAGTCGTTGTTTTGAGCATAAGCCCTTCATCAGGAATGTGGGGAGGCCGAGGGGCCTGAGAGATAAATGGGAGGGGTTGGGGCTAGGGGTGAAGGTAGCTGAGAATGGGATAGTAGATGATGATGAGGGACTAATGGTAATAGATCCGAGGGGAGGGTGGAGCGGATGGGGGGAAAGAAGATAGACAGGTAGGACAGTTCAAGGGGACGGTGGAGGGTTGGATCTGGGATAAGGTGGGGGGAGGGGAGATGACGAATTGGTGAAATTAACATTGATCCCGTGTGGTTGGAGGGTTCCAAGGTGGAAGATGAGGCATTCTTCCTCCAGGCATTGGGTGGTTAGAATCTGATAGTGGAAAAGGCCCAACACTTGCATGTCCTTGAAGTGTTGAAATGTTTGGCCACAGGGCAGTGGAGTTGGCAGTGGAGTTGTTTAGTGTGTGTATCTTGGGGCATAATTTTAATTGGCTGAATTTGAATTTGTTTTTGTCTCATAGCAACCCAGGTACTGCTAGCTGCTGGACCAAATGTTACATTGTAAAATCTCCAGCACTCTGTGTGCTTGCTAAGTCCTTCAACTCTCTTAAAGGTACAATACCCCTTACATCTTCATAATTCCTTCTCCCCTTAAGAAAAAAATGAACCAACAGAAAGAAAAGGGGGCTTCATTTTTTTCTATTCCTTAACACATTAGCATAACAAAAAGATAACTTTAATCTAAGTTCACCGTAATTTCTTTCTATATACTTATATGTACATAACATTAAATAAGTACAAATCTCATCTCAACTTTATCAGTTAAATCTGCGATTACATTCTTATGACCTGCAACATATATGATTTTTAAGTTAAAAGTTTGTAACATAAGACCCCCAATGAAATAGTCTCATAAACTTGTCTTTAAAGCATTCTGAGAAGTAAGAGGATTGTGATCCATGTGCACAACCGTCTCTGACACATTGTTTGTGACATACACGTTAAAATGTTGCTCGGCCAGTACCAAACTCAATTGCTCTTTTTCAATCATGGAATATTTCCTCTGCTGGATGTTGAGTTTCTTTGAAAAGTAACCGACTGGCAGTTCAATCCCATCCTCATCTTCCTGGAGCAGTACAGCTCCAATTCCACGTCACTCGCATCAATGGTGACTTTAAAAGGTTTTGAAAAGTTTGGGGTAACTAAAACTGGTTTGGTCGTTAATATTGCTTTCAAATGGTTGAATGCCTCTGGCATTGTTCTATGCACCAAAACTTTGTGTTCTTCTTCAGCAAATCGGTGAATGGTGCCATTACACTGCTGAGGTTTAGAACAAACTTCTAATAAAATCCGCTGAGTCCTAAGAATCGAAGCACCTCTTTCATCGAGGTTGTTCATGGAAATTCAACGATGACTTTTGTCTTTGCATTCCGTGGGGTCAACCTTCCATGACCGATGTTCTGTCACAAGAACATCACCTCTGCTTTCACAAATTCAGTTTTATTTCAGTTTATTACCAGTTGAGGCCCTCATTCCTGATGAAGGGCTTATGCCTGAAATGTCGATTCTCCTGTTTCTCAGATGCTGACTGACCTGCTGTGCTTTTCCAGCACCACACTCTCGACCATAATCTCTTAACCCCTTATCTGACAGTGTGGCAAATACCTCTGCCTACCAGTTTGATCTGAACTAGCATTACCCATAAATCCTTGGACCACTCCATCTGCCTATCCAATTTTTCAAATGAAATAAAGAAGGCTTCAATGTCTTTCTCATCAAAATGTGGCATTCCCTTCTCTTTTAATCTCCATCATGTTAACTTGACTTTCCTGAGTACTTTGCAACTTCTCAAGTTCAAATTCTCTCTCTTTTGGTCTCTCCCTGTCTTCTCTCTCTCTTTGCTCAGCCAGGAACTTTCTCTCTTTTTCCTCTCCCTCTCTCACTTTCTCTTTCTCTCCCCCTTTGTTCATCTTCTAACTCCATTTTCCTCAATTGTAATTTTAAGTTTTTCTACCTGTACTCCACTTGTCTGTTTCTCTGACACACCTAAGTGTTTGAGTATTTCTCTTACAATTTCAGCTTTACTTTTGTCCTTAGTTAAACTCAAATCGAACTTAATTCTAAAAGTATGTCCTTTTTCTTTCCTTCCAAACTTTCTTGGCAAATTTGAGAATTATCTTCAAATCCCAGAACCTCTTTCACAATTTTAAGAGCCATTTCTCTCACTTTTAATTTAATCAACCACAAGTCACTGAAATTAAACAAATGGTCTCACCTACATTTTATTTAAAGATCTAGGACACTAACCTGCAATGCTGGGAATTTTCGTACCCCCAAATCTATTCAAATCTGTCTAAACCAGTTCAAATCCCGGTCGAGCCCCCTAATTGTTACGACACGGGGTAAACCACCCTCCCCCCAGTTAATTTAAACCAGCAACACAGAAATTATTTAACCTGTACTTTAATCTGTTAAAATTCAAAAGGCAAAGAACTATCCCAAAAGTCACTATTTAAAGTAAAAATGAACAACTTTAATTTTTTAAAAGTCTAACAGAGAATAATTAATGAACAACTATTGGCAACTCATTTATCTAAACCTATCTTTTAGCTTCCCCTCGACAATACTGGTCCGATTAAACCCCCAATTAAGATTTACAGCCAGCTGTCAAATCTTCTCTTGATATATTCCTGCAGATTTGTTCTCCAGGTCGGTGTCAATGTTTTTTCCTGTGCAAACTCCTTCTCCAGACAGGTACCTCCAGACAGAAGTCTTTACGAGCAGCCTACATCTGTTGGTCTTTTGGCAGCTCTCCCTCAACTGTTCAAATTTTCCCAGTCTTATACCCCAAAGCGTTGGATAGTTTCATTGGTTTTAATATTGTCAAAATACCAAATTCAAACTTGATTGGAGTTTAGTATCTTGGGGCATAATTTAAACTGATTGGCTGGCTGAATTTGAATTTGTCTTTTGTGTCATAGCAACCCAGGTACTGCTAGCTGCTGGACCAAATGTTACATTGTAAATTCTTCAATTGGTCTGCTTGCTAAGTCCTTCAACTCTCTTAAAGGTACAGTACCCCTTACACCTTCATAATGCAAGGAATATCAGATTGCTGGCCTAAATCTGTAGTTTGATGATTGGTTAACTGATTTTGAAACTCACTCAATACTGCCTTATCCTGTAAAGTTGAAAATAAAGATGCATATATTCTTCTTCCTTTGTCAAGAAGACATTCAGTGCTTCACTGGACACCATACTCATTGGAAAGACCAGTTATGGTGAACACCTGTATCAACATCACCTCTTATACCTTCCCTCAAAAGTGGCATAAAAGAGTTAGAGTTACAGAATTAGGCCATACAATTTGTACAGGTCTGGAACGAGGGCTGACCCTGGAAAAAAAGTAGGCAACAGTTGTCTCATAAACAAGAGCTGAATTGAAAAAGAAAAGCTGGTGAGAGTGGGACAAAGTAGAGGATATCCAGGATTATGATGGTGGAGGGGGTTTGTTGTAGTGCTGTTGGTGAATGGGAGTGGGACTTGGGCTGAAAGTGCGACAGTCCATGCAATGTTAAAGATACCTTCAGGACTGCAAGCAGGTGCTGGTCCTTGTGAAAACAATAACAGGACCATATCAGAAACATGTCAGGGATGGAAAGGTCTTACACATATCTTTATGCAAGATAAGAGAAATTATAATAGGAAACAAGGAAATGGCAGAGGCACGAAACAGGTCTTTCTTCATAGTAGAAAACACAAAGCATGCTCAAAATATTGGAGAATCAATGGTTGAATGAGGAATTTAAATAACTAATATTAATTAATAAAGACAAAAGTATTCAACTAAAGCTAACAAAAATCTGGACATAATAGCCAACCTTCTAGGGTTGTGAAAAAGATGATTGCATTCATAGTGCATGTTATGGCTGTATTCTTCCTTAGATTCTGTAGACAAAATAAATCTCAAAGGCAGCATTAAGGATTTTTTTAATGCTATGTTAGTAGGGATACAGTTTTTAAAATTCAACTTTGGGAAGGAAACGAAATGGAAAATCTTCTACCTTTTCCCAAAATCCACAAACAGGGACTGCTGGATGACCTATTATTTCTGTCCCACAAACTTATCTGTTCTTACCTTGACTTTTTTTTTATATTCTTGTAACTTCACACTTAAATCCATGATTTTTCTGACACATTACTTCAGTTTCAGAATTTCCTGTTCATGGGTACCAGCCACCTCTTCACTATGGATATGCCATTCCCCCATCAGATTAGTCTCATAGCTCTCCATTTCTTTTAGGAAAGAAGGCCTGAACCACTCCAATCAATCACTATCCTCCTCTGCCTGGGCAAGCTCGTCCTCACTTTGAATATCTTCTCTTTTAACTCCTCTCACTTTTTTCAATTCAAAGAAGTGACCATGGTACTTGCATGGGCACAGTTATGTCTGTTTCTTTGTGGGATATACCTTATTCCAATCCTACAATTCTATCCCACAACTCTTTCTCCAGTTACCATGACTACACATCTTATACAACCTGTCTCCAGTAAAGACTCAAATTCCATTTGCTCAGACTCTCCGTCTCTGTCACATTTGTTTTGATGATGCACCTCTGTGGGGGCAGGCATCAGAAGCGTCCACCTTTTTCTCAGCCAAGGATTTCTCATCACCGTGGTTGATAAGGCCTTTAGCCATGTCTGACCTATTTACAATACTTGCTCTTACCCCTTCCCTTCCACATCACGGGTACAGTCCTCCTTGGCCTGACCTTCCACCCTATCAGTATCCACATCCAAAGCCTCCATTTCCACCACCTCCAGTCACATTTTCCTCTTGCCCTCCTTGTCAGCATAACAAAGGAACCATTCCTTCAGGATACCTGGTCTATTCCTCCTCCACTCTCAACACCTCCCCACACTTCCCATGCAACCACAGTGGTTGGAATATCTGTTTATGTCCTCCCTCTTCATTATCCAAGGCTCCAGGTGAAAAAGCAATTTACCTCGACTTCACTCAACCTGGACTATTCGCTGCTCGCCATGTGGTCTCCTCTACACTGGGGACATGAAACACAGATTAGACAATCACTTTGCAGAATACTTCCATTCTGTGCACAAAAATGATTCTGAGCTTCCAGTTTCAATATACTATTACGTTCCCTGGGCAACATTCCTGTCTCAGGCCTGCTGCATTATTCCAGCAAAGCTCAGCATAAACCAGAAGAACAGCATCTCATTTTCTGCTTGGGGACCCTGTAGCCTTCAGGACTCAATATCAAGGTCAATAATTTTAGAGTCTGAAAACCTCCTCCCATGTTTTTACCCACCCTTACAACCCAGGCCGTGTGATGTCATGGGCTGCTTTCAACACAGCAAACCCATTTTCATCTATTTTTGTTTTTCTGAGCATACTATCAGCCATCCCTTTGTCCCCCTATCAGTCTCTCTCTCTCTCTCTCTCTCAGGGCTTCATGTCCATCTATCATCTCACTCTTTCCATCTGATGAGGGCAGAGCAGTAGATGTGATCAATATGGACTTCAGTAAGGCATTCAACAAGGTTCCCCATGGGAGACTGATTAGCAATGTTAGATCTCATGGAATACAGGGAGAACTAGCTATTTGGATACAGAACTGGTTCAAAGGTAGAAGACAGAGGGTGGTGGTGGAGGGTTGTTTTTCAGACTGGAGGCCTGTGACCAGTGGAGTGCCACAAGGATCGGTGCTGGGTCCTCTACTTTTTGTCATTTACATAAATGATTTGGATGCGAGCGTAAGAGGTACAGTTAGTAAGTTTGCAGATGACACCAAAATTGGAGGTGTAGTGGACAGCGAAGAGGGTTACTTCAGATTACAACAGGATCTGGACCAGATGGGCCAATGTGCTGAGAAGTGGCAGATGGGGTTTAATTCAGATAAATGTGACGTGCTGCATTTTGAGAAAGCAAATCTTAGCAGGACTTATACACTTAATGGTAAGGACCTAGGGAGTGTTGCTGAACAGAGATCTTGGAGTGCAGGTTCATAGCTCCTTGAAAGTGAGTCATAGTTAGATAGGATAGTGAAGAAGGCGTTTGATATGCTTTCCTTTATTGGTCAGAGTATTGAGTACAGGAATTCGGAGGTCATGTTGCGACTATACAAGACATTGGTTAGGCCACTGTTGGAATATTGCGTGCAATTCTGGTCTCCTTCAAATCGGAAAGATATTGTGAAACTTGAAAGGGTTCAGAAAAGATTTACAAAGATGCTGCCAGGGTTGGAGAACTTGAGCTATAGGGAGAGGCTGAACAGGCCGGGGCTGTTTTCCCTGGAACGTCGGAGGCTGAGGGGTGACCTTATAGAGGTTTACAAAATTATGGGGGGCATGGATAGGATAAATAGACAAAGTCTTTTCCTCATGGTCAGGGAGTCCAGGTTTAGGGTGAGAGGGGAAAGATATAAGAGACCTAAAGGGCAACCTTTTCACGCAGAGTGTGGTACATGTATGGAATAAGCTGCCAGAGGATGTGGTGGAGGCTGGAACAATTGCAACATTTAAGAGGCATTTGGATGGGTATATGAATAGGAAGGGTTTGAAGGGATATGGGCCGGGTGCTGGCAGATGGGACTAGATTGGGTTGAGAGATCGGGTCAGCATGGACCGGTTGGACCGAAGGGTCTGTTTCCATGCTGTACATCCCTATGACTAACTTCTCTCCCCACACCCCACTCCCATCTTCAGCATATATACCAACTTTTTATAGCAATTCTCAGTTCTGAATAAGGGTCACTGGACTCAAATTGTTAACTCTGTTTTGTTTCCACTGATGCAGTCAGGTCTTCCGAGAGTCTCCAGCCATTTCTGTTTTGGCTTCAGAAAATCTTCAGTCAGTTTAGAGAGATGAGAAGAATAGACAGAAGTATTCTTCAGGGTGCTTTTAATTGTGCACTTAAAAATTCAAATGGAGAAAGTCAATGGGAATAAAAATGGAATTCTATAGAATGTGTACTAGATTTCTTGTTCAAGAATTGATATGGAATTAGGAGAAGGTTAGGAAACTAGATTAAGTACTGAATTTAAGGGAAAAAAAACTGTGGGCAAGAATTAAGGACAATTCTTCAATGTGGTTGTTAGTTGTTACTCATGTCCCACAAGGTGTGGTACTGGGAACACTTCTGTTCACCGTGATTTGAAAATAGACCTAGAAGGACTGTAGCTTGCTAAAAAGAAATAACAGTAGGAACTATATTCTGGATGGGACCAGATTCTGTTCTCTGAGAGAGATGACAAATTTGGGAAACAGGGCTACAGAATGCAAAAGGCAGCAGATCTGGTTGAGAAAGCTGTAAAAAGAAGTCAATGGAGTTCTAAGTTTTATGACAAGGCAAATAGAATATAAAAGCCATAAATGTGTATAATCTTTAATGAAACTTCAGTTGGAGTGTGGTGTGCAGTATTGGGAAGGATACAATGTACAATTTGGCTGCTGCAATATTGCCTATAAAAGAGCATTGACCATACTTCAGAAGTAATTCATCTTTGCACAGTGCTTTGAACATCATGAAGTTGTGAAAGGCACGATATAAATGCTAATTGTCTTGCATGGAATGGATAAAGACATGCCAATATGTTGCTCTGAAGTCTGTATATGTTCCGGTATCCAGCAGATCATTTTGGAGATACGAGCCATTTCCCAGTGCAGTATTATACCAACAGTGATTCGATCACCACATTGTGGTATCAAGTGTTTGGATCTTCAGAAGGCTTTTAACCCTAGTACAAAAAGACCAGAAATTTGGATTGAGAGGTTCCTTTGTGGTAAGATTCACAGGAAAGCTTTGATGTGCAGTCATTGTGCATCCATTTCAATATTTTGCAATCACTAATGAGGCCAACACATAATGTGGCCTCAGAGTCTTCTTCCCTGGAACTAAAAGTTTATTATAAGCTACACTGAGAGTAAATCTCCTGATTATGCACATTGCATATTATGGGAAAATGGCAGCTCCCTGACAATAACATGGCACAATCAGCTTTCCAGTAACATGAATAACAAGCCAAAAATCATTTGGGCAAGTATACCAAGGTATCAGACTGCTTGAAAATGGGAAAAAAAAATTGAGACAGTTTACGCAATCTCAATAAGCAAGGATGGCTTCCTTTACTATAAGTGTCATTGGAGATTTAAGAGCATTTTAATATTCCAGTGAAATCTGAACTAAGAGAATGAAATGCAGCTGTAGTAAATGAGAATAGAAAATAAACGTCAGCAATTCTGAGCATTCATAATTGAAAGATTGATAATTCATCCATTTAATTTTACAGTTAAACAATGACAGCAATCCATCAAACCTAACCAAAACAAAGCTTGCTTGTTAATTCCAAAGACAGCAATTACTTTAGCTAAAAGGAACACTTTATTATTACTGAACTTATTTAGAGAAAGTAAAATTTATTCACATTTCTGATGTTATAATATATGCTCTGTATACTTAAGGCAGCAGAAAATCAATGGAATCAAAAACAATTTTATACAGCAGCTTTAAGATAAAACTTCTCAAGGCATTTCAAAGCAAGTAATTATTATGGTCTCCACAGGCCATAAGTTCATTTTCATCGTTTTTTGTGAAATCTGAGGGGTCATATAGTGTGGGTTGAGTATCTCAACTTGGCATCCATCGTCACTTTATGATGTCTTTACCCTCCAGGACTTTCCATGAGGCACCTGTCTTCCTTTGCAAGGCAACAACAACCCCAACCTGGCTGCCACCTACTCCTGCGGCTGGCATCAGGCATGAAGCTGCAGACACTCAGAACATCTAACTCATGAGTACCAAGCTCACTTCACCCAATTATCCCACTGACATTTAAA
Organism: Chiloscyllium punctatum; assembly: GCF_047496795.1. Lineage (NCBI taxonomy): Eukaryota > Metazoa > Chordata > Chondrichthyes > Orectolobiformes > Hemiscylliidae > Chiloscyllium > Chiloscyllium punctatum. The sequence goes on from NC_092744.1 coordinate 40,193,393, forward strand.
AATAACACCACTAGAGCAACATAATCCAAACATGAGAATGAGACCTAGAGATCGTGTGTGTCAGATTTGTAGATTGACATGTGCTCTCTCCCAACCATGCTTTGAAAATTAAGCTCCACATCTTTCTTCTAATGCGATATTTAGCTGCTGCATTTTCTGACGTTAACAATAATCATTGCACTTCAGAAATAATCTATTGATTGTGAGAAACTTTGAGATGTCCTGAGTGCACAAATAGTGGGATTACAGGTTCCTTACTTTTTATGGTGTGTTTACACTGATTTTGATTTAAATACAGGAGGCTGGTAAAAGTATAGAAAGTGAAAACATTAGTTATGTGATTGTTAATGAGGTTAAGAAAGGCTGGAGGAAGATATCAATGGACTGATCATATAGGCACACAAGTGACAAATGGAATTGAATTTGAAGGATTTTCAGGTTATGCTTCTGGTGGGCAATTAAAGCAAATACACAATTAATGGAAGATTGGTGTAGAGAAGCGACAGCATATAGACAGGGGCACCGAAGAACTAAGAGGAATAGAGGGACCTTGGAGAACATGTCCATCGATCCCTGCAGGCAAGTGGAGTGGCAGATAATGTAGTTAAGAAAACATACAGGTAACTTGCTTTTATTAGACAAGAAAATATAACAGCAGGAAGATTATGCAAGAGCGGTGTAAAGCACTAGTTGGACCACAGCTAAAAATAATGTGTGCCGCAGGACATAGCTAGCAGGGCAGCGGTAGACGTCCGGTACGTGGCCACCGCCATCCGACTCCTTAAAACGGCGGTGCTTGGACCCGATGTAGTGCACCAGTTGGAGGATGCTCAGGTGTGTGGTGGGATCCCATCCACACTCACCCCAGCCCGGACAGAATTTCACATTGGCCCCAAGGTCCCGTACTTCCCGTGGGAGCCTGTGCCCCACAACCTGAGCCACCTCCGGAATTTTAATTTTGTCGCCTTAAAGGATATAAAAAAGAAGGCCCTGTATAGACTGCTGCTGCACACCGTCCACCTCTTCTCCCTCATCCACCATTCGGACACGCCTTGGTGTGCCCATTTGCCACCGGGTGGTGGAGATCCCCAGTGGAGGGCTCTCTACGCGGGAGTCCTCCCCCTTTCTCTCGGGGATCTGGGGTGGAGGGTGCTGCAAGCAGCAGTCCCCTGCAACCGCAGATTGCGGTGGTTCACTGACTCCCAGCCCAACTGCTTGTTCTGTGGAGTCAGTGGACCACGTATATATTGGGTGTGGGCGCTTGCACTCCTTTTTGATTTTCTTATAAACCTTCTCCTCTGCTTTTGGTTGCACCTCAGTCCCACGCTCCTGATCTTTGGGAGCCCGGTACGGAGGAAGGAGGGCAAGTTCGAAGACCTCCTCGTGGGTCTGCTCCTGGGCCTGGCCTAACTGGCCATCAACAGATCCAGGCAGCGGGCCATGGAGGGGGTCGTTAGGGCCGACTGCCTGCCCCTCTTCCGCGGTTATTGTTAGAGCCCGGGTGTCCTTGGAGAAGGAGCACGCGGTGTCCACCAACACCCTGGAGTTGTTCAGGGAGAGGTGGGTGCCGCAGGGAGTGGAGTGCATCATTTCTCCCTCGAACTCTATTTTGATTTAGTCTCTACCCTCCTCTTCACTGTTTTGATCACACAGCATTGCCCTTTAGTTTGAAGGGCAGTGCTTGTCACTGGCCACTCGGGTGTTTTCCTATCTCCCTGGTGGTGGAAATTGAATAAAGATTCGTGCACTTTGTGTCTCACACCTGCACACACACACAGACACCATGGGTGCTGGGGAAAAAATAAGTACAACTGCAGTTAGGTGGTAGTGTGGGGGTTTAAAAAAAAGCAGATTAGATAAATAAATAAACAGGAGTGTTAGTGGAGTGCATTATTTCCCCTTCCACCTCTATTTTGATTTAATCCCTGTCCTCCCCTTCACTGTGTGATCACACAGCATTGCCCTTTGATGTGCAGGGCACTGCTTGTCACTGGCCACTCGGGTGTTTCTTTTCTTCCTGATGGTGGAAATTTGAATAAAGATTCATGCACCTTGTGTCTTTCACAGTGTCTCACACCTGCACACATAAAAAAGAGAAAAATAAAACAAGAATGTCAGAGTTTCTGCTCACTCAGAGCTGGCTCTGAGGGAGCTGGATCACTGAAGGATTCTCGAAGTGTAAAAGAGAAAAAAATAAACAGCAGTGTCAGATGATCTGTTTGCTTTAAGAGCTGGATCTGAGGGACTGAATTAGTATCAAGCACTCTCCACGTGTAAACAAAGGGTGACTTGGTGATCGTATACTGGCCTCTGTTGAGTTTTTTCAGTGGCGACAGGTAAAAAACACCGTCTGAAAAAGTTCACTCAACTCTGAGTTGAGGTAAGCATTTTTGGCATCATGCCGTTATTTGGGAAATTTGACTCATTCGATTCTGACTTCGATGACTGGGCCCGGTATGTGGAAAGAATACATTAATTTTCAGAGCAAATGACATTTGGGCAGATGAAAAGTAATGAGTAATTCTCCTGACAGTTTGTGCATCTACAGTTTTTTTGGTTCGGATTTTAACTATCCCTGAGGCACCAGATACTAAAAGCTTTCCAGAGTTGATGGATTTGTGAAGGAATATTATGACCTTAAGCCTCCCCTAATTCTCAGACGCAGTTTGAGAACCAGGGGAATCTGTTTTGGAATTTTTGACAACTGGCAGAGGCATGTGACTTTGGTTTACCCCTTACTGAGATGCTGAGAAATTGATATGTGGAATTAATGATGTAACTATGCAAAAGCACCCACTGGCTGAAGCCCAACTAGATTTCAAACAGATGCCACGACGGTTTTATCATAGGAAAGTGCGGCAAGTGGAGCATATGAGGCTATTCCAATGAAAGTGAACACTGTCACCAGTCCAATCAAGCTTGGGGAAGACCACTTGAGTGAAGGCAATTGTATAGCCTCACTCAGAACGTATCCTGAACAGAGGGACTTGAGGTCAGCCACAGCAAATCCTCAAAACAAAGCCAAGCCTCAGGTCAAAATTTTCTTCAGGATCTGGGCCAACAAACCATAGTATTTGCTGCCGGAATATGGACTTGAGACAGTAAAAAGGTCCCACTAAACTTAAATGGAGTAAGAGAAATCATAGGTCAGTTCAAGGAGAGCGCACACCCTGGAAAGTCTACCTGCATTCGGTTTGGAACAAAAACAGTGGTGGTGGTGAGGGTGGAACGCCGACACAAATTCTAATGCCGGGCAGAAGACTCTGCAAAGTGAGAGAGACAGTTTATTTCAGGGGACAAAATTTGGCGTAGGAACCATGGAATAGCTCTACATGGGTAAGAGACATGGTTTCTGCAAAGTCAGGCCAAGCAATGTATTAAGTTCAGGTAGGTGCGACCCGAAGCACATGGGCCATATGAAAGCTGCAAACGGTGAGAGAGCAAAATGTGCCCAGCTCCTCGATTCAAAGAAATTGAGGACTGCAGATGCTGGAGATCAGAGTTGGAGAGCATGGTGCTGGAAAAACTCAGCGGGTTAGGCAGCATCCGAGGAGCAGGACAGCCAATGCCACGAGCACAAGCTCCGCATCAGGAATGAGGGGGAGACCCAAGGATGCCCAGAGAGAGTGGGGCTGTGAATGCCAGTACTTCCAGACCAAAGGGGTTACCATGGGCACCTGCATGGGCCCCAGCTCTGCCTGCTTCTTCATTAGATACGTAGAAGAGTCCATCTTTCGCAGTTACACCGGAAACCATTCCCCACCCTTTTCTCCACTACATTGATGACTGTATCGGCGCCACTTTGTGCTCCCACAAGAAGGTTGATCAGTTCATCACCTTCACAAACAGCTTCCACCCCAACCCCAACCTCAAGTTCACCTGGACCATCTTAAGGCACCTCCCTCCCTTCCTGGACCTCTCCATCTCCATTTCTGGTGACCAACTCAACACAAAACATCTAACAAAGACCACAATTTCCCCTCCCACATGGTCAAAAATTCCCTCCAGTGCACCTCCTCCACTACCTGCACCTCCGCCCTTCAACCCCACTTTTCCAAACGTAACAAGGACAGAACCAGCCCCCACCAACCTCTGTATACGTCACATCATCCTCCACCATTCTTGCCACCTACAAATAGACCCTACCATCAGGGATATATTCCCCTCCCCGCCCCATCTGCATTTTGGAGAGATCATTCCCTCAGCAACTCCCTTGTTAGGTCCATTATCCCACCAACCCACCCATCATTCCCGGCACCTTCCCCTGCCACTGCAAGAAGTGCAAAACCCGCACCCACACCTTCCCCCTCACCTCTATCCAAAGTCAAAAAGGATCCTTCCAAATCTGACAGAGATTTACCTGTATTTCCACACGTCATCTACTGTGTCGGTTGCTCTCAATGTGGTCTCATCTACATTGGGGAAACAGGATGCCAACTTGCAGAATGTTTCAGAAAACATCTCTGGGAAACATGCATTAAGCAACCCCACCATCCTGTGGCCAAACACGTTAACTCCTCCTCCCATTTTGCCAAGGACATGCAAATCCTGGCCCTCCTCCACCACCAAACTCTAGCCACCCAATGCGTGGAGGAAGAAGGCCTTATCTTCAGCCTTGGGACCATCCAACCACACGGGATCAATGTTGATTTCACCAGTTTCCTCATTCCCCCCCGCCACCTTATCCCAGATCCACCCTTTCAACTTGGCACCGCCCACTTGAACTGTCCTTCCTGTACACCTTCCTTCCCACCTATCTGCTTCAGCCTCCTCTCCGACCTATCACCTTCAACCCCACCTTCATCTACCTATCACATTCCCAGTTATCCTCCCCCCAACCCTACACCCTCTTCCCATTTATCTCATTTTTTGGATTAATGGTGCTGGAAGAGCACAGCAGTTCAGGCAGCATCCGAGGAGCAGCAAAATCGACGTTTCGGGCGAAAACCCTTCATCAGGGATAAAGGCAGAGAGCCTGAAGTGTGGAGAGATAAGCTAGAGGAGGGTGGGGGTGGGGAGAAAGTAGCATAGAGTACAATAGGTGAGTGGGGGAGGGGATGAAGGTGATAGGTGGAAAAGAAGATAGGCAGGTAGGACAAGTCATGGGGACAGTGCTCAGCTTGAAGTTTGGAACTAGGGTGAGGTGGGGAAAGGGGAAATGAGGAAACTGTTGAAGTCCACATTAATGCCCTGGGGTTGAAGTGTTCCGAGGCGGAAGATGAGGCATTCTTCCTCCAGGCGTCTGGTGGTGAGGGAGCGGCGGTGAAGGAGGCCCAGGACCTCCATGTCCTCGGCAGAGTGGGAGGCGGAGTTGAAATGTTGGGCCACAGGGCGATGCGGGTGTCCCGGAGATGTTCCCTAAAGCGCTCTGCTAGGAGGCGTCCAGTCTCCCCAATGTAGAGGAGACCGCATCGGGATCGACGGATGCAATAAATGATATTAGTGGATGTGCAGGTAAAACTTTGATGGATGTGGAAGGCTCCTTTAGGGCCTTGGATGGAGGTGAGGGAGGAGGTGTGGGCACAGGTTTTGCAGTTCCTGTGGTGGCAGGGGAAGGTGCCAGGATGGGAGGGTGGGTTGTCGGAGGGCATGGACCTGACCAGGTAGTCATGGAGGGAACGGTCTTTGCGGAAGGCGGAAAGGGGTGGGGAGGGAAATATATCCCTGGTGGTGGGGTCTGTTTGGAGGTGGTGGAAATGTCGGCGGATGATTTGGTTTATGCGAAGGTTGGTAGGGTGAAAAGTGAGCACCAGGGGCGTACTGTCCTTGTTACAGTTGGAGGGGTGGCGTCTGAGGGCGGAGGTGTGGGATGTGGACGACATGCGTTGGAGGGCATCTTTAACTACGTGGGAAGGGAAATTGCAGTCTCTAAAGAAGGAGGCCATCTGGTGTGTTCTGTGGTGGAACTGGTCCTCCTGGGAGCAGATCCGGCGGAGGCGGAGGAATTGGGAATACGGGATGGCATTTTTGCAAGAGGTAGGGTGGGAAGAGGTGTAATTCAGGTAGCTGTGGGAGTTGGTGGGTTGTAAAAAATGTCAGTGTCAAGTCGGTCGTCATTAATGGAGATGGAGGGGTCCAGGAAGGGGAGGGAGGTGTCAGAGATGGTCCAGGTAAATTTAAGGTCAGGGTGGAATGTGTTGGTGAAGTTGATGAATTGCTCAACCTCCTCGCGGGAGCATGAGGTGGCGCCAATGCAGTCATCAATATAGCGGAGGAAGAGGTGGGGAGTGGTGCCGAAGTAATTACGGAAGATCGACTGTTCTATGTAGCCAATAAAGAGACAGGCATAGCTGGGGCTCATACGTGTGCCCATGATTACCCCTTTGGTCTGGAGGAAGTGGGAGGATTCAAAGGAGAAATTGTTTAGGGTGAGGACCAGTTCGGCCAAACGAATGAGAGTGTTAGTGGAAGGGTACTGTTGGGGACATCGGGAAAGGAAAAAACGGAGGGCTTGGAGGGCCTGGTCATGGCGGATGGAGGTGTAGAGGGATTGGATATCCATGGTGAAGATGAGGCGTTGGGGGCCGGGGAAAGGGAAGTCTTGGAGGAGGTGGAGGGCTTGGGTGGTGTCTCGAACGTATGTGGGGAGTTCCTGGACTAGGGGTGAATAGGACAGTGTCGAGGTAGGTAGAGATGAGTTCAGTGGGGCAGGTGCATGCTGAGACAATAGGTCGGCCAGGGTGGTCAGGCTTGTGGATCTTGGGAAGGAGGTAGAACTGGCAGTGCGGGGTTACCGGACTATGAGGTTGGAAGCTGTGGGTGGGAGATCTCCTGAGGTGATGAGGTTCTGTATGGTCTGGGAGATGATGGTTTAGTTATGGGGGGGTGGGGTCATGGTCGAGGGGGCAGTAGGAAGAGGTGTCCTCGAGTTGGCGTTTAGCTTCAGCGGTGTAGAGGTCAATGCACCAGACTACCACTGTATCCCCTTTAGCTGCTGGCTTGATGGTGAGGCTGGGATTGGAGCAGAAGGATTGGAGGGCTGTGCGTTGTGAGGGTGAGAGGTTGGAGTGGGGGAGAGGGGTAGACAGGTTGAGGCGGTTAATGTCCTGGCGGTAGTTGGAAATGAAGAGGTCAAGGGCGGGTAATAGGCCAGCACGGGGTGTCCAGGTGGATGCATTGTGTTGGAGGTGGGCGAAGGGGTCCTCGGAAGGTGGGCGGGAGTCCTGATTGTGAAAGTAAGCTCGGAGGCAGAGGCGGCGGAAGAAGTGTTCAACGTCACGGCTTGTATTAAATTCATTGATGCATGAATGGAGGGGGATGAAGGTGAGTCCTTTGCTGAGGACTGATCGTTCGTCCTCAGTGAAGGGAAGGTCTGGAGGGATGGTGAAAACTCGGCAGGGCTGGGAGCTGGGATCTGATGTGGGTGTGGAGTTGGGATGGGGGTGGAGCCAGTAACTGGAGTGGGTGTGATGGTGGGGGGAATGGGGGTGGAGTCATGGGCAGGGGTGGTGTTCCCCTCAGGGTTCTGGGGGCCAGGAACAGTGACAGTGGGATGATGTGAGGGGCGTAAGTGATGTCACATGTGATATATGAGGAATTGTGAGGGGCGGAAGTGGCCATGATGGGGGCAGAAGTGACATCATCAATCAGCATGGGGGTGGCAGCTGCACCAGCTACAAAGCTAATGGAGTCCAAGTAGTTCCAGAGGCCGGGGGAATCTTCTGGAATGTTTGAGGAGTGCTGGTTATGGAGGTGGGTAGATAAAAGTTTGTTGTACTTACAGTTTTTGATGTTTGAGATGGAGTTGAAATACTGTTTGTTGAGAGTATGAATTCTCCTGAGGATGTAGTACAGAGTGGGTCCTTTGCAATTCTGAGAGAGTGTGGCTGACTGTCGAGAGGTTAGGTGCCGGCGCATTGCTGCAAGCGTGGAGCGGAGGATCTTGAAGGAGAACTGTTGCTGGTGTTTTTGAATCTGTAGTCTGTACTGTTTGTCCTGTTCGGGTCCAAACTCTGCTGGTTTAAAGGTGATCCGGAGTCCGTGTGGGACGAGTTGGTTAGGGAGGCAGGCACTGAGGAAGCAAATGTGGCTGTGGTAGCGAGTTTGTTTCACGACATGGTTGAAGAGCTTCAGGTTTACCATTTATCTCTCAGCCTTCTTGGGCCACTTATGCTCAAAACCTCAACTCTCCTGTTCCTCAGATGCTGCCTGACCAGCTCTGTTTTTCCAGCACCACTCTCTTTGACCTAGCTCCTCAACTGCCATTCTGACTGTTCCAGAACCCGTGGGTTTTTCCCAACCACCAAGCATTGAAGATACCTCAGAATCTGAGATGTATATGGAGGATGTCACCACCTCAATGTCTTTGCCACCTGACAGAAGAATGAGTTTCTTCTGGGACACTCTTGAGTGCAAGAGGCAAGCTACTGTGTGTTATATGCAGTCTGTAATAGATGCAGAGTTGGAGGAACCTGATCTAAATTAACCCAGTAGGAGTTACAAAAAAAAAGAACTGGCCTATATCCTAAGACTCAGAAGGGGAGGGATGTAGTAATTGTAATGAGGTCAGTCAGGTGGACCTCATTGAACAGGAGTTTTTTTTTCTCTTTTTTTTTCTTTCAAAACAGTGAAAGACTTCTGTTTGTCTTTTTTTCCCCAGCTCCCATGGTGTGTGTGTGTGCACCCCCGTTTTTTTTTATTTTTGTTTTCTTTTTCTTATTTCCCTACACTACCACCTAACTGCGGTAGTGCTTATTTTTTCCCCAGCACCCATGGTGTGTGTGCGTGTGTGTAGATGTGCGACACAGTGAAAGACACAAAGTGCACCAATCTTTATTCAATTTCCACCACCAGGAAGATAGGAAAAGCACCCGAGTGGCTAGTGACAAGCACTGCCCTACACCTCAAAGGGCAATGCTGTGTGATCAAAACAGTGAAGGGGAGGGTAGGGAATTGAACAGGAGTTCCCCGATAGGGGCTGTTAATCTGGTACAATCAGGGAGCTGGATGATTGATATAAACAGAAGCATCAGAGCTTTTGCTCACTCTGAGGGAACTAGATCAGTGTGAGAAGGACTCTGTTTTTGTGTGTTCAGGAAGAAAGGAGACTGACTTCTGAACAGCCTGGAACCACACAATCAGTGTGCCTTATTTACTGCTGTTGGTGTCTTCCTACAAAAGGAGTTTATTTTGAATTTTTGTTTTTCTTTATTGTTTATTTTCTGGGGTTTTTTTCTGCTTATTTCTGTTAATTTGAAGCTGTGCTCAGCTGCACAGGCAGCTATTACCACTGCCAAAGTTGCTGCTGCTACAGCCTGGGCCTGCATCTGTTTTTGAAGCTGGGCCCCGCCTGCGCCTGGGGTGGCTGCTGCCAGGGCCCCACCTGTGCCTGGGCACACCCACTCACGCTTCCCTGAAGATAACACCACAAGCCCTGCCAGTGGGGTCTAAGCCAGGGGCTTCTAGTGCTTCGGCTTCTGCGGGGCAGGGAGGTTGAACATCTGACCAGACAGAATGTGGAAGAAGACTCCATGTGCCAAGTTCACCCATCATGGAGACAACTCCATCCCCTCCCTCTAAATTGGACTGTTGTCCTGCCCCACCCCGGCATGAAAATGCCCCTGTGGCTGTGCTGGTGTTCCCCCAGGTGTGGGAACTCTGACCCCCAACCATCCGATTCTGTACCTGATCCCTGCCCCATTGCAGCGACCCCTGGGCCAGGCACTATCCCACTCACCAGACCCCTGCCCCAACCTTGGGGAACCCACTGCTGCCTTCTATCCTGCAGCAGCTGTGTCTCTGGGCCCTGGGCAGGAAGCTGGGGCCCTGCCCTATCCGCCATCACCTGATAACCCAGGGGCAAGACACAGCTAGCTCTCCTGACCCTTGCCATGTCCCTTACCTTCCCCAGCCAATTGTCATCTGTGAAAATCTGCGGGGGGGGTAGGAGCCTCGTGCCTCGGGGGAGGGGAGGGGAGACCGTTCCTTACAGGCACTGTCACCTCAGGGAAGAGGCACCACCTCTAGGAGTAGGAGGACTTCCCTGTGGCATGCCGACGGTGCTGCCCCTCCCAAGGGTGTGTGCCCGTGGCGCCTCCTGCATTTCCTGCACCGGGGCCTGACCTAGCTGGAATCCAGGGGTCAGCAGAATCCCCTGCTGCCATCGTTTCACCAGCCCTTGGGGACAGGCCTGCACCCCATGTCGGCCGGGTGCGGGTTGTAATAATAACAATAACATTTTTAATATTGCTGGGTCATCGAGCAGCGGAGGTGAGGACAGTGTTATCCTCACTCCTCCCGCCTAGACTGTTTTCCCAGATGCCTTGGCACCGGGGGAGGACCTCTTTTCCCCGAGGAGTTGGGCGTCCTGGTGTCAGGTGAGGAGCGGGGCTCCAAGCCTCCGTCGCCCAATGACCTGAACTCAGGGTACTGAGGAGGTTCTGCTGGTGACCCTGGGGGTGGAGTTGCAGGGGGTTTGAGGTGAGGTGGCGATGCTGAACCAGCCCCCGCTCTCATGGTGGGGGGTAGTGTCTGAGGACGACTACTTGGAGGATGGTTTGGGTTTGCTGGTGGGACGACATTGAGTGGCAGTGAGGGTGACCAGTGTCAGGGATGTGCTGGATGGCGGAGGCCTGGGCTGGATGCTACTGAAGTACATAGCGAACAGGGCAGCGGTAGACATCCGGTTCATGGCCACTGCCATTTGTTGCCTTAGAATGGCAGTACTAGGACCCAACACAATGCACCAGTTGGAGGATGCTCGTGTGTGTGGTGGAATACCATCTGTGCTTACCCCTGCCCAGACAGAATTTCATATTGGCCCCAGGGTCCCATACTTCCCCCGGGAACCTGTGCCCCATAACCTGAGCCACCTCCAGAATTTTAGTTTTACCCCTTTAGGGACATAAAACAACAGCCCCTGTGTCAACTGTTGCTGCACACCGTCCACCTCTTTTCCCTCATCAACTGCTCGGACACGCCTTGGTGTGCCCATTTGTCTCGGGTGGTGGGGATGCCCAGTGGAGGGCTCTCTATGCAGGAGTCCTCCCCCTTTCTATCAGGCGTCTGGGGTGGAGGGTGCTGCACATGGCAGTCCCTGCAACCGCAGATTGCGGTGGTTCGGACTCCCATCCCAACTGCTTGTTCTGTGGTGCTGTGAAGTCCATAGACCATATGTCCATTGGGTGTGGGTGCTTGCACTCCCTTTTTGATTTTCTTAAAAACCTTCTCTATTTTTGGTTGCACTTCAGTCCCACGCCCTGATCTTTGGGCACCTGGTACAGAGGTGGGGCAGATAAGTCAGAAGACCTCCTTGTGGGTCTGCTCCTGGACCTGGCCAAACTGGCCATAGACAGATCCTTACAGCGGACCATGGAGAGGGTTGTTGGGGCTGACTGCCTGCCCCTCTTCTGAGGCTATGTCAGAGCCTGGGTGTCCCTGGAGAAGGAGCACGTGGTGTCCACCAACACCCTTGGGATTTTCAGGGAAAAGTAGGCATCACAGGCAGTGGAGTGTATAATTTCTTTTTGAAAAGCAAGGTCTCCAGGTTATATACTTTTTATTTGTCCTAAACTGTGGAGATTCTGAATCTCCTGGTTATATTTCATTCTCCTTTGCTGTGTGTGCAGTGTGAGACACAGTGAAAGACAACAAGTGTACAAACCTTTATTAAGTTTCCATCACCAGGAAGAAAGGAAACACCCAAATAGCCATCAAATGGCAACGCTGCATGATCAAAAAATAAAGGGAAAGGCAAGGATTAAATCAAAATAGAGTTGGAGGTGGATGAAAAGCACTCCACTCCCTGCGGTGCCTACCTCTCCCTGAACAGCTTGATGGTGCTGGTAGACACCGCATGCTCCTTCTCCAGGCATCCCGGGCATGAACATAACCACAGAAGAAGGGCAGGCAATCGGCCATAACGACCCCCTCCACAACCCCCTACCTGGACCTGTTTATTGCCAATTTGGCCAGGCCCAGATGCAGACCAACGTGGAGAAGGGAGTGGAGTGTATTATTTTCCCCCTCCAACTCTATTTTGATTTAGTCCCCGCCCTCCCCTTCACTGTTTGATCACGCAGCATTACCCTTTCAGAAGGGCACTGCTTCTCGCTGGACCCTTGGGTGTTTCCTTTCTTCCTGGTGGTGGAATATCAATAAAGATTTATCCACCTGTTATTCTCCATTATGCCCTACACCTGCACACACTTGACATGGGTGCTGGGGAAAATAAGCACTACCACCGTTAGAGGTTCTGTTCACTGATCCAGCTCCCTCAGCGTGTCAAGGACTCTCTATTTGTATCAGGGAAGGGACTGACTCTGTGCTGGCTGCCCACAGGCGATGGTGGTCATGACACTAGGAGGCTGGAGCAGCATCCCAGAGTGCCCTGAAAAACTCCACAGTCAGCCCTTCCAGCCCCAGTGACTTGCTCTTCGAGAGCGCCGGTCAGCTCCTCTAAAGTGATGGGAGCATCAAGCCTTCCAGCGTCATCTTGGCTGACCTGCAGCAGGTCCTCCCACAGATGGCTAGTGGGCTGACCACACTAGCCATGACCTTACTGCAAGCCTCTATGGTCATGTTTGGGTGGGGATAGGCCTTAACCCCTAGGCATTTAATTAGGTGCCTGAAGAGGGAAGTATTTGCAGCTGGAGCTGGTGCAGCTGAGCCTAAGGCAGCAGCTACCCCAGCACAGGTGCAGCTAGTGCCTGCTGCTCTTGGGCTCGCCATAGTGTGCTGCTGAGTGACCCCAGGTCTTCTTCCTCTGCATGGGCCTCAGGCGATAGTGGTCATGACACGAGGAGGCTGGAGCAGCAGCAGCAGCAGCAACAACAACAGTCCCAGAGGGGGCCCAGGCATCTGCGGTGGAGGCAGGCCCCAGTGTAGGTGTGGCCCAGGCAGCAGTCCCAGAGAGGGGACTGACTGACTTCTGAACAGCCTGGTAACACCCAGTCAGTATATCTTATTTACTGCTGTTGGTGTCTTCCTACTAAGGAGGAGTTTATTTTTAATTTTTGGTTTTCTTTATTGTGATTGTTTGTTTTCTGGCTTTTCTTGCTTTGTTTATTTCTATTCATAAAAATAATCAGTCCAGTTTTGGGCATGGCCCAGGCAATAGCAGCAGTCCCAGGTTTAGGTGGGGCCTAGACCACAGCAGTGGAAGTAGGTCCAGGCAGGAACAATGGGGGCAGGCCCAGAAATTGGAGAGGCCGAGGCTGCATCAGCAGCAGCAGTGGTGGTGGTAGCTGCCTGTGCAGCTGAACATAGTTCAAATAAAGGAAAGGAAAATGAAAAATTTCAAAAATGAAAAAAAGAAAACAGAAGGCAAAAGTCTACCCTGGACAATGGGGAAGATAGAAGCTGCCTTCGGCTCAGCTGCACCAGCTCCAGCTGCAAATACTTCCCTCTTCAGGCACCTAATTAAATGCCTAGGGGTTAAGGCCTATCCCCACCCAAACATGACCATAGAGGCTTGCAGTAAGGTCATGGCTAGTGTGGTCAGCCCACTAGCCATCTGTGGGAGGACCTGCTGCAGGTCAGCCAAGATGACGCTGGAAGGCTTGATGCTTCCATCACTTTAGAGGAGCTGACTGGCGCTCTCGAAGAGCAAGTCACTGGGGCTGGAAGGGCTGACTGTGGAGTTTTTCAGGGCACTCTGGGATGTCCTGGTGAGCACCTACGCACAGGTCCTGGGGGAGTGTCTTACTGGAGAGCTGCCCCTTTCTTGGCTCAGGGCAGTTATCGTCATGCTGCCGAAGAAGGGGGACCTTCATTCACTGAAGAACTGGCACCCGGTCTCCCTCCTCAGCACACATTCCAAGATATTCACTTAGGTGTTGGCTTCTCGCCTGGCTTTCATGCTGGCCCACATGATTCACCCAGACCAGTCCTACACGGTTCCGTGCCAGAGGATACACAATAACATCCATCAGGTCCAGGACCTGATCCATTTCTGTTGACAGGCTGGTCTGCTGAGCGCTTTCCTGTCTCTAGATCAGGAGAAGGTGTTTGACAGGGCCAATCATGAGTATTTGCTTGGGGCTCTGCAGGCATTCAAGTTTAGGATACAGTTCATTGCCTGGATCTGGCTTTTGTACACCGCTGCAAAGTGTCTGGTTAGAGTTAACGGGTCCCTGACAGCGCTCCTTCGCTTTGGGAGAGGAGTACATCAAGGCTGCCCCCTATCCAGCCACCTGTATTCCCTGTGAATGGAACCGTTCCTGTGTGGGGAAGCCTCCACTCCCTGAGGTAATGGCGGGATGTGGGTAAGGCTCACATCCCTGTTTTCTGTCACAAGTACACGAGGAGGTCGACAAAGAGGCGTTCGAAGGAGGTGTTCGATCTGGAGTCACGTCTCGGTCAGCCCGACATAGACCCAGCCCTGCACACGGTGTACGAAGAGAAGGAGGCCGCACTCCGAGATGTGCAGCTCATCAGGTCCTGGGGCAGGTACATGAGGTCGCGGATCCAGCTCCTCCAGAACCTGGACCGTGGCTCCCCCTTCTACTCGCTGGAAAAAAGGTGCAGCACCTGTCAGCAGCTCCTTGTGCTGCTGGCCAACGATGGGTCCATCGGAGGGCATCAGGGCCCAACTTCACTATACGGCTCTGTTCTCTCCAGATCCATCCAGTGAGGATGCTCGCAGAGTTCTGTGGGAGGACCTGCTGCAGCTCAGCACAGAGGACGCCAGAAGGGTCAATGCTCCCGTCACGTGCTGTCAACTGGCTCTCGAGGGACAATTCCCCGGGGCTGGATGGGCTGACTGTGGATTTTCCACGGCGTTCTGAGACGTCCTGGGAAGCGACCACGCACAGGTCCTGGGTGAGTGTCAAGTGACATGTGTGGCATAATTCAGTTGTGTTGTAAAAGATAGAGAAATAATAGAACTAGGAATTTGCTAATCTAGGAACTGAACATTTCTCAAAAATATTTTCAGTTAATATAAATGGGTACTTTAAAGCCAAGGGAGCTTGCAGCAGTTTTTTTCAAAAGAATGCTTTCCATGGAAAATTAACGTTAGCAACAATCCCTCTGCAAAGAATGCAAATAACTTGAGATTTGTCCTAAATTGAAAGGCCTTAGGGATGTAAAGCAGATGGAACTAGTTCAGAAATATTCACAAACGTCTTTGGTTTTAGTGTCAAGGCATTTTAAAATTGAACTAAAACAATTTTATAAAATCAATTTTTAAGGGAAAATTGCATTTCCCAAATTGCATGCCAAGTCACAAGCTTTCTAAAATGTAGTCACATAATCCCTAAATTGTATCACAAAATAGTAATAACATTGTGCATATTCTCAAAGATAATTAACCCATTTATTTCAAGCCTGCTAAGCTTGTTGCTAATGTGGGTAATGAATAGATCCTGTATTTGTGATCTGGAACTGTGATCAATGAAATTATTGTTTTAAAATACAATCAGGATCAGATCATTTGTTTCTCAGCCATATTCTATCAATATGTACCCCCTTTATTGTAATGTGATGTGGTGTAAAGTTTGATCAGGCAGTATTTGTCAGATGATGGAATTTCTCAAACCACCGCTCAATCAGCAAGAGGAGCCACTTAGGTGTTTTAACCAAAGCACTAGACCTTCGATTTTGCCACAGGCATTTGGAAGCTTACAACAAGAAAGTTGGGCTGATGTCAAGCAATGGTGAGGATTTCCTTTCATGGTCTTCTGTGCCCATTGGAACTATGTCTCCAAGGTCATATCGCTTTATTCCTGCCACTCACTCAGCCCTCTCAAATCCAGCTCCCTACTCTCTTTCCATTCAATGTGGCCTGCTAGCTGGCCACACTGATATTCCGATATACTTTCAGCCCAGCTTCCATTAGCTGCTCTTCTTCAGGGATTGGTTTCGTTCCAGCAATGGACACCAACAGCATTCAATACTGCTGGCATTGGAGTGCTGCCAGACATTCAATTGACCAGCAGTTCTTTAAGGTAGAACTTCCTTATCAGAGTCAAAATGTATGACGCTGGAAAAACACAGTAGATTAGGCAGCATCTGAGGAGCAGGAGAGTCAGCGTTTCGGTTAAGCCATTCATCAGGAGTGTGGGGAGAAGTGGGCTGAGAGATAAATAGGAGGGTGTGAGTGTGGTAGCTGGGAAAGTGACAAATAGATGAGGGTGGGGGCTGATGGGGTTAAGTCAGAGGGGAGGGTGGAGTGGATGGGTGGGAAGGAAGATGGCAGGTAGGACAGTTCAGTGTGTTTGGAGGGTCCCAAGGCGGAAGATGAGGCATTCTTCCTCCAGGCTTGGATTTGGCAGTGGAGAAGGCCAAGGATTTGCATGTCCTTGGCAGAGTGGGATAGAGAGTTAAAGTGGTTAGACACAGGGTAGTGGGTTGTTTGGTGCATGTGTCTCATAGGTGTTCACTGAAACATTCTGTAGGTTGGTGCCCTGTTTCCCCCATGTAAAGGAGACCCCATAGAGAGCAATGGACATAGTAGATGAGGTGCTTCAATGTGTTGGAAAACCTCTGTTGGATGTGGAAGGATCCTTTGGGGTCTTGGATGGAGGCGAGGGAGGAGGTGCGGATGCAGATTTTACACCTCTTATGGCAGCAAGAGAAGGTGCCAGGAGTGGAGGGTGGTTTGATAGGGGGCGTAGACCTAATGAGGTAGCCGTGGAGGGATTGGTCTCTGCGGAATGCTAATAGGGGTCGGGAGAGAAATGTACCTCTGATGGTGGGGTTTAATCATAGGTGGCGGAAATGGCGGAGGATAATGTGTGGTATCTGGAGATTAGTGGAGTAGAAGGTGACGACGAGAGGGGGTTCTATCTTTGTTATGGTTGGAGGGATGGGGTTCAAGGTCAGAGGTACAGCAAGTGAAGGGGATGCGCTGGAGGGCATTGTTGATCACGTAGAAGGGGAAATTGTGGTCCTTGAAATAGGAGGCCATCCGGGATGTCCTGGAGTAGAATTGCTTTTCCTGGGAGCAGATATGGCTGAGGCAGAGGAATTGAAAGTAAGGGATAGCATTTTTACAGAAGTGGGGGCGGGAGGAGACGTAGTCCAGGTAGGTGTAGGGGTCAGTAGGTTTGAAGTAGATGTCCATGTTGAGTTGCTCATGGGGGCTGGAGATGGAGGGAGGTGTACAAGATGGTCCAGGTGAACTTGAGATCAGGGTGTAAGGTGTTCATGAAGTTGATGAACTGTTCAACCTCCGTGTGGGAGCGAGAGATGATGCAGATGCAGTTTTCAATGTAGCAGAAGAAAAGGTGGGGTTGATGCCAGGATAATTGTGGAAGATGGACTGTTCCACGCATCCGACGAAGAGGCAAGCATAGCTGGGGCCCAACTGGGTGCCAATGGCTACCCCTTTGATCTGAAGGAAATGGGAGGATTCGAAGAAGTTGTTGTTGATCGTGAGGGCCAGTTCTGCCAATCGAATGAGTGTGTTGGTGGAGGGATATTTGTTGAGTTGCATAGAGGAAGAAATTAAGGCTTTGGAGGCCTTCACTATGCTGGATGGACATGTGCAGGGATTGGATGTCCATGGTGAAGATGAGGCATTGGGAGCCAGGGAAACAAAAGTCATGGAAGATGTGGAGGATGTGGGTGTTGTCCCAAATGTATGTGGGGAGTTCCTGGACCAAGGGGGGTAGGACGGTGTCAAGAGACAAGGAGATAAGTTCAGTGGGGCAGGAGCAGGCAGAGACAATGGGTCGAATGGAGCATAAAAATGTGTTGCTGGAAATGCGCAGTAGGTCAGGCAGCATCAAAGGAGTAGGAGAATCGACGTTTCCGGCATAAGCCCTTCTTCAGGAATGGAGCAGTCAGGTTTGTGAATTTTGGTTAATAGGTAGAACTAGGCGGTGCAGCATTTCGGAACAATGAGGTTGGAGGCTGTGGATGGGAGATCTCCTGAGGTGATGAGGTTGTGGTTGGTCTGGGAGATGATGGTTTGGTGATGGGAGGTGAGACCGTCATTGAGGGGGCATTAGGAACAGGTGTCCATGAGCTTGCACCTGGTTTCAGCAGTGTAGGGGTATGTGCACCAAACTACCACTGCGTTCCCCTTGTCTGGGTTCAGTGGTGAGATTGGGGTTGGAGCAGAGGGAGTGGAGGGCTGTGCCTTGTGAAGACGGGAGGTTGGAGTGGGTAAAAGGGGCGGACAGGTTGAGGCGGCCAGTGTCACAGCAGCAGTTGGAGGTGAAGAGGTCAAGGGCGGGTAACAGACTAGCATGGGGTGTCCAGTAGATGAAGTATGTTAGAAGTGGGAGAAGGGGTCCTCAGAGGGTGGGTGGGATTCCCAGTGGAACAAGTAAGTGTGGAGGCAGAGGTGGCAGAAAAAAGTTTGATGTCTCATTGCGTGTGGAATTTGTTGACCTGGGAGCATAGTGGGATAAAGGTGAGACCTTTACTGAGGACTGATCGTTCATTTTCAGTGAGGGGGAAGTATGGGGGATAGTAAAAACTCATCAGGGCTGTGGACTCGGACTTGGTGTAGAGCAGAAGTTGGGAGAGTAAGCCGAGATTATCTGGAATGTATGTGGCCATGGCATCATAAGGACTTCCTTCTCAGTAAGGAATGGCAGTTTCATCTTTAACCAATTAATTATAGAGCAAAGTTTAAATGGCTGTGGAGCTGCTGTGATTGGTAGCACAGTATGTATTCTGTCATGGTTCTCCCCCGACATTTTGCCCAAGATCGCTAACTTAAGGCACTTAAGCATCTCAGTAGGCCAAACGGAATGCCTCCCTACTCCACTCATCCCATAAAATGGGAGACAGGTCAGTGGCTGAGGATTTTACACGCACCATGGCTTCAAACTCACCCACGGGGGAGTGTAAAATCTCATCTTGGCTTTTTAATTGCAATTTCATAAAAATAAGGTGTTTTACAATGACAATAAATATTTAGGCCTTTTCAAAAATTGGGGGTTCTGCCAAAGGAGCAGCAAACAGTGACTGCTGAGGCCTTACTTAAAAACGAAGCTATGAATTCTGTGTAATGACTGATCAGATAAGGTTGTACAATCAGTATGAAGGTTGACTGTCATACTTAGAGAGATAAAAACTATTTCGAAAGTCACAGAATCTTTTTAGAAAATGAACACAATTCCAACATAATAGAACATTTGGATACAGAACAAATTATTTGGTTAATGGTGAGTACTTAGACATTCAGTAAGACATTTGATTACAAAGCAGTAATATGCTCAGCAATCCAGAATATTTACAATAGAACAAACAGGCTGTCATAATGGTGTTAGAAAAGAAAAATGAAAAAAAACTAAAGCAAATGAGTGGCCTTAGTGGTCCAAACACTGTGGTCAATGTTGTACTGTAGTTTAGTATGTTCACACAGTATGTGTAGGAGTTGTCTTATTTCTTTTCTAAATTTTCTTCGCAATCATGATTTCATATTCTTATTAGGAAAAGTTAACTAAAGCAAAGGCATGCTAGCTTTTTATCCACAGGAAGTGTTATTAAAGCACCAACTGAAATTAAGATTTATGATGTTTTAAGGAAGAAGCACATTTCCCTATGCTCTGGTGTCTCTTTTTGACATTCTGGCAAAAGAGTTTTGAACGGAGGAGGTTGTTTTTCCCAGAAATTCTGCACTTCTTTATTTGTTTCACTAAACTTGATCCACAGTGTAGGTTCATAGACCACATGTCTGAACAGATAAAATGGCTTGATTTGTTACTATCTGTATCAAAACACATATACATCCAAAAATCACAGGTAGGCTATATATGGATTGTAAATACAATAAAACTTTAATAAAATCTATACCAATTAACTGTATGATGCAATAGTGATCCTTCGTGCAACCAGCGCTAGAATATGGTGGGAACACAATTTTAATAATGTAGAAATTTGAACTTATTGTGAGTGAAATAACACAATTTGCTTTTCTACCTGTTCATCTCCTACTGAAATGTTTAAATATAAAATAAACTGGCCTTGTTATTGCTTTATCAACAAGAACTACTATTAAAAGCTGCTGCTGTTGTGGTTAGTTAAGAAATCAGTACTTCCCTTTAAATTTCAGGAACCTGAAAACTAGCAAATGAAACCTACTGATTTGTCGATAGCAAAGTCAGTGAATATGTCACAGTTAGTAAGAAACAGTGCAAGGTATATACTGATTGATTTAGGTGTAGATGAGCAAAAACGTTAGTAAAATTCAGGAAACAAAATATCTGAAGTTTGGACTAGCTGTGGAAGAAATTGCCAAAAGTGAGAGTAGAAACAATTAGGTCTTGACTGTTTTGCATCAGCCACTAATTAAAACATGGGCTGCTTCCTCCTGAAATGTGAACTCTTCTATCGTGTGGTTTGATGCACACTATGAGTTTGAGTTTAAGTTCCAATTAGACTGGTCAAGGAGAAATAAAAGTCAAAAACTGTCTTCAGACTTAGACTTTGAAGTAACACTATTTATCATACTTTATACTAAATGCTGCTATGTATAGTAATCATAGATCCATCCAGTTCTTTTATTATAGTTGTAGTTTAAGGACCAAACAATCTTCTTTGTGAGTTAATGTTCATGTCAGTCTTCCAGAGAAAGAATGTGTAGTCTGGTCCAACTTGGTCCTGTGAGTTATAACTCTGCCCAAACTGTGGTATTTACGTTCAGTGATGTGAGAGTTTATGACATCATCACAAGATTGGTCCATAGTCCCAAAGCCCTTAAACAACAGGAACTACTTTCAAATGCCAATGATAGCAGGATTTGAGAGGAAACTATACAAAGGATTACCTATTTATGAAGAATTGGACTTAAGGTGTGCACATTTTGTGACTAGAATAGTTTCACAGGTGTCAGTGTTGGGGACTGCAACTATTCACATTTTACATTAATGTTCTGGATGAAGGAACTGAAGGCATTGTTGTTACGTTTGCAGATGACACAAAGATAGGTGGAGGGACAGGTAGTGTTCAGGTAGCAGGAGGTTGCAGAAGGACTTTGACAGGCTAAGAGGGTGGGCAAAGCAAGGGCAGATGGGATACTATTTGGGAAAGTGTGAGGTTATGCAATTTGGTCAGAAGAATGGAGGTATAGACTGTTTTCTACATGGAAAAGTTTTGGAAATCTGAAGCCCGAAGCAATTTCTAGTTCAGGATTCTCTTAAGGTTAACATGCAGGTTCGGTCGGCAGTTCGGAAAGCAAATGCACGTAAGCGTTCATGTCAAGAGGGTATTTTTGATTATGAACTGAACTGGGAAATTAACTATTTTAAAAGCTAAGGATTTTGAAGGATTCCTGCACTACCTAAAACCAAGTTACCTGACACTCATTACAAGTGCTGTTTACACATTTGTTTGTTCAAGCAGAGGGGAAAGCCTAGTTACAGATTAACTGAAGCCAGAAGTTAATATACAAATATAGGTTTAACCAGCAACAAGTGGCTGATTGGTCTATGAAATGGTGACCAGTTATCAATAACAAAGGTATTGTGCCTGTCTACAACAATGTAATTGGCTCCAAGGAAGCTGAACATCTTGGGGGTGTGAATGTTCAGATCAGAAGTCATAAGACTCAGGAATGGAAAAAGCCATTTTGCTCAGCATGAAGACAGCCAGTTTACTTCTCCTCATTAGTCACTGTAAGCTGTGACCTCCAACTTATAAATGTGAACCAGTCACCCTGTATCTCTTGCAGACCAATGAAAATACCTGGAAAGGAAAATCAATAAGCAACATTCTAACTAGTGAAAGGGTTATCTCAGCAAATCACGAGAACAAGAAACATTGAACTGCTTCCAGTCTTTCTGTACACACAGAACACCCTTTTTAAAATATGTGTCGAAAGGTTTTATAATGTTTTAACGGGATAGCGTTTTAACTAATGGAGTTATATGTTGATGGTTCATCTGTATCTGTTAACCTGTAGCTTGAATTTTATTCTTTATTTATAATAAATAGCAACCTAAAATCTTTAAATTTTGTGACAAGTTAACATGCTACCTCAATGAAGCGCAAGACATACACTGACATCAAAGGAAATAAAACCATTATAGATGGAGAATGGGCACATTGAATTGGAAATGGACAGGTTTACGTCACGTGTAGTTAACTAGTTGTCTTTTGACCCTTTTATTAGTTTATTTTGATCACTCAGATCAATATGATACACTCAGAATAATAATTACTTATGCATTTCAAACCAGTGATCTGCAAATTTATGCCTGCCTTGAGTCACAATTATATATCGGTGGCAACGTTTGGTCCCTGATGCTAAGAAAGCCAAAAACCCTCAAACAGTGCAAATAATACTTCTAATTGCTGGCATCATGGCCTGCATGGCTTCTTTTGGTCAGAAAGGCATAAAACAAGCAAAATATGATCGTGCCAAGAGCTTTCACAGTGGTCATATTGTGATGTTAAACAGCTTCTCAGCTCCAGTGAATGTTCTGTGCTCAGCAGCAACTGGGCTCCTCCCCTATTAGCATCCAAGCCATAAAAGGTCAATCATTTAATTTCCAGGTGAGGCACTTTGGAAAGTTTGTCAAAATATTGTGCTGTAACTTGAAGGAGCTTTGGTCAGCTTTGGATCTTGACTATGATGTTGCTGTGTCCTATCCAGGGAGGCTAGAGGAGTTTTCTCATCTGTCTACTGCAGGGTTGCTCCAGCTATGGGGCGTCAAACATGGCAGGGAGGCATAGCAGATACTGCAAAGAGCTCTCCATTGTAGAGCAAACTCCTAAAGGTTTTAAAGGGGCATTTCCTCTATCTCCACCTCAGCCAGGAGCAATGAACCTATGGTTCAGCAAGGAGGTGGTCAACAAGCTGTACCATCTCCCCTAACAGGATCTTCAGCCTCATATCATGGTGAGAAAAGCACTGCCAGTGACTGTTGAGGTCATTCTCAGTTTTTATGAGAACCATTCCCAATGTCACAGATGAGATTGTCAGCATTTCCTGTTCACTGCATCTGAAAGGTGACAGAAGCTGTGATTCCCTGGAACGAAATAGAAGTCAGTTCATTTTTTATCCCTCTTTTAAAAGGTAAGCAGTATCAGTAGACTATTACTTTGCCAGGATAGCAACTTCCCAACAGTGCAAGAAGCCATTACCTACAAAGTGACACTATGGATCTCATTTCCAAACACACATTGTTCCATTCTATTCATGTGTTGTTGGTGTGTAGTCTAAATCCATCATACTGTTATTTTGATACCAGCTATGTGGCTTCTTCCTGAGGCTGCCTTTGATGTACCATAAAGAGCTGATGGGTGGCTGCTTGAAAACAAGAGATACCCCCAGTACGTAGGACTGATGACTTGCCTCTGATATCTAACTATGTGAGAGCAGAACCATTACTGAACCATTATAGAACACACTATCGATATTGTGGTAAAAACAATGACTGCAGATGCTGGAAAGCAAATACTGGATTAGTGGTGCTGGAAGAGCACAGCAGTTCAGGCAGCATCCAACGAGCAGCGAAATCGACGTTTCGGGCAAAAGCCCTTCATAGAGGAATAAAAGGAGGTTAGGTGCCGGCGCATTGCTGCAAGCGTGGAGCGGAGGATCTTGAAGGAGAACTGTTGCTGGTGTTTTTGAATCTGTAGTCTGTACTGTTTGTCCTGTTCGGGTCCGAACTCTGCTGGTTTAAAGGTGGTCCGGAGTCCATGTAGGATGAGTTGGTTACGGAGGCAGGCACTGTGGAAGCAAATGTGGCTGTGGTAGCGAGTTTGTTTCACGACATGGTTGAAGAGCTTCAGAGCTGAGGAAATGACCTGGGAGTTGCAGTGGGAGAGGGACTCCCTGAGATTCTTGTAGAGAGAGGAGGAAAACTTCTTCAAGGCAGGCAACCTTGCAAGAGGATTCGCAGTCGGGTTAAAATCAATGAGGTAAAAACAATGACTGACGATGCTGGAAAGCAAATACTGGATTAGTGGTGCTGGAACAGCAGTTCAGGCAGCATCCAACGAGCAGCGAAATCGACGTTTCGGGCAAAAGCCCTTCATCAGGAATTGATGAAGGGCTTTTGCCCGAAACGTCGATTTTACTGCTCGTTGGACACTATCGATATTGCCAAGCTGTGTGAACTGCAGGGGGAGCCCTATAACACTTGCTGAAACATACGTAGTGGCCCTCATAATCTTGCCATCCTGAGACTGCATCCGTTTGCATTAGAAGTAGGAGGCCACTTCAGGAAAAGGAGTAGCCAGATGTACAAGAGAAAGAGAAGGAACCTGGATTCCCTTCACTCCAGCCAGGCTTTCAGTGCATGCCTACTGAGAGTCCGGTTCCCTTAGAAGATCATTCCCAAAGCACTATGGCTTTACAATTTCCCTCCTTCCCATCCATCTATTATGTCCCATGCCAGCTTCAATGACATTAAAATGCTGCAACATATATCACCTTTTTATAATGTCTTTATCCAGCAAAAATATACAATAATGTAAATGAAACAGAGCTATTAACCCTTATGTATTCACTTGTAGCCTCTCTTGTGTATGTCTTTGTCATAGAATCCCTAAAGTGTGGAAACAGGCCATTTGGCCCAACAAGTCCACACTGATTCATTCCCCTACCCTATTGCGCTGCGTTTCCCCAACTAATACACCTAACCTACACATCCCTAAATATCAAGGGCAATTTAGCATGATCAGTTCAACCTAACCTGCAAATCTTTGGACTATGGGTGGAGACCAGAGCACCCAGAGGATACCCATACAGACACAGGGAGAATATGCAAATTCCACACAAACAGTCACCAAAGGCTGGAATCGAATCTGGGACCCTGGCCCTGTGAGGCAGCACTGTTAACCAGTGAGCAACCATGCCGTCCCTCTGACCTAGTATCCTTCTGCAGTGATCACCCAATGATCAGAGTCGGTGACAAATTGCTGACTTTGGAGGTTTTCTAGCTCTGCCAAAATTGCATGCATTTGTATATGAACTATATGACCCTTGAGTTGTATTGCTGAGAAGCAACAGCAAGGGCATTGATGGTGTGCCAGTAATGTGAGGTTGAATACTGACAGCCTGAGAGGAATGAGGGCTGGAACACAAATAATCTTTCCATATGGCTTGGATGCAACCCACTTGTTGCAGATGATAGGCGATGATCCTAACTGTCTATGGCCCCTCAAGGTATGTACTGAACATCTGAACTTGTGCCTAGAAATGTGAGACCAAGCAATGCTGCTTCTTCCTTTAGAGACCTGTGACAGTTCCTGCATTTCTTCATGAGACTGCAGTGGCTGGTCAGGATTGTTCTTGTTCTTGAGAATTGTTCTTGAGAATTTGAAAACAGAAAATCACAAGGGGAGGGTCAAGGTGAAGGAAGGTGGTGGGGAGGGGGTATAAAACAAGTGATCCATGGTCATATGATCTATAGCTTACAAATCCAGAGAGCAGAATTGATAGGGTGGTGGGATATGAGATGGATCTTAAGTTAACCTGAATCCTACCAAGTGCACCAGCCTCAGCCACAGCCTGTTCCAAAACTTTGGATACAGTCTCCTTCAGCAGATTTGGGTGATGCGGGTTTGCTTGTCCCCGCTCAGTTTCACTCCACTCATAGCAGTTTTAGACCATCTTATCACACAAGAATGTCACTGATTGTATTACACTGTGGTGGCAGATCTGTCTGCCACCTGAACAGCTGGAATATGTGGAAGCCATGGGAGATGGATATGAGGTTGCACCATTGGCTCGAGGACCTGGCTAATGTGAAGTATATAATCTGAATTATAGACAGACTTCTAACAGGAAGGCACTGTTGAGGGGTAAATGATGGAGCAGGAGTAGTGTATTAAGCACTCTAAAAGGTAGTGGTACAACAAACTTGAGATACCATTTTAAGATACATTCACTCACCATGACCACCCACGTGAAGTTATGGAATTTCTTGAGGCACTGTTGCTAGGTACTCAGATGCTCTTTGTAAATTGGAAACTTCATACACAAAAACAGGACTGAACCAATATTTGATCTCTTTTCAGCATAGTTAGTTGAAATGGTCCTGGATCATTATGCATGGTATCTTGGCTGCAGATCCTCAGGGATCGAGATTACAGTTTGCAGACTATAATATGCACAATGAAGGCCCTAATTGATTCTAAACATGATTATAGCGTAGTGCATTCAGTCAGCATGGATTCTTGAAATAGGTCATGAGCTGTGTGCAAAGAACAGATCTAGTCCACAAGTAGTTGCTTTGCAGGGACAAAGGGAGAAGAATGGTCATAATACAGAAAACAATAAATGTCAGAAACTATAATGGTGTGGTTCTATCCAAGCGACCACACAACAGACTAATGGAGCAAAAACCCTGCGATTCAATAAGGCAATAGGAATCTATGAATTCCGATAACACACGCTGAAAGGTAGAAAAGTGAGATGCACTGTTGGCAAATAATGCTATCTGGTCAGAACAAAAGGTAGAGCTATTTCAGTTCTGTACAAGAAAGTCACTTAGTTTCTCAAAGCAACGACTATCGTGGAACAATATACATTGAAACTGAAGCGAACAAGGACCCACAGTATTTATCGCCACACATTCAGCTTTGTTCCCTGATTGCAACACAAAGTAGTTCATTCAAGTGCAAAATGACATCCTACAAGTATCCCCTGTTTTGACTGACAATCTACAAAGTGAGGTTTTCAAAAAAAATATCCCGTCACAAGAAGCAATAGATTGTGGATTAACAGTGAAACACGAAGTGGTTTCTAATACATTACCACTTCTACAGGAACGATTTAGTCAACTATTCACAGCTCTGGCAGGAACGTCATTGCTTGAGAGAATGGGAGGGAGTCATATGAGCAATCACATGATCCAGAGTGACGGGGGATCTCCATGTAGCAGTTTGAATTGTTTCTATTACAGAGTAGGTATTGACGGTTCCGCCTCGGTTTATAGACATTGCCTTGTGTGTGGCAGCAATGGCTGAGCGGACTCCCTTACTCAATTATCGGCTGTGTACAGTGCCCGAACTCGGCAGTAGCACCACTGCCGGGGCCAGGAAGGAGGCTCAGCATCCCGCACCCAAAAAGCTGTCAACTTTCTTTGGAGTGGTTGTTCCCACTCTGCTGTCGATGTTCAGTGTGGTGGTGTTCCTACGGATAGGTGAGTGCTCATTTCTCTTGGAATTGATCTTGGCCTTTTGCGTTGGGGTTTGTCGCAATTTGACTGAGGTGAATATTCTAAAACAGGGAATTCCCTCCTGACGTCAGCTGTTGTTGGGTGATACTTGAGTTTGAATAGTGTTTATTCAAATACTATCAGACTTCACTTCAAGCTGCTCCAAAATGGTGACAGTTAGCTGTGCATCGAATTAAAAAGCGATGTAAGTAAATGGGATATCTGAGATGAAAGCAAGGTGTCGCAGATGCTGGAAATCTGAAACAAACACCGAGATTGCTGAAGAAACCTAGTAGTCTGGTAGACATTTGAACTCGAAATATAAATTGTTTCTCTCTCTACATATGCTACCAGACTTGCAGAGTTTCTCAGTATTATGTTTGTTTCAGGATATCTGAGCTATGGATTCACTAGTAAGCCAAGTGCTTATTTATTCTGGTCTTTGTTCCTCTTTGAAAGACCATTGGACCCACTGTTTTCTCATTGCCACGCAGCATGTTCCTTCCCAAATGTTTGTCTGATTCCTTTTTGAAAACAATGATCGAATCAGCTTTGATCAATTTTTTTTTTAATGCAATGTATTCTAAATCCTCTCAAATGTTCAGATTACTGTCCCCTCTGTCAGTGGATTTATCAAAATCTCTTGTTGTTTTGAACACCTACTAAATCACTTTTAACACTCTGCCTTGAGAACTCTCTTCTGTTTGTACCAGGTGAGAAGTGAATTAACTTTCCTTTTAGATTTGCTTCTCCCTCAGTCTGTTGCAATTACTATTTTTTTTTATTTCCTGCCAACACACTTCAATTAAAACACAGTGTAAATCAAAAATAAGGAGCCAGTTACAAAGTTTTTTTGTGAAAGAAAGATGAATCTTGACCCCACCCCCAAATAAAAGTGACATCTATCGCACCACACAAACACAAGATTTTTAGAAAGTGTCTCTAGTACAGACAAGAAGAGCAAAAGCTGCATTGTTTAAAAGATCTTGAAGTCCTTATGGTGTTGGCCTTTAATGTGAGATTGTAGTGTTTTTTTTTAATGGTTGACTTTTCACTTCAAAATGGTGGTATCTGGGCATATCTTTGAGTTTTTAACGAATGGTTATTTTTTCAGTTTGTTTTTTCACCAGGTGCTGTTTTTAAGAGGCAAAGGGAAACAAGCAGGGCAAAAGACTTTCTCTTGTCTATCTATATTTTTCTTTCTCATGTTGCTCAAAAGCAACTGCTGAAATATCATTCCTTTGTGTATTCCTGAGTAAAGTTGCATAATTTCTTGCAAGTTGCCCACCTTTCATCTCCCAATAAGTGAATTTGTCATTGCAGAGGTAAAGTGAAACAAGAAATACGGATTGATCAATATTAATTTTGGCTCAGGTGGGTTTGTTTATTTCATATTGAGGCAAACTTCATGTAGTAAGGCCTACTGAACAAGCTATAAGGGTGTAGCTAAATGTGTACATTTCCATGCTGCCACTTTTCAAAGATTTTTGGAAAAATTCCAAGATTTTTGTTCCTGCTCCCCTTTAAGCTGTTCCATTTGGTTCCTGCTGCCTGACCTCATTCTTAAATTAGTCACTTGACCAGTCTGTTTCCTTCAACAGTGTGTTACTACCTTACCCACTTTATTAGCTTTACTAGTTTGTCATTACATTTAATACTGAGTGGTTCAGAGATTGATCATGTTTATCATTTGCACCCTCACTAGATCAATAAGGTCGCGCTGATATTTTCTTTGACTACAGTTGGTACTGAGATGTCATCACAAGGATGCGTTTCTCATTTGTCTTGAATTGATACCAGTTTTCCAGATGTAGGTTTTCTTTAACTGTAGAGTTTAAGTTCAACCTTAACCAATTACTTACAGTTTATAATTTCCTTTTATTTCCTTCAGTGGCATTGGAGGTAATGAATGTAAAGTGCATTTTTGATATGTGGAGTAACCCCTCTCCCAGGCCACCTATAATTCACACTGTGGCAGAACTTGTTTCTAGAATTATCATGAACACGTTTGCATTGCCGTATAGCCAAAATCCCTGATATCATTACAAATGTGGCTGTAAGTAGACAGCTAAGTATTAATTAAAATTTAATGATGCAAACAAAATGTTACCCTGAAGAATTTTAAAAATGCATATCAACAAGTGAAAACAAAAGAAGTCACACTCCAATTTGTGGTGACAGAAGTGTGAGTAGTGGTTGTGGGGAAACACTGTCCAAATCTTATTGCTCTGGTGGTTAGAGAGATGTAAAATGATAAACATCACAAAGTGACTAGATCCTCATAATAACTGCTGTGACTCAGACTTTCACAAGAAAACAAATAAACATAGATGTTTCTGTTTGTAATTTTTATTAATGACTTAGATGAGGGAGTCGAAGGGTGGGTCAGTAAATTTGCAGATGATATGAAGATAGGTGGAGTTGTGGACAGTGAGGAGGGCTGTTGTCGTTTGCAAAGGGACTTAGATATGATGCAGAGCTGGGCTGAGGAGTGGCAGATGGAGTTCAACCCTGCCAAGTGTGAGGTTGTCCATTTTGGAAGAACAAATAAGAATGCGGAATACAGGGTTAATGGTAGGGTTCTTGGTCAGGTGGAGGAACAGAGGGATCTTGGGGTCTATGTACATAGATCTTTGAAAGTTGCCACTCAGGTGGATAGAGTTTGTAAGAAGGCCTATGGAGTATTATCGTTCATTAGCAGAGGGATTGAATTCAAGAGTCGTGAAGTGATGTTGCAGCTGTACAGGACTTTGGTTAGGCCACAGTTGGAGTACTGTGTGCAGTTCTGGTCGCCTTACTTTAGGAAAGATGTGGAAGCTTTGGAGAGGGTGAAGAGAAGATTTACCAGGATGTTGCCTGGAATGGAGAATAGGTCGTACGTGGATAGGTTGAGAGTTCTCGGCCTTTTCCCGTTGGAACGGCGAAGGATGAGGGGTGACTTGATAGAGGTTTATAAGATGATCAGAGGAATAGATAGAGTAGACAGTCAGAAACTTTTTCCCCGGGTACAACAGAATGTTACAAGGGGACATAAATTTAAGGTGGAGGGTGGAAGGTATAGGGGAGATGTCAGGGGTGGGTTCTTTACCCAGAGAGTGGTGGGGGCATGGAATGCGCTGCCCGTGGGAGTGGTAGAGTCAGAATCATTGGCGACCTTTAAGCGGCATTTGGATAGGTACATGGATGGGTGCTTAATCTAGGTTAGAAGTTCGGCACAACATCGTGGGCCGAAGGGCCTGTTCTGTGCTGTATTGTTCTATGTTCTATGTTTTATGTTGTGGTGGACTTCAGTAAGGCATAATCTAACGAGTGAAATGGACACACGTGGCAGGTGATGGTCACTGCAGAGAAGTGATGCTTTGAAAAATTAGATGAATGATAGATGATACTGTTAAATTGTGCAAAAATATAGAAGCTTTAGAGTTCATGAATAGGAATTCAACTTGTCATGCAACATTCTATTTTAGCTGAAACAAAAACAGAAATTGCTGGAGAAACTTAGCAGGTCTAATGGCATCTGTACAAAGAAAGCAGAGTCAATGTTTCAGGTCCAGTGGCTCTGCTTTTTCTCCACGGATGTTGCTAGACCTTTTTTGAGTTTCTCCATCAGTTTCTCTTTTTTTTTGTTTTAGATTTCCAGTTCCACAACTCTTTTTTTTCATTCTATTTTAGTGACTGCAAATGATAAATCTACAAGAAATTTATTTTCTTCAATTCTAGGGTCAAATGGTTGCTGATTTATTGATCTCACTGTTGACAACCATATGTTCAACTGTTTAGGGTCTAAAGTTTGCTTTTTTTTCATTCTCAAGAAGTGGGCATTGCTGGCTGGACCAGCATTTATTGCCCATCCCTAATCGCCTAGAGGGCGGTTAAGAGTGAACCACATTGCTGAGAGTCTGCAGTCACATGTAGGCCAAGTAAGGACAGCAGTTTCCTTTTCTAAAGAACCAGATGGATTCTTCTGACAATCTGCAATGGTTTCATGGTCATCATTAGACTTTTTTTTATTATTGAATTTTATTATATTGAAATCAAATTCCACACTTGGCCATGATGGGATTTGAACTTGGATCCCCAACTCTGGATTAATAGCCTAGTCGTATTAACGTTAGGCTATTGAATTGTCTAGATTTCTCTTCCAAAATTTCTTCAATTGTTTCTTAAATCTTTGCTGAAGAGGCAGTTTTTTTTTGTCATTTACCTTTGTAACCCCTTTTGTGATTCATTGCCAGATTTTTGAAAATGCTATTATAATGCAATTTGGAACCCTTTATTTTGTTAAAGATGCTTATATAAAAGCAATTTGTTATATCAGGGTTCTCCTTCAGTGGTTCTGGCATGTTTTTAAATGTTCTCTTGTTGTACAAAAATATATTTTTCTCTGAACTTTCTTGATGTTATGAAGCAATAGATTTACTACTTTTAAATTCGAGATTAAATTAAATTAAATTAAAGATCAGACTTAGTGTTCACTGCAGTGTTTGATTATGCAGACTTTGGTCTGAATTCGCCAGCCTTAAATTTTGTAGGATTTCAACAATGAGCAATTTTTAGATGTCAGCTTTGCTCTTGTTTCTGTTTTATAAGGTTGTGAATCTTGGCCCCATTCAGAGTAAGCTAACATATCAATGCAGTGTGAGAAGTACGCTCTTTCACATGAGATGTTCAGCCAAAGTCCTGTGTGCCTTTACAGGCAGACAAAAAATGTGGCAAAAAGCAGAACAGGCTCAAAAGGCTTGATGGCAACAGCCCTAGTCAGGGAACTCTTATTCTATGAGGTCCACCTGGCTGACCTCATCCCAGTCACTGCATCGCTCCCCCTTCTAAGTCCTGGGATGTAGGCCCATTCTTTCTCCTATTGTCTCTAGGGTGTTTTCACACCAGGTCCAGTTCCTCTGACTCTGCCTCGAATACTCGCAATGTGTACCAGAGCATCTCAAGAAATGGTGGTAACTGCATCAAGGCTGCAATATCTGTGGTGTCCATCTCATCTTTAGAGATTTCTTCATTACGAGGTGGATTGGGAGAACACACGTTCTGACAGTGTTACTAACTGTTCTCAGGAGAGAGAGATATTTTGTTCTTGCCCCATTTGAGTTTGCAACTTCCATGTGGTCTCCTTGCTTGATCAGGACCACCTCACCATCCCAAACTTGACACATCACTGGAACTGATCTTGCGTCAACCATGTCTCTTACGCATACAGAGCCATTCCTGTATTTTCAGCACCAACCTTTGTCCCGAAGGAAATTGTCTCTTGCATACAGGATCTTATGTTTGGCTTTGGAGTTTCTACTGCCATTTCAACCCCCAACCCCATGTCCAGAAAGACCAGGATTAATCTGGTGTGGAGTCTTCTCCCCATTAGCAACTCTGTTGGAGCTCTCCCGATAGTTGTGTGTGGGGTGGTGCTATAATCAAACAGGCATCAGGATAGTCTGGTACTGAGTAAAGCTGTAGGCTGTTTCGTTATACCTGCCTTCAAAGTTTGGACTCCCATTTCTGCCAGACCATAGCATTATGGATGGTGTGAAGCTATTCAACTTTAGGAAATACTCAAATTCCCTGCTGATAAATGATGGCTCATTGTCTGTGCTGAATAACTCCAAGAACCTGTGTACTGCAGAAGATGCTCGCAGCCTTTCTATCGTCATCCCTGTGTTTGACAGATGAAATCTATGCACACCCAACCACTTTGAGTAGGCATCCACAAACGCTAGCAACAAATGGCCCATGAAAGGACTGGCATAGTTGATGTGTAACAAAATCCAAGGTTCACCCATGAATATCAGGGATTTCGTGGTAATTTTTGCCCTGGTTAGCATTCTGGGTACTGTGCAGCTATATTGGCTTCCAATCCTGGCTACTAACATCTTGCCAACATCTGTATGGAAATCCATGGAGACCCCTGGGTATCTGGCAGCAACCTTTGCTCAGGACAATTTTTTTATTTTAGCTCCCCATGATAATATATTGTCCTTTTATGATGATCTGGTTTCGCTGGGTCTGGTTCCAATTCTGGTTGTGATGGCCCTTTTGCACCCCTTTTCTTCCCCCTCCCTTCACCCCCCCCCCCCCCAACTGCCCATCACCGCCAGCTGTTTGTTTCGCAAGGATGGGATCTTTGAGTCCATACTCTGATATTATCAACGGTGACTGGAAGAGTGTCCAGCAAGGTTAAAACCGGAACTGACTCTAGTGGCAGCCCCACTGGTATGTCTGTCATTGGAAGGTAGCTCGAGGAATCGACATTTTCCCATTGTCCTCTCAGGCAGTATTCCAACTTGTAAATGTACGCACTAAGAATAGGAGTCCACTGCTGAATTTGACTTGAAGCTATGGGTGGCACAGCCCTGTCCTCTTTAAGTAGTGCCAGTAGGGTTTGTGTTCCATTATGATTACACACTCCTGTCCATAAAGTTATTGGTGGAAGTTCCTTCTGCCAAAAATAACCATCAAACCTACCCTCTTTATTGCAACATATTTTGGTTCATCATCAGCCAAAGTCCAGGAAGCATATGCTATTGGCCATTCCTCTCCACTCGGCTAAAACTACTCCGATATCATAGTGGGAGGCATTCCATGTCAGCACCTCATCTTGCTTGGGATCTTAGTGTGCCAACACCTAGATAACCTAATCTGCTGCTTCACTATCCTAAAGGCTACAAGAACATTTCCAAGGCTGACTCTTTTTCAATAGCAGATGTAAGTGTACCAGGATGAAGGCCAGTTACCTTTGAAATTTGTGTAATAATTCACCAAGGAAGGAACAAAGCACCAGTATGGATGTGGGTCACGGGGCACCTTTTAATCATTTGCACTTTATCTTCCAATGGGTGTAACCTGATCCTTTCAACTCTGTAGTCCAAGTAAGTCATGTAGGGTGCCTTGAACGTACATTTTTTCCTCCTAAGGTGTACACTCACCTTGGAGAAATGTCTAAGGACTATGTCCAAGTTCTCTAAATGCTCTTCATTGGTTTTCCCTGTTATTAGTATGTCATCCAGACAAATGACAACTTGGGGTGGACTTTGTAAAATGTTCTCTGTTGTCCACTGGAAAAGGGCGCAGGCTGATGATACCCCAAATGGCAATTTCAAATATTGGTACAAATCCTTAGGATTGTAGCATACCTCTGAGAGTCCTCTTCTAACTACAATTGCAGGTACGCATGACTGATGCCCAGCCTCATGAAGGACAGCTACATCACGCCCCTCCCCACCGGGCCTGTGTACAAGTCCTGTACGCAAGAGATTGGATTCTTATTCAGCTGTGAAAAGCAGTTTACCATTTGTTTGAAATCTGCACAAAGGCAAACTGACCCATCAGGATTTGCAATTAATGTGACTGGTGCTGCCCATTCTGCAAACTGTAACGGTTTGTTGGTACCATTGCTTTCCATGTCTACTTTTGCATGCAAGGCAAATGGCTCTGAGAAGGCCTTGCAGAATCATGGAATTGTTTCCTGGTCAACATGGAAGTTGCCCTTGGCTCCAGTGATTGTCCCCATATCTTCCTGAAAAATGTCTCGGTATTTAATTAGGACTTCACTCAGGCAGCAGTTTTCTAATTGAAGCATGTTCAGCCAATCAAGTTGAATATTTGTCAAACAATTTCTCCCCATTAACCTTGGGTCTCAGCCTTTTACTACAATCCCTGGTAACTGAACCAGCCACTTCTTATTAGACACCGAAACCAAGTTGTACTCCTAATCTGGAAAGATTCCCCAGTGTAGTTTCTCAGTCTAGCTGAGGTCTTGCACAAACTTAAGGGTTGGAGTTCAGTGCAAATTTTGGTAAATCACTGATATAATCCTGCCGGTATCAACCTCCATTAAGACTGGGTGACCATTTAACTAGATGTTTATTTTGGTTCTGATTTGGATGTTGCAAAGCAATTTAACTGTTCCATACCAGCTGTAGGTGGAAATTCCAGGGTTAGCACTCCTGAATACCGATCGGAGTTCTCTTACTCAATTTTGGCTTTGTGCTGTCTCAAGTCTGCTTAGTGGCAGTAATGGCCTGCTGGACCAGATCCTGAAGAAAAAATTTTACGATTTGGCTGAGGCTTGACTTTGTTTTGGGGTTTTGCTGTCGGCTGACCTAGAGCCCCTCTGTTCAGAGCTGAAAATGTGTTGCTGGAAAAGTGCAGCAGGTCAGGCAGCATCCAAGGAACAGGAAAATCGATGTTTCTTCAGATTCCTGAAGAAGGGCTGATGCCCGAAACATCGATTCTCCTGTTCCTTGGATGCTGCCTGACCTGCTGCACTTTTCCAGCAACACATTTTCAGCTCTGATCTCCAGCATCTGCAGTCCTCACTTTCTCCCCTCTGTTCAGAGTATGTCCTGAGTGAGGCTGTGAACTGCCTTCACTCAAGTGGTGTTCCCCAAGCGCTGTCGGCCTGGCGAGGGTGTCCACTTCTGTCTGAATACCCTGCCACTCCACTTGCCACATTTTCTCATGACAAAGCCAGTTGTAATGCCTGATGGGTGTTCAGTTGGGCTTCAGCCAGTAGGCATTTTTGCATGGCCATTAATCCCACATACCAAATGGTCTCTCAGCATCTCACTTCAGGTTAAAATCACATGCATCTGCCAGTCATCTTAACCTCATCAAAAATCCCAAAACAGCTTCTCCTGGTTCTCAAACTGCCAAGTAATACTGATAGTATCTCAGAATTAGAGGAGACTTGATCTCATAATATTCCTTAGCGAAGTCCATCAACTCCTTGAAGAGTTTTAGTATCTGGTATGTTTGGGAAAGTTAGGCTCCTAATAACTGAAAAAAAACTGCAGGTCTACAAACTGTCTGGAGAATTACATGTCACTTTTTATCTGCACCAATGTCATTTGCCCAGGAAATAAAAACACTCTTTCCATATGCTGGGCTCAGTCTTTGATGGCAGGATCAAACAAGTCAAGCTTCCCAAATAACAACATGATGCCAGAAATGCTTATCCCAATTTAAAGACAACTGTTGTGAGAGAATCTCTTCAGGAGCATTTTTTCTGTCATCACCACTACAATAACTCCATGAAGGCCAGTATCCTGTCACCAAGTAACATGTGCATAGTGTGTGACACTGACCCAGCTAGCTCAGAGCTGACTCCTAAAGTGAACAGAACCCCTGCCACTCCTGTTTTTTATTTGTCAGCCAGGACTCCCTGATTAAAGCTGTTAACCTGGGTCACTCAGGGGACTCATTCTGTGAAGTCCACCTGGCTGACCTCATTCCAGTCACTACACAGGGAATTCTCTCAGCAACCCAGTGAAGATTTCTCGGGGCACTTGTATAACTTTTTCCTTGAGAGCGCTTTATGTTGCTGATTTGTTTTGGTACAAGGCAATGACTACAAATTTTTTAAAGCAGTTGAGTGAAGATGTTAAATGGTGCTTAATAGTTTCCCTTCCTTGCATTCGTGACCTCTAGTCTTTGAACAACTTAAATGTGACTCCCTTTTCATAAGAATTTTTCTCCTCTTCTAAAAGTAGTCGCTCTGAGATATGGTGCTATATGCTTATTTCTTTCACTTGAATAAACACAGATGAAGATTGCTAATAAACTATTTGATTCTATCATGCATCATAAACATAATGAGTTCATATTGGGATCATTTAATAAGTTTAAACCATTAACTGGGTTATTTGGGCCTGTTGCAGCATGCCTACACCCATCCATTTGTGGGCAGCACGGTGGCACAGTGGTTAGCACTGCTGCCTCACAGCGCCTGAGACCCGGGTTCAATTCACGCCTCAGGCGACTGACTGTGTGGAGTTTGCATGTTCTCCCCATGTCTATGTGGGTTTCCTCCGGGTGGTCCGGTTTCCTCCCACAGTCCAAAGATGTGCAGGTCAGGTGAATTGGACATAGTAAATTGCCCGTAGTGTTAGGTAAGGGATAAATGTAGGGGTATGGGTGGGTTGCGCTTCGGCAGGTCGGTGTGGACTTGTTGGGCCGAAGGGCCTGTTTCCACACTGTAATGTAATGTAATCTAATCTAATCTAATCCCTTATTGAGGTCAGTGGCCTGAATTGAATTCCTATTTATTGTCAGAGACAATAAATATTGGAGATTATCAGAAAATTATCAGTCAGTTGAATTGTCAAGACTTATTTGCTTTGTTTTATGAATATGTGGTGATTGCCACATTTCATCATCCTCTTTCAATTTGAGTAGATTTGTACTGAAATGTTTTCCTATATATGTGAAAGTTATTTTTGTAGTGCAAATGTGTTTCTTTTATAAAACAATCTTTATTTTTCATTGAAGGTTTCGTTGTTGGCCAAGCAGGACTGTACCAGAGCATACTCATGTACGTTGTGGCATATTTCATCATAAGCATGACTGTACTGTCAGTGTGTGCTATATCTACTAATGGAGCACTGGATGCTGGTGGTGCCTACTGTATCTTTTAGAGTTAGGATTTCAGGTTCATTTAGATTGAGTATTAATCTTGAGCAAATCTAAATTCAGGGGATCCAATGTGTTGATGTTTAAATACATCCATTGAAACTATATTACAGAAAGACAACAATATTCCAATGACCTAAACTAATCAAATAATCAACTAATCAAAGATATGATGGTTTACACAGGTAGTGGTTCATGCATGGAATGAATTTCCAGAAGAAGTGATGGATTTTGGTACAGTTATAATGTTCAAAAGACATTTAGATAAGGACATGTATAAGAAATGTTAAGAGGGATATGGGCCAAATGCAAGCAGGTGGGACTAGTTTAGATTGGAATTATGTTCGGCATGGGCAAGTTTAACTGTCGGATCTGTTTCCGTGCTTTATGACTCTAAGTATATTTGGGCTAGCAATTTTCTTTCTTTTTGAGTCAAGGAGCATCTTTAATTAAACTAATAACTTTTTGATCAATTTTACTTTATTGATCTTTCAACACCCACTTGGTAGATATTTCTTGTAGCATTCCTAATCAGTTAAATTTGGAAGATTGCAAAATATAATATCGGTAGCAAATGTGGTACATAAAGTTCACAAGATATGTTGGTAGGAAACAGAAGCAGGAGTGGATTATACAACCCCTGGAGTCTGTTTTATCATTATTAATATCATGGTTGATGTGTTTATTTTAATTCTAATGATGTTTATATCTTGACAGTTTTATTTCATTTAAAAAGAAAAGTTCAATTCATTTCTAAAACGTGTGGATTGACCCAGGAAGATTTTTTTACTTCATACAATTTTGCGTGAAGCTGCAGTTGAAAGATTGCGCCTCCAACAGAGCAAATAGCTTCTCAATGTCCACTCTATGGAAAATGTTTGTCACTTTAAATCTTAAAACAGATCACTTTCAATGAAGTAATGTCAAGGCAATGCAAATCCTCTGCAGATTGTCTTCATATTTTATTCCTGTAACACTTATCATCAGCTGAATCTGTTTATAGTTCAGTCAAGCTCAATATTAACCTGAGGTAAGATGTTAAAATTGGGTGCACCACTCAGAATCATAGAATTTTACAGTACAGAAGGAGGCCATTCAGCTCCTGACAGAGCTACCCAGCTAGTCCCATGTAGAATCATAGTACAGAAGATCAGATTGGTCTAGCAAAATACAAATAATGGGTCATCCATAAATCTGTAGAAATGGAGCAAGGGCTTATGAATGTTAAACAAGTAGATTTTTAAATAAAATAGTTCATGGAACTTGTGTATTCCTGGAAAGCTGAGCATTAGTTGCCAACCCCTATTCCCGTTGAGTAGGTGATGATATCAGTTTTGGAACCAGGGCGATCTGTACTGATGGGACAGTCTCCACCTGAACCGATCTGGAGCCAGTGTTCTAGCGAAAAGGATAAATAGGGTGGTCACTAGGACTTTAAACTTGGGGGTGGGGGGAGGAAAAGGGAAAGCAACAGGGAGTATGGAGTCAAGTAGAAAGATAAGCAGCAGTTAGCATGTGTGCGGGGTTTAAATTCAAGGCAGACTAGGAATGAAGGAAAAAGGAAGGATAACTTAGGGCACATTACCAGAGGTGATGGGAATAATGAGGATAAGAAAATTAGCATTAAGGTGCTTTACCTGAATGCTCATAGTATTTGTAACAAAGTAGATGAATTATCAGCACAAATCATAGTGAATGATTGTGATGTGGTAGGCATCACAGAGACGTGGTTGCAGGGGGTTCAGGACTGGCAGTTGAACATCCAAGGATTTACAACTTAGCAAAAAGACAGGGAGGTGGGCAGCGTTGCGTTGTTACTTATGAATGAAATTAAATCTATGGCACTGAATGACATAGGATCAGATGATATGGAGTCTATGTGGGTGGAGTTGAGGAATCACAAAGGCCAAAAAAACATAATGGGAGTTCTGTACAGACATCCCAGCGGTGGTCAGGACCAGGGGCGCAAGGTGGACCAGGAAAAAGACCAGGCATGTCAGAAAGGGGACTTCAATACGCAAATGGACTGGGTGAATAATGTTGCCGGTGGATCCAAAGAAAGGGAATTCATGGACTGTTTACAGGATGGCTTTTTGGAACAGCTTGTGATGGAGCAGGCTACTTTGCACTTAATGCAATATAATGAGCCAGACTTTATAAAAGATCTTAAAGTAAGGGAACACTTAGGAGGCAGCAATCACAATATGGTAGAGTTAAGTCTGCAATTTGAAAGAGAGAAGACAAAATTGAATGTAATGGTGTTACAGTTAAATAAAGGTAATTACAGGGGCATGAGAGGAACTAATGAAAATTGACTGGAAGCAGACCCTAATGGGGAAGACAGAGCACCAATGGCAGGGGTTTCTGGGTATAATTTAGGACACAGTACAAAGAAAAGAAGAATTATCTTGGGTGGGGGGGGTGTGGTTTGAATTAGACAGCCATGGCTGACAAAGAAAGTCAGGAAATGTATCAAAGAAAAAGAGAGAGCCTATAAACTGGCCAAGGAGATTGGGAAGACTACAAAAACAAACAGAGAATAACAAAGAGAAATAAGGAAGGAGAGGATCAAATATGAAGGTAAGCTAGCCCGTAATATTAGAAATGATAGTAAAAGTTTCTTTCAATACATAAGAAACAAATGAGTGGCAAAAGTAGAAATTGGGCCGCTCCAAGTTGATGCAGGAAGGCTAGTAATGGGAGATAAGGAAATAGCTGAAGAGCTTAATAAATACTTTGTGTCACTCTTCATGGTGGAAGACATGAGTAATATCCCAACAATTAAGGAGAGTCAAGGGGCAGAGTTGAGTATGGTAGCCATTACAAAAGAGAGTGTGAGAAAAGCTAAAAGTCTAAAAATTGATAAATCTCCGGGCCCCAGTGAGCTGCATTGTAGAGTTCTGAGGGAGGTGGTGGAAGAAATAGCGGAGATGTTGGTTGCAATCTTTCAAAAATCACTGGAGTCAGGGAAGGTCCCAGATGATTGGAAAATTGCTGTTGTAACACCCTTGTTCAAGAAAGGATCAAGATAAAAGATGGAAAATTATGGGCCAATTAGCCTAACATCGGTTGTAGGTAAAATTCTAGAATCTGTTATTAAGGATGAGATTTCTAAATTCTTGGAAGTGCAGGGTCGGATTAGAACAAGTCAGCATGGATTTAGTAAGGGGTGGTCATGCCTGACAAATATGTTAGAATTCTTTCAAGAGGTAACAAGTAGGTTAGACCAGGGAAACCCAGTGGATGTTATCTATCTAGACTTCCAAAAGACCTTTGATAAGGAGCCTCACAGGAGCTGCTGAGTAAGGTGAGGGCCCATGGTGTTCAAGGTGAGCTACTGGCATAGATTAAGGGTTGGCTGTCTGGCAGCAGGCAGAGAATTGGGATAAAAGGTTCTTTTTTGGAATGGCAGCTAGTGACAAATGGAGTTCAACAGGGTTCAGTGTTGGGGCCGCAGCTGTTCACTTTATATATAAAGGATCTGGATGAAGTGACTGGGGGGCATTTTGGTGAAGTTCGCCAATGCTATGAAGTTAGGTGGACAGGCAGGTGAGGTGAGAAGGCTGCAGAAAGATTTAGACAGTTTAGGAGGGTGGTCCAAGAAATGGCTGAAATTCAATGTGAGCAAATGCGAGGTCTTGCACTTTGAAAAAAAGAATACAGGGACATACTATTTTCTTAATGGTGAGAAAATTCATAAAGCCAAAGTAAAAAGGGATCTGGGAGTGCTAGTCCAGGATTCTCTAAATGTTGACTTACAGATTGAGTCCGTGGTTAAGAAAGCAAATGTAATGTTGTCATTTATATTGAGGGTTGGAATGTAAAAACAGTGATGTA
Source organism: Chiloscyllium punctatum (assembly GCF_047496795.1). Taxonomy (NCBI): domain Eukaryota; kingdom Metazoa; phylum Chordata; class Chondrichthyes; order Orectolobiformes; family Hemiscylliidae; genus Chiloscyllium; species Chiloscyllium punctatum. Next base: position 40,234,651 of record NC_092744.1, read on the forward strand.
CTACTGAGACTTTATAAAGCTCTGGTTAGGCCCCATTTAGAATATTGTGTCCAGTTTTGGGCATCATGCCTCAGGAAGGACATACTGGCACTGGACCGTGTCCAGCAGAGATTCACACGGATGATCCCTGAAATGGTAGGCCAAAAATACGATGAATGGCTGAGGATCTTGGGATTGTGTTCATTAGAGTTTAGAAGGTTGAGGGGCGATCTGATAGAAACTTACAAGCTAATGCATGGCTTAGAAAGGGTGGACACTGGGAATTTGTTTCCATCAGGCGTGGATACTAGGACCTATGGGCACAGCCTTAGAATTAGAGATGGTCAATTTAGATGGAAATGAGGAGACATTTCTTCAGCCAGAAAGTAGTAGGCCTGTGGAATTCATTGCCACAGATCACAGTGGAGGCTGGGATGTTAAATGTCATCAGGCAGAGATTGATAAATTCTTAATCTCTCAAGGAATTAAGGGATACAGGGAGAGTGTGTGTAACTGGCATTGAAATGCCCATAAGCATGATTGATGGAAGAGTGGACTTGGATGGGCTGATTGGCCTGCCTTCCACTCCTTTGTCTTATGGTAAGCTGCTTTCTTGAATAGCTGCATACATGTGATGTATTTTGAAGTTATAGCACTGATGAATTTAATTATTTGTTGGTACATTTCACACATCTCTTCCCGATCCCATTGTCATGTATAAGTATCATTGCCAAGTTTATCTACTGTGTATCCATTGTAAAGGCAGAAACCAAAAGACAGGGAAAATAGATAATTTTAAAATTTCTTTCTTCATAATCCTCCCAAACAAAAATGCACTTGCTGCCTTTTGTCAACTCCCACAAGACACCAAAGCCTTGTGTGTTTATCCTTCTTAGTCCATTACAATATGTGCATCTGTTATTGTGGTGTGAAATATAAATGTTGAGTTATACATATTTTGAATATCATTTATATGGGGGGGGGGGAGGGTTGAAGTTTTTGAGGTTGTTACATTTATGTTAGTTTCTGTGTGCTTGAAGTTAATGATTAAAATTAAGTATTTCTGTAGCCATGGCAATTTCTTTTTAAACCGTTTGTTAGGGCTACTTTGACATTACAATGGATTCTTGCTTCCTTTCGGATGTTTTATGACTGAGCAAGGCAGACAGCTATATTTCAAGCTTTTTGTTAGAAATTTCTGGAGTGAGAGCATTTTTCAACTTAAAGAAAACATCCACAGTAGGGAGAGAGTGGGAGACTTTTACTTTTATGGGCAGTTCTGTGAAGTCCATGCATGAAGATGTATGTATAGAGCAATACTCTTGTGAAGAGGAGAATATAGTACACTAGATTACCTTAGAGTAAAAAGGTAATGATAACCCAACGTTTCTGGTTACGGACTAAAACCTGAAGAAGAACTGAAGATTAGCTTGTTTAAATTTGAATGTATGTTTGCTCGAGGACTAAGCTGTTCGAGGTTTCAGTTTCTTGGGAGTTAATGTCATAGTTACCTTTTAGATCTGTTAATGTGAGAGAGAAAGAATTCTGATATGAGTGCTGTATAATGGTTGCTGTTGAGTTCCATAGAAGGGATTCTTTTGAAACCTGTCAAGGATTATTTTGATGTAATTATAATTTTACTGTTCTTAAAACATAAGGTAAGAACAAGGAACAGGAGTAGTTAATTTAGCCTCCTTGAGCCCATTCTCCCATGCAATACAATCATAGCTGATCTCATCTTGGCCTCAACTCCACTTTCCAGCTCATTCCACTTAATTCTGAGAATCAAAGCTCACATATCAATAAATTTCAGTCTGAGTCGAATTCTGAGCAGCGAATTTTATTGAAACGTACTTGCAAGACGGGTGTCTAATGAGTAGGCATCCCGATCTGAGGGTAACATTCTGATTTATGCAGTTCAGCTCTGTCTCTTGGTCCTCCCCTTTACCCCATAGGCTACGCTACAGCAAAAGTAACCAATCACAACCTCTAGCTTCACTCCGCCTCTGTTTACTTCTCCTACGACTCTAAGCCTGTCGCCCCTTACTCTTATTTATCTTTTCCTTATATGTGACTATCCTGGCATAGTTTGCTGTCTTTGTGCAATCATCCTGCCGAACTAAATTCTGTGTGTTGGCCACATCCCTCCGGCGATTGGTACACTATTCTCCTGCAACTAGTACACCCTGCTCCACGGTTGCTCTGCCCTAATAGTCATAGATAATTCCACCTGTTTTTGTTTCTCACTGTTTAGTATTTGCATGTGCAGCCCAATTTCATCATGCAAGCTTTTGCAGAAGCAACACCTGTTCCCTTATTCTGCACAATTTTAACCCTATATCTTACAATTCTTCAACCCATTAGTAATTGAAAAACTCTCTACTTGTTTCCCTTTTAAATTTAGTCAATGTCCTGACATCCACTGCTTTCTGGGGTAGTGAATTCCACAGACTCTCATCCTTTGAGAGAAGCAATTTCTCATCATCTCTGTATAAAATCTGGCACCCCCTTTCCTATTGTTTAAAACTCTTTGCATTTGAATTAAGTAAATATTTTGGTTAATTCTGGTTTTAGTTCCATGTCTTTTGCTAAGCAAACTTGTGTTTTATTTTCAAAATAAAATCTTCAACATTGCATACTTCTGCCCCAGTGAGAGAGCATCTTGTTAAGACCAAAACAAAACAAGCTAAAGCCTGCCAAGCCAGATTTTGGTCAGGCATCTGACTTCTCTAATAATATGAGCTGAGATCATCATAAATACGCAAACCATATATCCTCTCTCAAGGAACATTTCACTGCATTTTATATGTGTTTATTGTTGATCATGATAGTGGTTCAAGATAAAGTGAAATGTTTGTACTGCCAAAATCTAATTGTACTGGGGCATATCTTTTACCACTGAAATTTGAATGGGGTAGTCTTCACTGCAAATTCTCCCAATGTTCCCAAGGTTAGGAGGAGCCAGTGTTGGACTGGGGTAGACCAAGTTAAAAATCACAATACCAGGTTATAGTCCAATAGGCTTATTTGGAAGCACTATCTTTTGGAGCACTGCTCCTTCATCAGGTAGCTGTGGGACAGGACATAAGACACAGAATTTATAGCAAAAGATTACAGTGTCATGCAACTGAAATGATATATTGAGCAAACCTAGATTGCTGTTAAGTCTTTCATCTTTTAAAATGGGTTGCAGGTTTCAGTTCACTAATATGTAAATCCCAGAACTACTTTTAAGTCACATTCTTGAGATAACTGAAAGTTTTATTTTTTAAAAAAAAGTGATGTCTCAGCTCAGGCATTGCATTGAATGGGTGAGGTTTGATTCTATCTGGATCCCAATCTTGAGTCAGGTTCTATTTCCAATGTTCACAAGAATCTTAATCCTCATAATATGTCAAGTATAAAATTACAGATTATATATATTTGCAATATGAACTTCCAATGGTGGTGTAAAATACGTCATCAAAATAATTTTCTTGTATTCATGGTCCTTTTTGGTAAAGAATGCAACTTTTCATTATCCTTTCAAACATCGCAGGTTTTTCAGGATTTTTCTACTTTCCAAAATAAAACTGATCACCTAGAATTTCAAAATGGAACAGAATAATTTGCTAAATGGATAGTAGCTAAGTACGAGCGCTTCTGAGCACTTATCTTGTTTTGATCAATTAACTTGTATAACTAGGAGTTGGTGAAGTGTGAAGGAGCAAATAGTAAATTAATTGAAGTGTGAAATTGACCGAAGGTTGAAAGGTAAGGAACACGGGCCTCAATTTGCAGAAAGCTTATGTCATAGGAAATGTGTATCTATGATATTATGATGGTACAAAGATCACAGAAAGTTAAGGCACTAGTGATTTGTATCAGGACAAGCATCACACCATTGTTTATTGGTAATTTTGCACTACTGCCTTAGATCCCTTGGACCATTATTACAGCTTCATCCCCAAGCAAAAGCAAAGGTGAGATCAAGTTTGCTGAATTAACACCACATCATGATGGTCACAGTCACGTTAAATAGAAGACTCTGAATCCTGTGCAATGTTAATTAGATTTGCATGTTTTCAAAATTTACATGAAGTTTCCATCAAATAAAATTCCCTATGCTTAGTGTTGCAAAGGAATAGGATTAAAATGCAGCTATTTGTAAACAACCATTGCAATCAAAGGACAGTAGAATTTATTTGAAAACCTATTGAGTAATTAAGGGACAAGTAGTTGCCTGATTTTGTTAGGTATGGGTTCGGTAAATCTCCTTTCATATCAGTTTACCTTGAGAAAGTGTAAACAGTTTTGTCAAATGCATTTAATGTGTCAACCGCAGTTTGTAAATACTTAAACTTACATCAATCGACCAATAAAGCAGCTTGAACACTCTAGTTATGTCAATACAACAATACTGTTTGAGTGTGGGTGTGAAATAGATGGCAATAAACAAATGGACTTGTGAGCTTTGTTCATTAAATGTTCAATGAAATTGCTAACATTTTTTGTTTAAACCAGACTTATTGCATTAAACATGAGGGGGCTGGAGGCACAAGAACAGAACTTAGTGCACTTTTCACCAATATCACCACAGCAGCAAATGTATACCCCAAATTTTTGAAAACTGGTACACTTTTTAATACCCTGAAATCCACCATTTCAGGTAATAAGAATGTGTAGAAAAAGAAAATGATTGGTAAGTAATCTTCTTCACAACTTAATCAAGTTTCTTTTTTGTACTGTTACAACTTTCACGTGTTATGCACTGTGGAGAATATGAACTTTCATTGTGCCAGCAACTAGAATTCTCGTATTGGCATCTAAATATTTCCATTTTAATGTTCATAGGTGGCTATGCCAATCATGTAAGGATTCCAAATTACTTTCGAAAAATGCCAGAGTACTCATTTGAATTGGATCTTGGATTTCAGTGCATTATTTTGTAAAATGATTTCTTGCATATGCAATGTTGTGAATCAACAAAACATCAATGTTGTGAATAATCACTCAACTGCAAAAAGTGTTGCTCTCTTTTCCTTCACTGATGCTTGTGGTCAGATATGATCAGTCGAGCTTTGGGTCCTGAATTTGGAGGCAGCATTGGAATCATGTTCTTCTTTGCTAATATATGTGGAAGTGCTCTCTATGTCTTGGGACTTGTTGAGTCCATTGTTGACATTTTTGGAATGTCACCAACAGGTAGGTTAGTGAGTTTAAATAATGGTCTAAATTCTGTTTCAGATTTTGCATTTTTATTAAACATTACACACTTAATTATGGGGACTGGTATTCACATTACAGTGATACATGTTGGCAAATAAAGCCGAAAAAATGAGAATTAATTGGTCAGCTAATATAACAATACGGATCTGGTGCCTCCATGCTCTTGACTCATACTGAAACCACAATTGATTTGGGTTACAGTTGGAGCAGAGGCTCTTGTCTATCACTGGTTGTTCTTATGTATCTTTTGAAAGGAAACCATGGGTGAAAAATTGTCTTAGCTGTAGAAACAACTCAGTTGTAGTATTGGTAACATTTTTGAAAATCCTAGAATGAAGGAGTGGACATTGGGCAGATGTTTTTGTGAGCAGCAGAGACTAGGACCTGAGGGCACAGATTTAGAGTAAAAGGAACACCCTTCAGAACAGAGATGAAGAGAAACCTCTTCAGCCAGAGAGTGGTTAATCGAGAGAATTCATTCCCACATAAGGCTGTGGAGGCCAGGTCATTGAGTATATTTAAGATAGAGCTAGATAGGTTCTTGCTTATCAATAAGATCAAAGTTTATGGGGAAAAAGTGGGAGAATGGGTTTGAGAAACTTATCAGCCATGTTTGAATGATGGAGAAGACTCAATGGGCTGTATGGCCTAATTTCTTCCGCTGTGTCTTATGATCTTATGATCTATGTTCATTTGGAAGGTGCACACTCATGAAGAATGCAAGAGCTTGACAGTGATGTAATGAGAAGCTACTATTGGAGAGAAACCACATTCTATACTGTGAAATTATCTGAGAATAGTAGTTACTTTTGGCAGAGAGCATTTTGGAAGGATCTGCGATACTTTGATGTTTCCAACCAGATCTGGCAATGGGTGTGCCAAATATGCTTAACTTTGTACTATTTGTGTTTTGAGGGAGCAAAAATGGAGTCATACCAGGCATATTGACCAAGTCAATGAGAGATTTGGCTGAGGTTGAGGGACAAAGGTGGAATTAAGGGAATTGACAAACAAATCAAAAATCTCCACAACACAAGTGGATGAGGTGGTTAAAAAAGGCATATGCCATGCTTGCTTTCATCGGTCAGGACATTGAGTGACAAAGTTGGCAAGTGATGTTGCAGCTGTATAAACTTTAGGCAACATTTGGAGTGTTGCACGCAGTTCTGGCTGCCACACTATCAACAAGATGTGGAGGCTTTAGAGAGGGTACAAAAGAAGTTTACAAGTAGGATGTCTGGAATGGAGTGTATTAGCTATGAGGAGAAGTTGCACAGATTTGTATTGTTTTCACAAGAGTGTCAAAGACTGAGGGATGACCTGATCGAAATATATAAAGTTAAGAGGCAAACATCGGGTGGTGTCATTTTTTTATTCAAAATGAAAATGTCAAATACTAGGGTGTGCAAAACACTAGATTTAAGGTGAGAGTGGCAAGTTTCAAGAAGATAAGGAGACAGGGTTTTTTTTTTACATAGGGTGATAGTGCATGCCAGGCACTTGTCAGAGAAGGTAGTAGAAGCAGATAAATTAGCAAAGTTTGAGGCATTTGGACCAATACACAAACAGCCAGGGAAGAGGAGGATACAGACCATGTATAGGCAGATGGGGTTAGGATGGCATCATGATCGGCACTGACATAGTGGGCTGAAGGGCCTGTTCCTGTGCTGACTGTTCTATGCTCCACATCTGTTGTGGTAGAGGCAAGTTGAAAGGTCAAACAGTTATAATTGATTTGGGATTGATAATTTTTATGACGGCAACTTTGCAGCAAAAGTTTTGCTAGTACTCTGTGCTCTGACAAACCAGTCATTCAATTTTCACATAGCTGACCTCCTGAAGAAAGGCCTGTGAAAACCTGGCTTACATTTTTTTTACTAAAGTGAGGAAGATCAAACTTGTTTGGGCCATTGTCACTTCTGAATGAGCTAGATGAATACACTGGTGGATAGAGTGTAAAACGCATCTTGCCACTTCATTATTTACAGTTGGCAAAACCAGGATCATCTTCCCAGATGGAAGGTGTGAAGCCCAAGGCCTTCAAGTTCTGCCCCCAACAATGACAGTACATGACAGCAATAACTCGAGTTTCACATTACTGTAGACAAGTCATTCCCATTTGCAGAGAAATGTTCATATTGATTTGGGATACTGTCATTTAGTAAATTTCTACAAATGTTCGTGACATAGAAGTTAAAATGCAGCTGTAAATTTTACAGTGAGTAGACCGAAAGTTGTATATTGTTAATTAAGTAATTGTATTTTTTCAGGGCAAACTACAAGCAGCATTCAGGTTCTTCCTCAGTCCTACTGGTACGAACTTCTCTATGGCACAGTGATTCTTATTTTCTGCCTTCTTGTGTGCTTAGTTGGAGCTGACATCTATGCAAAAGCCTCCTTCATAATTTTCCTCATTGTTATTCTGGTACTTGGCACAATATTCATCAGCTTTTTTGCAGTGTCACCAAAATCTATTAACATCACAACGTCCTTGGGGAACATCTCAGAGGCTTCATTCACTGGATTTAAGCTGTCAACTCTGAAGAGTAATCTTCCATGTAAGTTAATCCTAAAAGTAAGTATAGGGTAGTAACTTCATTCAAATGCATGTACACTGAAATGATGTTAGGGCAACAAAAGGTTAGCAACTATTTATTCCATCTGTTTCAGCTTCATTTCAATTAAAATGCTTAATCAAAGCTTATGGCCCAACAGTTTATATATTCAGTGTAATTACTGAAAATAACCATCCACGTAGATCTTCTGCTGGCTGATGCAGAAGACAAACTGCAATTTTTCTTCAGTATGTATTACTGAAAAGTGATGCATGCTGCCAAAGCTTTTTGTATTGGATATATCAAGATAAATGTCAATTACAAAATTTTGAACTATCACAATAATTTATACCACACAAGGAAAGGGTACTGTTGGGTTGGTGTTTTCTGGAGAAAGTAACTAGGAACCAAACTTTGGTCCCCCATGCTTCTCGGCAATTTGGAACAGTACAAGATTTGAACATATGTTCTGTGCAAACAAAAAAAAAAGTTCCTTGCATACAAAGGTATGTTACTTCCAGCAATGTAAATGAGCCATGCTATGAGCTCAACTGATCATCCTGATTAGTTGTTAGTGTAGATATCAGCTAATGTGTACAAGACGAAAAGCTATGGCTACATGTCTCTCATCAACCGTCTTCAAGTTCTGTACTACCAGTGAAATGTTTTCTTCACTTCTCTCAAGTAACCTTTTCTTCTTTCTGACCAAATATTTTTCTTAACGCAAGCATTACGACTGATTAAAATTACTCACTTTAGGGTGAACAGTCCCAAAGCTTTTTACAAAGATTAATAAACTAGTGGTTTGTTTCTGGAAATTACGTTATAACAGTCAACTAACTCTCAAGGATGAAATGAGAGAGGCATACAAGCTGATACAGATTTATTAAATTTTTATTAATTTCTCCCGAGTGTAGCCATGTTATACTGCATACTTCTATTCAGAGTGTGTAATTGTTTATTGTTAGTGGGTTCTTGTTGCTCTGTTAGTATCCCTGGGTGTATTTGAGTAACATTCCCAGATTGGTCACAAAATTGCTACAAAAAAAACCTACAAATTTGTAGTTTGTTGGTGCCAACCCATTCTTGGATGAACATGATGCCTTTGCTCATACTGAACCATGAAACGGCTTGACTTTTAATGGGGGCAATTCCTTAAGGAAGAATAAGAGGTGAAAATTAGATTCTGTTACCTGTTTGTGCATTCTTTGTCATCCCAAGATAAGTGGGGTTAGTCTGCGAAAGAAGGGAACAACATAAACAGCTCTTGCTATTTTTCACCGACCAAATGTTTAAATATAGGTTTGTGTTGTTTTTCATTTCTTAAAAGAAAAGCTATAGATTTGATTTCAATTTCTTTCCATAGCTCAATATGTAGAAGACTACACAACTGGTAAGGTGATGAGTTTTGCTGCTGTCTTTGCAGTAATGTTCAATGGGTGCACTGGTATCATGGCTGGATCCAACATGTCAGGTAAGGTCCAAGCAAATACTTGAAGGGCAATATGGGTCTAAATGTATCCATAAATTTGCTAACTGTACATTGCATACACATTAATTAATATGAATTTTGAAGATTTTGAGAGACAGTCTCCTGTTCTATGCCTCTGCATTATGAGGCCATCAGGTAACAGGTTTTGAAAAAAAATGTTTTGAATGCCTTGTTGATACTACATTGCATGGACCATAAGATTTATTACACAGTAGTTTATAAGGATTGTGTTCTCAGTATATATTATAGTGTTTATTGTGGTGCAAAATCTATAGTGGCACATTTGTTGCTAAATCATTTGTTAAATGATATTTGTTGTTTGTAAATATCTGCTTTTTATGCATCATGAAAAACTCAATAAAGTTTGGATAACAAAAAAGTTAACTGAAGCTGTAAATCCTTGCATCCTTTCAGGTGATTTAAAGAACCCCAGCTATTCTATTCCCCGAGGCACTATTACAGCAGTAATTTTTACATACATTGTATATAATATTTTATCGCTCATGATCAGCTGCACTTGTGAGAGGTGAGTTTGATTTTACTTCTTATATCTTAAACCCTTAATGATAAATAAGCTAATCCTTTGTGAGGCCATTACAATAGGTGCTGACACTCTGTCATTTTACACTATGCTTAAATGGAATTATGATTTCAAAGCAAAAGTGTTACAAGTACGTGTGTTCTATTGTTGGTCTTCCTGCTTTAAACAATTATTGCAAAAGCTACCTCTTTGAAAGTGCTCTTGAGACAGTGAGCCTAATTTTGAGGCCGTCAAATTTAACATTTAAATATACCTGTGCCCCTTCACTTAAGCTTATGTCACCTACAATGTTCTTTTGAATTTCCTCCCTACCAATTCAGTTGACGTTATTATAACATGGGTTTGTAAACCGGACCAAATCAGCCTTGCTAACATTGGATTCACAACACCGTGAAATTCACACATTCAATGCCCCTCAAAATTGCTCGATTGTTCCTAACCAGACTTAGAGTAACAGATTTCAGACACCAAGGTTAAACTTAAATAGAAATTAACAATATACTAACCATAGCAAAACAAAGCTAAACCACAAGGTGATCTAAACCTTCTTTAAATCACCTGAAAATCTCTGATTTAAACCCAATCTTCTTAGATTGTAATCCTCACAAATAGACACAGATAAGGGATCACTTAAAAAGAAAATAAGAGTTTATCATTTGCCAACTTGGTAATTGTCTCAATGATGAGGACCAGGTTTTAATGAAATCCTTGAATGATGGATGTAGGTTTGCTTGCTGAGCTGGAAGGTTCATTTTCAGACATTTCATAACCATACTCTGTAATATCTTCAGTTCAGGATCAAGCACTGCCAATGATTCCTGCTTTCTATTTATATGCTTGGGTTTCTTTCGGATGGTGATGTCATTTCCTCTGGTGATCTCATTTCCTGCTCTTTTCTCAGGTAGTGACACATGTGGCCCAACTCTGTGTGGGTTGATAGAGTTCTGGTTGGAATGCCATGCTTCTCGGAATTCTCACACTTGTCTCTGTTTGTCTTGTCCTAGGATGGATGTGTTGTCCCAGTTGAAGTGGTGTCCTTCCTTATCTGTATGTAAGGATACTAGTGAGAGAGGGTCATATCATTTTGTGGCTAGTTGATGTTCATGTATCCTGATGGCTAGATTTCTGCCTGTTTGTCCAATGTAGTGTTTAATATTGGGGTTCTTAGCAGAGGCAGTAATGCAGAGACTCTCACAAACAGCTCTGCCAACCGTCCAACCCAAACTGAGTCCACTACATAGTTGACACTTTTGTCATCACTAAATGAAACAAATTAGAGGAAACTTTCAAGACCATCAATAATACCTTTACTGGCATAAAATTCACTAAAGAGGAGGAAAACAACAACAAACTGCCATTCCGAGATGTCACAGTAGAGCGAATAGCCAATGGGTATCTTCAAACCAGCGTCTACAGGAAAACATAGGGACCAAATATTGAATTGCAGAAGCAATCATCCCAATATCCACAAATGAAGCTGCATCAGAACATTATTTCAACGAGCTACCACACACTGCAGCGCAGAGGAAATCACCTATACTGTGTATTAAAAAAGAATGGGTACCCAATGAACACAGTCTGCTGATTTCTCAGCAACAAACCCAAACAAGCAGACCAAATGCGTCCAGAAACCCTAGCCACTTTCCCCTACATCCAAGGCATCTCGGAAATGACTGCCAGACTTCAGACCTTTTGGCATCATGGTGGTCCACAAACCCACTCACACACTAAAACAGCAGCTAATGAACTTGAAAGACCTTATACAGACAACAAGCAAAACTCATGTCATTTACAAAATACAGTGCAAGAACTGTAACAAACACTACATTGAACAAACGGGCAGAAATCTAGCCACCAGGATACATGAATATCAACTAGCCACAAGATGACATGACCCTCTCTCACTAGTATCCTTACATACAGATAAGGAAGGACACCTCTTTGACTGGGACAAACACATCCATCCTAGGACAAGCCAAACAGACATTCCCAAGAATTTCTAGAAGCATGGCATTCTAACTGGAACTTTATCAACAAACACATTGACTTGGACCCCATTTACCACCCTCTGACATCACTAACCCAAGGAAACCTAAACACAAATAAAAAGCGGATCATAACACCAGTACTTCATTGGAGGCTCACTGATGATGTTACCTAGTATGGTGACAAAATGTTTGAAAATTAATCTTCCAGCTCAATGAGCAAACATACATCCATGATATACTGTCAACTGTTCAGTAATTGTGTAATCAAAAACAATGCTTTGCAGAGTGTATTTGTAAAGAATATTACAGGTGTAACCACCTTTATATTATTTCATTGAAGGCTTTGTGCAGCAGAGTATTTGGATGGGTAGCTTGAGCTTCTCTTGCACCCTTTTGCAATGAAATTCTGTGACTATAAATACAGTACATCATGCAAAGATTATTGCTGGGATGTGGCTTGACGTCTGCCCCAGTTTTAATGCGTCTATTTGTTCCTGGCATGAGTTTCTCTGACAAGGCCAACATTTGACTTAAAATCTTCATTTGCTCAGGAGCATGTGGTGACTTGCCTTCTTGAACCACTTGCAGTCCAGGTGATGGTGCCCCCACAGTGCTGTAAGGGAAGGAATTTTCAGATTTTGACCCACTGCCACTGAAAGGTCAGTGATTATGTTTCTGAATCAAGATTGTGGTTGGCTAGGAGGAGAAGTTGCAGGTTGTGGTGTTCCCATATATCGATTGCTCTTGTCCTTCTGGATGGTAGTGGTCATGACTTAGGAAGACACTCTAAGGAAGCTTGGTAACTTTTTTGAATTTCTGCAGTGCATCTTGTAGATGCGTCAATGAGAGGGTACATTCTCTGCAGCTATCAAACAAGCAGGCAGCTTTGTTTCTTTATGGAGTCAAGCTTGTGTGTTGGAACTGTACCCATTCAAGCTAGTGGAGAGTATTACATCACACTCTTGATATGATTTGTAAATTTTGTCGATTCTCCTGCTCCTCGGATGCTGCCTGACTGGATCTGCTTTTCCAGCACCACATCCTTCAATTCTGATCTCCAGCATCTGCAGACCTCACTTTCTCTTTATGCCTTGTAAATGGTGGACAAGCTTTGGGAAGTGGAAGGTGAGTTACTTGCTGCATAGTTCTTATTGTCTGACCTCTTCTCATAGGTTTTTAAATGATTAGTCCAGTTGGGGTTTGCCATTGACAGGAAACTCCAGGATGTTGATGGCTTGGAGGTGATGATATTGCCTTGTGTCTGTTGCTCTTCTGGATTGTAGAGGTCACAGGTTTGGAAAGTTTTTATGGAAGAGTCTTATGGGTTTTTTGCAGTGCATGTTTGAAGATGATCTATGTTGTTAACTCTGTACAGAGAGAGGTAATGTGAAAGAGCATAGAGTCCTCTTCACGTGGGTTGCTTTGTCCTGGATGGTGTTGAGCTTCCTGACTGGTAGAGCTGCACGCATCCAGGCAAGAAGGGAGCATTTTTTCGCACTCCTAACTTGTGCCTTGTAGGTAGTGAATTGCCTTTGGCAAGTTAGGATGTCAGTTACTTGCTTCAAGATTTTTAGTTTCTGACCTTCCCTTGCAGCCGCAGTGTTTATGTGGCTGGTCCAGTTCCGTTTATGATCAGTGGTAACCCGCAGGATGCTGATGCTAAGAGATTCCGTGATGATAGTATGTCAAGACAAGATGGTTAAATACTTTTTTTTTGTCTTTGGAGATGGTCATTGCCTGGCACTTGTGTGTCGTGCATGTTACTTGCTACTTCAACACAAGCCAGAACTTTGTCCAGGTCTTGCTGCACCAGTGCATGGACTGCTTCATTACCTGTAGAGTCCTGAATGGAACTGAAAACTACAATCAACCAAGAATGTCTAGGATTCAGAATCCTAGACTCCCTATGGTGCAGAAACAGGCCTTTCAATCCATCAGGTTTGCACTGAGCCTCTGAAGAGCATCCCACCCAGGCTCCACCCCCTACTCGATTACAATAACCCTGCATTTCCGATGGCCAATCCACCTAACCTACGCATCCCTGGACAATATGGGCAATTTAGCATTGCCAATCCACTCCACTTTCAGCAAAGATTCAAATAGGTTTAATTTTAGGAAAATGGGGCTTGAAAAGTAGAATATATTCAATTTTGCAAAGGTCTATTAAGGAGAAAAGAATGATGAGAAAATAGACATCTTCTCTTTTGTAATTAAATAGTATTAATTTTTTCCCATAGGTTTAAATTATGATAAATCTAATTATTAAGGGCTAAAATAATTATTTTAGGGTAAATAGATATATCTCTTTGCTTTGATTTCTTCTTGTTTTGCCTTGTGTAGACTGTGACTCATCCTCGGCTAGAGTTCCTTCGGTGTTTCTACATAGGGAAAGGCTTCAGAAGTCTGAGGCACTTGGGAGTCCGAGTTCAGCATTTTAAGGTTCACTTGGCATTTAGGAAGTCAAATGCCATGTTAGCATTTATTTCAAGAGGATTTGAACACGAGAACAGCAATGTATTGCTGAGGCTGTGTAAGGTTGTGGTCAGACTGGATTTGGAATATTGTGGTAAGTGTTGGGCCCTTATGTAAGGAAGAATGTACTGACATTGGAGGCACTCCGGAGGACCTTTACAAGAATGATCCCAGGAGTGAAGGGCGATTAAGGACTCTGGATCTGTATGAGTTTAGAAGATGAAGGGAGTTCTGATTGAAACTTACAGAATACTGAGATGCCTGGATGGAGGGGGCTTGGAAAATATGTTTCCACTCGTTGGAGACACTAGGAGCCAAGAATCAGAGTGAAGGGGCAAGCCTTTAGAACAGAGATAAGGCGGAATTTCTTCAGCCAGAGGTTGGTTAATCTGTGGAACTCATTGTCGCAAAGTTCAAATTATTGAGTGTATTTAAGACAGCTAGATAGATTCTTGATTGGTAGGGGGATAAAGGGGATAGAAAGCAGGAGAACAGGGTTGAGAAATATATCGGCTGTGATTGACTGGTGGAGCAGACTTGATGAGCTGAATGGCCTAATTCTGCTCCTATATCTCATTGACTGATGGTTGGCTTATTTTGAGGACTCCACTAAATTACTCATTTGTATGCAAACTTTTGGCAGAGTATGAGCAGAAGCTGTTCCCTGGTGCAGGATGTGAAGGAAGAATTGAACTTGTATCAACTCCATTCTGTCCTGTTCTGAAAACTACAAAGCTGCTGTTCTCAGTGGCTACTGGTAGTAACTGGAGTTTTCCATTACCTTGTATTTTCTTTTTTCCCAGCCCACCCAACTTGGGAATACTGTAAGTACCCTCATAACAATTCTTCAGCTAAGTTTGCAAAGACTTCTTTAACCATTAGATTCAGGCCATTATTCAGCCGTTTGTTTCAAGTCCTCATCTGATGTCCTTTTCCAGTTTCTTTCCACTGATATTCATGCCTAGTTTTGATTGCCTTGCATTTCACAGATCAAAAATCACAGCAATGATTTTCTACGTGAATGACACTCTGCAAATGCAAGTTGTTTTTCTGTTGGAAACTGGGACCAAGCTTTTCCTGATCTATTTGATTCCATGCTGCATCATGTCGCACTGAGCGTATGGAAGTCAAATCATGCATTTCTCGAAATGGGCAGGCATTTTCACTCGGTCACAGCAATTCTAATGTATAAATTAATAGATGTAATGGTTGAGCAATTTTTCACAGTATCTTTTTTTATGACTTGAAATGTTGTGCTTTTAGTGAAACTGAACTGAAATGCATTCTTTAAGTTGAATTTATTTCCAATATGTGACTAACAGCAGGTTATTTTGTTCCAAGCTTTTACCCATTAGAGACTAAATGTTATTCTGTCTGCACATCAGTCATTTTAGCACAATGCAGTCAGATCATTATGTTCCCTTAAAAGAAAGCATTTAACCTCCATGCTTTTATACACCACCTTTCAGTGCAATTAGATTCTGCTGTAGCAACCCAGCATTCCCAACTTGATGAATGTATTTTACATTTTTACATAGTACTCTAAATCTCATGTGGGTCACCTTCATTTGTCATGTAATAAATTCTGTTAAACTGCAAACTGATTATAGCCCCACTTTTGGATAATGAAGTTTGTCCCTGGGAAAAAAAATTACATGTTTTCCATATTATAAATTCCATTTAACATACGATACTTTACAAGAAATGCTTCCTACACGTTAAATAATTTTAGTGAATTGAAATAACTAATGAAAATCAGGTAAATGTGGTTGCTCCCTTTACAAATCAAAATCATCGTTTGTTTTACTAACAAGTTTGTGCAATCTTTCTACTTTATGCAATATGCTGAGACAAAGGGTTTCACTTGCAATGTTGAGGAGTCTTTTCTATTTCAGTTACTTCCTGGTAAGAATTGTTTTATTTGCTCATGAGAAGGGGCTGATGTTATCAAAGCCAGCAAAGTTTTTTTTTAAACCCATAATTGCCTTTGAAAAGGCAGTGCTGACCTGTTTTCTTGAACTGCTGCAGTCCATTTAGGTTCTCCACAGTGCTGAATGGGAAGGTGTTCTATGGCATTGACCCAGCAATGATGCAGGTCATTTGTATATATCTTAGAGTCACGATGGTGAGAGGTTTGGAAAGAACTTTACAGATCGTGGGTTTCTCATCTGCCTGCCTGCCTGCCTGCTGTCCTACTCTTCATGGCAATAGAAGTAACAAATATGGAATTTAGTGTATTGCTGCAATGCATCTTGTGGATGGTACACACTCTTTCACGTACTGTGTACTAGTGGTGGAGGGAATGAATGCTTAAAATGATGAATAGGGTGTCAATCAAGCATGGTATTTTCTTTTTTTTTGGATGATTTGTCGTGTTTCTTCAGTGTTATTGGTGGTGCACTTATCAAAGGAAGCCAAAAGTATTCCAGCTCATTCCTGACTTTAATTTGGTATGTTCATGAGATGTAGGCCTCACTGGCTAGACCAGCATTTATTGCCTGTTCCTAAGTGCCGTATTAAGACTTGGACATATTGCTGTAGGTCTGGAATCACCATGTAGGTCAGACCTGGTAAGGATGGTGGCAGATTCCATTCCCACATGGGCATTAATGAACCAGATGGGTTTTAATAACCATAGACAATGGTTGCATGGTCACCCTTACTCTAGCTTTTGTTTTTCAAATTCCAGATTTTTTTTTTGTATTGAATTCACATTACGCAATCAGTTATGGCAGGATTCAAACCCACATTCTCAGAACTTAATACTACATTACCACTACGCCCTAGCTCCCTGGACTTATGATTGGTGAACAGGTGCTGAGGAGTTAGAAGAGGAGTTAGTCATTCCAGAGTTTCCAGCTTCTCCCTGCTATTGTAACCATAGTATTTAAATGTCTGGTTCAGGGTCAACAGTGACACACTTCAGGAGATAACCGCTTCACTTCACTTGGAGGTCGCCACTGTTGATGTTACCTAGTCAGGTAATGAAACATCTGGATATCAAACCTACAGCTCAGCGAGCAAACCTACACCCTAAACCTCAACCTGAGCTACAAACCTTGCAACTGCCTGTTATTTTGGTACTGAGGTTCAGTGATGGTCATGCCATTAAATGGAGGTGGTTAAACTTTTTGTTGTTGGAGATCATCTTTTTCTGGCATTTAAGTAGTGTGAATGTTCTTGCCATTTACCAATTCAAATCTTGATGCTGCCCAGGTTTTTCAGTATTTCTGTGCCAACTGCTTCAATATCTGAAGAGTTGTCAATGGTGCTGAGCATTGTCCAATCATCAGAGAGCACCCCAATTTCAACTTTTGTGATGGTGAGAAGGTTATTGATGAAACAGTTGAAAGTGGTTGGGCCCAGGACACAATTCGGAGGTGCACAAACATCTGATGAAGGAGCAGTGCTCCGAAAGCTAGTGCTTCCAATTAAACCTGTTGGACTATAACCTGGTGTTGTGATTTTTAACTCTGTATACCCCAGTCCAACACCAGCATCGCCAAATCCTGAGCAACCCCTGTAGTTGACGTTCTAGAACTGAGATGACTGATCTCCAACAAAAACAACTATCTTCCTTTACGCTAAGCATGACTCTAACCAGCCATGGTTTTTTCCACTTGATTCCCTTGGCTGACATTTTTGTCAAATTTCTTAATTGCTTGAATCTGAAGTTGAGTTTCCAATCTATATGCTGTCCATCACAAATATTACATTATTCACCATGAACACAATGCAGCTTTTCTCCTTCGTTGCTTGCAGGCTTAGTTAGATGACTATTCTCCTGAGCAGGCCCATTATTATCCTGGAACCTTTACAAGTTTTCTACATTGAAGATGCTTTATAAATGCACGCCTTTTCCATGGTCATTTTCTTCCCTATTCATTTTGGGAAGGACTGAAAATAATTTCAGTCATGGCCTTCTGAAATTCAGTGGGCCTTATGACAAAAATTCAGTTTTTAGTTGGTGTGTTATAGATAAATTATCATGCTACATTGGACATTTATTGCTAACTTCACTTCCAAAATCATTTCTTACTAAAGATCAATACATTATTGTGAAGATTAAGCTTCTCTTCAGGCAATTTATTTTAAATAAGTGCCAAACCATATGGTTTAAATGTCAGTCTGCTGTGGGATTTGTTAATGTCAATAACTGACAGATTTTTTTTTAAGTTAACAGCTGTTATTTAAATAATGTGATTCTACTTAGAAACTCGAGGGCCATTATTGGCTTGTGGTTATTAGAAACTCCAGATTGAGATTAGTATGATCTGCTATATGACTTGAAGTTCAGAAAATGAGATAGCCAGAAGTTAATGAGGTAAAATCCTCTTTCTACAGAGGCCACAACTAATGGAATTTTAGTCATTGTTCTCAACTCTATTATTTTCTAAAATTATTATTTTCTAAAACTATTATTTTCTACCACTCAGAGTTAGCAATATGAAGCACTAATCTAAGTGCAATATTTCTCTGGTATAATTTTCTAGTTTCTTATGATAGAATATGATAAATTCTGATGCTAGTATTGATTAACTGTCAAAGATAAGGTCTATGATTGAATCAGGAGTAGGCCAAGAGGCTCAGAGCTTTTTAGTCTGACTGCAGTAGGATGTGATATCTAGAGAAATGTCGGGGCACGTGCCAATATAATTTCATGAAATTAAATATATAGCTAGAACACATGAAGGATGGTGGAACAAGTGATGTGTCACAGCCGCATCATGTGGGACCTCCTGGATGCCAGGTTGGTTCAGAGCAAATATACCAGTAGTCAACATTTGAAATTCGAGGAGCTTTGAGTCAAAGCTCCATCAGGTGGAGGCTAAATTGCAGATACTGTGGCGCACCACGGAGGGGATAAGCTACCTGGATTCATTGCAGGAGGATGTCATACCTCCTTAGGGGCTTCTGATTTGGTCAGTGTTTACGGACAGGTGAGTGTGACTGTAAGTGAAGCGGGTAAAGGGCCCCAGAATTCAGCAGCACTAGAGTTTCAACCTTCGCAATTGTTCAACAACTTGAAGATTCTTTCAGCTTGTCTAGTTGAGAGTGAGGCTGCAGAGTGGATGAGGTAAATGGTTGCACTACTACAGGAAGCTACTCAAATACAGTGAGATAAAAGGAATGTAATGATGGAGGGGATGGTATAGAGAGGAGGAACTAACACTGTTCTCTGCAGCAAAGAGCATGAATTAAGACAACTTATCCAGAGATAAGTTGGACCAAAGGATCTGTTTACGTACTATATGACTCTATAAATTATACTGGGATGGTACGGTGGCTCAGTGGTTAGCACTGTTGCCTCACAGTGCCAGGGATCCGGGTTCGATTCCAGCCTCAGGCGACTGCCTGTGTGGAGTTTGCACATTCTCCCCATGTCTGTGTGGGTTTCCTCTGGGTGCTCCGGTTTCCTCCCACAATCCAAAGATGTGCAGGTCAGGTGAATTGGCCATACTAAATTGGCCATAGTGTTAGATGCATTAGTCAGGGATAAATGTGTGGGAATGGGTCTCGGTGGGTTACTGTTTGGAGGGTTGATGTGGACTTGTTGGGCCAAATGGCCTGTTTCCATACTGTAGGGAATCTAATTTAACTCGGCTGCCTACCAAGTTCCTGGATCTGGGGCTGTCACTTGAGGCTGGAGAAGAGCTTGTAGTGGCATGGCCCTCTTTTAGCTCTAATATTTAGGGAAACTTTTACCATATGGTTTTTTTATTCCTAGCTAGTTTTCTTTCATATTATTTCTCCCTTATTAAAATTAATAATTCTTTGGCACATTAGAAAACAATCTTCTGAACTTCTACCTGGCTTTGCAGAGTTATACGCTTTTTCTTTAAATTTTGATACTAGCTTTTTAACATTTTGTGGTTAACCACAGATGTGAGGGCGTTCTTGCACAAAAGGTTAACATACAGGAACAGAAAGTGATTGGGGAAGTCGATAGAATGTTAACAGATTTTGCAAGTGGAATTGATTGTAAGAGTAGGGAGGTTATGTTGATTTTATACAGGGCATTTGTAAGACCACATCTGGAGCACTGTATGCAATATTGATCATCTTTATTTAAAGAAAGATGTAAATATATTGGAAGTAATTCAGAGAAGCTTTACGAGAACAAATCCTGGAAATGTTATATTGTCTTACGAGGAAAAGTTGGACAAGCAAGGATGGTTAAGAGGCAAAATGATTGAAACACAAGATCCTGAAGGCTTTTGACAAATTGGATGGAGAAAGAACGTTTCTTGTAGAAGAATCAAGAGCTAGGGATCAGTGCTTAAAAATAGGAGGTTGCCCATTTAAAACAGATGAGGTGAAATGTTTTCTTTGAGGTTCTTGAGTCTTTGGTTCAACCACTTTTTCAGGAAGAAAGTTCAAGAGTCTTTGAATATTTTTGAGCCGAGTGTGGGTAGATTTGTGTCAGGTAATGTGATGAAAGGTTATTAGGGTAGGTGGGAATGTGGATTTGTGGTTGCAAGCAGAACAGCCAGGATCTAATGAAATGGCTCAACAGATCTCAGTGACCAAATCAAAATATAGATACAGAAAATAGGAGCAGGAGTGGGCCATTCAGCCCTACAACCCTGCTCTGCTATTCAATATAATCATGACTGATCATCCAACTCAGTAACCCTGCCCAATTGTTCCACATTTCCTTTGATTCCTTTAGGCGTAAGAAATATATCTATCTCCTTCTTGAAAACATTCAATGTTTTGGCCTCGACCACTTTCCTGGTGGGGACATCCTTTCGGCATTTACCCTGTCCAGTCCTGTTAGAATCTGAGATCATCCCCTCATTCTTCTAAACTCCAGCCTAACCAATCCAGTCTGTTTTTATGCATCTGATCCGTCATTCCAGAAATCAGTCTAGTAAACATTTATTTCACTTCCAGTGCACCCAGAATATCCTCCTTCAGGTAAGGAGACCAAAATCGCATACAATACACCATGTATGGTCTCTCTAAAGTCCTATACAATAGCAGCAAAATATCCCTGCTCCTGTATTCCAATTATCTCACAATGAGGGCCAAAAACCATTTGCCGCATTCACTGCCATCAGTGTCTGTATGTTTCTCTTGAGTGGCTTTTGTAAGAGGACATTCCTACCCAATTCCCAATCTTTCACCATTCCAATCATCTGTTTTCCTACTTTTGCTACCAGTGTGGATAACCTCACGTTTATCCGCATTATTTTGCATTTTTCATGCATTTGTCCACTCACTCAAATTGTTCAAATCTCACTGAAGCATCTCTGCATCCTTTTCATCCACCCACCCATCCACCTTTTATATTGTCTGCAAACTTGGAGTTATTGCATTTTGTTCCCTCATCTAAACCATTAATATTGTGAATAGCATTGGACCCTGTGGTACCCTACTAGTCTGTCACTTGGAAAAAAGATGCGTATGTTCCTACTTTGTTTCCTGTCTGCTAATCTATTCTCCATCCATGTCAGTACACAATCCCCTAGTTACACGATCTCTAATTTTACATGCTAGTCTCTTATGTGAGACCTTTATTGAAAACCTTTTGAAAGTCCAAGTAAACCACATTCATTGGTTCCCTCTTAGCAACTCTAATAGTGACATCCTCAAAAAACCAATAGATTTGTCAGGGATGATTTCTCTTTTGTAAGTTCATGTTGACTATGTCTGATCCTGTCACCGTTTACCAAGTGGTCTGCTATTACATCTCTTGGCGTGAACTCTAGCTTTTCCCTGACTACTGATGTCAGGCCAATCCATCTATAATCCCCTACTTTCCCTTTTCCTCTCTTTTTTTGTTTTTATATATAGTGAGGTTACATTAGCCAGTATCCAATCAATAGGAATTGTTTCAGTTTCAAGAAAATCTACTAATACCTTTCATTATTTTGAGGGCCACTTCCTTATATCCTCTGGGATGTAGATTATCAGGTCCTGGGGATTTATTGGCCTTTAATCCCATCAATTTTCCCAATGAAATTTCTCTATTCATACATATTTCCTTCATTTTCCCCCCTCTCACTAGTCCCTCTGTTCTCCAATACTTTTGGGATGTTACTTGTGAGTTTATGTGAAGAGAGAACCAAAATATGGATTTAATTAGACTGCCATGTCTTTGTTCTCAATTATAACTTCCCCTGTTTCTGAATATAAGGGACCTACACATGTCTTCATTTTTTTTCTGTCTTCGCATTACCTCTGGAAATTTTTACACTCTATCTGTATATTTCCGGTAAGCTTATTCCTGTGCTGTATTTTTCTGGTCTAAGTCAATCGCTATGCCCTCATTTGATGAAATCTAAACTGCTTCTAATTCTCACGTGTGCTGCTTTTAAGTTTTTTGGCCAATTTTCATGTCCCTTTCTCTGATCTAATACTGATTTTAAATTCCTTTGTTAGCTACTGTTTGGCCACCCTTTTAATGTTTTTCTTTTTGTTCTTGTGCCAGACAGCATTAAACATTTGTTGCAGTTCCTCCATGCACTCCTTGACTGTTTGTTATTATCTATCCTTCATCATGTTCCCCAATGTATTCCCCAATAAGCTCACACCTCATACAATCGTAGCTTTTTTAAATTTAGATTCAAGCTCCTCTAGTCTCTGAACCATGTCGCTCTCCATTTAATGAGGGGTTCTATCTCACTATGATCACTCCTTCCCAAGGAGCCTCTTACAGCTAGAATGCCAGTTGCTCCTTTCTGATTTCAGTGTTCGGGCTAAGATGGCCTATTCTATAGTCAGTTCTTCAAAATATTGATCCGGAAAACCATCCCATTTGCACTCTTGGAATTCCCATATTAGACTGTTGTTACTGATTTGATTTGTCCAATATTTACCCAAATCACAAAGGTTTAATGCTGGTCTTTTTCTCATTTCTGGTGTCATTCATATTATTTTGCACTGTAGCACTGTGATTCTTGTTCATGAATACTCTGCCTGCAACTTGTCTTAGTTCCCATTCTGTCTTTTTGTTTTGCCATAGTTTATCTCTTCTGTATACTCTCCCATCCCCTTCGCATTTTAGTTGGAACTCTTCCTAATGACACTAAGCCCCTTGTTCACATGTAGGCACAAATGTGCTCAAAAGCACAGGGAGAAAATGGTTCACTTTCAAGAGTCGTCTGAAACATACCAAATGATTACCTCCATGTTCTATTTGTTCTGAATTTGTTAGTTCATTCTTGTATTTCAGTTTCCTATAGAGTATTGCATCATGCCCACCCAAATTGACTAGTTTGTACACTTAGTATTGGTTGTTATAAATCTTACAGTTTTATAGGGATTAACATCAAATAGACTTTAGTCGAGTAATCTTTTTTTGATCCTTACTTAATTCCCATTAAAGCGCTATGATTCTGTTCTTACTTCAGAAAGTAAAATATTTTTGAACCTGTATTTTTGCTATGCTATTAAGGCTACCCATATATTAGGAGCTGCAAACTTATAATGTGAAATTCTCATGTTGCTGAACATTTATGGAATGAGATGCTGTCAAGCTTTGAGAGTTCTGCATAATAACACCAAGTATTTGAGAAAGCCTGCCTTGTTATCTTGCATAAACTTGCTTTATGTTTGTAAGTTGACAAAAATATGGAAGTGATTTTACTATTTCATGGACATTTGAAAGAAAAGCTCTGAAATTTGACGGATCCAATAGTGATTTTATTGTCCTGTACAATAAGAGCACAGACTTCTGTTTGAGGGATTGAATTCAGTATTATTTGGACCAACCAGAAGAGGGCGTACAAGGTGAACTTTACTTCCTTGGCCAGTTTGTTCTTTCTGAGACAGTAGGGTTTAGTTTAAGTAGTGACAACATGTAGAAAAATGTGAAGGTGAGATTTTGATTGCCGTTTTATTGAATTTAATTCCTTTAGGAAGTGCTGAAATGAGAATATTTTGCTAATTCGAGTGGACCCAAATGATCCCCATTGCTTTCTCCATGACAGCTCAGGGTTGACTTGGCAAACAATTAACCCCCGTGTTCTTCTGTAGGAAATTCTTGTGATTGTTTGTTTGAAGTTCAGCATTCTCTGACTTGTCTAAATATAAGACACACAGCTTCACAATGTCTTTCTTTTTTTCCCTCGCAACATTCATATCCTGTATTGCCAAGAGCCCCTGTGAGCATACTTTTCCCTAACAAGTCACTACAATGTTTGCAGATTCTCTCCCCAATGGAGTCCTTTAACTAGGTTTCAATGAAAGCACTTCAGGGTCAACTGTCCTGTCCTTTTACTGTAGAACAATTCTTTCTTTCCACTTCGCAGTTTTTCGATCCCTTTCCAAGCCTGTTTTGTAAAGGCACATTACAGCAAGTGGTGGACAACAGTTTTTTTTCTTATCACAGCCGCTTCAAAAGTAGGTGTGTGTCTGTCTCCAACTTGCTGCGGTACTCCAGTGAAATTGAGTGCAAGCTGGAAGAACAGCATCTCATTTGCTGTGTGGGGAGCCAACAGATTTCGGGACTCAATATTGAGTTCAATAATTTTCGGATCTGAGCATCTTTTCCAATCTCCTTACCCCCAATCCCCACACTCTAGACCTTCTCATCATATGGACTGCAAAACGAACAACCCATTGTCAGCTACCAAAAGTCACCATTAGCAGTTATTGATTCTCCCAGGGTGACAAATAGCCATTCTCTTGTCTATCCAACTGTAATTTTCTCCCTAGGCAGCACCTCCATCAGTGGTTTTCTTCTACTCACCCCTGCCCCCCTTTCCACAACTTGTTCAGGATGTAAACCAACCTTTTCCAAACTACAGTTAGTTCTGGAGTAGCGTCACTGTACACAAAACATGAACTCTGCTTTCTCTCCACAGATGCTGCCAAACCTGCTGAGTTTCTCCAACTATTTCTGTTTTTGTTTTGGATTTCCAGCATCCACAGTTCTTTGCGGTTTTTTGTTTAGTAGTTATCCCCAGTGTCCCAGCCTAAATCTGAATTAGGAAAACAATTATCACACTGTTAGTGGGATTTGACAAATTTGCTGTCACATTTTATATAGTACAACCTCAACTACGTTATGTCTGTGAAGCAGTTTGAAAAGCACTTTGTACAGTTGTTATATAACTGCTAATCTTTTTTTCTTTTCAGAATGTTGAATGTGACGCTGGTAACGGTAGAGCAGAGAAGGAGAATTTTCTGAAGTACGATAGATTTTCTTCCAAAACAAAGATTAAAGCTATAGCTCAAACTAGTCTTGGTGAATTAATGGGTCAAGTGGATCATAGTTGGTAAACATCTTGAATAGTAAGGTATGATTAATTAGGGGTAGTTTGAGGAGCAAACAGTGAAGAAGACTTGCATTTATTCAGTGACTTTTATGATTGATGGATAAATATTGATAACTCTCCTGATCTTCAAAATAATGCCATCAGACCCTGTACATAGAGCTTCTCATCTGAAAGACAGCACCTCTGTCTAGTGGATTCCCTCAGTCACAGTATTACAGCCTTAGACTTTGTCCTTTGTTTTTGAATGGAGTTTTAACACACCAGTCCAAAGGACTTGGAGTTATCTACTGAGCTATGGCTGAGGTAAGAATATTTCAGAAATTGAAGTACGCAACTGGAGGATACCCAATTAATATTAATTCAGCAGAGATCTAATTGAAGGAAATTGGAGTCAAAGACTGGCATGATGAAATGTAATACAGTAGTGAGTAACCTTTGAAAAGGAAATGGTTTGTACACAATATTGGTACATTCATATAAGGGGGGGACCCAAAGGCACAGCTTTCTGCCTGACAGGAGTTAGACAATTGGATCAAGACAATAGGTGAAGTAGGATGGCATTGCTATGACAGAAGTCAACTTAATAATGGAGGGATGCATCAGGCTATTGGTTACTCCAGAAAGGTGGGGATCTAAAGCTGATATATTGGCAAATTAACAATAAAAGTGCTGGCAGAGATGATGTCAGCTTGATTAGGGTGGTAATGTTTTGGTGGGGCAAAAGGTTTAGCTGAGGTTATAAATACTGTCTATTAGTTCTACGAAGGAACAGGCTTGCTGGCTAATACTGATGAAGCTGTTGGAATTTTGGTTGAGATAAAGACAAATAAAAGGCTTGTTGTATTTTAAGTGGATCAGTCACTTTGTCTTGATGGGATGCAATTGCTGAGCAAAGAATGGGTTTGAACTGCAGAGGTGCTGGCTTCAATCTTCCCATTCTCCTTTGATAGAGAAGTGGTACCAGGTGTCTGGAGGATTGCAAATATTATTCCTTTGTTCAAAAATACAGGAGAGCGATCAGCCTGTTAATGACAAACCAGTTTAACATTGGAGAAACTTCTAGAAGTCTAGAAAATCTATTCATGGGTTAGCAATCATTTGCATAGGAGGTAAAGGACAGCTTGATCCGAGGCAAATTGTGTTTGACTCACTTGACAGAAGCTGGCTGAGAATAGTGCAATTGATGTATGTATTGTATTTGATTAAACCACCTCGTTATCTGGTTTGTTAGCAAAATTGCGTCCACGGGACAAAGGAGGCAATAGCAGCATGGATAGAAAACTGGTTTAAAGGATAGGAAACAGTGGTAAATGGTTGTTTCTTGAAAGAGGGATTGAGGAGGATATGTACAATTGTGTACTCCATGGTTTTCTCCAAGGTCCATTGCTGTTTTTTATTTGGATTTGGAAATATAAAGCATGACTTCAAAATTTGAAAATGAGAGAAATCTTTAAATATAATATGTTGTGGGAAAAGTAAAACTGGACTTGGAGGACCGGCTAACAATGGAGAGACAATGCAGTATATGTTAAGTGGCACAATTTTCTTTTTGGCGTTGCAAAAGGAGAGACGCTAAGGTCATTGAGGCACAAATTTTGCAGGTTGCAGGACAGGTTAACCAACCTAAACATTATCCTACGGCTTTATAACAGGTAGAGATACAAAATGAAGTTTAGACGGATTGTGCTGTAGTTCAGCTACACCTGAAGTCTTGGAACCAATCCTGGGTCCCACACTTTAAGCAGTCTATGAAAGCTTTTGGTGCAGAGATAGTGCTTGCAGGAAAAAAGTCACTTGAGCTGACGAAGTATTCCAGTTATATGAATAGACTGAGAAGCTGAGGTTTTACTCCTTGCAGCAGATAAAGCTGAGGATAGTTATTGGAAGTATTTACAATCATGATGGAGTTAGGGCAGAGGGAATAAAGGGAAATGGGTAAATGGATGACAAAAAGCACATAAATGTGAATTTATTGGACATGAGGAAAAACAGTTTACTCAATGAGTAGTTAGGATTTGGAATGCACTGCTTGATAGTGGATACTGATTCAGTTGTAGACTTCAAAAAAGAATTGGATAAAACCTGAAGCAGAAACAATGTAGAGATATGAGGGACGAATGGGGGATGGACTGGATTGCTCGTCAAAAGAACATGTCTGTTCTCTGTGGGAGTGAATTGCTTCCTCCTGTAATATAAACAGCAACTGAGTGTTACTATTTCTCCACAGATGCTGTCTGATTTTACTGAGTATGTTCTGCATTTTCTGTTTACACTTCAAATTTTGAGACTCTGTTGTATGATCTTTTGGTCTCCTGTGATCTTCTACGGTCAGCTGTCAGTTCCAGGCATGCAGATCAATTATTGATCATCAAAAATATTCCATTTTGAGTGAGATACAGCAGTCTTTTGGATTTAACCTAATTTTATGAAAACAAAATTGGAATGTTTAGTTTTAATAATTGAACTGAATTGAATCTACAAAGTCAGGTGTATCTAACTCAGACTTTACAACGTAGACTTTCTATCTGAAATCTTAGACACTGTTGCCTTGTGCCAGTAAAAACAGAAGGCTCTTGCTGTTGGTCATATTGTGTTGCACATGGTTGGTTTAATAGTTAAATGATCTCCATTTGTAAGATGTTTCTCTGCCAGATAAATGTGTAAACTTTGGTTGTGTAGTAAAAGTGATTTTATACTGAAAATACAGTAAAATATGTATTAGTCACCATAAGCCGGTGCCATTTTATTAGCATAAATTATAAAAAGAAATACATCACACAAAATTGGGACAAGCTTTTCATTCCACACAACGTCTTGATTTCTGAAGTAGCTACAGGACACAGCCTCACTCCAGAACTGCCAAATCATTCCCTGAGGCCACAACACTGAGGAGGAAACACGCTGAAGCAGCCCCTGCCGCTGCTGAGCAGACCCAGAATGTCACCTCTGCCAAAGCTGCTTCAATGCTACTGATACTCCAGCCACCACAATAGCCAGGAGACTATTCCGACTCACAAGGACTGGTACTCATCTCCACTTCTGAGAACTGATTGACCATCCAAAATAACTCCTGAGGGCCAAGAAATTATTCACTCCATCACCACGGCAGATGCTGCCAAAACATCAGAGGAATAGAATGGCCCCCAATCCATCAATGCTGGAAAAGGTTACTCAAGCCATGACTGCCATTGCCATAAGGAATGAATTGAATCCGCCACTCAACAGCTCACTGCAATCTCTGTTTGCTGCTGCAGCTGCCGAAAGAAGAAAAATAAATTTGATTCAACAGTTAAATTAAGAAAACTACAATAAAAAAGGAGTCAGTCGTGTGAGAGTCAGCATACAGGCTGAGAGCTTGAACAGTGTTGACCCTGACACCACCACCATCTTAAAGTATCAATCTTAAAGTATCACTAACAAGACAGGACGCTGTATTAACCAGCATTGGGAAGGGTAGCAAATTAGAGTTGTATGTAATTGATTTCGTTTGTAATCAATGCATATTTTCTTTCTCCCCTGAGAGTCAAAATGTTATGTGGCTCTTGCGTCTGAGTACCAGTGACTGCTGTCAGTTCGTGCTTTGCACACCAAGTGACTGACTTCAATTTTATGAAAAATAAATTAAAGAGGAAATCCATCAGTGTCATTTCAGACAAATAGGTATTGATTTCAATTGCAGAAATAAAATGAGATCATGCCTCACCTTGGATATTTGACCACATTTTTCCTGTACAAGCTGTGTAGGGCTTGATGATTTCATGCTAAAAGGAAATTAGCACTGATTCCATCTTTGCATTTCATTGCACTGAAAAGCACGTTTAAGACCCCTTTTTAACCCCTAGTTGATTCCCTCTTGCCCCTTCTTTCTATATGCATCACAATGCCTCCCCCTCTTCCTCTCGATGCCCCCTCTGTCTATTGCAATTCCCATACTCCATCTCTTTGTTTCTCACACCAGCTACGTTTCTCCTTTCTCTGCCTCTCACTTCCCCTGCCCAAACATCCCCATTGTACGTGCTCTGCCTGTCTGTGACACAAACTAAGTGCCTCTTGAATGTCATTAATCCCAGTTATTAAAGGTTATGTCAGTATTATTTGGTTTAGATCCATTTGTTTTTCTGCATAATGTTTCTGGTAATTTTTGATTTATAGTTGAACTTTTTTCATCTGTGGATTGTTGGTTGGTGGGGGAAATGTTAGAAGTTAGTACATGTTTTCAATTCAGGGTCAAATAGTGAACAAGTAAAAAGATTGAAGCTGTTTTCAATTTTCAACAACCCATTTGGAGTAAGTACAATGGAACCTTATTCATAATTCTCTTACAAAATCTAATTTTTTTTCATATAGTCAGGGAGGAGATTCCATTTTTATCTGGTATGTTAGATTGAATCTTGGTTTGCTATTTTTAAAGAAATGTGAACTGCTGTATTTATTCCCAAGAATTGTTGTGTCATTTTGTTGTGCTTCAATTTCTTTTGGGTCTTTAGGAAATAGTTTGACTCCCTGACTGACTTTGTTTAACTCTTGTTTCAGATAACACAAAACTGTATTTAGTTTGAAGTACAGCACTCCAGTTAATTTATGTGAATTTGCTCTGAATTTACATGAGAATTAGGCTGGTACAAGTCCACTGGAATATATTTTGCAAAAATGATAATTTGGAATTCAGGTACTATTTAGTCACAGGTGAGGTCCCAGAAGACTGGAGATTAGCAAATGATTTTAATCATTGAGCAGCTTTTTACATTTTCCTGTGATCAAAATTATTCTGTGGTTTAGGCGTCTTAGAGCCATAGAGATGTACAGCACAGGAACAGACCCTTCGGTCCATGCCGATCAGGTATCCCAACCCAATCTAGTCCCACCTGCCAGCCCCTGGCCCATATCCCTCCAAACCCCTCCTATTCATATACCCATCCAAATGCCTTTTTAAATGTTGCAATTGTACCAGCCACCTCCACTTCTTCCTCTGGCAGCTCATTCCACGCAGACACACACACACACACACACACACATGCACTCTCACACAGCGACACACACACACAGACAGAGACACATATAGACAGACAGACACACACAGGAAAAAGTTAGCCCTTTGATCTGTTTTGAATTTTTCCTCTCTCACCCTAAATCTATGACCTTTCGTTCTGGACTCGCCCACCTCAGGGAAAAGACCTTGTCTATTTACCATATCCATGCCCCTCATGATTTCATAAACCTATGTAAGGTCACCCCTCTGCCTCCACTCCAGGGAAAACAGCCCCAGCCTATTCAACCTCGCCCGATAGTGCAAATCATCCAAACCTGGCAACATCCTTGTAAATCTTTTCTGAACCCTTTCAAGTTTCACAACATCCTTCCAATAGGAAGGACACCAGAATTGCACGCAATATTCCAACAGTGGCAAACCAATGTCCTGTACAGCCGCAACATGATCTCCCAACTCCTGTACTCAATACTCTGACCAGTAAAGGAATGCATACCAAACACCTTCCTCGCTATCCTAGCTACCTGTGACTCCACTTTCAAGGAGCTATGAATCTGCACTCCATGGTCTCTTTGTTCAGCAACACTCCCTAGGACCTTTAAGTGTATAAGTCCATTTGCTGCTACTCAGTCCGTTGGCCCATCTAATCAAGATCCCGTTGTAATCCGAGGTAACCTTCTTTGCTGTCCACTCCACCTCCAATTTTGGTGTCATCTGCAAACTTATTAACAATACCTCTTTTATGCTCATGTCCAAATCATTTATGTAAATGATGAAATGTAGTGGACCCAGTACTGATCCTTTTTAGCATTCCACTGGTCACAGGCCTCCAGTCTGAAAAACAATCCACCACCACCCTCTGTCTTCTACCTTTTTGAGCCAGTTCTGTATCCAAACAGCTAGATCTCCCTGTATTCCATGAGATCTCACCTTGCTAACTAGTCTCCCAAGGGGAATCTTGTCGAACGCCTTACTGAAGTTCATATAGATTGTGTCTACCACTCTGCCCTCATCAATCCTCTTTGTTACTTCTCCAAAAAATCTCTATCAAGTTTGTGAGACATGATTTCCCATGCACAAAGCCATGTTAACTATTCCTAATCAGTCCTTGCATTTCCAAATATATTTACATTGTGTCCCTCAGAATTCCCTCTGACAGCTTGCCCACCACTGATGTCAGACTCACTGGTCTATAGTTCCCTGACTTGTTCTTACCACCTTTCTTAAATAGTGGCACCACGTTAGCCAACCGCCAGTCTTCCGGCACCTCACCTGTGACTGTCGATTATACAAAAACTCATCAAGACGCCCAGCAATCATTTCCCTAGCTTCCCATTTTTCTAGTAGACTGGTGCCTTACTAAAATCTTTGGCCTTAAACAGAGTGAGAGTGCATGGGTGTTCAGAATTCCATTTGATACTGAAGGTTCCTGAATTTGAAGGTTCGTGACTTACATGCATGTCCCATTGGCAAGTTATTTTATCCAAAAGTGACTAGGTTAACAATAATGCTAACTGGATAATTTGTCATTATAATGGTTTTGCATAATTTCAGCATTATAAAATAAGCCTATCTTGTGGTGATGCAACAGTGTCCAATTTGGTGATTGAATATGAGATATTACTGATATGGTTATAGCTTTAATGGTAATTCCAGCAACTTGTATGACTTCATTCATCTAAGTTGGTGTAGTAGGGTTTGCTATCTCACTTTTCTTGATTGATCATGTCAGCCTCTGGAGATGTCAGAATGGTGACCTTCGGGTTCCATGTCTGTTCTCTCCAGGGTCCCCTCTCTTTTTTCTGACCATATTTATCTTGGGTGCTGATCACTTTGCTTGGATTATCTTTTACCGACTACATTTCTTGGCACTTCGTTTTAGTCATTCATGTGATATGGACTTCCCAGATTACGCCAGTATTTTTTGCACATGGCCAATTGGAGAAGGCAGTGGTGAGCTGCCTTGAAGTGTTGCAGTCTGTGGGGGTCTAGAGACCCTTAAGAGGGGAATTCCACGACTTAGCTCATTATCATTAAAGGATAACAATATAATTCCAAATCAGGATAGTGAGTGTGACTTGCGGGGGAATTTGCAGTGGTGGTGTCCCCATACATTTTCTGCCTTTGACCCTTCTGCGTGGGAGAGGACATGGGTTTGGAAGGTGCTATCAAAGGAGCCCTGCAGCATCTCTTGCAGATGATGCACACTGTTGCCACTGCACATCAATGGTTGACCTAATGAATTTTGAAGGTTTGGATGCTGGTGAAAAGAACTGTTGTCTCCTGGATGGTGTTGGACTGTTGACTGTTGGAGCCACATCCAGCTAAGCTATTGGAGAATCTTGGGGGAGGTGGGACCTGGTGATATTATCCCTGGACTATTAATCCAGGGACCCACATAACATCCAGATACCTGCTTTCAAATCCTGCCATAGCAGATTGTACAATTTGAATCCAAAAAAACTCTTGAATTAAGAGTCCAAATGATGACCACAAAAGCATTGTAAATTGTTAGGAAAAACCAAAGTGACTTACTAATTGCCGCCCTTACTGATCTGGCCTACAAACCCACAGCATTGTGGTTGATTATTAACTGCCATCTGGGCAATTTGAGATTTATTACATGGGTAATAAATGTTTGCCGAGCCAGTGATACCAATTTCCTGTGAATGAATAAAGTAAATGTGCCTATAAATAGACAGGCTTTGGGAGAAGAGTAGTGAGTTACCCTGCAGAATACCTATCTTCTAACCTGCTCTTGTATCCTGTGATATTGTACATTATATCAAAATAGCATAGATCTTTCTGCCTGCCCTGAAGAAGGGTCACTGGACCAGAGTGCTAACTTTGCTTCCTTCCCACAAATGTTGCCAGACCTGCCGAGTTTCTCCAGCAATTCCCGTTTGCTTTGTCTAACTATATTCGGCTTCTGCACATCTTTCACTTTGCTCTGTGTTTTTGCCTGCCTTGACTTTTTTGAATTGCCTAAAGATGCTCTCCTACATAGAAATTTGCACACTTATCCTAAATATAATTGCAAGCTTGTGTTTGTAAATAAAGATGTTTTTATATGCATGCATACTACTTTAGTATCCAAACATAATCTTTTATATTTTTGATTCATGAATGAGCCTCCTGAACTTATCTATCCAGGCTGAATTGCCCATTTTTCAAAAGTTCACCTCTCTGTGAGTCAGTTTATACAAACTTTATAAAACTGCAATGATTTAAGTTAATGTCTTTAAACTGTCAGATTTACTTCTATAGCTTTTCAGCTGTCCTTTCTGGAATAGGGCAATAATTCTAGAAGCAGTTTTTTCTTTTGACTTTAGTTGTACCTAGCCCACTGATCGATAGGAATGTGCAGGTTTAAATTGAAGACTTGTTTCACATCCTTGCCAGTTTCACTCTGCAATGATTTCAATGAAGCATCAAATCAGACTCCGTGTAGGGCTAGGAGCTGACCTGAACCTGTTGAGTGGGCGAAGTTTGGATTTATTCCCCCATCTCTTCTATTTGAGCTTCACAACTTGGGCAAAATTCTGGTAAAAGGCCTTTTCATCATCCACAGTTTGAACATTACTTCTGGAATCCTGTTTAATGACTGAAAATTTTGAAGAAATGCTTATGGCATTTTTTTGTACACCTAATACATTGTAATGCATTATAATTTAGGAATGTATTGCTGCAGCAAACCAGTAACTGTGCAAGGATCTACAGTGAGAAAGAACATGTGACCAGAAGAACTGATTTTGCTCGATTCAGTGCAGAGAAATATTGACTGTATTGTCATGGAATCTTGTATGTCATCTGTAAGCTGCCATGAAATGTTGGATTTTAATCTCTTACAAATACAGCATATCTAACAAAGCTGCACTCCCTTAGTATTTCGTACCTGTCTGTATTATGTATTTAAATTTATAATGGGGCTTGAGTCAATAATGATTTGTACTGGAGTGAGAGAAGAACTCTCACCACTGGGTTAGAAGGGATTAACGTTGAATTAGAGTTTGAGAATTAGACTAATTTTGATTATTATAGAATGGTAATTAAAAATCAAAGTTTATTTCCAAAGAAATTACCCATTTTCTATGGCAAACTTAAGGTTTATCAGAAATGTATGGTATTTTTTCACATTTAGAACATAGAACATAGAACAATACAGCACAGAACAGGCCCTTCGGCCCACGATGTTGTGCCGAACTTCTATCCTAGATTAAGCACCCATCCATGTACCTATCCAAATGCCGCTTAAAGGTCGCCAATGAATCTGACTCTACCACTCCCTCGGGCAGCGCATTCCATGCCCCCACCACTCTCTGGGTAAAGAACCCACCCCTGACATCTCCCCTATACCTTCCACCCTTCACCTTAAATTTATGTCCCCTTGTAACACACTGTTGTACCCGGGGAAAAAGTTTCTGACTGTCTACTCTATCTATTCCTCTGATCATCTTATAAACCTCTATCAAGTCACCCCTCATCCTTCGCCGTTCCAACGAGAAAAGGCCGAGAACTCTCAACCTATCCTCGTAAGACCTACTCTCCATTCCAGGCAACATCCTGGTAAATCTTCTCTGCACCCTCTCCAAAGCTTCCACATCTTTCCTAAAGTGAGGCGACCAGAACTGCACACAGTACTCCAAATGTGGCCTAACCAATTTATAATGTGTTTTTGTGTTGT
Organism: Chiloscyllium punctatum; assembly: GCF_047496795.1. Classification (NCBI taxonomy): domain Eukaryota; kingdom Metazoa; phylum Chordata; class Chondrichthyes; order Orectolobiformes; family Hemiscylliidae; genus Chiloscyllium; species Chiloscyllium punctatum. The sequence continues at coordinate 40,269,785 of NC_092744.1, forward strand.
AATATAAGGACTACTACTAATAAATGGTTCATGCATCTAGATCACTTTTTTTTCTCTAAAATAAAAAATGTGGCTTAGCTAAAATCCTGTGGTCTCAGGAACATGGTGACAGACAATCTGCCCTTTGGTGCTGAACTTGATCTCTGAATGGGGATACTAGATACTGTTATATTGGGGGTGCTTGCTGCCCTCTAAGAGTGGGCCAAATGACCCAGAGTGGGAGCTTCAGGTCAGTTTAGGACTAGCTGTGCAACTGTACAGTCATGTAATAAATTGGTCCCTGCTTGAAGTGAGATTGGCCTACGTCGTGGTCTATTTATAGTTTATAAATTAACCATAAACTCAATAGATGCAACCTCCAGGCAACTCTCAATGATCATGCAATATTGTTAAGCTGACCCTTAGGACCAGGCTGATGGGTATGATATCTGTATTCTTGGTGCCTGATTGCAAACTATTGTATTAAGATAATAGCATATATTTCTGACAAACCTTAAGTTTGCCTTAGAAAATGGGTAATTTCTTTGGCTTTGCTGTTCCAAGTTTATTTCCAATCAGGCAGCATCCGAAGAGCAGGAGAATCAAAATTTTGAGCATGAACTTTTCATCAACTCCTGCTCCTCAGATGCTGCCTCACTGTCTGTACTTTTCCAGCGCCACACTTTTGACTAAGGGAACAATCATGTCTATTATATTTACTTGAATTCTTCAAGGAGGTAACTAGATGTGTAGATGAGGGTAACACAGTTGATACAATCTGCATAGATTTCAGTAAGGTTTTTGACGTTGTCTCACACGGCAGACTGTTTAAGTAGTTAAGAGTCTATGGGATCCGGGGCAATTTGGATCCAAAATTGGCTTCGTAGTAGGAAGCAGAGGGTGATGGCAGTGGTTGAACAATGCTTTTATGACTGGAAACCTGTGTCCAGTGAAATACCACAGGGTTCAGTGCTGGGTTCCTTGCTGTTGGTTGCATACATTTTAATGAGCTTGACATGAATGCAGGAGATGTAATCAGAAAATTCATGGTGTGATAAATAGTGAGGAGGAAATCCTTAGACTACAGGAGAATGTAGATGGACTGGCCAGTTCGGCTGACAGTGGCAAATGGAATTTAATACTAAAAAATGGGTTGATGCATTTTGGTAGAACTGTCAAGGCAAAGGGCTTTTAAAGAGTAGGACCTTAGAAAGTACAGAGGATCAGAGTCACCTTTGTGTGCATGTCCATAGATTCTTGAAGGCAGTTGTACAGGATGATCAAGTTAAGACATACCGAATTCCTTGTTTTAGTCAAGGCATTGAATACAAGAGCAAGGTGATGTATGTAATTTTATTGAGGCCACAGCTGGAATATGGTGTATTGTCATGGTTGGCACACTAAGGATGTGATTTCACTGGAGAGGATCCATAAGCGATTCAGGAAAGTTCTGAGGGACTTAGACAGAGTTGATGGGTAAATAATCAGGGGGTGCAGGTTTGAGTCTGTAAGGGATGAGAGGAATTTACCTGGGATGGGGGGGGGGGGGGGGGGTGTTTTTCAACTTTGTGCCTAAAAGACTGGTAGAGCAGGAACACTCAAAACATGTAAGTATTCAGATAAGTATTTGCAATGTCATAGCATAAAACTAAGGGCCAAGTACTCAAGCATGGGAATAGAACAGATAGGTGTTGTTTCTAATTGACCTGTTCAGAGATCTCATTACACACCTCTAGAGCTGTGAGACTTGAACCCAAGCCTTCTGACTCAGAGGAACACTACCACTGAACCATAGAGACATAATGACTGGCTTGGACACAATGGGCTGGATGACCTCATTCTGTGCTGTAAATCTCTGACTTAAGGATTGAGGAAAGAAAAGAGGATAGACTGAGAATCAATGTGAATTGAAATCGTATCGTTACACCAAGAGAAATAAATAAGAGACAGAAAGATTGATTGTGAGAAAGTGTGGGTGAAGCAAGAAAAAAAAATGATCACCTTGTTTTTAAGTCTCTCAGAACAATTTAGCAACTGAAGGACTGAAGCTCCACAATTTAATTGTTCAGATTTTAGGGGAGCAGCAGTTTGGCATTGTATGAAGCTATCACCTTGATGAAAAAGAATATTTGTTGATTGCCAAATTCAATTTACTATGACGCATTTAACGTGCAATTAATATGCAAATCCAGCTGGTTGTTAAAAGTAATGATGAAGGATAAGATTCTGCTTTGTGCATCACTTAACAGCATGTCTCACTAAGATGCTGTTGTTGTTTGAGCAAGATCTGATCCAATCAGTCTCAGATTGGATCTAGTTACACTAGTCAAATTACTTTTTGTAATTAGGAATGAAAAGTAACTTTTAACTGATAGCCTAGTGATGACAGATTTTATGAACTATGTCCTAACAGAGATCATGTTCCTTCATTTAGTTGGAAGTTCCATTGTTCATTGATTCTCTGCACATGGTAGCATTTCATTCTATGACTTCCAACTATTGAATGAGTAGCATCTTTTATTTTGTAGGAATCCTGGTGAGATCATATTGGTTAGCATTCCTTATTGCTGTCAAAAGGTTCCTTGATGGTTCTTCCACAATGATGTTGAGTAAGAAATTTTGTCCCAACATCGTAAAGTAGCTACATTGTTTCTGAATCAAGATGATTTGTGACTTGGAGCAGAATTTGCTGGTGATAATATTCTGATGTCACTAATTTTCCTTTTGATGCTCGAGACTGTGTGAGTATCTTTAAAGTAGCCTTGGTGAGATGCCATAATGCATCCCATCTAAGCACATTATACATCACAACCATTTGTGCACCAATATGGAGGGAAATTGATCCTGAGTTCAGAGGTAGGGATGCAGGTCAAACTGATCACCTGATCTTGGTGCCGATTTTCCTCAGTTTTATTGAAGCCGTACCTATTACAGGGAGTGATCAATATACCACATTCCTTTCCCGAACTTTGTAGACAAGAAGACAACTTGAAACGACAAGAGATGATTTACTCATCGTACATCCCAGGCTCTGTCCTGATTTATGAGCCACACTTTGTAAAGACTAGATCACTCAAACATCCTGTTATTGGTGACCACTTCATGATGTTGCAAGTGAAGGATTCTGATGATTCGGCGTTTCTTTATTGGGAGATGATCATTGCACAATATTTTTGAAAACATACGAGGTAAAAACAATGACTGACTGCAGATGCTGGAAACCAGAATCTGGATTAGTGGTGCTGGAAGAGCACAGCAGTTCAGGCAGCATCCAAGGAGCAGCGAAATCGATGTTTTGGTGAAGGGCTTTTGCCGGAAACGTTGATTTCGCTGCTCCTTGAATGCTGCCTGAACTGTGCTCTTCCAGCACCACTAATCCAGAATTTTTGAAAACATAGCCTACTAATTTTCACTAGGAAATTTTCTCCATTTTACTTCATTATTGTAAATATAAGTCCAATTTGCAGTTTGAGTGCATGCTTGCTATAGTTTTCTGTAGACCCTCCAATAGCAACAGAGACAGAGGAGCAGATTGGGAGGCACGTTTTGGAAAGGTGCAGAAGTAACAGGTTTATTGTCATGGGTGACTTCAACTTTCCTAATATTGATTGGAACCTCCTTAGTCTAAATAGTTTGAATGGAGCAGATTTTGTCAGGTATGTCCAGGAAGGATTCCTGATTCAATATGTGGGAAGGCCATATTGGGTTTGGTGCTTGGCAACAAACGAAGCCAGATGTCAGATCTCTGTGGGAGAACACTTTGGTGATAGTGATCGCCTCCCTGACCTTTTCCTATAGTCATGTAGAGGGATAGGAGCAGACAGTATGGGAGAGTATTAAATTGGGGAAGGAAGAATTACAATGCTCTTAGGCAGGAACTGTGGAACATAGATTAGAAACCGATGTTCTTTGGAAAATGCACAACAGAAATGTGGAGGTTGTTTAGGGTGCACTTGCTGTGAGTGTTGGATAGGTTTGCCCCTTGAGGCAATGAAGGGATAGTAGGGTGAAGGAACCTTGAATGACAAGACGTGGAACATCTAGTCAAGAGGATGAAGGAAACTTGCATAAGGTTGAGGAAGCAAGGATCAGATAGGGCTCTAAAGGGTTACAGCGTAGCTAGGAAAGAACTGAAGAATGAACTTATGAGAGCAAGAAGGGGGCATGAAGAACCCTTTGCAAGTAGGATTATGGAAAACCCCAAGGTATTCTACACTTATGTCAAGAACAAGAGGATGGCCAGCGTGAGGGTAGGGCCGACCAGGATAGTGGAGGGAACTTGTGCCTTGAGTCAGAGGTGTTGGGGGAGGTCCTTAGTGAAAACTGAATTAGTGAGAGGGTCTTGGCGTCTGTGAGGACAGTGTGAAACAGGTTGATGTTAAGAAGAAGGATGTGCTGGAAATTTTGAAAAATGTAAGGATAGATAAGTCCCCTGGAGCAGACAGGGTATACCTAAGATTAATACGGGAAGTGAGGTAAGTGATTGCTGCACTTTTGGCGATGATCTTTGCATTCTCACTGTCCACTGGAGTAGTATCAGATTATTGGAGGGTGGCAAATGTCATTCCCTTGTTCAAGAAAGGGAGTAGGGATAACCCTGGGAATTACAGACCAGTCAATCTTCTGTCAGTGGTGGGTAAATTATTGGAGAGGATTCTGAAAGACAGGATTTATGATTATTTGGAAAAGCATAGTTTGATTAGAAATAGTCAGCATGGCATTGAGAGAGCAGGTCATGACCAACAAACCTTATTGTATTCTTTGAGGATGTGACTAACACATTGAAAGTTTGGCAGTAGATGTGGAGTATATGGATTTCAGCAAGGTGCTTGATAAGGTTCCCCATGGTAGACTCATTCAGAAAATAAGGAGGCATGGGATACAAGGAAGTTTCTGTCGGGATACAAAATTGGCTGGCCCCTAGTAGACAGAGGGTGGTGGTAGGTAAAAAGTATTCCATCTGGAGCTCGGTGACCAGTAGTGTCCTGCAAGGATCTGTTCTGGGACCACTGCTCTTTGTGATTTTTTTTTTAGAAATGAATTGGATGAGGAAGTGGAAGGGTAGGTTAGTAAGTTTGTCAATGACATAAAGGTTGGTGGAGTGGTAGATAAGGTGGAGGGCAGTTGTCAGTTGCAAAGGGACATTGACAGGATGTAGAACTGGCTAAGAAGTGGCAGATGGAGTTCAACCTGGGAAAGTGTGAAGTGATTCATTTTGGAAGGTCAAATTTGAATGCAGATTACAGGGTTAAAGACAAATCTTGGTAGTGCGGAGGAACAGGAATCTTGGGGTCCATGTCCATAGATCCCTCAAAGTTGCCATCCAAGTTGATAGGGTTGTTAAGAAGGCGTATGGTGCGTTGGCTTTCATTAGCAGGGGGATTGATGTTAAAAGCCATGAGGTTATGCTGCAGCTCTATGAAGCCCTGATTAGACCACATTTGGAATATTGTGTTCAGTTCTGGTCGCCTCGTTATAGGAAGAATGTGGAAACTTCAGAGGGTGTGGAGGAGATTTACCAGGATGCTGCCTGTACTGGAGGGTGTGTTTTATGAAGAAAGGTTGAGGGAGTTAGGGCTTTCTCAATGGAGTCAAGGAGAATGAGAGGTATTTGATCAAGGTGTACAGGATGATGAAAGGCATAGATAGAGTGGATAGCCAGCGATGTTTTTCAAGGGTGGAAATGGCTATCGCGAGGGGCAAAATTTTAAGGTGATTGAAGGGAGGTTCAGGGGAGATGTCAGAGGTAGGCTCTTTCCACAGAGTGTGATGGGTGCGTGGAATGTACTGCCAGCAGTGGTAGTGAAATCGGATATATTAGGAACATTTAAGTGACTCCCTGATAAGTGACGTGGATAATAGTAAAATAGAGTATGTAAGTTAGTTTGATCATAGAGTAGGATAAAAGGTTGGCACAACATCGGGGACCAAAGGGCCTGCATTGTGCTGTACTGTTGTATGTTCTAAGGAAGGATTACACCTGAAACGTTGATTTCTCCACCTCCTGATGCTGCTTGGCTCGTTGTGTTCTTCCAGCCTCTTGCTTGTCTACCTTGGAATCCAGCATCTGCAGTATTTTTGTTTTTAACGTATGTTCTATTTCGGCTGCAAGTGTGATACCTTTAAATCTAACCATTTGTTTCTGAAAGCATCTTTATTTTAAAGAAAAAGCACAAGCTTATGGTTACTCAGTGATTTACAGTCTCCGATCTCAAAGCACTTCACATTGGATTGTTTTGCTTTATAGCTTAAATATTACATGACCAAATGGAGCAACTTTTTCAACTTAGCCCCTTTGAAAATAAATGTTATTTGAGCTGATTAGTTCTATAAAGTTTGAAAAGCAACAACCTTTTTTTGGTATCTGTATAGTAGAGCAAGTATCTGGGTTATGCAAAAGGATTAGCAAATATTGCTTTTGAGTTGCAGATGTTAACACAGGAAGCGTTGTGCCTGAAAAATGTGTTGCATGATAAAATAAAATCACAAATTGAAGTATAGGATGTATTTTGTTAAACATGATACATTTTCTAACATTTTGCTTCAAGCTATAGTCCAGTTGGAAAATCAATTAAGCGGACATGTGCAGCATGAATGTGTACAGTAATTGTGAATCATTGTTTAGATGGCCTGTTATGAAAACCTTTGTTCATAAGTATGCATGCCACGTGGCAGACTGGATACATGAAATTTTAGATGCACAAATAGGATAATGAAAATTGAATGGCACACTTCCACTTTCGTGGATGTGCCTTGTGTGCCTCATTAGTTTTATTAGCTGCACTTAGAAATGCTGACCTGTAGCATTTCAGAATCAAGTTGGAAAATGCAATTATTTTAAGCTCTTTTGATGGCTTGTTAAGCCACTCAGGTTAAGATTGGTGTGTTTACATTTCAAATACTTTACCTCAAAAAGGTTTTCTAAAGTAAAGTAACCGAGCTGCAGTTACCAATCATAAAAAAATGCCATTCCATGCACAAGTATGCATTTCATCTAAGTGGTTTATGATGCCAAGATTAGATGCTTTGTAAACATCATTACTCATACAGTGTAATTTAGTGTTGCATGATTTTATTCAGTCAAAATTTTAAGTTTGTTTCTTAAATTAAATAATTAGTTCCCTGGTGGATTGTTCCAACAACAATGACAGGTAATCCTTACAGGATTTCCTAATGAAGGGCTTATACCCGAAATGTCAATTCTCCTGCTCCTCAGATGCTGCCTGACCTGTGCTTTTCCGGTACTACACTCTCGACTCTGATCTCCAGCATCTGCAGTCCTCACTTTCTCCTAATCCTTACAGACTAGGAGTAGTTAGTGGGTTGTGTTTTTTTTTATTTGATCTATTGAGTGATCTAATTATAACTAAACTGGTAGCTGGGAGTGATAAGCCTGGAAACCCCACATTAGCAAAGGGAAAAATTACTGGCGGTTCCTATTTTTGATTATTATCCAATGACTAAGCCCCCACCTTACCATCAACACCCTTGTGGAGGAGTTTGAGTGAGGACACATTGTAGGGGTTTGTACTTTCTTCAGCATATTTCATGTAAGCAGTGGTCACTTGGGCAAGATATATAAAGACTGATTGGTGTCTGTGGAATTGTTTGTTGGATAGGAATACTGGAGGAAACCATTCGTCAAAGCAACGTATTGGGATGTCAGTTCAACATTTCTCTTGTCATGTGTTGTGTCAAGCACTGCAACAAGTTTCCATATTTTTTCCCTGTGTACAAAATTCTGTACAAATTAACAAGTCTTTGGAACTGTTTAGAAGCTGTCTAAGGTTAACAGTGTGAACCAGAAATGCTGCTGCCTATTTGTTTATAACTTCGCATTCTACTGAATGAGATTGGTTTGTTTTTTTTTACTTGATTTCAAAGATGGAGCATCTAGGTATAATTTTCTCTCTATTGTTTGTAGATTGCTGCTTCAAAAAGATTATGATTTCCTCAAAGACATTAATATCTGGCATCCCTTTGTCATCATTGGAATCTACTCTTCAACTTTATCAGCTGCGATGAGCAATCTGATTGGAGCTTCTAGAATTCTCTATGCGCTCGCGAAGGACGATATATTTGGCAAGTTATTTTCTTTCCTCGTTTATTGGAGCAATTAGATTATATTGCAGTTGCATGGAATTATAACACAGGAATTTGTTTCTCAGTAACTAGCTTGTAGAAGCCAAGTTCTTTTTTAAAAAAAATACCTTTTCAGAGGCTAGACATGTCTTGTGTTGCATTTTCTTCTAAATGTGCATGTGAAAAATGACAGGAGGGTGTCAATATGCTAAAAAAGACATGGCAGGGAGGTAAGAAATGTTGTTCATTGTGGAAAGAGTAGGTAGTCCATTTAGAAATTAATAAGGGAAGTATTGTGCATTAAATATTTATGAATTTTAACCATATTGTAGGAAGAAAATGTGGGTTTATTTATAAAGATGGTATGAAGGACAAAGGATTACACTAATGAAGAGACACATCAGAAAGATGGGCAATCTTGGGGTAAAAAAAATGTTGAGTCCAAACAGCAATTTGATGATCTTTGGAAATAGTTGAATAGAAATTAATTATTTCCTCTAGTCAACAAGACAAATGACAAATGTAGCAAATGACAAATTTTAAAATAATCACCAAATTAAAAAGCAAGTTTGAAAAAAAAAATCTTCAGTGATTTGAGTTTGAAATTCTTTGCCACAACCCATTGTTAAAGCAATACCCATCAATGATTTTAAGAGGAATTTAGATTGTTGTTTAATAAAGGTGAATATTGAGAATATGCCAATTTAGCAAGAAAGTTGGATTAGACTAGGTGACATTTCTGGAGAAATGCAGTAGCACGGCGCAGACCAGTTTGTAATGTAATTTGGCATTTAAAATAGAAGAGGACAAAATTAATGCTGTTAAAACAGATTTGAAAAATGAATGATTTGAGCTACAAATGAGTGTGAAAAGATTCGCTGGCCGAAGACTTGAGCAAGACTCAATACAGTTAGTTGTGTTGGGAAGAGGCAGAGAGGAAGGGATGACATTTAATCCTTTAAAGTGGGTACATTAGAGTAAGGTTCAACACCATTTAAAAGTAGATGTGTGACAGGCAGTCAATCCACTCTTGGGAGTGGATAATTATCTCGCCAGACAGATAACATTGGACTAGATCTGCTTTATTCTCCAGTCTTGTTTTGCAGACCTGCAATTCCAGAAGAAAGGTAGGGAGGTAAAAAGTCAAGTTATATCACTGTTTATAGGTCAAGAGTAGCAGATCTACTTTTCTGCTGGACCATGTCCTCCACCTTGGATTTGGTGTTGGTGATCAACACACATACGTGTTTCCAGTAGCAGTTATAATTTCCTAACCTACCTCTTGGTATGTTCTGGAGTCCTCTAAACCTGACTTCTGGGTGGGAAACCTGCCATAGAGAGACATTTTCACTGGAGTTGACATGGAAGGGAACCCAGTCTTCCTTTGTGAAATTCTGCGCTCGGTGCTTACTCAGTCATCCATCTGAGGCTCACGTGAAAGCATCTGCAATACTAAAGGGGCAAAATAGTTTTCTTAAATTGTCCCCTCTTTCCACTACCTTTTTCTGACTTTATTTGCTTTGAAATGATTTTGCCAGGCATCCTCCTGTCATTCTTGTAGGAACATATACAGTGAGACACTTGATCACTTGGTGAGAGGGCAATCATACCCAAGATGAATGTTTTCTTGACCCAGTATTCCTAATTTGTGCTTTTGAATCGGAATACAATGCTTTCCCCAATCCTTTCCTTAAGAAGGGACCTGTGCAAAGGTGCAGTAGTGTATGTAGCAACATGAGAACATTAATGCCAATCAGTCTACAAATGTGCAGAGCAATGGCAGATGGAATTTAATCCTGATAGGTGTGAGGTGATGTGTTTTAAGTCTAATAAGGTAAAGATTTACACAATGAATGGTAGGTCTCTAGGGCGTATTGAGGAATGAAGAGGCCTTGGTGTACAAGTCCATAAATCCCTAAAGGTTTTAACACCAATCGATAGGTTGGTGAAGAAGACACATTGGATGCTTGCCTTCGTTAGCCGGGGCGTAGAATAGAAAAGTGGGAAGTTTTGGTGTAACTTTAAGTGTTGCTTAAGCCAGTGTGCAGCTCTGGTTGCCAAACAGCAGAAGAATGTGATGTACTGGAGAAGGTGCAGATGAGATTCACCAGGATGCTGTGTTGGATGGAAAGCTTTGAATAGGAGGAGAAATTGGATAGGCTGAATTTATTTTTCATCGAGCAGAGGTGGGGCGGGGGGGGGTGCGGTTTCTGATTGACGTAAGCAAAATTGAGAGGCATTGTCAGGGTAGAATGTGAGAATCCTTTCCCCATGGTAGAAGTGGCTGAGACCAGATGCATAAGTTTTTTGAGTAGTTTAGAAGGGATCTAAGGAAATATTTCTTCACTTAGAGGCTGGTGGAAATATGAAACACACTGCCTGAGAGGATGGTGGAAGCAGGTATTCTCAATGGTTTAAGAAACATCTGGACAAGCACTTAAATGCCAGGGCATAGTAGGCTATGGATCAAGTGCAGGTAAGTAAGATTGGTAAACTTTGGGGTTTCCGCAGAAGAGTCACCGTTTTCTTTTCTCCTGTTGGGTCAAGGATTATCTTGTTCGTGTAACAACAACACCAATGTGCCGAGCAAAACATTTCATGACACAGTGAACAAATAGTTGGACAAAGCCAGCCTTGCCATATGGTTTTTGTAATCTAGGAGAAAGTGAGGACTGCTTCTCCAATGGGGTTGGAGTGGAGGGCTGCACATTGCGAGGGTGAGAGGTTGGAGTGGGTGAGGGAAGTGGACAGGTTGAGCTGTCAATATCCTGGTAGTAGTTGGAAATAAGAGATCAAGGGCACGTAACAGGCCATCAGTTTATTTCTGTTGAAGGGTTTACACCCAGAACATCAATTCTCCTGCTCCCTGGATGCTGCCTGACCAGCTATGCTTTTCCAGCGCCACACTCTTTTTGGTTTTTGTAACCACCCCTGCTTATTGGCTTGTCTGCATAATTATTTGTGATCCTGGAAATTTTCACATTCCTTTTCCTCCTTGGAATTATTTTAACTCTGTTTGAACAGTTGCAGTCATTTGTTTCAGTCAGACTTTGATTGTAATTACTTTGCCAACTTACAGAGACCGTATCCAGTGTTAGAAAAATAACATCTGCATCTTCATTATCCTGTTCATGTGAAATTGTTCACTGGTCATTAATTTTGTTTTCAACAACAAATGCATTTCGACAGATTGAAAAGCATTTCTAAACTGTCTCTGACTTTTTGTGGTGTTTGAAATGAATATGGTCAGCTCTGGATTGTGTCCAAAACACACAGGAGGAGGAGGCAATAATGACAGTTCAATCATCTTCATTATTATATGCAAAATATATGCTAAGAATGGTGGTAAATTGGATCAAACATAAAACCTTTTACAGGACACACAGGTATTTTAAAAGTTTAAATCATTTAGAGTAGTGCAAAGAATGAACATTTCAGAAAGAAGTGCCAACAAAGAGTATAGGTTTTTTGTTGACTTGCATTAAATATAGGTTTCATTTTGGACATTACGTGTACGTTATTACTTTCTTCAGCATCTGGAGTGAGATTCTAAACCAGCTGTGATTACTTTTGGTTCTAATTCCAGTCATTAACAGTGATTATTTGCACTGTAACCTTATTTCTGAATGCTGTTTGTTAGCTTTTAGCTTCACATTGACTGTTTCCTCTTGCAGTTAGTGGTTTAATTACTGATAACAAATAACTATGAGGCTTTCAAAAATGCTTTTAACATTTGCAGTAAAATTTATAAATTGGAGGGCAAAAAAATATTGTGAAAATGACTTCGCCAAATTAATCCAGTAAAAGCTATTTCTGAAATAATTTTTGTGAAATTTTGACTCACTTTAATTTAACCCATTTTTAACCCAATGTATTTTCAAAACCTGCATTAATTGAACTGAATGGAATCGTGAAAAGTCATAGCTGTTCAGCGTTTCTCTGGATGAACAGAGACCATCTTTAGTCTAGGTTATGGCTGTTTTATAAATATGTAAAAGAAATATCTGTATTCATCACAGTATAATCTGAACGCCTCGGCTGAACTGGGCCTTGACATACATTATTTTTGTTTGTATGCAGATATTGATATATTTTTCTGCAACTCTTATTGTAGTGGCGGTTTTAACTCTTTCTTTCACAGTACTGAAAATAAAAATGCCATTTGAATTATTAGACTAACAATCCATGATGTGATTATAGCATCCTAGTCTCTACGACCACTTTAATATTGTGTATTTAATACTTGCAGTTACAAATAAAACTGCAAGTATGGAATCAGCTCCACTTGTTCATCTTGAGGATGTGGTGAACCATTTAGTGGGATCCTCTATCAGCTGCTTTGTTGTTTATTCTTTAAAATTCTTTGTTTAAACATTGAGCCATAAAGACATTTAAGTGAGTGAAGCATTGATGGTCCTAATCTGATTAACCCATTGACTGGATTTTTTAAAAACATTCATTCATTTAGGAAAGCTTCTCATGCCTGCAAAGAAAACTTCTCGTGGTGGAAACCCTTGGGCTGCTGTGTTAATTTCATGGGTGTCAGTACAGGTACATTTACTTGTTTGTTTCCAAGTCATGACTCTGATCTAACCAAAGTATATTGACAATTTACTGTTCTGTTATTCTTAAGAAAGTATATGTAATAATTCCAAAAGCTGTGCTGCCAATTGTTGTTTTAGCATTACATAATCAGAAATAAATTTGTATTTCGCTATCATTGAGCAGTTTTTGATTTTAAAAAATGCAAGTGTAATTTTCATCTAGTTGTTTTACCTTCAGGGCCACCTAAAACATAGGATCAAGCACCTTTTATGAAATCTAATGGAAAAAAACTGTAAAGCTTGTCAGACTAGTGTTACCTCACTCTTAAAACATTATTTGTGTAGCCATTTGTAGCATTTGAACACAAATGAACTAATCTGAAATCTTGTTATTATAATGTGCACCTTTTTTACTGAGTGCTAACATTTAAAAGCATTTAAAAACCTAGACAGGAGCAGGAATAGGCCATTCAGCCTTTCGAGCCTGCTCTATCAATTAATATAATTGTGACACCTCATGGAGCTAATACTCCATTCCTGCTTTCTCCTCATACCTTTTGATCCCTCTCGTCCTAAAAACTACATCCATCGCTCTCTTGAAAACATTCAATGCTTTGGCCTCAACTGTTTTCTGTGATAGGGTTCCTCAGCTCACCACTATCTGGGTGAAGACATTTGTCCTCATCTCATTCCTAAATGGCCTGTGCTGAATCCTTAGACTGTGACCCCTGAGCCTGTACTCCCCAGTGAGCAGGAACATCCTTCCTGTGTTTACCCTGCCTAGCCCTCTTAGAGTTTTCAAGGTTTTTGTGAGATAGTCCATCCCCTAACTCTCCTATCTATTCTTCTAAACTTCAGTGAGTATCATCATAGCTGATCCAGTCAATCTTCATACAGGTAGTCTTGCGATCCCAGGATTTATTGGTGATCCCTAATTGCTGTAGTGAAGGATGCAGTGCATCACCACTTGATTGTTTGCTTATTACAGGGTAAACAGCATTCCTTCCTTCTGTTTGCAATGTGACTGCTGATACACCTTTAAACCTCAACTCACACCAACTTCCCCATCCACTACCACTCAACAGGGAAGCAAGGGTCCTCTATTCTGCAATCTGATGTTTTGAGATCAAGACATAGCAGTGTAGGAACTAAGTGTGCATTGAAAAGCATCAGGGAGGGCATCTGTTTCATCCTTCCAACTTAGTTAGTATCATATCATGAAGAGTTAAACAAATCAACTCGATCAGTATTGTTATAGAATTGTTACAGTGCCCAGGAGACCATTGACCATGTCATGTAAGCGCTGTTCATGCTATGCCATAAGTCAAAAGTAGATACTTTCTGATCCCCTGTTCAGAAATGTGATGTTATACCTCCGGATCGGGTAAGATCCGAACCCATGTCTCCTAGCCCAGAGATAGTGACACTACCACTGCACCACAAGAACCACTAAAAATAGAATTTGTATGCTTTCTCAGTTCAAAGTTGCTTGTCTTTTCCTAATAAATAATTTGATAAGTAAATGAAATAAATAGTTGAGATCAATTTTGTGAGCAAGTAAAGATTATAGTACTTAATGTTGATGGAAGTTTAATATTCTCAGAAATCAATAGAACACATGGTGAAGTTGGATCGCAGAGGGTTTATGAAGTAATTAGCTATCAGAGTTGTGTTGGGTCAGTGATCTAAATGACACGGCTCCTGTGGTGAAAGGCAAATCACATCTATTGAATGATTAAAATACACTCATTTTAGTTCTGACGGCAACAATAATTATCAAAGTGAGCAAGTTAACGTTAATAACATTGCAGGTCATTACTGATTCAAACTTTACATTTTATTGAAGGTTAATTGTGTTGACAGGATGAAGGCACAGATTGTAAACCAGCATACATGATAGTAAAAACAGTAACATTAGCTTTAATGCACTTTTTCTTTTTCATGAATCTTAATGAGCATTCTAGTAGATTCATTAGAACAATGCCAAGGAGTGTAAACAATAGTTACGATATAGGAATTTTGATATGATGGATCTTTCCACTAGAGCAAAGGAAATGGCCATATTATTAAAAATCTTTAATAGGTTAAATAGGGAAAGAATAGTTCATCTAGTATTTGGTAATTTGGACTCATCTTTTTAAAATTATCACAGAGCATAAAATTGAGAGAAGTCTAATTAGATTATTGTGGAGCTTGAGATTCATAGTCAGAATGATTGGAGCAGAGATCATGGCTGTTATACAGGAAATATGGATAAATATGTGAAACAAACTTAGCCAGTGAGAGAGAACAGTTCAATGGGATTAATGTTGGACTACTTTAGCAATAAACCAGCACAGACACGCGGACTTGATTGGCCTCTTGCTGCGGTACAAAATTCTTGTGATTTAATCATTCTAGGATTAAAGTTTGATTGTCTGAATGTTTGACCGGACATTTCCAGAGATGGTTATTCACTAATTGTGGATGTTCAAAACCAAACATTGATGAGATTTTTGGACAGGAAGTGGATGAAGAATTATGGGATGATGAGGAAGGTATAGGTGAGGTAGACGATCCACCATTATCTTATTGATTGCCAAAGCAAACTTCAAAGGGCTGAATGGCCTACTGTTACTCCTTTATATTTTTAAACAAGTTAAGCAATGTAGTTTAATAACAGTTCCGCTACTCGAATCACAATACTTGAGGTAAGGTTTGGCTGTATTCAGTAATCCTTTTCTTGGCTAAATCTATACACGTTGCAAAGACTAATATTTGAGAGGTGGACATAATTGCAACTACAACCTGTCTCAAGTGACTTTAGATTTCCTCCTTGAAAATAAAGCCCCAGGTCTACCTTTCAATTTCTCCATTTCTCTCATTATTCATTTATTAATTCTCAAACTAGAGGATACCATAGTAAAATTGAATTACCTACCTCTCTATTTTCAGACTAATGCATGCACATAATTTCTTGAGGTTCATTGTTATACTTATGGAGCACAATGTTATTTGTGGTCCTTCAGAATCTAGATGTAAATGTATTTCCGCAACACAAATGTGTCAAAGGTTTTAAAATCAGAGGGTATAGTAATTTTGCTATGTATTTCAGCATAAATTGTGCACTTGGAAGATTGAAATATTCTCTTGCTTAAATGGTCGAACAAAAAGCACTATAAGGAATTGCTCTTTGCAGCAGTGAATTGACAATCATTTTCAGAACCTAATAAGTTGTTTTAAGTCACCTGAGATTTGAAAGCCTCATGTCACTCATTTGTTCCTGTGTCTGCTAAGAAATGCATTGAATGATAAATGTGGAAGCCGACATGCAGGAAAAATTATATGGTCTGGCCAAGTACAGATAACCATTTCAAATGTTACCGCGGGGGTCTGGTGTAATTTCATTATGTTAGGCTAATGATTAATGTGTCTGGTAATATTAATTTGTCTCTATTTTGACATCTCCATGCTGTCCTCCAGATTTAACTACATCATGGCTGGACAATTGTTTTCTTTCTTGAAAATAACTTAGCGGCTCAAACTGCAATGGTTATTTGTAGACCTTTTAAAGTATGTGACTGGAGCTGTCTTGGATAGTTGCCCATTATTACAGTCAAATAGATAATTATTTTATTTTAGCATCTAGGCCACCCACAGACCATAGTTCATATGAAATTTAATTCAGATGCTTTTGTTTTTGCTTGTTCTTTAAAGCTTGAAAAGATCATGAATGCTCAAGGGGTCAATATAACCTTTTCAGGAAATTGTCTTTCTCTTAATGTAAACTGCATTTCAGGTTAAAAATCATTAATTTGATTTTTTTCTCATTAGAGACATAATTGTCCTGTTTGTGATCATTTGCTTTTGTCAGTATAATAATAAGAGCAAAAGTTACAGATGCTGTAACTAAACTAAAACATGCTGTAGAGACTCTACATTTGTGGAAAGAGAAACAGAGTTGATGTTTCAAGTCCAATCTGACCCTTCTTTGGAACTGGAGAGGTGGAAACGTGATGTCTTGTCGTGAGATTAAATCCCAAACATGCCATGGAACAAAAGGCAAAGTGAGTGGCAGAGAAACAAAACACTGATCTAAAGTGAGTTTTAATAGTCGAATAAAGATCAGCCCTGTCTAGAAAATTAAAGCCCAAGAATGACCACTACCATCTTGAAGGATGGAAGGAATGGAAACATGAGAGCATCACCATCTTCAAGTTCCCCTCCATGCCATTCACTATCCTGATTTGGAAAGTTAATGCCATTCTGGATCTGTCTATATTCGTCCTCATCCTCGGGCACCTTTACATGATCTTGGTGTACTAGGCACTTGTGGAGGATGAACACTGATGTACATTGGATCTCAGTTCCTGTGCTTTGACATCAGTTATTAATGAGAAATCCAAACACCACCATCCCCTTGAGGCTTGTTGCCATTCCACATGCATTTTTCCAGTAATGGATAAAAATGTTAAAGGTAAAAGCACCCATCATTAAAAAAAATTGGTCACAAACAGCCAGTTCCGCTGTCGCATGTTTCTTCAAAGCAAATTGTTTTTAATGCGATTTAAGAATCTTGAACGTTATTTGTAGAACGTGAACTTTCCTTACCATATTGGGATAATGCAACTCCAGGCCCATTCGTTTAAATGGCGTGGCTATTGCATGATTTTCTTAACACGAGATTGCACGAGAACTGAACTAATGCACTATATCAGAACCTAGTGTAATTTCACTAAAAGTTATTCTTAGAATTGAGATACCAGGAGGAAAGTTAGGTAGGGATTGGAAGACTTTAGAACTGTAGCTGAAACAATCCAAATAAATCGCATTATTTGGAAGGTAGGTTTCTGGAGGCGTAAGAGCATGATAATATTCTCCGTTCCCATATTCAGATTTTAGTCTTTCTACAAATAAAAGTCCAGTAAAGATTTTAATTTATGTTGTATTGGGTTTTTTTTAAACTCAAACTTGTAGCACTTCCTGGATTTTTAAAAAATGAAAATCTTCACCTACTGAGCCAAAAACTAGAACAGTTTTGAATTGAATCTGTTGAAGTTGTAACTGAATATGATTGAATGCATTAGAGAATCCATACAAGATTAAGCTCACATTTGTCAATGGTTCTGTGAGCCTAGAAAGCTATTCTATCCGGATCTTTACTGAGTCATGGTTTTAATAAATCAAAGCTTCTATAGATTAATAATTCAGTGTGGTTACATCTAAAATCGCTTTTGATACAAGTCTTTAAGCTCTGTGATAAGTGTATCTTTCCTTAATAATTTGTACTGAAAATGCCAGATGTATTCCTCGAGGTGGTGAGTTGGATACCTTTTCCATGCAAGGTGTACTTAATGGCTGCCATTTTTCTGCATAAAAATCTACTTGCAGCAGAGGTTATGACCACACGACGACAAAAGCCAGCAGTATACTCAGCGCAATAGAATTTATCCTAACATCCCCCTTTTGTTATTTAAAAATAGACATGCATTACCATATACAGTTGCAAGTTACTCATAAACATAGTTAAAAGCATATTATCTTCCATCAACAAAAGTGTTAACTCTGCACATACATTGGACACACAGACTTTAAATCATGCTGGTCTCTGAATAGTACTTGTGTGTTGTTGGGTTTTCCCCTGGTATTTGTTAGTTTGTAGACTTATTTGATGAGATTCCCCATAGTGTGGAGACAGACTATTTGGCCCAACAAGTCCACACTACCCTCTGAAGAGTAACTCACCCAGACCCATTTCCCTCTGACTAAAATGGACAATTTAGTATGACCAATTTACCTGACCTGCACATCTTTGGACTGTGGGAGGAAACCAGAGCAAACCCATGCAGACACTAGGAGAATGTGCAAACTTCACACAGATGGTCGCCTGAGACTGGAATCGAACCTGGATCACTGGTGCTGTGAGGCAGCAGTGCTAACCACTGAGCTACCGTGCTGCCCTACTGTTGTTTATTCTCCAGTGACTGTTTTTCAGTGGACAATAGTATTCCATGTTAACTGTTATAATTGATCGATTTATTTCTGGAGAACAGGGGACCTCTGGACTTAATTACAACCACTGAGATCCTGCATTTTAATCTACTGCCTAGCTCCCTAAATTCTTGATGCAAGACCTTATTCCTCACTCTGCCCATATCATTGATACCAACATGTACGATCACTTCTGAGTCATCATCCTCTCCTTTCTGGATGCCCTGCAGCCATGCAGTGACATCTGTGATCCTGGCCCCAGGAAGGCAACACACCATCCTGGAGTCACTACTTCACCATAGAAATACCTGTCTGAATCCCCCAGCACTATTGCTCTTCCTCCTCCTCCTTATTAGCTATTGATCTCGTATCAGCTGATTCGGCAGTTCTCCTCCATCTTGAATAGCACTTCATACCCTGGCTGAAAGACCCAATGTTCAGTGCAGCCCCACTGCCTGAGCTGGTCAAATCCTAAAGGATATAGCTGCTAGACCGGCCCTTTGGCAGGTGGTGAGGAAACCAGCAAGGGATATATACTTGGCCTTGTCTTGCCCAATCTATCCATATCAGATGAGTCCAGAGTCACAGCTGTGGTCTGGTGATAAAGATTTAAATTCCATCTTGGTAGCTTCTAGAATCTCTGTCCCAGCACTGAATCTAAAATTGGTCTGGAATGTTCTTAAGGGAAAGAAATCCATAAATATCCCCATTCTCACTGATGGGGAAACCGAGCACATTATCAATGCAGAAGATGTTTTCACACTTGTTAGCTTGAAGTGCCAAAGGGATGATCAACCTCTGCCTTCTCCTCCGGTCCCCTGCTCCTCACATGCCAGAATTCAAGCATTTCACCTGATATCAAGAAATGATTGAAGGGACACAACACTTCAAAGGCTGTGGTCCCTAATAACATTCCATAATAATACAGAAGTGTGCTCCAGAACTAGCTGTGCCCTTAGACAAGTGTTCCAGTGCAAGTATGTCAGTGACCTCAACTTGACAATGTGGAAATTTGTCCATGTATCCTGTGCAGAAAAAGCAGAAGAAATCCAACCCAGGCAATACTTAGTCCACTGGTGGCCTCGTGACCATCACTAAAGTGATAGAAGGTGATATTTACAGCAGTATCAAGCAGCACTTACTCAATAATAATGTGCACACCAACACTCTGTTCTGCTTATGCCAATCAGCTCTTGATCTCATTAGAACTTTGGTCCAAACATGGACAAATGAGCTGAAATCCAGATAGGTGAGGATCAACTGTCCTTTGGCATCAAGATAGCATTATCACTTCATGTGTGGCACCAAGGATTCTGAGCAAACCTGGAGTCCTGGGAATCAGGAGTACACACACCTCTGATTAGAGTCATGCTGGCACAAATGAAGAAGACCGTAGTTTTTAGAGGTCTTTCATCTCAATCCCAAGATATCACTGCAGGAGCTCCTCAGAGTTGCAGCCATCTTCAACTGTTTCATCAATGATTTTCTGTCTTTCATGTAAAATCAGAAGTTAAGGTGTTGCTAAGGATTGTACTGCACTCTGTACATTCATGATTCCTCAGACAAAGATACAATCTGCATCCAAATGCAGCTTGACCTGGACAACATTCAGACTTGCGCTGATAAGTGACAAGTAACATTCATGCCACACACGCCAATTAATGACCATCCCCAGTCGAAGAGAATTTTAGCCATTTATCCCGTGACAATCAATGGCTTTGCCATCCCAGAGTATCCCACTATTTTTAAAAAAAATCTTGGATTTATTGTTGACCAGAAACTGAACTGGATTAGCCTTTTTAAGTACTGCAGCTACAAGAGCAAATTATAGGTTGATGATTAACTTGCATCCTGAATCCCTAAAGTCTGTCCATCGTTTAGGAGTCACAATTCAGGAGTGTGATAGAATACTCCCCAATTGTCTGTGCAGTTTCAGTAGTACTCGAGCAGCTCAACACCATGCAGAACAAAGGATTCTGTTTGACTGACATCTCGCCAAACACCTTCACCATTTATTTCCTCCATGACCAACGGGAGCAGTGCATACCATCTACAAAATGTACTGCAATAACTTGTCCAAGATCCTTCAAAAGCATAACCGCTACTATCCAGAATGACCAGGCTTCCATGTACACAGCAACACCACCACATGCAAGTTCTTCTTCAAACCCCACACCTTGCTGATTTGGAAATATATTACAGTTCCCCTATAGTCCCTGGGTTAAAGTTCTGGAACTTCATTCTGAATGGCATTATAATGAACTGTAGTGGGTCAAGAAGGTAGCTCACCACTGCCTTCTCAAGAGCAACTAATGATGGGCATTAAATCTGACTTGGCGAAAGTGAGGACTGCAGGTGCTGAAAACCAGAGTTTAGATTAAAGTGGTGCTGGAAAAGCACAGCCCTTCATTCCTGATGAAGGGCTTTGCCCGAAATGTCAATTTTCCTGCTCCTCGGATGCTGTCTGACCTGCTGTGCTTTTCTAGCACCACTCTAATCTAAATATTAAATCTGACTTAGCCAGCGACACAACATCTTGTGAATTAATTTTTTTTAAAAAACAAATTTGAGATTGTGTGCAGAAGGGAAACCCGTAAATCTTGTTTACTAACATTATTGAAGACCATGCACCAGTAAACAACAAACCTTGCTGGTGCATTTCAAGTGCATTTAACTCTTCCTTAAGTAGTCTGTTGCAATTGCAAGATTAGAAATGTTAAAATCACTCGAGTTTCTCCAATTTGAACATTATGGGGGAGGCAGGGCAGTGGGCTTTAAGATTACACAGCATTAATTTCACTAACCACTGTACTCAAAGGATCATCAAAGATCTGGAAGAATATTATCAATACGATTAGAAAAATATTGAATCAAATCAATAAAAAGAAGAAAAAAAGGAATAAAATCTCCATTTGTCAGACAGATGTCTAACTCCATAATATCTAGACAAGGTTCTCAGTTTGAAATTGAGTTTATGGAAGTGAAATCATATTCTATTCAATCATGGCATAACTTAAAATCATATTGAAGATAAATGGAAATCCTTTCAGATATAATTCACGCAAATCCCTTGGGGATACCTAACAGATACAGCAAGTACTGAGCATTTAACATTTTTGTGGGTAAGTTTGTGTTCAGGTGCTGAATAGAGTCATGGTCTTATTGAGAAATTCCCAAAGTTAAACTCATTATGGCTCCCTTTTTAAGCCAGCACTGAATGAAATGTGCTCTTTGTGTTATATTTTAAAAGGGAATCCAGTCATATTTGCAACAGATTTTTTTTTATGTTCTCAGTGCTGCAGCAGAGACCTAACTTGACAATTTTTCCTGCTCCAAACAAGTCAGCAAACTGCATAAGCTTTGAGTCTGATGCAGAACTAGTGCAAATTCACAATATGCTTTCAAATCTGCTTTAAGTAATAACTGAAACAACAATCTGAGATCTTTAAACAAGTTCCCTTATTTTTGTCTAAAATGTATCTTCAAAATAATCATGGGTCAAGTTGCAGTCATCCCATTATATGAAGTAGTTTAGGGAAAATTGGACACAGTTAGAATTACATGAAACACACTCCGTTTAACCAACCTACTGGTATGTCTAGATCAACATGCAGATTATTTGTGAATGAAAGCGCCCTAGGACAGAAAGGGCCATCTCCTGAATCTATCCTATTCAAGTAGTGTGGCTGTAAGTAAAGGTACTAAATGACAGATGTTGTTTGGAAAGAAAATTAGTCACCAAGTTTAATGGATCTCCTGTAATGACAAAAAAGTGGTCAACATGAACTGTTTATTTTTCTTGTGTTCCAACCTTTCCATAATCCTGAACTGCTGGGGCAATCTTTATAGATTGCTCTACTGAGACTAGCTAACAGGCAGAGATCATGGATTGGGTATGTGTAGCATAGTTATGAATTGGCTTTATAAAGTAGTCAACTGGAGCTACCAATACCGATCGAGAAGTTTTCTTTCGGTTCTTCCATAAAGTTGGTTAACTATGTAAAGTCCATCTTTTTTTTTAAAACATTGAGATCAAGCAAAGTATAGTTTGGTTTCTCGTTTGCATCATCTTAACAAGCCTGTACACTCTAACCTGTACTACTGATAAAAGTAGAGTTTGAAGCCTTTCTAATTCTGAAATGTTAAATTTGTGCAAATATTTTATTCAGCCATAAATGGAAAATTATTTGCAGTTTTAGTCACTGTTCGTGGGAATAATGAAAATCAAAGGGAAAAAAACACTCATGGTTTTAGAGTGTTACAGATACAAGAAGGTATTTAAAGGTTGAGGCTATTTTCACTTGACTTGGTAAGGTTAGGAAGTAACCTGATGGAAATTTTCAACATAACTGATTATCCCAAGTTGTTGGTTGTGATTGACTGCAGTAATCAGTGAGATGTTAAAAAGAGGCACCTATTTAAGATGATCAAAAATGGAATTGAATGGGAGGTTTGAAAAATATTTTTACATTGAGGATAGTTAAAAAGTGGAATTTTATGCTGCAAAAAATTGTTGATACAAACTTCATTAGGCATTTTAAAATGATCGGTAGGTGCTCGGCAAAGGGTATTAAAGAAGAAAGCAGAGTGTGGCATTAGATTGGTTTTCATGAGATAGAATGGAGAACTGTAGATTGATGAGCAAAATGGTTAGTTTCATGCTGTAAAACAATGATGGAAATATTGCTACTTATTGCTGAAGTTCATGCAATATCTTATTTATTGTCTCCCAAACACAGTTTTACCATTATATTTTAAAGTCACTTGTTTACATTGTTTATGAATGTAGCCTGAATACTAGCAGATCTTGGCATCCCATCTGTGTAAAATGATGTATTTGTATAATATACAATGACTTATAACACAGCTCCTTCACTCATGTTAGCACCTGATGCCCTCCAGCAAATGGTGTGTTATTAGGATTACAGCAACTGTTTATTTTATTATACCCTTGATCTACATTCAACTCCAAGGGGAAATCTTGACCTTTTTTTAAAGTAGCTTTGACAAGACCAGAAATGGGTTTTGTGTTATCAAAAGGCAAAAAAATTAGCAACTATTTTTCACTAATATTATTTGAATAGATGTTGTTTGCCATTTCAATAGACAATTGAGTGCATGCTTGTTAACTTTGGGGCATTAAAGTTATGTGTTCTTTTGTTTTTTCAGCTTGTGTTGTTCACTGGCAAATTGAATACTATTGCTGGGATAGTGACCATCTTTTTTCTCTTGGTCTATGCTGCTGTGGATCTAGCCTGTCTGGCATTGGAGTGGGCTTCTGCACCAAATTTCAGGTATGAGAGATTTCAGAAATTCAAATATTGCACTTTAACTGAATAAATATTGCCAAAATTCTGAACCACTCTAATTTCTGCGCCTGGAAGAAAAAAGTTACATTTTATGTATCTGGAGTTTGTATGTTTCCCAACCGTAACCAGTTGAGTGGAAATAATTCAGCAACTCTGCGTCTTATACCTGTCCAGTTTGTTAAAGGTTGTAGCTGAAATGATCAAGTCTGGATAGATCTCTTTCCAGAAAGTGTAATTTTGCACTAAGTTCACATGTACTCTTCAGCCACCATAATATTACATTTTTCTATTAGTTATATGTTCAGGCTTCAGTCTTTCCTCATTCTGGAAAAAAAATTAAAAGTAATGAACATTGTTACAGATTATGTACAACGTTCAAACAAAATGTGATAGTAATGATTTTGTTCAACCCTTCAAAAGATTTCTGGTTACTTGTGCAGTTATTGTTATATTCTTGCATCTGATTATAAAGATAAGAAACTCATGGATTTCTTGTTCACCAAGCGGGATCACCTATTCAGGTTCTTCTGGTGTTTCCATCTCTCTCCCCAGCACCTTTCAAACTAAATCTCCTATAAGCCTTATTCCCAACTATCAGTCTTTCTAGTTTCTCTCTTGATACCTCCTTTTACGTTCATCCCTACATCCTGTACCCTTGACCTCATTCCCACTGGACTATCTGTCATGGCCCACTGCCTTTCAAAATTACAGTAATCCTATCCCAAAGTAGACCCATTCATTGCCTTAGTGTTCATGGTGCCAGAGCATTGTCGAGACAATGTAGAGCCACTGTCTAAGACTGAAAGCTGTGATAAGATTGGGAGAAACAAAAAACTAGGAGAATAGTTCAACAATAACACAGGCTGGATTCCACCACCCGCCACCCAATCCGTCTTGCTCCCTCTCCCAGCCAATCTAATGACCCCAAACCCTGTTAATCCCATTTCTAAGGGCGGGCTGCCTGCCTGATCCTGGAGAAATCTAGGCCATGATCCCACTCTTGAAATTATCTCTTTGTATCTTGCTTCAGGAACAATCTCCACTAGGGATTGCTGGTGGTGGCTATTGCACCCATCTGATACTGCTAGGCTGATAGTGTTGGGGTGGAACTTCCTGTCCCTAAAAAGCAGAAATCCAGTCTCCAGGCCATTAATGGCCAGTTGATTTTTTTTTTTAATGATAGTGGGCTAGTTGTTCCTCTCTAGGCAAAAGGCAGGTGTGTAGGAGGCAAAGTGATCCACAAAATCCAGTCCTCAGTCTTTAAATAGAAAAAGAATGTTCATTGATGGACCAGAGAGTTGATAAGAATGCAGCAAGTTTAGGCTTGATTTCTTGCAGGGAGAAATAATGGTTTTAAAAAGAGACATATAGTGCTTTGCAATGCTTTGCTAATGATCCCAATAATGGATGTGAGAAATAAAGGTGGTAGTTCAGATTGAGGAGGGCAATATTTAAAGATACAGGATCTGGATTTTGATAATGTGGAAGTAGCAGGAATGGATAATGGTAGAATAAACTGTAAAGAAAAGAGCAAGGACATAATTTGGTGGGCCACTGACAGTGGAGCTTGGAGTCTGGGAGAATAACCTGATTGTTCCCAATGCTCAACTCAAGTTGTGGCACAGAAACATCTGAGCTCTTCATTTGTACAGTTGTGGTCATGAAAGGAGAAGTTTATATTTGATTTTTTAAAAAAGTTATTGTCTTGCTCTGTGTTTTCTAGCTCTTTTTATTTTTGCCATGTCAATTTGCAAGTTTTGTTCCAGTTTTAAATTTGATTTGATCAGTATCAAATTTAGCTCACTTCTAGGTGACTGGAGGCAATTATAGGATTATGCAGTTGCTTTTAAAACTGCTTTATGTTTTCTTTTTCTTTTGTCCTGGTGTTTCCTGCTGATTCTTTCCAATTGTCCTGCTTCTACTTTTGACTTGCAAATCTTTCCCAACTATGAAATCTGGCTAAATCAAATAACATCTCATCCTGTCTGCATGGTATGCATTTTTATTTTTTAAATTCATATTTTATTCTTTGCTTTGATCCTTTTTTTTTCTTTTCCAACTGTGTTGCTTGTGGCTTGAATATTAAGTAAAGGATTTGTTCTGTTGTATCTCCAGCCAACACCCTGCTATTATTTTGGACATGTGCAGTTATATTATTCAAAATAGGATATTTTTTGGTCAGATGTTTTTAAACTTTTTATGATTTCCACAAGTTTAAATTTTACTCAATACTTTAATATCTCCTCTCTCTTTCTCACTCTTGCACTCTGTCATGTGCACTCTCTCTCTCTCTTTCTCTCTCTCATGCTGTCATTCTCTCATTCTTTCTCTTGTGCTGTCTCTCTCTTTCTCACAAACTGTGTTTTCTTGTTTTTTTTACTCTTGCTCTCGTTCTCCCTCACCCCCCTCAAAAATAGAGCTGTGTGACCCCTGGGGTTAGTTGCTCCTTTGACTTTTTTTTAAATTATGTGGAACTGATCAGCATTGCACCTGGACAGAAATTCACATTTGTGCTCCAGCTAAGAGATACTTGCTAAGAGAAGTTACTGCTAGTTTACCACCTTCACTCGAAGATGACTGGTCGGCGTGGACAGGTTAGACCGAAGGGTCTGTTTCCATGCTGTACATCTCTATGACTCTGACTGACCTCCAAGAATTACAACCATCTTCTATATGCCAGGTATGACTCCAACCAGCAAAGTTTATCCCCCGATACTCAGTGATTCCAGTTTTGTGAAGGCTCCTTAGTGCCACACTTGGGTCACGTATGACCTTGATGTCAATGGGAAGTCACTCTTAGCACAGTTCTGGAATTCAGCACTTTTGTCCATGTTTGAACCTATGCTGTAATGAGGTCTGGAGCTCAGTGAAAATGAGCAGGTATTGTTAAGCAAGTGTTGCTTGAAAACACTGTTGATGATACCTTCCATCACTCTCACTTTGCTGGTGATCAGTAGTAAACTGATAATGAAGTAATTGGTTAGGTTGGATTTGTTCTGTTTTTGTGTACAGGACATACCTGGACAACTTTTCATCATTGTATCTGTACTAGAACAGCATGGCGAGGGATGAAGCAAGTTTTGAAGCTCAAGTCTGCAATGCTATTACTAGAATGTGGTTAAGTGCCCATAGTCTTGGTGATCTCATAGAATAGAACCATAGAAACCCTACAGTGTGGAAACCAGCAGTTTGGCCCATCGACCCTCTGAGGAGCACCACACCCAGACCCACTCTCCTAACCTATCCCTGTAACCCTGCATTTCCTATGGCTAATCCTCATAACCTACACATTCCTGGACACTATATGGGCAATGTAGTACGGCCAGTCCACCTAACCTGCATATCTTTGGACTATGGGAGGAAACCAGAGAACCTGGAGGAAACCCTGACAGGTACTGGGAGAATGGCAATTGTCTTGTGTGGTATTTGCAGAGAGGGTGAAATGGAGCCTGAGTCTACATGTCATGGAGCAGTAAAGATAGATAGAAAGTTACATCATTCTGTCACAAACACTGGTGACATCCAGCTCTATTCATCACCACCTCCATTAACTCCTGTACTCTTTAAATTAGTATACTGCATTTGTTCAACATCTAAACTTGTCTGCAGCTCTGCCTCTCCTTGAAGACCTACCTTAAATCTAAACTTAGACCATATGTCATAGTATTAAAACATGAATGATGGTGTTTGATAAGCATCCAAATACTGATGTTCATCACTTACATAAACATCTCAGAAGAACAGTTGCAAGTTTTGCAGGTGGCACTAAATTAGAAGATCTGGTTAAATGGTGATAGTTTGCTATTAAATAACAACACATTACAGTATTTGCAGAATGGGTGAGAATTAGCAAATAAGTGTTAATATGGATGAATGTGAGGTAACACATTTTGGTAGGAGAGTTAAGGAGACCATACAATCATTGGAATGTGAGTATCGAAATGGAGTCAATGAGCAGAGGACCTGGTGGTACAGACAAACAGATCACAAAAAGTAGGAGTGCAAGTTAATATAGCCATTTCAATAAAAGAAACCAAAGCATGTTAAAATTGTATAAATCCCTGGAAACCATGCTGTGCTATGCATAGTTTAGGAATGTATATTATGAAGGAGAATTAAAGGTCCAAGCAGAGAAATGAAGAAAAAAATACAAGTATGATACCAGAACTGAGGGGCTGTTCCAGCAGGAAGGCTTGAACAGGCTGAAGTTACTTTGCTCTGATCAGGGAAGACTTGGAACATTTTACTGTGTTAATAGTGTACATGTAAATTGTTGTGTGACCGGATAAATATGTTTAAGATTACGGAAGTTTTTATGGAACAGCAATAGAAAATATTTCGGCATTAGGCTTGAACCAGATGGCCATTCATAGCAGTTCCAACAAAATTTTGTGGCAATCTCTCATCCAGAGAGTAGTTACATTGTGAAATAATTAATCACAAGAAAGTGACTAGTTATGGATACATTTTAGAGAAATGAGGTTAGCACAGGAGCGTGAAAGGAATTAAAAGTATGTCAATGGTTTTAAATGAAGAAGGGGGGAGGGAAGTCTTGTGTCAACCATATACTGAAATAGATCACCTGAACTGATGACCGCGTTTCTATGCTGTCAATCTTGTGTAAAATGATGCGTTGATAATTATGATATAGAGGTAGCAGTGGTCAAGCAATATAGCGTTTTCCACAGAAAAAAATTAGTTGATCAGAAATAATAATTGCAGTGCTACTTTTTAGGTTTATGGATATGAAAGAAATGAAGGGATCTGAATGTAAGTCAGGAAAATACCATTTGAGGTCAAAGGTTAGCCCTTGTCTATTTGAGTGGTTTGCCAGACTCAAGGGGACAGATGACCTATTTCTGCTTCTATTTCCTATGTTCCCATCTTCAGTAGAAGCTAGTCACTCCAGATGTGATTTAAAAATCTATTGGGCATGCTGCAGTAACAGCACTGATTATGCTGCTTTTATAACTTGTATTACATGTAATAGAACTTGTGCAAGTCATACCTTGATTCATTTTGGATCCTTTGCATGTATAAGCCAGGGAGAGTTAGGTTTTGCAGTTCCTTAAAGTTATGCCATTCAATTTTTTTATTCCTAAGTTGGGTGTTAGAAGATCAAAATGTTCACACAAAATCAGTGCATGTGTTTTAGTATCACTTGGTCAGCTACTCGAGCAGTAGAGTGAACTGCACATCAGAATTTTGCAGGTCCAAAAAGAAATTGTTCCTCTGGTCCTCGTGAAAGTAGTGTGAGCAGGAGCTGGAAAAGTCGATTGAAAGGCAGATGGTAAACTGTGCTGTCCCTTCTGTACACACTGTGCACTGTGTATAATAGCATTGTTTCATATGCTCACTTTCAGCAGATATTATAACACAGAACATCTTTTTGACTGATTGTTAGATTAGGCTCATGACTTTGCATGATAAGCCTGAAATAAAATTATTCTAAATCAACTGGAATAAACATGTAGCATTTTCGACTAGAAGCTTACAATGGGAGACAGGAAGGAAGTAAGAGAGATGAGTGTGTTTTCGTAAACAAAATAATAAACACTTGGCTTAACATATTGAAGTCTCAAATGGTTTTGTTTCTGTAAATGCTGAAGAATCAAAGCATTCTCCAATGTTCTAGTGGATGCAAAACAATGCAGCAGAGTTAATGCAACTTTCTTTGAAATAAATCAATGCCTTTAGTGTACCAAAGCTGTACCCATTGAATGCACACGTAAATTAAATGTAAATTTAATTTTCCACTTGTCGCACATATGTAGCATGGACACCAAAAATATCACGCTTTGGTGACACTTTAATGGTGAGTGACCTTATTTCGCCTTAGCCCAGTACCTTTCATAGCCTATAAAAATAAGAACTGAGCAGCTAGCAACTTTAAGTGGCTTTCTAAATAATTGTTTTTGAACCAGGTAAGGGTAACATCCTCAAGGAACACATCATCTGCAAATAACTGTTAGTTGTTACAGTTCGAATGCACTAAGCATCTTTTAAGGAACTAGCCACTATAAAGGTTATAATAAAAGTACCATAAATGATAAAGCAACTTTGTGTGGAAAAGTACCTCAGAGATTTTTCAGCTTTCATTTTTACTGCAATTTTCTCGGCTGGATGCTTTGATTATGGCAAGTAGGTTGTAAGATAATGGCATCAAGTGAGATTGCATTTCAAGCCTGCTCTTGATGCTGTGCTGTGCTGTACAGTGGGGGAGAAAACAGGGACTGACTGGATAGAAATTTGAAAAGAAATATCTTTTTATTTTGAACTGATTGGTGACCATTTTTTAAAAAATAATTTCAGGTTTATAGCATAAACTATTAAAATGATGCTGCAATGGCAAAATCAAATTGTTTTCTTTATTTATCAAAACTACTCTAACATTAGTTGGTATTTGTGTTGAAAATACAGAACTGCATTGCTTAATTTGCCAGTAAACTGTTATCTTTGACTTTTTATTTTGAAAGCATTATGTAAATAACACAGTTGAAAGCTCCATGAATTCCTTGAAATGTGTATCATTGCTACACTACAGTTTTTACACAACTGTGCTATAAAGCAAAATTTATTGGTGTATCATCTCAGTGGTGGTTTTATTATTGCATTGTTAGCATTGATGCTAACAACTACGATTAAATTCACCAGACTCCTTCAACTGAAAGATACAATCTGATTTTTTTTTCTTTAATCAGGTCTTACTGACTGCTGCTAGTTGTCTTAAATCCAAAAGATATGCTGAATAAACACTTATACAATTCCCTACCATGATGTAAGCATACAGATGTGACAATTGCAGAGGGTGTCAAGATGATTACATGCTAGTCAACTTATATAGGCCTGTTTGCATTTGCTTACTCTACTGAACCATTTTGCAGTATGCTCATAGGCAAACTTCCTGCACTGCTAGGGCAATTAATGTGCACTTGGTTCTCTGTCCTAAGGTTTAACCTACAAAAGAAATGTCTGATAATATTTCGATCAACAATGACTATTAGTGATCATCACGCTTTAGTTCTTAGCTAACTGATGTCATCTGCATTGAGAGGAATGTAATCTGAACTCTGAAACAATAACCTGAACAACGTTCATCTGTTTAGGTAAACCCATGCACATTACGAGTTTATTTAAAATAACACAGGTGTGTCTGTGCATTGACTGTAAAATAGCTGTGATTAAATTCTCAAAGCGTATTTTTTCACTATATATTTTCAAGAATAATTAGATTAGATTACTTAGTGTGGAAACAGGCCCTTTGGCCCAACAAGTTCACACCAACCCACCAAAGCGCAACCCACCCAGACCCATTCCCCTATATTTCCCAATCTAAGATTGGGGGATGAGGGAGTTAGATTAGATTTAGTTTGGTAGTTTCTTAGAGTGGAGCTGGAAGGTGGAATCCTCCTGAGAAAAATTATTGCCCCTTCCAAAGACATTGGGCTGACCATTAAAAACCAAACTTGCCCTTCCCTCTGACCTCCTTTTCTCACCAATTCTATTTCATCCTCATTCACCTGAGGCCTGGGTCTCCTGCCAACCCTAGGTTTCCCCCTGTGTGCTTAACTGGCAACAACAACCACGCTCATCATGCTGAAAACAACAAATGCTGGAGATCAGTGCGGATCAGGCAGCATCCATGAAGAGAGAGCAAGCTGACATTTTGAATCTAGATACTCTACATTTCAAGTCTAGATAGATCTGATGTAGCTTGCTTTTTCTCCATGCCTGACCTGCTAAGATTTCCAACATTTTTTTGTCTTCAGTACAGATTCCAGCATCTGAAGTAATTTGCTCCTGCTCCCATTGTACTGTCTTTTAATGGTAAGCTGCTGGATTGTCAGCCAGTCCCAGATTTCTTCTCTGAGCCCTGAATCCTGGGGAAGAGCCAACACTGTCCAGACAAATGTCTGATTGGCATTTATTCCTGCCAGGCCATTCCCTTGACCAGTTTCTCACTGTTCTACAGCAATGGACTGACCCTACATTGATGACCATTAAGGTCTGCCTGAAGTTTCCAATTACCACATGTTTTACCTCAGTCCTGTATGTAACCTAAATGTTCTATGTCCATTAGCATTTGAGTACTTTGGGTAGCTTTAAATGTGGGCCATTACCTTTATTTCACCATTATTATTTTTAATTCCTTTCTTCCTTCCACTCCCTCCTCCCTCCTCCCTTTTTCCTTCACTTGACAATTCAATCATTAATCTTTCCCATCTCTGGAATCTTAGTCTAACTATTCCTTATTCATGTACATCAACTCTGAGCCTTTTCATCTATAGTGATGTTGTTATGGTGTAAAATCTTGCTTTGAGCCATACATGGCTACCCTTTGGACAATTGTGGCATCCAGGATGCCTCCTTAGTATCAATAATCCCAGCTGCCTCATCTTCTTTACTCCTGAGTTCCTAAAATCTCAAGATATAATTCTTTGTGTTTAGATCCATCCATAAACTCATTTGCTATTTCTATTACCTCCTCTGACGTGCAACTGCTCCCCCTCAAAACTCTCCATTCGTCTAGCTTCTGCTTCTTGTACATTTACACCTTTTCTCTCTGCTACTTCCAACTGTCCCAATGCCACCCCTCCTGCACTTTTTGCTGTACTATTGCCAACAGTACTTTCAGCTTTGGATCTCTCTCCCTTAAGCCTATCCAACTATCTTTCAGTAATTTTCATTTAAACTCGCATCTTTGCCCAAATATTTGATCACAATCTCTAGTACCTTCTACTTGAGGAGCAATAACAGGAACTTAACAGTTTTCAAAATTTGCTAAATGAACAAATAGTGGCTAATTTCCTGAAACTTTGTGGACAGCCTTTCCATGCTGATGGTCTTAATATATTTGTAAATCGTGGTGATGGATAGATTTTGTAACATTTGTTAGGACTTTGCATTTCAAATTGTTATTTTGTTGACTTTTTATTTCCTAGGAGAAACTACAAATGTGCAATTTCTGTGTCGTTGATGAAGAACCAGCCTCTTAACTTTTGCTCTCATTATTTACACTTATTGCTGTGCTGCATTTTCCGTGTTGCAACATCTTTGGTTTTATTGATTTTGTTTAGTACGATGATTTGACTTGAAACAGAAATTCCTTTGCTACATCACATTCCGAAAGCTAGGTGTGCGAACAACTTCAAATGGAGTCCTAGAGATACGGACTCTTTGGTTCAACTCGTCCAGGCCAACCAGATATTTTAATCTGATCCATTTGCCAGCCCATATTTGGCCTATATCTCTCTCAACCCTTCCTATTTCATATACCCTTCCAGATGCTTTATAAATGTTGTAATTGTACCAGTGAATAACATGCAGTATTTTTGTGAACTTGACTTGAGCTTATCTTGAGGACATATTCATTTATACCTTTTAATTATTGTTTTGTAAATTTATTCCAAGGGGTATAGATAATAAAATGGTAAATGTTGAAAATCATCAACATTTACCAATAGACATAAGGGAGACTGTACATGCCATAATTCTAACCTTTCTGATTCTTAAGTAAATCTGTACTTATTCCTTTTTTAACATTTTCAATTCTGCTGGTATCTATCCTTGTGCATCCTGTTCCTGTTAGTTCAAAGCCTGGATAATTTTAGAATTATCCAGTCATTTGAATTAAGCAATTTAAATCAGAAAAGCACTGTAGAATTTTTTATGCCGAAAGGAATTCAAAATAATAGATAGTTCAACTGAAATGACTTTGAATTAAAGGATTAGACTGGCTTGCTATTGCATTTGAAGTCAACCAATTACCATTTTATTCTAACAATATGAGATAAATTATTTGCTTCCAAAATAAAACGATGATGAAAGTAAAAGCAGTCATTTTTTAACAAGCTGAGTAAGACTGTCCTCTTGTATTTGCAAGTTACATCCCAGTCTGTATGATTTGGGTGCTCACTAACTTCAGTTGGTTAGCTCAGTTGGCTGAACAGCTGGTTTGTGTAGAGTGATGGCAATAGAGTGGATTCAGTTCCTGTATCGGCTGGGATTACCATGAAGGATTCTCCTTCTCAAACTCTCCCCTTGCCTGAGGTATGGTGACCATCACGTTAAACCACCACCCTC
This sequence comes from Chiloscyllium punctatum, assembly GCF_047496795.1. Classification (NCBI taxonomy): domain Eukaryota; kingdom Metazoa; phylum Chordata; class Chondrichthyes; order Orectolobiformes; family Hemiscylliidae; genus Chiloscyllium; species Chiloscyllium punctatum. The sequence goes on from NC_092744.1 coordinate 40,303,752, forward strand.
TAATGAGAGAATAGCCTTCTGGTCCTCCATGATAATGGTGACTTTAGTGTACCTTTTAATTTTAAGAGCCGAGTCAATTATAATTATGGGTTGAGTTGAGGGAACCAAGCGAAAAGGTTATTAACCTGAATTGGGTACAAGGTCCATTCTAGATATTAGTATGTTTCCACAAGTTAGCAGAATTTATGAAATCTATTTGAAGTACAGAAGAAATAACATGCAATAGAAGCAGTGATTTTTTTCAATCAATCCTCTTTGGCATACCAGTTTCTTTTTCCAGCTGACAAGACACGTGTCTAGTGCTCTCCTCTGTTGATTAAGGTTGCCCTTCTGTCAACTTCTCTTCAATGAACCACTGCTTATTAACCTTGGTTAGCCACTACTCCTGGTCAAAGGGATCCTGAACTCTAACAGACACATATGACCAATCTTAGACTGACTGGGTCACGTGCACCCAATTTATGATTGATTTGTTTGAAGTGCTGACCACTATACTTCTGATTTATTCCTTCAAATACCAATTGAATCGTCTCTTTGACAGCCAGTCCCTCGTAGCTTGCTAACTCAACAGATTCCTGTCTAAACAATGTGACACTAGTAGAACAACTTGTACTTTTGCTTAATTATGAGGTGTCACCCTTTAGGGATTTGATATTATCGCAACTATCTTCACTGAAACCTAGAGGTGTTCTGAAAAATCTGAACACATCTTTTTGTTAAGAACCATGTTATTCTATTTGTTTAGAATAACCACTAATGTCTAAGTATATTAACTAAAATTGCTTTCAATGTACCATATAGGCTCACTTGCTTAATCAAATCTAAATTACCAACAATTGGAAAAATAACTGCACCCATAGGATGGTAACCTGCCTGCAACTAATGCAATGATATTTCTGAAAAACATAATCGGTTCTTCATTCCTAGGATGAAGTTGTTAACCTCTATTCTCTTTCCCAATGGTATCAATCTAAGGTTTGTAATATGGTGGGAGTAACAGTGGAGAATGTGACATCCCATCTTCGAAGAACAGCTAATTCTTGCTCCAATCCAAATGTCATTAAGCATCCCTTCATTCATTATGAATTTAACTTGTGAGCCACAAGACGAAGGGTGATCTTTAGCAAGCATATTACTATTCAAATGTATTTCTCCTATTTTTAGGCCAACCTTTCGCTACTTCACCTGGCATACTTGTGTGTTAGGCATCATTGGCTGTGGGATTATGATGTTCCTGATTAGCCCAATATATGCGTCATGCAGTGTTGCATTCATGCTGATTCTGTTGCTGGTTCTTCACTATGTATCACCTTCAAGCAGCTGGGGTTACATCAGCCAAGCTCTGATCTTCCACCAGGTACTGTAGAACATCAGGAAACTGTTCCAAGATGGTGATCATTATGTGTTTGAAACATCTGTTAAATTGTTCTTTTGGAAGGTCACTGACCTGAGGCATTAACAGTTCCTTCACTGATGTGAAGGGAATACTTTCAGGATTTTGTCTTTTATTTCAGATTTTCAGATCTGCAAAATTTTGCTATTTGTTTTAACAGATTCATTAACGAGCCATTACCATAGCAACAATAGCTGTGATCAAGTTCATTATTCATAGCGTTAACTGTAAAACACAGTCTAATGTAAACCTGTTAAAATTTGCAGCACTGTGAAGATACAATTTTTGCTCCTTACACAATCAATAATGGTTCATAAAGCTGCTGGATTCATACCAAATTTGTAGGTATAAGAGTCTTATATTGTTACCCACATTACTTTACAGTTCCTCAGAACAATGTCAGTGCAAATTAATTTGATACTGACCTTGGTGTTCCCTTGGTTTTTAAATCAGCTTGAACATGAAGGATGAAAAAAAATTGACAAGTCCATCAGAACTCATTCTTTTTATATTCTACCTCCAATCTAATATTCAATGCTAGTTTGAATGCCCATATGGTCTATGGCTAAACACCTTTTAAAAAAAAAAATGTCCTGGAAATGTATGTAACACTTTATTACACAAAGCGTTTTTGTGACAATTAATAACTTACTTTTACAGCAAGAATAACTTATTATTGAAGAGAAGATTAATTTATCAAACTCTGTTATTGATGAAGCTGACAACTGCAGTGATTGCAGTCACTGAATATGAGCGCTCTGATTGGAGCTGTAAATTTGATCCAATCAAGGAGCCCTGGCTGACAGATAAAAACTAGTGTGAGTCATCGTGTTCAGTCTGAGAGATGGCTCTGAGGGAGGTGGATCAGTGTCAAGGACTTTCCACACGTAAATAAAGGGTACTTGGTGACAGGAGTTATTTTAGTGTTGACGAGAATAATGCTTGCTCCTGAAGAAAATTGTTTGCAACAGATGCCTTTTGAGTTGAAGTAAGCATTTCTGGAATTGTGCTGTTATTTGGGAAGCTTGACTCACTCAATTCTGCAATCACAAACTGGGCCCAGTATGTGGAAAGAATGTGTAATTTTGCTCAACAAATGCCATTGAGGTAGATGAAAATTAATGAGTAACTCTCCTGACAGCTTATGGGCCTGCAGCTTTTTCAGGTATTAGGAGCCTAACTGTCCCTGAAGCACCAGATACTAAAACCTTTGAAGAGTTGACAGATTTAGTTAAGGAATGTTATGACGTTAAGTTTCCTGTAATTCTGAAATGCTGTCTGCTTTGCTCGGCATTTTGATAACCAGAAGAATCCGTACCAGGATTTTTGACTAAGTAAAGATGACTGGCAGAGGAATGTGACTTTGGTTTCACCCTTAATGAGATGCTGAGAGACCATTTGGTATGTGGGATAGATGATGTAACTATGTAAAAACACCTAGTAGCTGAAGTCCAACTGGACTTCAAAGAGGCAGCCCAACTGGCTTTATCATTGGAAAATGGGGCAAGTAGAGCCTATGAGAAGCTGGGTATTCTGATGGAAGTGGACACCCTCACCACTTCGATGGAGGCATTTGCATAGCCTCATTCAGGGCATTTCCTGAACAGAAAGACTCTTGGTCAGTCCACAGCAAAACCTTGAAACAAAGCAAAGCTTCGGCCAAATATATAAAATTCTTCAGGTTCTGGGCTGGCAAGCCGTTGTCGTTGCTGCCGATATGCGGTCTCAAGACTGCAAAAGAGTCCCACTAGACCTAAATTAAGGAAGGTAACTTATAGATTGGTATCCAGAAGAGTGCACACCCTGGAAAGTCCACCTACATCTGGCTAAGAACAGTTAAATTGCTTCGCGACGTTCAAATCAGAACTAATCAAAATAAACATCTGGTTAAATGGTTACCTGGTTCGAATGGAAGTCAATTCCAATATCGGCTGTTTGTAATTGCAGAATCAGTCTTTAACAAAATTTGCTCTGGACTCCAACCCTTAAGTTTGTGCAAGACCTCGGCTAGACTGAGAACTTATACCATGGCACTTTTCAGGTTAAGGGTCCAACTTCAGTTCCAGTGTGTTATGAGAAGTCGTTGGTCCAGTTCCTCCCATCGTAGTAAAAGTTTGGGCTCAAGCTTGATGGGGTCAAATTAGTTAAGAAAGATTCACCAAGATTGGCTCAACACTATTTGATTAGAAAATGGCTGCCTGAGTGAAATCCTAATTAAATACCTGCGAGTTTTTCAGGAAGGTCGAGGGAATGTCGGTGGAGCCAAGACCACCTGTATGTTGACCAGGAAGCAATTCCATGATTCTGCAAGGCTTGCCCAGTGCCATTTCCCTTACGAGCAAAAGTAAAGGCAGAAATCAGAAGGCTAGAAAGAGAAAAAAATCAATCAAACAGTCCAGTCTGCAGAATAGACAGCACCAAATATACCAGTTGTGAAGCCTGATGGGTTGGTTTGCCTGTGTGGGGATTTTAAACAAACAGTAAACCGCTTTTTTTGCAACTGGATAACTACCAAGTCCCTGACATAGAGGGTTTATACCCAAAGCTGATGGGGGTGCTGTCTTTCGAAGCTGGACATGAGCCATGCATATTCGCAATTGTGGTCAGATGAGGATTCCCTGAAGTATGTTGCAATGAATACCCATAAAGATTTGTACCAATATCCCATACTGCAGTATGGGATATCATCAGCCTGTGCAATCTTTCCAGTGGATGGTGAAGAACATTTTTACAAGGTCTGCTCCAGGTCACCATTTATTCAGATGACATTCTAATAAGGGGGAAGACCAATAAAGAGCACTTGGAGAAGTTGGACACAGTCCATAGACGTTTCTCTCAGTGGGCATATGCCTTAGAAAGGAAACTATATGTTCCAGGCACCCCAAGCAACTAACTTGGGTTGCAAGGTTGACAAAACCTAGTTATATCCATTGGAAGAGAGGGAGGGTGATTAAAAGTGCCCCGGTTCCCACGACTGTACTGGAACTTGTGTCTTTTCTTGTGCTAATGAATTATAATGGGAAGTTTACACACTATCTGACCTCCATCCTCATACCTTTCCAGCAACTCTCTTTTTTAAAAAAAAGAATCAGCCTTGGAAATAATCATGAAGCCAAGCAATAGCTTTCAAGGAATTGCAGGAACAGCTATCATCCTCTAAGGTGTTGAATTGAATTGAATTTATTGTCACGTGTACTGAGGCACAGTGAAAAGCTTTTGTCTTGCGAGTAATACAGGCAGATCACAGAGTTAAGTAACATAGATAAGTAAATATAGGTAAACAGCGGCAAAAACAAAAACACAGGTACAAGCGAATGCGAAGAGGTTGTGAGTAACAATAGTAGGATAGAAACTGTTAGAAAAACAGCTGGTGAATGTGTTCAGGCTTCTGTACCTTCTCCCCGATGGTAGAGGTTATAGAAAAACATTGCCAGAGTGGGATGGATCTTTGAGAATGCTGGCAGCCTTTCCTTGATAGCAGGCCTGGTAAATGGATTCTATAGATGGGAGGTTGGTCTTTGTGACTGTCCGGGCCGAGTCCACCACTCTCTGTAACCGTCTCTGATTTTGAATGGTACAGTTGCCCTACCAGGTAGTGATCCATCCAGACAGAATGCCCTCGATGGTGCACCTATAAAAGTTGGCAAAGACATTCGCGATCATGCCAAATTTCCTCAGGCTAACTGAGGAAGAAGAGACGTTCTTGGGCCTTTGGAACCAGTGCATCCACTTGAAGAGTCCAAGAAAGCTTGTTGTGGATGACCACTCTCCACTTGTTTCACCTCTGTGCTGTTAATGTGTCGGGGGTCATGAGTAACATCCGGCCGAAAGTCAATAATGAGTTCCTTGGTTTTGCTGGCATCGAGACATAGGTTGTTCTCGATGCACCATTTTTCTAGGTCTTCCACCTCCTGTCTGTAGTCTGTTTCGTTGCCATCTGAGATTTGACTGACTATGGTGGTGTCATCAGCAAACTTGTAAATGGCATTAGTCTGGTATTTGGTGACGCAGTCATGGGTATACAGGTGAGTACAGTAGGGGGCTGAGTACGCATCCCTGGGGGGCTCCAGTGTTGGGTGTTAGTGAGGATGAAAAATTGTCCCCAATCTGATTGTGGCCTGTGGGTCAGGAAACTGAGGATCCAGTTGCAGAGAGTGGCGCTTAGTCCAAGATCACTAAGTTTAGTTAACAGTCTCAAGGGGAGAATAGTGTTGAAAGCTGAACTGTAGTCAATGAGTAGAATTTTTACATAGCTGTTCTTGGTGTCAAGATGTTCTAGGGAAGAGTGATAAGGGCAAGTGATATGGCATCTGACGTGGATCTGTCAGTCTGATAGACAAATTGGAGTGGGTCAAGAGAGTTGATTAGTGCCATGACCGACCGTTCAAATCACGCCATGACCGACCGTTCAAATCACTTCATGACCACCAAAATTAGGGCCACTGGGCTGTAGTCATTGAGACATGCTGCATGAGCTGCCTTCGGCAGAGGGATGCTGTTGGCCTTCGTAAAACAGGGTAGGGACAGTGGCCTGCTGCAGGGAGAGGTTGAAGATGTCCGAGAAGACCTCTTGGTTGATCTGTGCAAGTTCTGAGTGCACGGCCTCGTGCTCCATCTGGTCCCATCGCTTTCCTTGGATTCACATGAAGGAAAACTGATCTGACTTCTGATTCAGTGACTGTTGGAATAGGTTTGTCAGGACTTGTTGGAATACGTGTTACCTCTCCACAGAAATTCTGCTCAAAGCGAGCATAGAAGGCGTTGAGACAATCTGGGAGGGATGTGTCATCGTCTGCTATCTTGTACTGTCTCTTTCTAGAACCTGTGATGTCATTCAGTCCTTACCATAGTCCCCAGGTATCTGGGTCTCTAGTTTGGATCGGTATTGGTCCTTGGTTGCCTTCATGGCTCTGCGAAGGTCTTACTTGGATTCCTTATACTTGAGTGGGTCTCCTGATCTGAAGGCTTCACTCCTGGTTTTTAGCAGGTTCTGTATGTCCTAATTCATCCAGGGTTTCCTGTTGGGGAACACCCAGTTTGACATCCTCAGTATGCAGTCCTCCACACACTTGCTGTTAAAGTCTGTGACGGTGGTGGTGAACTCGTCCACGTTACCAGTGGAGTGTTTGAACGTGGCCCAATCAGCCGATTCCAGATAGCACCGGAGTTGATTGTCTGCCTCCTTCGACCAGCACTGGATCTGTATCTGCGAGGGGGGTCTCGTGCTTGACCTTCTGCCTGTAAGCCAGGAAAAGAAACACTGCATTGGGGTTGGTTTTCCCGAAATAAGGACGGCGGATGGAGCTGCAGCATCTTTCACAGTGGTGTAGCAGTGGTGTAAAATGTTCGGGTCCCTGATGGGGCAGGTAATGTTCTGGTGATACTTGGGCAACACCTTCCTTAGATTGGCCACCCTATGATCCCAAGCGAGATCTGGTATTGACATACAATGCCTTCCCCATATGGCATCAAGGTAGTATTAGCTCCTAGTGGCCCAATGGAGAGGAATACCCAATAGCGTATGCATTCAGGACTATGACTAATGCAGAGTAAAAATACGTCCAGAAAGAGAAGGAAGGTTTGGCAGTCATATTTGGAGTCAGGAAGTTCCACCAATACGGGTGTAAATTTGTAATCATTATGGACCACAAACCCCTGCTGGATCTAGTTAAAGAGGTCAAGGCAGTGCCACCAATAGCTTTAGGCCACATTCAGTGATGGGCTCTAAAACTAGGTGCATACAATTGCAGGTTAGAACACTGTCAGAGAGGCCAAGTAGCAAATGTGAATGCATTGAGCCACATGCTGGCACGTACACCACTGGTGGTATTGCCAGTGGATGAGTCCGTAATGGTTTTAAATTTTCTGTCACAGCTGATAACATTAGACTTTGGATACAGAAAGATCTGGTCCTGACAAAACCGAAATAGCTGGTGGTGATGGGGAAACTAAAGAGCCATCACAACCAGAATTGAAATCTTTTTGGACCCAGAGAGACCAGATCGTGATGGCATATTATTATGGGGGGCTAGAGTGATTGTCCCAAGGAGAGGTGGCTGCCCGATACTGGCCGAACTCCAACAGGGTCGAAGAGTGTGGTGCTGGGAATGCACAGCCGGTTAGGTAGCATTCAAGGAGCAGGGGATTCGATGTTTCGAGCATGACCCCTTCATCAGGAATGTTTTCATCGATTCTCCTGCTCCTCTGACGCAGCTTGACTAGCTGTGCTCTTCCAACACCCCACACTTAACTCTGATCTCCAGCATCTGCAGTCCTCACTTTCTCCTCCCTGACCTCCACCAGGGCCTTCTGGAGGTTTCCAAAATGAAGATGTTGGTGAGATGTCATGTCTGGTAGCCAGGATTAAATACAGACATAGCTGCATAGGTGGGGCGATGTCCAGAGTGCCAAAAAGGACAGAAATTACCACCAGCGGCTCCCCCATGTTTGTCGGAATGGCCATGTAAACTCTGGACTCAGTTATGTGTCAACTGTGCACGTCCTTTCATGGGCTAATGTTCTTTAGTCATTGTGGACACCCATTCAAAGTGGCTGGACGTGCATAGAGTTCATTTGCCAAAACACTGGGACAACGATAGAAAAACTGTGCGCTTCTTTTGCGATACATGGACTCCTGGAGGTGTTGGTCACAGATAATGGGCCATCATTTACAAACCAAGAACTTGAGTATTTTCTAAAGTTGAATGGTATTCTACATAAGGTCAGCTCCATACCATCCATCATCCCATGGTCTGGCAGAAAAAGCAGTCCAAATTTGAAGGCAGACTTAAAAAAAAAAAAAAGTGTACAGAATCACTAACTTACCAACTATCCTGCTTCCTGTTTGATTATAGGACCACCTCTCACGCAACTACAAGGATAGTTCCAAAGTTGTTAATGGGGAAAAGGTTCTGCGCCAGGTTAAATCTGATTTCCCTGGACTTGGAGGGAGGTGGGGGCCATCATGGTAGTGAATCGGCATCAGGAAGGCTAGCGCCGGATACATGACTCCTCAAAGCGAGAGAGACCGGACGAAGTTTGGTGTAGGAACCACAGGAATAGCCCAGCATGAGTAAGAGGTATGGTCAATGCAAGGACACTTCCAGTGACATATAAAGTCTGCATAGGAGCGACAGTCCTGCACAAGCACATAGAGCACACGAAAGCTGCAAACTGTGCAGGAGCAAAACATGCCCAGCTCCTCGACAGCCTTTCCAACAGAGGCTCCCCCTCTGTCATAGCTCAGAGTCTGAGATGGACCCTGTGCATATCACCAGCTCAATGTCTTTGCCACTGAAAAAAAGAATGAATCTCTTCCAAGACACTCCGGACGGAAGAGGCAAGTTACTGTGCATTACACACCGACCATATCAGAGGCAGAGTTGGAGAAACCTGACCCAGCAGGAGCTACAAAAGAAAAATAACCAGCCTGTGTCCTCGGACTGGGGTGGGGGACGGGAGGGGTGTGGAGATTGTAACAAGGTCAGTTAGGTGGACCTTGTAGGATAGGAGTTCCCTGAATGGGCTGTTAATCTGGTCCAATAAGGGAGCCCTGTCTGACAGACCTGTTTTGATCACACAGCATTGCCCTTTGATGTGAAGAGCAGTGCTTGTCACTGGCCACTCGGGTGTTTTCCTATCTTCCTGGTCGTGGAAATCGAATAAAGATTCGTGCACCTTGTATCTCTCACTGTGTCTCACACTTACACATGCACACACCATGGGTGCTGGGGAAAAAATAAGCACTACCGCAGTTAGGCAGTAGTGTGGGGGTTAATTTAAAAAAATAAACAGAAGGGTGTTTTTTTGTGAAGGGCCACTGCTTGGAAAAAAAAAGAAAAAAAAAGAACAGGAGTGTTCAGACATCCTGTTCACTCTGAGAGCTGGCTCTGAGGGAGCTGGATCAGTGTCAAGGATTCTTCACGTGTAAATAAAGGGTGACTTGGTGACACAATACTAGTCTTTGTGGAGTTATTTCATTAACAACATGAGCAGAAGCAAAAATGGTCATGTTGGTCTCATGCCAATAAACTCTGACTCACCCACAAAAAAAAAGAAAAAAAAAAGCACGCCGTGTCCACCCTTGAGCTGTTCAGGGAGAGGTGGGCACCGCAGGGAGTGGAGTATATTATTTCCCTGTCCAATTCTATTTTGATTTAATCCCTTCCCTCCACTGTTTGATCATTCAGCATTGCCCTTTGATGTGAAGGGCACTGCTTGTCACTGGCCACTTGGGTGTTTCCTTTCTTCCTGGTGGTGGAAATTGAATAAGGATTTGTGTACCTTGCGTCTTTCACTGTGTCTCACACCCGCACACACACAACATGGGTGCTGGGGGAAAATAAGTACTACTGCAGTTAGGTGGTAGTGTGGGGGAAAGAAGAAGAAAGAAAAGGAACAGTACTGTCAGACTGTTCACTCTGAGCTGGTTCTGAGGGAGCTGGAATCAGTGGTGAAGGACTCTTCTCTTTTGTGTCAGTGGAGGGGACTGACTCTGAGCTAGCTGGCCCACAGCCAGTGCGTTGTGAGGAGGGGGAAGGAAGAATAAGAGGAGAGTTCTCTGAGTTTAGAGACATTTTGATTTCTGGTTTTCTTTTTGGTTGTTTGCTTTTGTGTTTCTCTATTTCTTTTACAAAAAAAAGAACAGGAATGTCAGGCATCCTGTTCACTCTTAGAACTGGCTGTAAGAGAGTTGGATCAGTGTCAAGGCCTCTCCATGTACAAATAAAGGGTGACTTGGTGACAGGATACCAGCTTCTGTGGAGTTATTTCAAGTACTTCTTTGCTTGAACACTTTAGGAAAGAAGTGTATTTCAGTATCATAATAGTAGGTTATTGGCACATATACTGTAGCTGTGAGATGAATAGGATTTGTAGTGATGTAGCTATCAATAGGCTTTATGTTATTGAATTAAAAATCCATTGTATGCCAACCACGTTGGAAGTGTTACAATCAAATGCAAAGTAATGTTGCTCATCAGATAGGATTTTACTGAATTTTGACGCTGTCATGTGAATTCAGGATCTCTGAAGAGATGAGATTCACATGCACAGTACCACTGTAAGAATTAGTAATATTACAAACTTAATTTTGTAGATAAATAGCTACATTTCATTATTTGAGAAATATACAGTGATGCACTGGTAGATTCATCATTTCTAACTCCTTTACTTAGCACTTTACACTGAAGTTTGTATTCCATCAATACTAGTAAAGCAGTAAGTTAGTATATGCAGTAAATGAAATTATTCTTTTTCCATCAGAATCCTGTATTAATGCTTGTATTTGCAGGTTAGAAAGTATCTTCTGATGCTAGATGTTCGTAAAGATCATGTCAAATTCTGGCGCCCACAAATTCTGCTGATGGTAGCCAATCCCAGAACATGTACTCAATTGATAAGTTTCACAAATGACCTAAAGAAGAGTGGACTGTATGTGCTGGGTCATGTACAAAAAGGAAATTTGGGTAAGCAGTGTGTTTTTTTTTTAAACTTCCTGTTTTGCTACATGTGAATCCTGAATTGTTACAGCCTTTAAAAGTTCTATTTTTTTTCTTAAATCCTTTTGCTTGTAAAGACAAAAGTTTCATAGAGCCATATGTTTGGACACCATTTCGCCCACTGTGCCTTAACAGACATGTCTTTTGAAAGTTCCTGATGAGTATCCTTTTCCCTTTTTTTTCAGTCAGTGCACTCCAAATCATCATAGCTCACTGCATTAAAAACGTTTCTCTAAGAGAACCACACTCCAACTTATTTTGTCCAGTCATGTAAAACTGTCTTCTGTTTCTGCCTGCTTTTTACTCTATCATATTTCCTTATAACTTGCCACATCTATCTTAAATCACTACTGTCACCTTCTCTACTCCAAAGAGAATGATCTCACCTACTGTTGTCTGTTAACTTATTACTGGGAATGGAAAAGTTATAAGATCATGTGATCTGCATTAGATGCAGAATAAAGTTATGTCTGCTCTGTTTTGACATTGTAGCTTAGGCCAACCAAGATGATAAATAATCTGTACTTAATTTATGTGACATTTTCCATTTCTCAAACTTTTTGCCTTTTCTGAATATTCAGTAGAATTAATTTAATGTTATTTTACATTTCTTGGTTTAAAACAGTGATATGTCTCTATTGCCATGATATCACTGAATTATTGTAGTTATCTCACTGTAATACATAAAATTATTCCATTCTGGGATGGAAGTTTCTGATCCACTCCATATTTTTCACTTAAATTCTAACATATTCTACAAAGTGCCTTAATAATGTTGATATATTCCTTACTAGCACACACTCTAATATATTTTACATTCCTTGCTGCAACATGTTCTATTATTCATGATGGAATCTGGTGAAAGTTCCCAAAAACATTTTGACCTGTATTGGGTGTAATGATATAATTTACATTTGAGTGCTTAGATGACTAAACTCTTGCTTAATCCATTTTGCTGATGCATTTTCCTTATTGTTTGTCTGACATTATGTAAATATATCAACATACACTTTCCATGCATACTATGCTAAAGTTTTAACGTTTAGTTTAAACTGTGTCTTAATTTATTGACATAGTGTGTGAGATTAAGCTGTTCCTTTAACAAGGTTATGCAGGTAGAAAGTGAGGACTGCAGATGCTAGAGATCAGCGTTGAGATTGTGGTGCTAGAAAAGCACAGCAGGTCAGGCAGCTTCTGTGGAGCGGGAGAATTGACGTTTTGGGCAAAAACCCTTCCTCGTTCCTGATGGAATGAGGAAGGGTTTATGCCCAAAATGTCAGTTCGCCCACTCCTCAGATGCTGCCTGACCTGCTGTGCTTTTCTAGTACCACACACGCAAGGTTATGTTGTCCTTTGACTTTTTTTCCCAGGGAGGTCATAAATGGCAGACTCCGAAACGTCTGGAAGTGAGGGGTGTTAGGGCCAAGTTGATAATAGCTAACAGAGGCTGCCTCAGGCAGAAGGCTTTCAAATTTAAAAACACACTTGTACAATGAAAGGGGTGTGGACAGTTCTCCCAGCTCAACTTTTCTCTGGTTTGGGGTTTTTAAAGCAGTAGTGTGAAGAAAGGCTGCTGGATCCAAAGAAGCGGGTCCAGGCTGGTACTCTCCCTCTGACCTCTATCCTATAAGAACTTGTGTTTGATTTTACCTATTGTGCCAAAGGTGTTTGTGGGAATTGTTGCAAATATTTGGAAGAGTATCATTAAGTTGTGATAGTCTGTTGGGTTTTCGGATAGGATACGTATTCGGCATTCTATTTTCTGTTGTTTGTGTTTCATTCAGTAATCTTGTAAATAAGTTCTGTTTTGTTTAAAACAAAGTGGTGACCAGCTGATTCTTTCTTGGAATATCCACTTTGCTTATTGTTTTAAGCAGGTGTAAAGTTAGGATCTGGGCTACCTGAAATGTATGAGGGGTCTGACCTCGTCCATAACGTGAAATGCCGATGTTGGACTGGAGTGGACAAAGGTTAAAAATCACACAACACCAGCTTATAGTCCAACACCTTGTGACACCTTGTAAGCTGCTTTTTGCAAATCAAAATGTACTTTGGTCTTTTCACTTCCTTTATCAAAGTGCCACCATTTCCTTAACAACTTGTAATTTATCAAACATGATTCATCTTTTGCAAATTCAGATTGGCTAACCTTAACTAACTTGCCTTTAGAAAAAAATATTTATTTCTGACTCAATCTCTAGAGCCTAAATTGATTGGCCAGTAATTATTCAATGTACCACTTAGTCATAGAATCCCTACAGTGAGGAAACAGGCAATTAGGCCCAACAAGTCAACACCGACCCTCTGAAGAGGAACCCACCCAGACCCATTTACCTACCCTATTACTCTACATTCCTGAAGAAGGGCTTATGTCCAAAACGTCAATTCTCCTGTTCCTTGGATGCTGCCTGACCTCCTGCGCTTTTCCAGCAACGCATTTTCAGCTCTGATCTCCAGCATCTGCAGTCCTCACTTTCTCCTACTCTACATTACATTAACCCCTGACTAATGCACCTACACATCCCTGAACACTATGGGTAATTTACCATGGCCAATTCACCTAACCTGCATATCTTTGGATTGTGGGAAAAAAACCGGAGGAAAGGCATGCAGAGAATGTTCAAACTCCACACAGGCAGACAGTGGCTCAAGGCTGGAATCGAACCTGGATCCCTGATGCTGTGAGGCAGCATTGCTAACCACTGAGCCACTGTGTCACCCATGCAACATCTCCTCTGACTTTTTTAAATTCACTTGAGGCATGAGCATTGCTGGCCTTTCCGTAGTTGTCCTTGAGAAGGTGTTGGTGAGCTGTCTTCAAGACCTGCAGTCTATGTGCTGTAGATTGACCTGCAATGCTTTTAGGAAGGGAATTCCAGGATTTTGACCTGAATGGTGAAAGGCTTTGAGGGGAACGTGCAGGTGGTGGTGTTCACATGTATCTGCGGCTCTGATCCTTCGAGATGGAAGTGGCCATGGGTTTGGAAGGACCCCCTCTAATGATCTTTGGTTAATTTCTGCAGTGTGTCTTGTAGATAGTACACACTTCTACAATTGAGCGTCGGTGGTGGAGGCTGTGGATCTGGTGCCAGTCAATCAGGTTGCTTTGTCCTGGATGGTGTCAAGCTTCTTGAGTTTTGTTGGAATTGCACCCATCCGGGCAAGTGGGCAGTATTCCATCAAATTCCTGACTTGTGCCTTATTAAATGATGAACAGGATTTGGGGAGTCGGGGGAAGATGAGTTTTTCGCTGCAATATTCCTAGCCTCTGACCTACTCTGGTAGCCACTGTGTTTATATGGCCAATCCAGTTGAATGTCTGGTCATGGTAACCCTGATTGTTGATTAGTGGGGGATTCAGTTGTGGTAAAACCATTCTATGTCATGTGGCAACATATATCACCTCTTATTGGAAACGGTTATAGTCTGGCATCTGTGTGACGCGAATGTTACTTGCCAGCTGTCAGCCCAGACCTGGATTTTGTCCAGATTTTATTGCATTTGCCCATGGACTGCTTCAGTATCTGAGGAGTTGCCACAGTTGCTGAACATTGTGCAATTGTCTGCAAATATCCCCACTCTGACTTTATAACAGAAGGAAGGTCATTGATGGAGGAGCTGAAGATGGTTGAGCCTAGATCACTACCCTGAGGAACTCCTGCAGAGATGTCCTGGAGCTGAGATGACTGACCTCGAACAAGCACCTGTTGCAGCTGTACAGGACTTTGGTTCGGCTACTTTTGGAATATTGCATGCAATTTTGGTCTCCTTATCGGAAGGATGTTGTGAAACTTAAAAGGATTGAGAAAAGATTTACAAGGATGTTGCCAGAGTTGGAGGAGTTGAGCTACAGGGAGAGGTTGAATAGGCTGGGCTCTTTTCCCTGGAGCATTTTTCCCTGGAGCATTGGAGGCTGACCTTATGGAGGTTTATACAATCATTAGAGGCATGGGTAAGATGAATGGACAAAGTCTTTTCCCTGCGGTGGGGGAGTCCAGAACTAGAGGTCCTATGTTTAACTGTGAGAGGGCAAAGATATAAAAGAAACCTAAGGGGCAACTTTTTCACACAGGGCAGTACGTGTATGAGATGAGCTGCCAGGGGAAGTGGTGAAGGCTAGTACAATTGCAACATTTAAAAGGGTAGATGAATAGGAAGGGTTTTGAGGAATATGGGCCAGGTGCTGGTAGGTGGGACTAGATTGGATTGGGATATCTGGTCAGCATGGACAAGTTAGACCAAAGGGTCTGTATCCGTGCTATACATCTCTATGACTCTTAAGTGGAGAGTTTGCCCCTGCTACCCATTTAATTCCAGTTTTCCTAGAGCTCCTTGATGCTACACATGGTCAATTATGGTCTTGGTGTCAAGGGATGTCACTCTTACCTCACCTCTAGTATTCAGCTCTTTTGTCCATGTTTGAACTAAGGCTGGAATGAGGTCAGGAGCTGAGTGACCCTGGCGGAAATCAAACTGGGCATCATTGAGCAGGTTATTGTTCAACAGGTGATGCGAGGGGTCATTTTACTCAGTTGGCTGGATGATTGGTTTACGAAACAGTGTGATGCCAACAGTGAGAGTTCAATTCCTATCACTGGCTGAGGTTAGCATGAAGGATTCTCCTTCTCAATCTCTCCCCTCACCTGAGATATGGTGGCCTTCAGGATAAATCACCACCAGTCCTGTTTCTCTAATGAGAGAGCAGTCCAATGGTCTAGTGAGACTATGGCAACACAGAAGAGCTTTTTGATGGCACCTTCCATCACTTTAACGGGTGATTGAGAGTAGACTAATGGAGCAGTAATTAACTGGGTTAGATTTGCTTTTTGTATACAGGTCATACCTAAGCAATTTTCCACAATGTTGGGTGTATGCCAGTGCTGTAGCTATACTGGAACAGCTTGGCTAGGGAAGCCAGTCTTCAGGACTATTGCTGGAATGTTGTCAGGCCCCATAGCCTTTGCAGTATCCAGTGTCTCCAACTGTTTTTTAATGTCACATGCATTGAATTGAATTGGCTGAAAACTGATATCTATAATTCTGAGGACCACTGAAGGAGGCAGAGATGAATTATGCACTTGGCATTTCTGGCTAAAAATTGCCATGAAAGCTTCAACCTTATATTTTTTGCACTGATGCACTTGGCTCTTCCATCATTGAGGATGGGGATTGAAGGGCCCAATTGTATTTGGGATCCCTTAGTCTTCTGTATTACTTCAATATTCAAGGATGCTTTGATTGTGGTTAGAGTCTGTTTTATTTGTTACCTTTCATCAATATGCAAACACCTGCAGCTGCCTTAAAAGTTGTACTGAATTTTTTCAGTGCTGCTATTTTATCTATTCTTATTGACCATTGTTCTGCCTCATTTATTTTTATACCCCTTCAGACCAACTGTCATGTTTTTCAGTGAGTACTGAGGCAAAGAACCCATTTAGTATCTTGATCTTAGTACTTTATTCAATATACATTCAGAGGGTCATTGAATACTTAATGGGCCGAATGGCCTTATTCTACACTATAGCAATTTATATGATTTTTAAAAAGTACTTCTTTGACTAGGTTTCTGGTCATAGAGTCATAGAGATGTACTGGATGGTAACAGACCCGTCGGTCCAACTCCTTCATGCCAACTAGATATCTTAACTTAATCTAGTCCCATGTGCCAGCATTTGGTCCATATCCTTCTAAACTCTTCCTATTATGTCCTCCCATATGTCAATGTCGTACTTTGTTTGATAATGCACCTTTTGAAGCACTTGGAATTGTTCTCCATTATTTAAATATAAGCTGTTGTTATTGTTGAGTATTTCCAACATTTCCTGTTTTTTGTTTCAGCTTTCCAGCATCTACAGTATTTTGCTTTCTTTGTTTTAGATCTCCTTTTTCACCAGTGATAAGACTTCCATTTTTCAAACTATCATTTTCTTTTCTTGTGCCTCTAAATTCCATTGTTACCTAGTAATATTTTTGCTTTGCTCTATGTATTTTCTATGTAATGCTTTCTTTTTATAATACTAGTACTAATACAGTCTTGTTACTTATTTCTAAATTTCATTTCAACTCTCACGTTTGTATTCATTCAAGGAATACAAAGTTTTTCTAATTTTGCTATCTAGTTTTCATCCCAGTCATCATCTATTTGAAAGTCTTGAATAGATTTTCTACTGTCGTATCTTCAAATCTTTCTTTCCAATATTTCCAGGTTCCTTAATGCTGAAAATTTATTTCTCATCTTTTAGGTTTTGCAATGTCAGAAAAAAAAATCACCATTTTGCTAAGAGCCAATCCTCATCCATTTTATAGACTTGTGCTGTAATAAATTCAAACTGAGCAACATAAATAGCATTTCAACTCATGAGCTTGTAGATGTTATTAAAATACCAAGCTTCACAAAATTGTGATGTTTCATAAGTATAAAATGCTAACTTTATTGTAATATGCAATCTGCAATGATATTTTAAAGGTCAAAATTTGCAGTACCTCCAAATGCAATACATTGTGCAGCACTTATCAGAAGCTTTGGATGTCTACTTTTACACTTTTATTAATGACCCACCCTAGGCTCAGTATGACCTTGAAGCCGTCTATTATAATAACTTTAAGAGTCATTGTGAAATGGTCCACTAAGTGTTATGAAGGCTTTTTCCTTATATTCAGTTGCTAAGAAAAACCTTCCATAAACCAAAATGCAATAACTCGCTTCTCACTTTTAAAGCAGTTGTAATTTATGCCAAAATCCACCAGTAATTTTAAATGGAACATATGAAGGAGGATACTACTGTAGCCTGACACAACCAATTCATTTAAAGAGACTTCGTTATTCAAAATAGAGTATGTTGCACTTTGATTTGTTTAGTTGTGTGAGTTCCTTAGACAAGTATAGAATTTTCCACTTTTGAAAGTCTCTGTTCCTAATACAGAATTGTGCAGCAGAGAAGGTATTTATTTGCCTCCACTGGCTCTTTGTTCAAAGTATTTTCCATTCTTCCAAATGTTCTCCTGCTTCTCTTTTAAAGTACATATGCAATTTCCTTTTGAAATTTGAAATTGAATCTGCTCATACCTCCCTTACAGACTAGGTATTCCAGATTTCTCTTCATATTCCCTCTGGAAGTTTTTCTCATTGTCTTAAATCTGTGTCCTCTGAATAGCATCAATCTTTTTACTAGCAAAATTCATCTTCATTACGTGATCCACAAAGTTCTGAACTGTCTGAATCTCCCCTTAATCACCTTATTCAGGCAAACAATCTGATTTCTCTCATCTCTCCAGGTAACTGATCTCCCTCCTTACTGATGTCATTCTCTGCACTCTCATAACATTCTTTTGAAGTGTTGTGCCCCAAATCAGATACTACTCTAGCTGAGAACTCATGATTGATTCAAGAAATGTTAGCATCACTAAATATCCATATATATTTTCAACAGCTTTATCAACTTACTCTTGTAACAACGATTTCTGTAAGTGAGCCCTGATCTTTCTTTCTTCTACATTAAAACATTTACCATTTATATTGCCTCTCCTTGTTTTCCTTCCAAAATGCATCACCTCTCTGCATTTTACATTTGCATTTTGACAACAGTACTTCTTTTTCTCTTTTACAAACTTTAAAATTATTCCAATGCTAGATCATTAACATATATCAAAAATAGCAGTGATCCCATTATTATATGGGGTCACCACTTCACTTCAGTGTGGAAAACAACCATGCACTAATCGTCTGCTTTTTGTTCTTAGCTAATTTTGTATCCATTCTATAACTGTCCATTTAGTATAGGAATGTCAATTTTGCTACAACTCTGCTGTGGCACTTTGTTAAATGCTTTTTGAAGTTCTATTTACAAAACATCAACTCCACTACCACCTTCGGCCCACCCCACTTCAGTGCACTTTGCCTTTAACGTTTTTTGTTGGTTGTTGTTTTTGAACCTTGATCTTCTAAGTGACATTATTATTGTACCAATTGAAATGCTGACTAATGGTTACCTGTTTTATTCTGATCTTCATTTCATTAAGAATTTAATGCTGAAATACTCCCTTATGTCGCCTATCACCATTCTAGTACCAGAAATGGGGTTCATACAGAACGTAAGAAAAGGAGTAGACCATTTAGCTCCTTGAGCTCGTTCCACCAATTCGTTGAGTTCATGGCTGATCTGTGGCCTAACTCCACATACCTGCCTTTTGACCATATTCCTTAATATCTTTAATTTACAAAAACTTACCTCAGATTTTAAAATTGATCCAGTATCCACCGTGGAAACAATTTTCAAACACCTAACATTCTTTGTGTGTAGAAGTGCTTCCTAACATCTTTGCTGAATGGTTTGGCCCTTAGCATTACGCTATGTCCCCTAGTTCTAGAATCACCAACCAGAGGAAATAGGTTATCTTTATCTACGCTGTCATTTCCTGTTAATCTCTTGAACACTTTGATCAGACCAGCCCTTAACCTTTTAAGTCTGAGAAAATAGGACTACAGTTATTTGTATAATGCCTCCTCATACCTGGATTTCAAGGGTTAAGTTATCATTCCTGTAAATCTCCATTGCACTCCTTCCAAGGCCAATAAATCCTTCCTCGTATGTGTGATGTCCAGATTTGCTTGCCGTACTCCAAGTGAGGTCGAAACAGGGTTTGTGTAAATGCAGCATAACTACATGGTTGCATTCCATTTTTCTAGATGTAAAGGCCAGCATTCCATTAGCTTTTTTGATTATTTTCTGCACCTGTTCGTGACATTTTAAATATCTTCCACCTGAACCACCAAGGCTCTTAGGACATCCACTGTATTTAACTTCATACAATCCAGAAAGTATCCTGATCAATCATTTCTTGCTCAAAAATAAATAAGCTCAGACTTGCATTGAATGGCATCTGCCACAGTCTTGTCCATTCACTTAGTCTATCATTATCCCTTGTTTAATTTTATGCTCTCATTTACATTGTCTATAATACCACCCAATTTTGTCACCAGCACATTTGAATATATGACTTTCTCTGTCATTATCAGTACCATTAATATTTAATATGAATAAATGGGGCCCTAATTCAGATCCTTGTTGGACACGACTGGACACATCCTGCCATTTTCAGGACCTACCCATTATCCCTACTTTCTGTAGCTTGCCAATCAACTAATTTCCCGGCCATGTCAGTATATTGCCCGCAATTCTGTCAGCTTCTTTCTCTTTTGGCTGGTTTGCAATGCTTTGAATGCACTTCCTTTCTTTCTATTAGGAAGGTGTCTAATTTGTCCCTGAATTATACCTCCTTTCTGAAACTTGCCATAGCTCATTTCCTGTTTTATCTGTCAATATTTATTTCCAATCATCTTGTTGAATTCACTGAAATGAGCTGTCTTCACTGGAATATTATCATCTTAGTTTTGGAAAAGGATAAGGACAAAATATCAACTTAACTATATTTTGATTTCAGCTATCAAGTAGTCTCTTGCTAAAACACTTCATTCCTTGGGACAAGATGCAACACTGCTTCTTCCTTCCTCGTTAGGACAGGAACAAGCTGAGAAATAAAATTTATTTTGCGCAAGTATTTGGGAATCTCCCTTTTTCCTTTTCCTGTTCTTTCTCCTAGGTCCATAACTTTTCTAATTTTACACCTTTCTAAAGTTTCCCTGAACTTACCCTTCTATTTCTTTCCTCTATTTGCTGGCCTGTAATATGTAACTGCTTCTGTTTTCCATGCCTCTAAGCAAATAGATACTGCCTTTGAAACCTCAAGTACATCATCCCCTTCCAGGGATATAATGGTCACTCTGTATATCCCCCACTCTGTATATTTCCCTTATCTTTTCCTCCTGAAAATAGATGTTCTTTTATCCTTTTCTCTCATCACTCTTTGACATTAAGCTAATTTCTTCATTATTTTTAAGGATTACCTCAATAATAAGCATGTGTTTTATCTGGAATGACCAGAGGGCAAATAACTAATCATTTCCAAAACAAGAAATGTACTTTTATTACCACATTGCATTTTATACATAACCTTGCTGCATATGAAACTGTCTGTGCTGACTTATTGTGACAACATGATGTATGCCATTTATATTGCTGAACCAGGTTCTACAAAATTGCATTTGTTTAAAATATATTTCATCATGCAGCAGAGATTTGATAACTTGATTTGTGAAGAAATATAAATCCTCTCAGAATTGTTGTTATTGCACATATTTAATTTAGCAAACCACATGGATGGTGGTCAGCCTTGTTTGAGAATTGTAGGACAAACCACAAGCCGCATGGTGTCTGTATTGAACCTATATGGAAAGGCTACTGTTTTGGTGCAGGGGCCAGATGAAAGGATGTTGAGCATTGCTGAGTTGAGCAACTTGTCTTGTTTGCTTTCAGAGCATTTGTGACTACCATGTAGAAATGCAAATATAGATCCCTGAATATTTAATAGAATGACTTAATATTAAAACAATATGGTTTGGTCATGGTATTTAAGCCCTGCTTTTGTCAGTTCAGTGCCTTGCAATGACCATGAAGTGTGGTCATTAATCTTGCCAGGAATACCAATAATTCGGCAGTAGCCAGGAAGGGGAAGTAATTTCATTGCAATGTTTCTCATTCAACAAAAAGTTGATATCATTTTAAAAGTAGTTATCCAACATCTGGTGTGACTTCAATTTGCATTTCAACAAATATTCAAAACATTTTCAACTGTTATCTCCTTTTACTTTTAAATATAAAGCACAAAGATCTTTATAAAATCCAATGACATTATTACTAACATTCGTCCATATGTTTTGTTCCTTTTATAGATGAGATGCCTTCTGACCCTCTTCAAGCACAATATGATTCCTGGCTAAGTTTAGTTGATGCACTGAATGTAAAATCATTTGTCAGCCTTACGCTCTCTGACTCAGTACGTCATGGAGTTCAACATCTTTTATTCATCTCTGGTCTAGGTAAATAACCTGTAAAATAGCAATTCATTTTAAACAAATGTTTACCTGAATTTAGTTTGTTTGTTGGTAGCCAGTTAGAGTGAACTTCCATCAATACTTGTCATTATGGTACAATAGGTTACTGTTCTTTTTGCTCTGTTTTATAGGTGGAATGAGACCCAATACTCTAATCCTGGGTTTTTATGATGACTGTGTTCCTGAGGATGGTTTGGAACAAATTCCAGCATTTTCATGTAATAGCCCTTCTATCACAAATGGACAAGATTGCAATTTGCAGCCTAACTTTCCACCAGCCAGAGATGCTTCGTCATCAAAGGCACTGTCAGGCAAAGAATATGTGGCCATTATTTCTGATTCCATCAAAATGTTAAAAAATGTTTGTTTAGCCCGATACTTCTGCCAGCTAAACAAAGCAGAACTGTTTGGTCGCAAGAATTATGAGGTCTCCATTGATGTGTGGCCACTCAATCCACTTCGCCCTGACAGTGCTAATTATGTTGATACTTGCAGCCTATTTCTATTACAAATGGCATGCATTCTTAACATGGTGCGCTCCTGGAGGTCAGCCAAACTGCGTATTTTTCTGTGTGTTGAATCTGGAAACAGTTCTGGGGAGCAGGAAAAAAAACTAAAACAACTTTTAAAACAGCTGCGTATCAAAGGTTCGATTAAAACTCTGCATTGGGATAACGTTACTGCCCTTCACTGGCACAAACAGATAGTTCATGAAGATGGCAGTGAGGGTAGTTTTGCAAATAACTTCCCATCAAATGCAATGAAAATCTCTGACGACTATTTGATGGCAGTAAACAGGATGATTTTAGAGCAAGGTGCCCATCCAGCTATCCGATTTCTATATCTGCCACGACCTCCTGCTAATACTGCACTGCATGAAAGATATCTGGAGCAGCTTGACATAATGACCAAAAACCTAGGTCCTACTCTGTTAATTCACGGAATTAGTGCAGTCACCAGTGTAGATCTTTAGATTGATTGAGTGCGGACATTAAGAACACTAACGTATGTTGTAGTTATGTTGCTCATAAAGAGGTATACAGGAAATGTTTGTTACGATAAAACAGCCAATTTTTACCACAGACCACACTTGAACAAAAGCATTAAGCTATGATGCTTATGTTCAGCTTTTGATGCAATGTTTCTTTTTCCCTTATTTTTATCATTATTCTCAATATAAGGCAAAGATGTTGAGTTGTTGCTCTATCCATCTGCCTTGTTTTAAACTTTCACAGGATGTCAATGTGTCAGCAAGGTGAGCATTTGTTGGCCTTCCTCAGTTGCTCCTTGCTACACCATTTCAGAGGGCATTTGAGGGTCAATCACATTATTGTGGGCTTGAAGTTACATGGAGAACAGACTATGTAAAGATTGCAGATTTCTTTCCCTAAAGGACATTTGTGAGCCAGTTATTTTTAAAAAAACAATTGACAATAATTTCATGGTTACCATTGCTGTGACTAACGTTTGGTTCTAGGTTTATTAATTGAATTCCAATTACACCAGACAGCATGATGGGATAAGCACCCATGTCCTCCGACCTGAATAGATTGAGACCAGCAAATTTCCCACAACACAACCACTTCCCCTGTAAACTTGTCATCGAAGTAATGCTTCACCAGATTTGAGGAGCCTTTGAAGCATTGAATTATTGTGAAAATGGGCAGTTGGAACTGTCAGTACATCTGAGTTATGAAGAAATGGTTCTGTTCCACCTCCTGAATATGCAGCAAAAGAAAAATCAGCAGCTTTTATTCAGTTTTCTCAAGTGCATGGCCTCAAATGTTGGGTTCAAATATAGACCATTCCCCTCCTATAAATGTGAGATCTTGTTAACGATGATCTGAAATAATTTGTTGGGTTTTTGCTCCATTCACATGTAACTTGCTGCACTCTGACAGGATGTAAAATAGAAATCATGATGTGAACATTTTATGATCTGAGAAATGTTAAGTTTATTATTTGGAAAATGGATAAATATTTGGTATGTATTCAAAGCACATGTTTAACTGTGTAAACAAATAGTGCTCACTGTAAGGTGATGTTTCTTTATTTCTATTTTAATGGTATTTTATATGCTTATATTTTTTGCCATAACATTTTGATTACGTATGACTGTTTTTTGTATGATAGTTCTATGACAAGCCTCTCAAAAGAGAAGTTACACATTTAATTGGTTTTCTTAAAAGCTGTGGCTGGATTGAATGTTAGTGAGTTAGGGTTCTCAAAATCTACGGCACTTCCTTGGAGTGGGCCTGGCCAAATTAAATACCTGTCAGGACACCACACCCCCAGAGAGCGATTACACAATCAGATGCCAGCAGCTTTTCGATGTGAGCAATACCACCAGGAGCAGGGATTTCACTACTGGTTATTGTCGAATCCCTGGACTTTAGTAAGTAACGGCAGGATTAGAGTCATTGGCGGGGGGAGACCTAGGGGTTTGGAGGTAGGTCATGCTGGAAACCATTCCTTATTTACTGATACTGGGTGCCTAACACAAAGGACTCTGTTAATAAGCCATTGGCCAACCTGCCTAGGTTTGCTAGGGTGTCAATCAGAAGACACAGGAAAGACGTGTCTCTCATTAAGCCCCACCCACTATGGAAGAGTTTCTCAATTCAGCCCCTTTCTGCATCCAATTTAGTTGGCTTTCCTGCTGCTGAGAGAGTAACACACAGTTTATACAGCAATTGTGGACCAAGCTGTGACAGGCTGCATCCAATACCACTCCTAGTTTTACTGGTTATGTATTGTCAAAACAATAGATTTACATGCATCACAGTGACGTTTGTGATTGTAGTTCATTTAAAATAACTTTTAAAGTCATTTCTACTGAGAGATTATAAATGAGGATGTCGAAGATGCCATGGAGCTTTGGGAGTGTATATAGAATTTTAATTCGTGTACCTGGTAACTTGTATGTATTTCACCTTGCAGACATTAACAGAACCCGTTTCCTGATTCAGAATGAAGTCACCACCGGCTTCTCAAAATGTAAAGTTGCAAATTAACCAATATTAGAATACAAACACCAATTGACCTGAGCTAGTCTGCTGATGCTCTAGGCCACATATGGCGAACTGATTATAATATTCCTAAGTGCTAACTCGACCCAGGTTCGAACGACAAACTGAGCCTGGTTGTAAAAGGAACAAACGCTAAAAAAAATTGTGATTTGCTTTTAATTGTTCACAGGAGGAAATTGATTGTTACAAATGGCACCATGTTTCTGAAGATTGGAGCACTGTGTGTTGCATGGCTAATGTGTTACTACATCAATGCTTCAACTGGCTTTTGACAAATTGTATCTCAGCAGAGTTGGTGTGTGAGGCAGTTAGAAAAGTCAGAAAAGAATTTCTTGTATTAATCAATACACTAAAGCTGTAACGGTGTAATGAGCAAAACCAGAAATTGCTGAAGAAACTTAGCAGGTCTGACAGCATCTGTAGAGAGAGAAACAAAGTTAAATTCTTGAGCCCTCTGACTCTCCTTCAGCAGTTCTGAGAAGGGTCACTGAATTGGAAACATTAACTATTTTGTCTCCTCAGATGTTTCTAGACCTGCTGAATATTTCCAGCTTTTTGTGTTTTTGTTTGTATCAGATCTCCAGTGTCTGCAGCTCTGAGTTTATTTAGAGGTTGTAGCACAGTCCGAATATACCACTTAAATACATCTGTCTGGTTACAGTGGCGTTCATCTCTTAAAATGGTGTTTTCAAGTCAAAGTCTGAAAGTTTGTACAGTGAAATTATTGCCTTAAAGATTACAATTCAAGACTAAATACCAGCAGAATTCTTATTTGTTCCAATAATTCACAATTCCAGTGTGAATGTATCCAGCTTGGATGGAAAAGTGCCTGGATTTGCCAAATTTCTCTTGATAAAATAATTGTTTTAGGTCAAACAGAAATGTAATAGAAAGACTTCTCGGGTGGTTGCTGTTGCTTCAGTAGTGCACGTGAGCTGTTCTTAAACTGCTTTTGTTTTTAATTAAAGTATAAGTGGGGAGATGGTGTTGGTGACATGGAATAACAAAAGGACAGTAAATAATAAGCAATGGGCATTATTGTATATTTACCACTGATACTAGTCATAGGATACCTAAATGTAGAAATCATTCCAATCAACATAGCATGAACAAAATTTACAAAGATAATAAAATGTAAATATCCGCCCTTTGTATTTTTATTTGTTTGATTGTAAGTACTTGCAATTAATATGAATAATTTGAAAAACTCTATGGTACATGGTACATTTTTGGGCGAGTGCATTAGCAGAGGTATTTTCGGGCCTGGATGCAGCTTGGTTACAAGCGTCCATTGTATTATATAAATAGCATGAAGGATGGTGGTTCAAAATAGGAAGAAGAAAAAATGAAGAGGCAGAAATTTTATGTTTATAACAAACAGAATTGCTGAAAGGGATCAGCAGCTCTGGCAAGTGTCTGTGGACAGAAGTCGTACTCAGTGACCATTCCTCAGAACTGGTAGTAGCTAGGAAAAAAAATTTTATGTTTGTATTTCTTTTAAGAAAGAAAACAACACATTTTAGAAAATATTCTTATGATTTTAAATATTAATTTCTTTTCACCAATATATTATCATTTTAATTCATTCAGACACCCACTGATCCCATCCCATCCACCCTTTCTATTGCTTCTCCATGTTCCTCCATACACTTTGATACTCTCCATGGTGCCATTCTCCCTCCATGCTGTATTTATCTCCTGTATGCATTCTCCATACCATTTCATCTAGTTTCCAGTATGAACAGAACTCCTAAACCCTGTAATAACACTGAGAATTTGTTTGAACATTTCATGAAGCTGTCAAAATAAACAAACAGCCATTCAAAAACCTCTTCAAAACATTTTAATCCTGTTATAAGGTCCCCTTGATAAAAAGTATCCTTTTTAAGTGCTCATAGCTCTGTAAAAATAAGAAATAAAAATCTTTTCAAAACACTTCAATTTTATTATTTGGTCATAAAACTGTCAATCAAAGAAAACACACAGTCCCCTTCACAGCTATGTCAATAACACCTGCTAAGCTAAATCACGAGTAGGGCTTGGAACTCAACCAAGCAGTCATAATGAGGCTATGTTGCTCAACTAAATGAACAAACCCAGTAGAGCATAATATGTTGCAGCCTTTTGAAGTTGTATAAACAGTTGGCCATCTGTTCACTTTTTCAAAATATTCAAATGTCTGGACTTCTTTAATGAAAAACTAAAAACGTAAGATCCAGATAACAAATAAACATTCTAATCTCAATACTGTTGAATGCAGAAGAATACTTTATCCATCCATACTTGAATACATCTGAACACTTTCACAATGCTAATCAATTTAGTTCTCACTATCTTTTAAGAACAAAACCCTATCATTAGTCTTCAAAACGTATTTAACTTCATAATATCATAAAACTTTATGGATTGATATAGCACAGAAATAGACCCTTCAGTTCAACTTGTCCATGCTGATCAAGTTTCCCCAAGTCCCATTTGCCTATGTTTGGCCCATATCCCTCAACCTTTCCTATTCATGTACCTATCCAAATGACTCTTAAATGTTGTAACTGTACCAGCATTTATCAATTCCTCCATATGAACCACCCTCTGTGTAAAAATGTTGCCCCTCAGGTTCCTTTTCAAATCTTTGTTCCTTCGCCTTTTAAAAAAATAAATACCCCCTGGTTTGAATTCCCCTTCTCTAGGGAAAAGACCTTTGATATTCACCTTATCAATGCCCCTCATGATTTTATAAACCTCTATAAGGTCACCCCTCAGCCTCCTACACTGCACACCGAGTCAGCCTCTTCCTGTAGCTCAGGCCCTCTAGTCACAGTAACATCCTTGTAAAAGTAGCTTCACTGTGTCCTGTAAGCTGCAACATAATGTCCCAACTCCTATACTCAGTGCATTTGCCAATGAAGGCAAATGTGCCAAATGCTGCCTTCACCACCCTGTCTACCTGCAACTCCACTTTCAAGGAACTGTGCAACTGTGCCCTAGGTCTCTGTTCGGCAACATTCGCTCAGGCCTTACCATTAACCGTATAAGTTCTGCCTTGATTTGCTTTACCAAAATACCACACCTGGCATTTACCTAAATTAAATTCCATCTGCTACTCCTCGGCCCACTGGCCCACCTGATCAAGATCTTGTCTTCTGAGATAACCTTCTTTACTGTGTCCAGTAAACCACCTATGTTGATGTCGTCTGCAAACATACTAGCCATACCTCCTATATTGACATCCAAATAATTTATATAAATGATGAAAAGCAATGGACCAAGCCCCATATTGGGTACACCGCTGGTCACAGGCCTGTGACCTGAAAAGCAAGTCTCTACCGTCACCCTCTGTCTCCAACCTTCAAGCCAATTTTGTTTCCAGTTGGCTAGTTCCCTCTGGATCCCATGTGATCTAACCTTACTAACCAGTCTATCATGCAGAATCTTGTTGAACACTTTGCTGAAGTACATATGGACAACTTCACCACTCTGCCTTCATCAATCTTCTTTGCCACCTCTTCAAACACTTAATCAAATTCCCCATGCAAAAAGCCATGTTCACTACCCCAATCAGTCTTTCCCTTTCCAAATGCATGTAATTCCTGTCCCACAGAATGTCCTCCAACAACTCACCCACCGTTGACGTAAGGATCACCAATCTATGTTCCCTGACTTTTCCTTAGCACCTTTCTTAAGTAATGGCACCACATTAACCAAGTGTTCCAGACTTCACCCATGACTGTCGATGTAAATATCTCAGCAAGGATCCTAGCAATCACTTCCCTAGCTTCCGACAAAGTTCTGGGAATAACCTGATCATGTCCTGGGGTTCATCTACCTTTATGCTTTTTAAGACCACGTGCACCACCTCTTCTGTAATAAACAAACCGGAATGCTTCAAGGCTGAAAGTGGCGAGTTTCTAAGGATAATTCAAATTTTACACTCATCAGAAAAGCAATTTCGCCCAATCATAACTGATACAGTGCTTGTGTGAAAAATCACTTTGACTACAGACATGTGTATGGATAATTTTTTAACTAAGTCTTTTTCTCTTAATTTAAATGTTAGCTCAGCCAAAGTAGTTTGAAGATAACACTCGACAGAGTTGTTGTTTTATACCTTTTCCCAGACTGGAGAGACTGAGCGTGTGTGTGTTCATTTGATGTAGGGGAGTTTTATACACCTACATGGTTTAAACTTTAGTGAAATTATCTTTACAACACTGCATCAGTAATTTTTTTTTTGTTTGCAGTAAACTAGTTCTTTATCTTAAGGAATGTAGCTGATTTGTTTCTGATACTGTGTTTTATACAGTCTGATATATACTTGCAATATCACTTCCATTCTTAAATTCAAACCTTGACTGTAAAGATGTGTGATAAAGAGAGGATTCAGTTCACATTCCCCCCCAAAATAATCATAATGATACTAACTTCCACCAGAATCTAACACACAACATATATTTACGTTCAGCTTACTGCCACAAAGTCAAGTGTTCATCAGAATCAGATAGCTGATGATCAAGGAAAAGAATAATTTGGCAGGGGAGTTAATTGAAGATAATCAGTGAGTGTGGTCATACATAGAGAGAGATTTTAATGTTGCAAGTTGTTCAAGCATGGAATGATTTTCCATAGGGGAGTAATTGAGTCAGAGGCCATTGCATATTTTAATAGGAGAGCAGATAAATCTGTGAAGCAGAGGGATCTTTTTCTAATAAGAGGCAGAGTAAGGCACTGGGAGCATTGGGATTGGTCTGGTAAAGAGTTGGCACAGAGAAAGTTGATTGAATGGTCTCTGATTCTGTGATCTATGTTGCTATGAATTAAGACAATGTCACTGACACCCTATGGGAATAATGTTTTGCTGTATGAGCCAAGTTACTTGAAGTTAAGTTTCACAGGCCTTCACAACCAAACAAAACTGTGACTCCCTGGTTTGTTTCAGCTGACTGTGAATGCTCATTTTCATGCTTTGGTCCCCTCCAGGTCTGTAGCATTCTGCCAAAAGTCAGAAGGTCAACAATCAAAATGCTCAATGCTGTTGTTTACAATCATCTGCTGTAACAAGCAGTACTCCTGAAAACATTTCCAGTTACATGTGACTAGTATGAATTTGGTCTCAGTCCAGAGACAGTAATGGTAAAAAGAAAATTAAAATGCATTTTGAAATGAGTGATAACACTGGGATGAATTTGTGCTCCTCAGGACAAATGCAAAAATACCCGATTTCTGTCGCAGCAGAAATTGGTGCTGATTGACTTCCAAGTCAGTTGCTGATGTGATTGGGTAGGTTGTTGAAGACAGCAACTGGAAACAACAGTATCTGGTCTTCATGCTTCAGGTTAATTCAGAAATGATGCAAGGCTTGACCATATTCCTGTTTGCAAGGACGGGTCCCTATATGTCTCTTCTATCAAGCATTAGTGGTCCAATTCAATTAACTTGAATTGATTGTTAGTGTAGCTCTTAGAACATAGGATTGGGCAGCACATGCTGAACAAACATGGAATCGCATCTAATATTAGATGTTTTGGGTTTTCTGTGCATAGAATGGTTGAGAACAATCTGTAATCTATGTTGAACAAACTGAAGGAAAACATTTGATTCAATCAGCAATTATTGGGTCTCATGGCCTATTTACCTGACACCTCATTAGCTCTGAAATTCATTAACAACATTTTTCATTTAACAAGCAGAATGCTGGAGAAACTCAGTATGTATGGCAACGCATATGGAGAGGGGAACAGAATTAATGTTCTCTCTCCACACTTGCTGTCAAACCTGCTGTGTTTCTCTGTATTCTGATGTTTGTTTCAGACTTCCAGTATCTACAGTATTTTGCTTGCGTTGTTTAGTTCTTTTAATAGGCAAAAGGTGCTTTTGATCTGAGAGTAGCATCCTCTTTGCAGCCACAACCTCTGAATAGATGCTAGATGATAGCCTTTCCTGATCATCTGAAATAGTGACCTATCATATTTTGTTAAAGTATCAGTCACCTTACTTATTACAGTACTGTGGCTAGTTGAAGAAAAATGCTTTTATATAGGATATTTATAAGCAAATTTTAAAATTGTATACTAACATTGATGGTAATGGTGTGACATAATACAGGTATTCATGGAGTATACCGTAGTTAAGGAAATAAGTGATATTGAAATACCTGAGTAATAATCTGTGGGGAATTGCAATAGATATGATAAGTAATTGCTAACGATGAGTGTAAATATGTAACTTCAATAAATATTAAAATAACAGCTCTGGTTATTTGGTTAATATTCTTTCTCAGATAAATGCCAGAAGTTTTCATGATTGAATAAACATGTGCTTGAATCAGGTGAACCAGGGATCGCGGTTTGACTCGTGATCTGTGCTGTCAGTTAATTTAAACCACAGTAACAAGAGAAATGTTAAATTGACCTCATTGCCCCAAGCTAGAAAGGGAAAAATTGGTCGGGGTCTCTTAATATTTATCTAGCTTTTTACAAGTCTAATATTATTCGTATTTTAACGCTGGCAGTGAGAATTGTAACATTACAATAAATTAATTGTATAATTCTGTCTGGTGAAATTGAGAAATTTCTCTCTGTTATCTTGTATATAATTGAGAAGCTCATCTATTAATAATTCTAAAATGTTTGTTACAAGTACAGAGCTCACAAGGAACCCTAATACCAGCATTTTGCTTAACGAATGCTGATGTTTTCTAAAATTGAAACTTTTCTGAACACATTTAACCAAAACTTTACTTTGTATTGGATTATATAATTTCAATCAGAATCAGTCTTGTGTTGCATGTGGATGAAGGAAATACTATGGTCGACTAACAGACAGATATATGAAACTTTATATACTGACAACTATCTTTATTTCTGTAATCATTAAATTTGATTATTGGAAACATTTTAAAAACAAAATATTGAGATTCAGAATTGCAGATGAGTTTGTGATGGTCACATAATACTTACAGCGTGGAAGATGCTGTACGTTCAGCTTAATAGATTTTAAGCTTCTTCCTGACACTATTTGCATATCCTTCTCCCTGATGAGCCTCGCAAGCCTAACCTTAACTCCACTTGTTTTAATTGTCTCAACTGCTTGTGGCATTGAATTCCACACTGTAATTCTAAAATTTCTCTTAAACCCTCTCAAAATTATTATGGGCCATCTTATATTTATGTCCTTTGTTCTGGCCTCTTCCATAAGCAAAAACTTCTTACATTGTCCACCCTTTTAAAAACTTTTTAAAACTTAAGTCTGTCAAATTACATATGTTTTTAAAACCCAGCCTGTTCAATTTTTCTTTATGTAAAATGTCTCTGCAGTATAATGCTAGTATTTATTTCTTGCATTTTCAGTGCCTCTTTTTTTTTTGCAGTTTAGAAAATAGACACAGTATAAGCTTAAAGTTGTTTTTCTGCCTTTTAATTCCATTCCTCCAGAATTTGAGGAGGAATAAGCTCTTGGTACAGTCTGTTTTTTTTTAAATGATCTTATTTACAGTGTTACTACTTTGATTTGTGTATCTGTATGCCTAGATTCCTATGGTTCTCTACTAGATTTAGATAGATATTTGAAAGTGTAAGTAGCCTCCTTGATCCCACTCTTGATGCAGCACGATACTCTTGAACAACTTCAAACAATGAAGGCTCACATATATGTTGTCTCGGAACAATTTGTTTTCAACCCTTTCCTCCCAGTTGGCCACTTTTCAGACTTCCATAGTCAAAGTGGAAGATTATGAATGATGTGAAAGGTGATGAGTTAGTACAGGTCTGTGTATTCTTACATTTAAAGGTGAATCTCTGAAAATAGCCTTTTCTGGGAATACATGGCATTAAAAATTGTTACATTGCAATTTTATTGTTGTAATATTTCAATAAAATGTGTTCTAGATGTTTAAAAGCACTTATCAGTGTAGGTGACAACATGGATTATGATTCTGTGAATTTAAAATATTTACAGTAATCCAATTTTTCCCAGTGCAAATTGGTGAGATGAGGCGGAGAAGTTTCACATGTTTTAAATATGCACAACTTTTCTATTTTAATGCTGCTTGGTAGTTTCATTTATGGGAGTTGATGTTTTAAGTATTTGACAATGTGCTCTTGTACATAATATCACTTAAATGTCTTTCCAGAGTATTTGAAACAGTGATTCAAAGGGAAAACAAATAATGGGTTAGCTAAGCAATTTCAGAATGCTGCTGTGATTAATCTTGAATTTTTAATTTCTCATGTCTGAAAGTAACATTATGTCTTTAAGTAATGCTTTTGCCTCGAGAAAAATATTGCAATAAAGAAAAACACATTAACAGATTAGTGAATGGTGTTACTTGCATACAAATAAGTTTTATATTTTTGTGAAATATTGGAAGTTGTAGCTTTACTTTAAATCTTTTGACTAATAATGGGACGGCAGTTTTATTTGTCCTACATATTCTACCAAGGGCAAATAAATGTAATGCTTTGTAGATGAACATGTTTTATGTTTGGAATTCTGATGAGTCTCAGGAAGCACCATTAGAACATAAAAAAGCAAATCACTTGCCTGGTTGCACAACAAATATTGTAACAGCTTTATTTTGCTTTTTTTGCCTCTTTTCGTTATCAACTCCAACTTGCCATGCACTCCTGAAAAGGATTCAGTCACAAGTCACACTAAACTTTGTAGCTGCAGTGTAAAATAAATGTTGTAAAATAAAAGTAGTAACGCCCCTTTATTGTTAAAGAATGTAACTGACTTTGATATATCTCACTCTTCCAAACGCACACTAAATCAGTTCGCAATTCTTATTATGCTTGGTGTTCATAAATCATTAGCAGTTCCCTATATTGACAGCACTAAAGCGTGATTGTCATTAGCTTGTTGTCCATCATCTACATTACACAATGACTTCTGATTTACAATCTGCTTGCATCTGTTTATTTTCTTCCCTTTGTCTTTTCTTCTCTCTTCCCCCAATTTAATTGCAGTAGCACTACAGACAGTAACAAAGCAATATCTATATTATACTGCTTCCAAATACCTTTGAAAATCCTGACCTTTGTCACTCCTAGGACACATTTTGAATTTTAACATTTAAGGAAAATAATCCTTTTTGGTTGCTCTTTATTTAATGTCTAACATTATTTTGCCAAATTATTGATTTTCTAATTTTATAAAAACATTTTTAAAAATGACCTTTGAATTGGTCTTTTCTGCAGACAAACCAATGTATATCATTATTCAATTTTCACAAATCTTAAAATCATTGTTAACCCTTATTTCTCCTGTTCTTCCTGCCCTGCTTTAATGCTCTGCCTCTGTTAACCAATATGAAATTTGTGTACATCCTCAAAGTGAGACCTCTAAGCTTGAAAATCCTTTCCCACATAACATGTTCCTAGAAAATAATGTGCTAAATTAATGAATTTCCAGATTTTTCATGTGTAGTAATTAATAATAGTAGGTTATGTTCTGGGCCTGTAATTTTTAGATTGGGCTGTGGGCTGTCTGACTCCAGTTGCTTGTCCTGTTCGACCTAAGGGTCAGCTGGCTATTCACTCAGTGATGAGGAGAGGGGATTGGCAAGGAATCGTGCCCTCTCTCTCTCAGCCTAATAACATGCACCTACCTGGCAGCACTGTTGTGTGTATTGACATCAGAAGGACTGCAGTGCTTCAAGAAGGCAACTCGGCACCAACTGTTAGAGTATTACATAGAACGTAGAACATTACAGCGCAGTACAGGCCCTTTGGCCCTCGATGTTGCGCCACCCTGTCATACTAATCTGATTACAGATGAATAACAAATGTTGGCCTTGCCAGTGATGCTCAGATCCCATGAAAAATCAGGAGTGAGCAACATGACCAGAGTCAGGACCCCCCTGTATTGGGACTGTAAAAGCCGGAACCTCAGCTTTGATGGGAAGTTACTGCTTGGAACAATAATGACAAACGGCCCAGGCCCAGAGGCATGAAAAGAGCAATCCCATCTGAGAAGGATTCTGGGTACTCCAAGATGGAGGACAGGAAACATTTCTGGCTGTAACAGCTGCTTTTTTTTTTGAGGTAGTTTAGGTACTAAAGATGATTTCCTTGAATTCCAGGAGCAGCAATTACTGTTTTATATGCTGTTGCATTGTTTTGGAACTTTGGGAAAAAAAATCAAAACAGCAGCAGTTATAAAAGGGGGGAGTTCAGACAAAGGAAGCACATGGTGAGATCGGTGCAGGAGAGAGAGTGAGTGAGAGAGAGAGAAAGAAACTGACACCACAGTGAGCCTGCACAGTTACTGCCTTTGCTGTTTGAATTCATGTCTCGCTGTACATCGGAGTGTGTCTCGGAAAATTTAACAAACAGTGAAATTCACAACGGATTTTGAGCAACTCTTTGGGCAAAGTCACAGCACAGAAACAGATAAGTGAATTGTTTTAAGTGTGGCCTCCAGAAAGTCTGCAGTAGTGAGTAGTGTGTGTTCTTTCTTGATTATATGTTTTTTGTGGGATGTCTCTTGATTTAAACTTAAAGTATAAGCCACAACTATTACTTTGACCTGTGGCAGTATTTTTGAGGAATAATAGTGTTATTTTCTGGGTCTGTAGATTGTGAAGGAGCAAAAATGGCCTTTAGTAGAGTGATATGCGCTTCTTGTCAGCTGTGGGAGTTTAAGGAGAGTTTATGGGTTACTGTGGATTATATCTGCAATAAATGTTGGTTGCGAATCCTATCAGATTGAATGGATCGGTTGGAGAGACACAGGCAATGAGGAATTTACAACAGCAACTGTATGTGCTGGATGGCAGTTATAGGAAGGGGGGAAAGTCTCAGATACAGTCACATAGATGGGTTAACTTCAGGAAAGGTAAAAGAGGTAGGCAGGTAGTATAGGAGTCTTTTGTGGCTATCCCCATTTCAAACAAGTATGCTGTTTTGGGAAATGTAGGGGGTGATCGATTCACCAGGGAACGTACCATGAACAGCCACGTTTCTGGTATTGAGACTGGCTGTAATGCAACGAGAGGTACGTTGGTTCCAAGAGATCAATTGTGTTAGGGGATTCTCTAGTCAGAGGTATAGACAAACGTTTCTGTGGCCAGCAGCGAAAAATCAGAATGGTGTGTTTCCTCCCTGATGCCAGGGTCAAGGATGTCTCAGAGAGGGTGCAGAATGTTCTCAACGGGGAGAGGGGCCAGCAAGAGGTCATTGTCCACATTGGAACCAACGACATAGGAAGGGAAAAGGTTGAGATTCTGAAGGGAGATTACAGGGTTAGGCAGGAATTTAAAAAGGAGGTCCTTGAGAGCAGTAATATCTGGATTACTCCCAGTGCTACGAGCTAGTGAGGGCAGGAATAGGAGGATAAAGCAGATGAATGCATGGCTGAGGAGCTGGTGTATGGGAGAAGGATTCACATTTTTGGATCATTGGAATCTCTTTTGGGGTAGAAGTGACCTGCACAAGAAAGACGGATTGCACCTAAATTGGAAGGGGACTAATATACTGGCAGGGAGATTTGCTAGAGCTGCTCTGGAGGATTTAAACTAGTAAGGTGGGGGGGTTGGGACCCAGGGAGATAGTGAGGAAAGAGATCTGAGGCTGGTACAGTTAAGAACAGAAGCAAGTCAAACAGTCAGGGAGAAGGTAGGACTAATAAATTAAACTGCATTTCTTTCAATGCAAGGGGCCTAACAGGGAATTCAGCATGGTTAGGAACATGGGACTGGGATACCATAGCAATTACAGAAACATGGCTCAGGAATGGGCAGGACTGGCAGCTTAATGTTCCAGGATACAAATGCTACAGAAAGGATAGAAAGGGAGGCAAGAGAGGAGGGAGGAGTGGCGTTTTTGATAAGGGATAGCATTACAGCTGTACTGAGGGAGGATATTCCCGGAAATACATCCAGGGAAGTTATTTGGGTGGAACTGAGAAATAAGAAAGGGATGATCACCTTATTGGGATTGTATTGTAGCCCCCCTAATAGTCACAGGGAAATTGAGAAACAAACTTGGAAGGAAATCTCAACTATCTGTAAGAATAATAGGGTGGTTATGGTAGGGGAATTAAACTTTCCAAACATTGACTGGGACTGCCACAGTGTTAAGGGTTTAGATGGAGAGGAATTTAAGTGTGTACAAGAAAATTTTCTCATTCAGTATGTGGATGTACCTACTAGAGAAGGGTGCAAAACTTGACCTACTCTTGAAATAAGGTAAATAAGGGGAGTGACTGAGGTGTCAGTTGGGGTGCACTTTGTGGCCAGCGACCATAATTCTATTAGATTTAAAATAGTGATGGAAAAGGATAGACCAGATCTAGAAGTTGGAGTTCTAAATTGGAGGCTGGTAGATATAGGGAATGCTGGATGACTAAAGAAATTGAGGGTTTGGTTAAGAAGAAGAAGGAAGCATATATCAGGTATAGACAGGATAGATCAAGTGAATCCTGAGAAGAGTATAAAGGCAGTAGGAGTATACTAGAGAGGGAAATCAGAAGGGCAAAAAGGGGACATAAGATAGGTTTGGCAAATAGAATTAAGGAGAATCCAAAGGGTTTTTTACAAATGCATTAAGGACAAAAGGGTAACTAGGGAGAGAATAGTGCCCCTCAAAGATCAGCAAGGTGGCCTTTGTATGGAGCCACAGGAGATGGGGGAGATATTTTGCATCAGTATTTACTGTGGAAAAGGACATGAAAGATATAGAATGTAGGGAAATAGATGGTGACATCTCGAAAAATGTCCATATTAAAGAGGATGTCTTGAAATGCATGAAGGTGGATAAATCCCTAGGACCTGATCAGATGTACCCTAGAATTCTGTGGGAAGCTAGGAAAATGATTGCTGGGCCTCTTGCTGAGATATTTGTATCATTGATAGTCACAGGTGAGGTGCCAGGCGACTGGAGATTGGCTAATCTGGTGCCACTGTTTAAGAAAGGTGGTAAGGACAAGCCAGGGTACTATAGACCAGTGAGTCTGAAGTCAGTGGTGGGCAAGTTGTTGGAGGGAATCCTGAGGAACAGGATGTACATGTATTTGGAAAGGCAGGGACTGATTAGGGATAGTCAACATGGCTTTGTGCATGGGAAATCATGTCTCACTAACTTGATTGTGTTTTTTGAAGAAGTAACAAAGAAGATTGATGAGGGCAGAGCGGTAGATGTGATCTATATGGACTTCAGTAAGGCGTTTCACAATGTTCCCCATGGGAGACTGGTTAGCAAGGTTTTAGATCTCACGGAATACAGGGAGACCTAGCCATTTGGATACGGAACTGGCTCAAAGGTAGAAGACAAAGGGTGGTGGTGGAGGGTTGTTTTTCAGAATGGAGGCCTGTGACCAGTGGAGTGCCACAAGGATCGGTGCTGAGTCCAATACTTTCCGTCATTTATATAAATGATTTGGATGCGAGCATAAGAGATATCGTTAGTAAGTATGCAGATGATACCAAAATTGGAGGTGTAGTGGACAGCAAAGAAGGTTACCTCAGATTACAACAGGATCATGATCAGATGAGCCAATAGGCCGAGAAGTGGCAGATGGAGTTTCGTTCTGATAAATGAAAGGTGCTGCATTTTGGGAAAGCAAATCTTAGCAGGACTTATACATTTAATGGTAAGGTCCTAGGGAGTGTTACTGAACAAAGAGACCTTTGGAGTGCAACTTCATAGCTCCTTGAAACTGGAGTCGCACGTAGATAGGATAGTGAAGAAGGCGTTTGGTATGCTTTCCTTTATTGGTCAGAGTACTGAATACAGGAGTTGGGAGGTCATGTTGCGGCTGTACAGTGCATTGATTAGGCCACTGTTGGAATATTGCGTGCAATTCTGGTCTCCTCCCTATCGGAAAGATGTTTTGAAACTTGAAAGGGTTCAGAAAAGATTTACAAGGATGTTGCCAGGGGTTGGAGGATTTGAGCTATAGGGAGAGGCTGAACAGGTTGGGGCTGTTTTCCCTGGAGCGTCGGAGGCTGAGGGGTGACCTTATAGAGGTTTACAAAATTATGAGGGGCATGGATAGGATAAATAGACAAAGTCTTTTCACTGGGGTCAGGGAGTCCAGAACTAGAGGGCATAGGTTTAGGATGAGAGGGGAAAGATATAAAAGAGAGCCATGGGGCAACTTTTTCATGCAGAGGGTGGTATGTGTATAGAATGAGCTGCCAGAGGATGTGATAGAGGCTGGAACAATTGCAACATTTAAAAGGCATTTGGATGGGTATATGAATAGGAAGGGTTTGGAGGGATATGGGCCGGGTGCTGGCAGGTGGGACTAGATTGGGTTGGGATATCTGGTTGGCATGGACGGGTTCGACTGAAGGGTCTGTTTCCGTGCTGTACATCTCTATGACTCTAATAGCTGAGAATAGATTTCTGTTCCACTAGAAAATCCTATAAATAATTCTGAAATGGTCTGTTGACTATCTCTGTCTCAGACAACAGTTAACCTCAGTGAAAGTGAGTTTAGAAGTCAGAGTATTCTTTAACTCAACCAATTCACCCTTTTATTCTCAAGAGTATCAAAATATCAAGTATCCAGAAATATCAAGATATTCCTAAATACTAATTGCCAACAGTCAAAGGAAACCACACTAGTCACCCTTTTGAAACACATTACCCAGGAATGCTTAGCTGGCCAGGCTTCACAGTTCCTATGTTCCTTGCACCACTCCGTTCCGCTCAGCTCAGCACCTGGCAAGGGGTTGCTCATGCAATATTTCTCTCCGGGAGTCTTGCTCAAGGGCCAAGGCGATGCTGCAGTTTGTCCCTGATCCTCCTCTTGGCTTCTGTCCAATCAGATGTCCACATCATATTTACAAAGTCTTGATTCTCCCAATCAGGTCCGAGAACTGTATTCCTTTTCAGTGATTGGTCTGATCAGGAGCCAGTGGTGTATGTGACTCTCAATCTCTCCATTTGAGCTTTAACCTTTTGCAGCCCTGGCCAACAATGGCCATTTAGTCTCTTGAAGCTTAACAAACATAATAAACCAAACATTGAGGTCATGGCTGATTGGTGTTGTTTGGAACCATTCCTTGATATGAAAAACACTAAAATGAAAATGTGGGATTACCATATTTCGAGCTACAGGTCACATGTATTCAAAGCCAGAAACAACTTCACCCTCTTTTTGATGTCCAGCCAGAAACAAATCATAGAATATTTACATCATTGAGTGAATGCCAGCTGAAAGAATTATACAACCTAATCTCACTCTTGATACCGAGCCCTTCTACACTGTACTTCAAATATGTATCTAAGTATTTTTAAATATGATGAAGGTCTCTGTCTTGACCACTTTTTTTTCAAGTAGTGATATCCCGATCTCCAGCACCCACAAGGTTAAAAAATTCTCACCACTCTCTCATCTACCTGCCACTTACTTGAAATCATGCCTCCAGTATTTGCCCAACAGTGACATCAACATCCCATGTGCAATCACCAAGGGATTACTAATGATAACGCCAGAGGAGATAAGTGCTGGGTAGGGTGCAAAAGAGAAGGGCAAATGGTTGGAAATGGGTTGGCTTTGCAGGGTGCAACGCAGGACCCAGCATTGTGTTGGAAGAGTAACGAACATGGGGGAGGGTGATCATGTCCTGACCTTGTTCAACTCAATGTTGAGTTCTGAAGGTTGTAATGCACTTTGCTGGAAGATGAGGTGGTGTTCCTTCAGCTTGTGTTGAACTTCACTGAAACAATGCAGTAAGCCTGAGACAGAGACGTTGGTGTGAGAACATGGTACTGTATTAAAATGGGAGGGGCAACCGGAAACACATTATTTTTACAGACAGCATAGGTGTTTGACAAAGCTGTCTCCCGGTCTATGTTTTGTCTCCCCAAGTTACAGAAGTCCACATTGCAAGCAGCAAATACAGTAGACTAGATTGAATGATGTACAGGTAAATTGCTGCTTGACTTGGAAAGGCCAGTGTCTGTGGCCTTGGATAGTGAAGAGCTAAGTGAGCAAGTGTTCCACCTTCTGTGATTTGCATGGGAGGATACCATGCCCTTCATGCATGCCTACAAATTTTCTGCTATTTCCAGGTTCGTCACTCCAAATCTATGCTCAGTTTGCCATCCCCTTACCATGCTGGTTTAACCCTCCCCAGTTCTAGCAATTTGTGCCTCCACAGCAGCGCCCCCCCTCCCCCGCCACCCGCTTCTCCTTGATTCTCTCTGTCCTGTCAGTCTGGTCCCCATCCAGCTTGAACAGATCCCACTTCCCCCAGGAACCTTCCAATGGCAAGAAATCAAAAACTCTCCTTTCTGCACTAGCTTTCCAGCAATTGACTGCATTGTGCTCCATATCTGTGTGGGATCAAGAAAGATGCTGAATTAATAGAATATTTTATTAATTATAATGGAGGTACTTAACAACATTCTAAATGTACTTTTTTCTGAATCACATCAATTGTTCAGTGTAGTTAATACTCAAATTCCTGTTTAAAAATCCAACTATATCTGACTGAACAAAGACTGACTTTAGAGAGAGAGAGAGAGAGAGAGAGAGAGAGTGTGGAAAAGAGAAAGTTCTAACCAGATCAGTTGATTTGATTTTGCCGGTTGTAGCTCAGGTGGAATGAATAGTGTAGCCTGTGCTCCACAGGGAATTCCATGTTAATCTGTGGTTGTGTTAACCTTTTCAAATTGTGGTCAGATTTAAACCACTCACCATGCAAACTATGCAAATTCCTTCACAATGTCTTGCTTGCATAACTGGATTAAGTTGCCCAATTAATTTACTGCTTCAAAGTACATGTACTTTAAAATTTCACTGTTTAATAATTCAATTATAGTGCTAATAACTGGGTGTGATGTGCTCTAGATGTAACTCTCCTTACTTTTTGCATCAATTTTTTTGATCATTTGTTGAATTATAAATACACTTCATCAATAATTGTGCAGTGGTTCGATATTAAAATACCTCTGACTTTCATATTGATTGGACATTCTGAGCATTCCAGTGCGCAAGTTATTGAATTATGGACAATTATTCAACTCCAGATGTAAAAGGTGACAGTATAATTTTGGGAAACTAAGACTTAAAGGGATAAATTACAAGGACAAACTGCATAAAGGAGGCTTGTATTTCCTCGTGTTGAAAAAGTCAAGTAGGAACCTTTATTTGGTTACTTGAAGTAGTAAAGTGATTGGATAAACACAAAATAAAGTTTCATCTGGTCGGGTACTCGGGAGAAGGGAGCATGATGTTGGTGTACTGTTAGTTTCATTGCACCAGTGAACCAGGCTAGTAGCCCTATGCACACAGGTTCAAATCCCAGTGCGGCAGCTGGTGGAATTTAAATCCACTTCAAATATATAGTCAGTCCTGCTATAATGTGCATATAGCCAACTCATGTTGGAGAAAACGCAATTGAAAAATTTAGACTACTATTGTAGAATGCGAACTTTCCTTATCTGTATTGGCTATAATGTGATTCCGGTCCCTTCAGTTTAAATGATGCTGCTGTTACGCAATTTTCTTATGAAGCGGGATCACATGGGAACGAAACTATCATGTTATATCAGAACAGACTAGTTTCAGTCAATGCTCATCATGGCATTGACTTCTGGAAGTCACTATCACTCAGTCCTGTGCAGCCAGTAAGGAAATTAGAGAGAATGCTGGTCTAGGTGCTATAGACCAAGAAACTGCTATTACTTTTCATCAAAATAAAGCTGCTTCACTCATGTCCTCTCGGGAAGAAATCCTTACTTATTCTGGCCTACATTTAATTTCACGCTCAAGGTAATGTGGTTGACTCTGAGTTACCCTCTGAAATGGCCTAGCAAGTTGTTCAGTTCAAGGGCAATTCAGAAAATAGGCCCACATCCTATGAAGGAATAAGGAAAAAGTTTTAAAGCTAAAGCTAAGCCATTCACTAGTGGAATTAGGAAGCAATTTTCATTCAGTGAGTAGTAGACATCTGAAACTTTCTCACCACCATCCCCATATTAATCAGTGCAGAAACAATTAAAATGCTCAAGATTGGGAAAGATAATTTTTGTTTAGAAAGGATATTGAAGAATACAGATACAAAGCATGAAAAAGTTATTTCTAATCGAGCATGATCTAATTAGATGGGATAATGGATTGAAGGACTGTTCCCATTTTCCTTATGACTGAGTAAATTCATCAATTTTGTTTGCAGCAATAGCCGTTTGAAAAAGAGGAATGTTAGAGTGTGGAGAGTAAATAAGAGAATGCAAGTAGGTT
The DNA here is from genome assembly GCF_047496795.1 of Chiloscyllium punctatum. Lineage (NCBI taxonomy): Eukaryota > Metazoa > Chordata > Chondrichthyes > Orectolobiformes > Hemiscylliidae > Chiloscyllium > Chiloscyllium punctatum. The sequence continues at coordinate 40,346,814 of NC_092744.1, forward strand.
GGTTGCCTAATGGAGAGAATAAACACAAGGGCAAATGTGATACATTGAACATAGTCTGTTTCTGTACTGTCATTTTCTATGATACTATGAAGCCCAAACTGTAACAGTACAGTTAAGCAAAGTAGAATATGTTTAGGGTTGTTAGAACTTTTGCAAAAGTATTTAACTGAAATCTTGGGTGCATCTTAGACAATAATGCCCATTGGCAGCAGTAATTACTGCTAGATTTGCCATTTGGAAAAAAAAACACAATGTTATCACTACTAATGTGATGAGAAAAACATTTAGCTATGTTATATTGATTAAAATCACTGTGTCTGATTGACATTTTATAAGGATCATAGACAGATTGCCAGAAGGCATTCACTGAATTGTGCAGAAATCAAACTCAATAAAACATGATGTAACGCATAGTTGTCTGTTAAAAATCTGTTATGTATTATCGCAACTGTTTTTACAATGAAGTTGTTGCTGGACAATTTATTTCTAATAAGCAATGTTCCAAAGAGAAAATCAAAAATTGGCTGCTTAACCTTGTAGGTTTTTGAGTCAGTGGTGTTTTATCTTGGGTTTTCCATATCTTAGTTTGGTCTTTATTTGTTGCTACTCGTAAAAGTTTCCTCCAGAAATAAACAAAAACAAACTAGGCAAGCCAGTCCATCAATCAAATTGCTGTGCCACTTGCCTATTTTGTGGTTCATCACCAACACTATAATATTTGACTTTCTGTACTTATATTCCTCTTTCTGTGCACTCCCGAACAACCCTCATCACCCCAATACCCCACCACCACCATTTGTTCTGCCAGTTTTGTTTTGAATGTTGAAGGCTTGGCCAACATTTATTGTCCATCTCTGCCCCAATGGGGGACCTGATTTAGCTAAGAATCTATGCTTAGTTCCTGAATGTAATGAGGATGGATTCGACCTCAGTTGAGAAGAGGGTTGGCCAAAAGTTGTTTCAACATTAATACAACTCCTGCCATTCAATATGATGGGTGATCATCTCCTCCCTCCATACCACTCCTCCTTTCCCTTCCCCCCAACCCCCCCCACCCCACAACCTCCCACCATCCCTCATTCCCTGTAACCACAAGAACTAAATCCACTTCCTCCTTGAAAACACAATGTTTTGGCCTCAACCGCTTTCTGTGGCAGTGAATTCCATGGGCTCACCACTTTCTGGGTGAGGAAATTTCTTCCCATCTTAGTCCTAAAAGGTTTACCCCTTATCCTTAAAATGTGACCTCTGGTTCTGGACTCCCTCACTCTTGGGAACATCCTTCCTGCATTTAATCTCTCTCTAGTCCCATTAGAATTTTATACGTTTCTATGAAAATCCCCCCTCATTCTACTAAACTCCAGTGATTACAATCCGAATCAACACAATCTCTCCTCATACGTCAACCCTACCATCCCAGGAATCAGTTTGGTAAACATAGCAAGATCATCCTTTCTCAGAGACTCCAATTTCAGAGACATGCTGATAATGTTTACTGACTAAAATTTTAGACTACAAGGAAGAAATCTGATCAAACATTTGCAGAATTTGCAAGGTAGAAAAACAATGCTGTAGTATCAGTGGATTATATCACTGAAACAAGAGAATTAAAATTAGCATGTAGGGAAAAATAATACTTATGGAACAATTACAGGTGGAAAAATGATCATTTGGCAATCCATAAAGAATTTGGAGGAATAGAAATTCTGCTAATGAAAGAGATGCTAGTTTTAGGGAACAGACAGATGGATGTCAAAGTAATAGAGCAGAAAGGCCAAAATTGCAAAGTGATATCGGGGAATTAACATGCTTCTATTATAAGAAGACTGGACATTCCAAACCTAAATGCTGGAAATTAAATGAGAAATCAATTACAACAATAGAAATGTTTAAGATGCCTCCAGAATAAGAGGGCATCAGGAAAGTGAACAGATAATAAAATTATAATGATAGTACAAAGAAAATATGTTTCCTGATGAGCTATTAAGAAGGGAGATATGACTCTTAACAGTCATGAGGTTTTTTGTATTGAAGATTGACCAGGAGATAATCAAAATTTGAACTTCAATCTCTTTATGTTCCAAATATTCAAAGAAAATATGATGAGTTTGGGAAGAAAGTAATTTACATCTGCTGACCACCTACAATTTCAAAGTAAATTGAAAAGATGGCGTCAAACTTTGAAGGCAATTTTTTTTTTGTCAAGAATGTCCTAGTGATTAGGATAAAGAAGTTCAGATCTGAACCTCATTAAGGAAAAGTGGTTGAGACATTGCATTTCCACTGGAACGCCTTACCTGAAATCTGCCACCTGCCATAGCCGTAGCTTTGAGAACTGGATCATCAGCAGCTGTCAAGGAGATCAGGGCAATGGATGTGTTTGCATTTGTCTCAGCCTAGGCTACAGCTGGAGCTACGTATGTAGCTCCTTTGCCAACTACTGTTGCATTAGGGAAATCACTGACATTCTCTATTCTTTGAACACTTTAGAAAATGTCAATCCTTTTTAGCAGGCAGTGAGAGTTTTTTTTATGGATTGTAAGTTTTTTTTTAAGATTAGATTACTTACAGTGTGGAAACAGGCCCTTCGGCCCAACAAGTACATACCGACTCTCCAAAGAGAAACCCACCAGACCCATTCCCCTACATCTAACACTATAGGCAATTTAGCATGGCCAATTCACCTGACCTGTAGGTGTTTGGACTGTGGGAAACCCATGCAGACACAGGGAGAATGTGCAAACTCCACATAGACAGTTGCCCGAGGCAGGAATCGAACCCAGGTCTCTGGCACTGTGAGGCAGCACTGCTAGCCACTGTGCTGCCCATTTGTTACTATTTGAAATTAGGGGTACTCCTAATGGTTCCACAGGATTGAGTGCTTTTGAATTTATTTATGGAAATGAGGTGAGAAGAACAATTAAATTAATTGAAGAAACATTGATAAACAAAAGCGCAGAAACTAAACTTCCAGACTATATTTTGAATTTGAGAGAAACATATCAAAGCATTTTAAACTGACTAAAGATATTTTTAAGGGTACACAACAAATCATAAAAGCTAGAGCAGGTTTTTTTAAAAAATGATGCTGGAACAAGGGCTCTGGGGAGCCATTTAAAGCAAGGCTTACTGGACCTTATCAAACCAAAAAGAATCTTAATGTGAATTATGTGGTGAGTACTCCATACAGGAGAAGTACATGAGCAAGTGTAACAAGTTAATCTATTAAAGAGATATTATGACAGAGACAATAGTCAGGAGAAAAGTTTTGCAAGAAATAGGAAGTGAAGTAAATATATCAGAACAGTTGAAGAATGAACCAGAAATTCATAATTCTGGATTAGTGGTGCTGGAAGAGCACAGTAGTTCAGGCAGCATCCAAGTAGCTTCGAAATCGACGTTTCGGGCAAAAGCCCTTCATCAGCTCTGATGAAGCTACTTGGATGATCCCTCTCTTCCAACCTAGTTTATTGCATCAGATACTCCCGATTTGGTCTTCTCTACATCAGGGAAACCAAACGTTAACTAAGGAAATGTTTTTCTGAGCATCTCAGATGGGCCCGCAGAGGCCGACTGAAACTCCCAGTCACCGCCCCTTTTAACTCCTCTTCCCGCTCCCTTTCTGACAGGACCATTCTTGGCCTCCACCCATTGCTGCAACAACCCAAACTGCAAACTGGAGGAACAATACCTCATCTTCCGCCTGGGCAGCCTACAACCCGAAGGATTCAGCATTGAGTTCTCCAATTTCAAATAACCTCCCTTCCCATACCCCAACTGCTTCCCCAAACCTCTCCCCCTCCCTTTCACTCCCCACTGCTGCCAACCAGATTTGTTCCTCCCATTGACCAACCGGGTTGTGCTTTCTGACTGTCTTCACCTGCCCTCGTCACCTCTTTTATCTGCAGCTCCCCCTACACCCACCCCCAGTCCTGAAGAAGGATTACACCCAAAACATCGACTTCTCCACCTCCTGCTGCTGCCTGGCTTGTTGTGTTCTTCCAGTTTCCTGCCTGTCTACTTTGGATTCCAACAAGTGCTGTTTTTTTGTCTAACAGGAAACTATAGGCCAGTTAGCCTGACCTCAGTCATTGGTAAGATTTTAGAATCCATTATTAAGGATGAGATTGCAGAGTATGCGGTAAAATAGGCCCGGGTCAGCAACAAATTCCAAGGAGAGTTCAATCCCACCACATAATTACCTGTGAAAAGCAATATGATCTTGGCAAGTTTGGTGAGCTGCTGGTGATTTGTTTTCAGGCTGATACTCAGCATAGGCTGGAGGTGAGTTGAATTGGAGAAAGGTCAGGTTGAATTCAAGTATAAGTTGAAATCATTAAGGATGGGTACCAAAAGCAGAATGAAGACAGGAGAGAGAGGAATATTTATGAAGCAAGGAACATTGTGAAAGAAGAGGGCAATAGTTTCAGTTCTGAATCAAATTATGAGGATGAAATGGAGGCAAGGCAGTGGTGAAAAATGACAAATTCATAATTCAGGTTTAGACCTGAGAGCATGCCAAATCAACTGCTGTTCCAATAGGGCAATCTTTGTTCTCATTCTGGTGCAATCATAATATCAAGTAGTATGGAGCTGGGGGTAGGTGGGGAATAGCGTGGAGCTATGGGTGGACGGAGTAGAAGGTTATGGTTATATAAAAGGGTGGTTTGCAACAGGAGTCAAGTCAGACTGGTTGTGCCATGACCTGGCCTCAGCAGATCTCTGCACTTAAACCAAATTACTGAATTTGAGTATAAGTGGTGATGCTGCATCCTATGGCCAACTTTCACTCATATACACATCATGACACTGTTCCTTCAGTGCCGCTGGGTCAAAATCCAGGAATTCTCTCTTTACTTCCCTGTCATCGTAGATCAACCTACCCTAAATGGACTGCGGCAGTTAAAGAAGGCAGCTCACCACCACTTTCTCAAGAGGAATGGACAATAAATGCTGGCCCAGCCAGTGATGCTCACTTCTCCTGACTGAATGAATTTTAAAATCATGAGAAGCAGCAGGTCTTACAGCATGAAATCACCCGTGAGAAAATCCATCAGTTCTGCCTCCGTTCGAAACCATCATTTTGCCTGCCTGATGTAAGCAGATCTATGGGCCAGAACTCGATTTTACTCGAAGTATAAATGTGTCAAATGCTGGTCTCCTAATCACAACTTATTGCAAAAACTGGAAAATTAGATTTGTTAAAAACAATATTGTTGGAGGTTTACTGGCCTGAATCTGCCTTGAACCATAAAGGTGAGTTGCCTTTCCCTCTTTTCCAGTTTGTCCATCCAGAGCCATCAAATTTATTTCCCTGAAAGTTCACCATTTCCTACTAACTGCTTTAAATTAAGCACCTGATTGAGTGCCTCATCCATGTCAATGGTTGTTATCCTTTCCCTTTCGTTCCTGGGCTCTGTCCAGAAGTCTGTCCAACTCATTAAATATTTTAGGATAATGTAGTAAAATAGACAATCAACCTCCATATGTATTGCAACAATACCAAATTCTGAGACATCACCATAACCAGGATTACTGCTTTATTCTCACAATTACTCCCGATATTAAGTTCTGCAAGGCCTCAGTTAAATTCACAAAATTGACAACAAACCACATTTGCTTGACGTTTTGACAGCACTGATGCTCAGTTAACACCAACTCCAATGATCTGTCTGAACCCAATGTGCACAATCCAGCATTCTGCTCAATTCTGATCCAAGCTTTATACCACATCTGTTTCATCTCCAAGACTGGCATTAGGAACCTCCATATAATCATGTCTGACTCACATCTCTGCTGAAACCCTCTGCCAAACCCATATCATTTCAAGGATTATTTTATCAAATTCACAAACTTTAGCCAATCCAGAGACAGTCCTTGTCCTCGACCAAATCAATTTCAATGATCTTGTTCACTTCCAAAACTATCTGACTTTATCTCTCCATACCTAGGAACTCCTCCCCTGTGACACATTCCCTTGCCCTTTTATTTTGGCTTATTGAATAACCTACTCCCTTAGTTACTAATCTGCAAACATCACCTCTTGCCTTCTGGAATTTACTTTTGGGGAAAAATAAGATAATTCCCAAAAACGTATACAGTGATTTCAAACAATTTTCATTGAATGCAGGAAGTGTGCCAATGTTATACTGTTTGCTGATAAACATGATTTCAGCTTGCACCGTCAACTTCTGGGGAAATTTGGGATTCATAATAAATGTTGACCTACACGGCAATGCTCACATCGCCAAATGGAAAAATATAATGGCCAACAGTCTAGCTTTCATGACATCATAAGCATTTCTACTCCAAGTGTGTATGTCAGTAGGAGGTCAGACCATTCTCATGCACGGTCACCTTGCTGCCAGCATTATTGTGGATTATATAAAAGAGCTTGCAGTTGCCATAGGAATTCAGAAATCTGTCCTCCACCAAATTACTGTGGTTGCTGTCTATCATCTTAGGGGAGTGAGTAGTTCCATTGAGGAAAACCTTCTGTCCTCTTTCAGCATAATATTTGCCCGCTCACCGCCGTTGGATCATCAGTTCCCCAGTTGCTACCTTTCAGCCAGCCACCCACCCAAGTGCTGCCTCTCACCTACGTTGAGGTGGTGTAGACAGTAGCCAGACTTTTTGACCAAGAGCTATTTGAGGTTATCCTCTAAAGTCACCTGCAGTTTGCTCCTGCGAAGGCAGCTATCTTCTAAAAAGCTGAAAGATGGTTGTGGTTGTTGGAGGTCAGTCATGTCAGCTCCATGGCAGCTCTGGTAGGGTCAATGAATAATAGACAATAGATTCTGGTCCAGGCAGTGAAGCCCACACCGCCTAAATAAGTAAACAAAATCACTGTATAAAATACTTGGACAGGCAAAGGTACTAAGGGAATGTACAAGTTCAGGAGCTGAATGATTTATTTTATGTTGGGTTTACAATATTTATGTTCTGACAGTTTCTGTTTTGCATTGTGGCCTGATGAATACTGTATGCTCAGTCATAAAGGAAGGGTAAACTATGTGGGTTGTCGCTGATGATAAACAACTTGAACATGAACAGCCAGACAAAAAGGAGCTGTTGAATTGGCTTCCATATTGCAGGTAGCAAGGTCCATCTTTCATAATTGCAAGCTTGTGCACCACATGGTAGAACACCAAAAAATCTTAACACCCATTCTATCCAGTTCAGCATGGCAGAGGTCTGCTCTATCACATTTCATGTGGCTTTCATTGTGTGGATTCTGGACACATTGGAGACATTATCCAAGTGTTCATGCATCACCCTCATTAGGAGTGACTGCTTTACAGGGGTAGCTCAAATACACTGGCAATGCAGAATGATACATCATATCCCATAGCTGCTGTCAGCTAACCAGAATTGGAGCTGCATGATTCTGTGTGTATCGTCACATAGAAAATGGACATTGATGAGCAGAATCTCTTTTGGTTCTACTTCAGGGTATTTCCATTTGTGATGCTGAACAAAGCTTACAATCCATAAAAAGTCACATGCTCACACTGCCTGCTAAAAGAGATTGAAATTTATAAAGTATCCAATGAATAGAGAATGTCAGTGATTTCCCTAATGCAACAATAGTTGGCAAAGGAGCTACATACATAGCTCCAGCTGTAGCCTAGGCTGAGACAAATGCAAACACATCCATTGCCCTGATCTCCTTGACAGCTGCTGATGATCCAGTTCTCAAAGCTATGGCTATGGCAGGTGGCAGATTTCAGGTAAGGCGTTCCAGTGGAAATGCAATGTCTCAACCACTTTTCCTTAATGAGGTTCAGATCTGACAGTTTGTCTCTGAATATTCCAGGCAGATAAAACTTGCTGAGAGCTCTTCATCTCATATTCCCACCTAGACTGCCAGCAGCCCATTCCCCTTAGAATATGATGTGGTTGAGAGAAATTCTACAAACATCCCATGTTTGAGAAAAGCTGTCTAGTGTAAGAAACTTAAGACAGCACCTGACACATTACTTCGGATTACTGTGGATTCTTGCAGTTATAGAAAGCAATCACGTAGAATCATAGAAACCAGTAGAAAAGTCAATAGATCTTGCAGCTGTTGTCTGGCTTGATAGATCTTTTTTTGTTGTTTTTAATTGAATGAGGTAGTTTGTCAGATAATGCTGCAGGTTAGTTTTTAAACAATAGAACAGTTTATTACACAAAGTAAGTTGTGATAAAACAAGGTAAACAGTTGCATATACTATTTGAAAGATTTCAAAAACACAGTAAAAATAAAATCCCCTAAGTGCCATCCATCCTAACACCATCTTGTTATTGTACTCAGAGAGAGTTTTCTCCTCTATCACATCAACAGGTTAAACTTAACTGTTACTTAGCCAGATTTATATCCAAGTCGGCTTTTTGTAGCTGATCACATGTTTCAGTCAAGTGGTATAGATATTCTTCCTATGCTTGACTAAAAAAAAAACAAATTTTAATGTAAACAACACAATAGCATAGTCCTGTGACTATGGCAATGACTTTATTGATTAATTCTTGGAAAATTGCAGGCACATTTTCCAGTTTGAATGGTATGATTTTGCATCAAGTCTTCTGGTGTTACAAAAGCCAGTATTTCTTTGGCTCTGTCAATAGAGCTAGTCAATATTGTTTTCGCAAGTCAATCTTTGAGACAAATCGTGCATGTCCAATTTGTTCAATATAGTCCTCCAATCTTGGAATTCAATATGAGTCCACTATTGTTACAATGTTAACTTTGAGATAATTAATACAGAATACTATATGAATAAGTGAGCTCCAGATACATGACTCAATTCAATAATGTAATTGTCTGTCTGGAACTTGATCTCTCTCAGGTAATCTCTGGATTGGGTCTGTAAGGATCTTGTTTTATAGTTAACATGTCTCATATACCATCATTCTAAGGATACAGGATAGGCTATTTAGTACTGAGATGGGGAGAAATTTCTTCACCCAGGAAGTGCTGAACCTGTGGAAGTCTCTGCTACAGAAGGGGGTTGACGTCAAAACATTGAATGTGTTCAAGGAAGAGATAGATATAGTGGTTAGGGCTAAAGGGATCAAAGGGTATGGGGCAAAAGCAGGAACTGGGTACTATTGGACAATCAGCCACAATCATATTGAATAGTGGAGCAGACCTAAAGTGTGGAATAGCAAAAGATGCAAAACCTGCCGGTACACCAACCCCCTCACCTCCATCCAGGGCCCCAAACAGTCCTTTCAGGTGAGACAGAAGTTCACTTCCCTCTCTTCCAACCTAGCATACTGGGTTGTTTTTTTAAATTATCCTCTGCTGCTTTTTCAAAGCTGCCCAATCCCCAGGCTTTTCAAAATCTTCACCACATTGTATGCTTTTTCCTTTGCTTTTATGTTCTCCCTGACTTCCCTCATCAGCCATAGTTGTTTTGTCCTCCCCTGAACATGTTTGTTTCTTTTTCCATGGGATAAATTTCTGCTGTGATACCTGAATTACTTGCCATTACTGCTCTACTACCTTGTCTGTTCGGCTCTCCTTCCAGACAACTCTGGCCAGCTCTCCCTCATGTCTTTGTAGATACCTTCACTTAATTATAATACTGTCACATTTGATTTTAGCTTCTCCCTCAAACTGTATAGTGAATTATAGTCACTGCCCCATGGGGCTTCCTTCACCTTAAGCTCCCTAATCAAGTCTGCCTCATTACATATCACCAAATCTAGAATTTCCTGAGCCCTAGTGGGCTCTACCACAAACTGTTCCTAAACAAATCTCATTGACATTCAACAATTTCTTTCTCTTGAGATCCATTACCACCCTAATTCTCCTGGTCCACTTGCATATTGAAGTTCCCCCATGATTATTGTAAAAGTGCATTTCTTACATGTCTTTTCTATGTCCTGATTTATTTTCTTCCCCATATTCTGACTACTGCTAGGAAGCTATGGTCAGTTTGCTCATCCTTCCTCCAGCCTTCTCATCCACACAGGCAGCAAGAATCTCAAACCTGTTCAACAAGCTCAAGGCGCTGATGCTACTTCAGCAGGACCTCCTGGATCCCTCTACTTGCCTCACTTGTAATCAAACACTCTTGCCCCTGACCACTGACCAAACTAAATTAACCAAGTGGTGTGACTGTCTTCTGAAACACAGCGGCTTGGTAACTGTCACCCTCCTTGATGTGTCACAGTGTTCAAAAGCTCAGACTCCAGCTGATTGACCGAGCTGAAGTTCCTCAAGCATCTCGCACTTGCTGCAGATGTGGTCACTATGAACCAAAATGGGGTCTACCAGCTCCCACATCATGCAGTTACAGCACATCACCTAGCCCGGCATCTCTGTTTTATTTACTAGGTTCTGAGTTTGATTTTTAAAATTTCCTACTGGTCCTTTCGTTTGTAACCTGTAAATGCTTCCTGTTTACCTTCAATCTGAAATACCTCTAGCCACACAGCATCAACATTCATTTACACCAGTTTCCTCACCCCCACTCCCCCAAGATCCAACTTTCCAACTCGGCATTGCCTTCTTGAACTGTCCCACCTGTCCACTCCACCCTCCGCTCCAACCTATCACAATTACTCCCACCTACATCTACCTAGGGTCTTCCAAGCTAGCTTACCTCCCGCCCCCCCAGCCCCACCCTCCCATTTATCTCTCAGCCCCGCCCCACCCCGATGAAGGGCTTATGCCCAAAATGTTGGCTCTCCCATCCCTCGGATACTGCCTGACCTGCTGTGATTTTCCAGTGCCACACTTTTTAACTCTGATCTCCAGCATTTACAATCCTCATTTTCAATCTGAAAGTAACCTACAATAGATAGTCAAATTAATAGCTATCACCAACCAATGAACTTACAGTTTACCTGTGATATCACCTGCTGGGCCCTGATCCTGGGTTTCAATTTATCCCACTTTACAAAAAGCAACTCTTTTCCTCTGCACCGTATTCTCACATTGCCTCCAAATTCCATGAACAATATATTCACTTCGGCCATGTCTCACTCCTTCCTGACTATATGAAGCTCACTGATCTTTTATATTCTGTGGAAACAGGTTATCTTATACATGAATTTTGTTTCAGTATAGTAAACCTTGAATACACTGGAATTAAACAGTAGAAGGAAAAGGATGCATAAAATAATTTCATTTTATTTCACCTGCCACACCCTTAGGCCTCTCAAGGACAGCATTATAATTTCAAGGAAGATTTAAAAAAACGTTTTTATTGCTGCTAACAATGCTGAACAAATAACTCAAAAAAGTCAATTTCATAGTTAGTTAAAAGCCCAAATGGAACTTTCTGAAACAACTAAATGTATGATTTCATTAAAATCTATCATCTAAATCATTGCACTATACATTTTTTATTTCTGTATTTATTTATCGGTGTAATAGAAATGCATTTCAAGAATTCAATTATGTGACAGCTCACTGCGAGCTGAAGTTTAATTGGAGTCCTGTGGACTCCCAGAATTAGGAACAGAATGATCCAAATTTTATAGCTTTGGTATTTCCAAGAGGTGAGCAGGGTTTTATAATACAGAGATCCTTCCGAATTTAACAGCAGACACTCAGTGCAATTTGTTGCTGTTTCCCAGCTAGCAGCCAGCCAGTTGGAGAGCCTGCTGTGCTGGGCAGGCTGGAATACTGCAGCCTGCAAAGCTGAAAGTTGTAGCTAGGAAATCAGGGGATTGTCCAGAAGATGCTAAGGCTGAGAGACCATTGAAGCCCAGTTGGGTGATCAGGTGATGGCAGGGGAAAGTGGTGAAGCAGGGTTATTTAGTGACCTGCTTGCCCTGGACCACATAAAGTGGAATTACAGAATTTACCTTCTCCAACACATCAGCCTTCCCCCGGCTGCCATGGTTCCTAAATCCAATAACTCCTGTGACATGTGGCCTCAGGTAAAGGTTCCAAATAAAGGTTTTGACTCTCCTACTCTCTCCAACCTATCACAACATCCCCATGGAAAATTGTAAATGTATCTACAGGATCCAATTTCAATTCAACCAATCGCTTGGAGTTAAACACCAGCCCAAAGTGTTCTTAGACAGTCAAAGGCAATGGGAAGGTTTTCAGGAAAAGTTTGAGCAGGGAACCTGGCAAGTGGGAGCGGCAGCGAAGTCAAAAATCTCAAAATCACGATAGTAGGTTCGGAATGAAACATTAAGTTGGCAGCATAGTAATGGTGGGTGAGGCTTCACACCAATCCATTGCAAATTCCTGTTTGTACAATACCTGGATTCCAAGAACACTCATGATACTAAAACATTTTGAAATTAAGATTTAAGTAAGAATTGACCTTCAAGATTTTAGTCAGTGGCACAGGAGAACCTCGTGATGTCCGGTTCATGTTTGTTTGAAAGGCCAGCTGTCAGTTTCATGTGGCTGTGTCTGAGTTGAGTGTTTGCCTCCGTCAAACCCTATGTCACAAGGACAGATAGCACACGACAGGTAAACAGGATGGGAATCAGCAACGGCAAGTCCAGTATGATGAGGGCCAGGAGTTCAAGCACTACATGGAGTCATGAAAAAGAGCTCTGAAAGATGAGAGCAGGAAAGGCTGGAGGAGTGAAATAGGGCAAAGAGGCAGATCAAAGGATGGCATCAACTTGAGGAAATGACAGTGGGAAAGGTCTGGCAGCATGGGGGTGGTTAGGGAAGGGAGTGAAAGGTGCAGTCAGCGTGGATAAAATGAGAGGCCTAAGGGTGTGGTCAGTGCTGTGCATGCGTGACTCCTGTTTCTCAACACCTTGGTCTGGCTGGCAGAAGGAGCGCTTTCAGATTCAGGGAAGTTTGAATGGGTAAGGAGACAGGTCTCATCTGAGATTGGCATATTCAAGGATTTCACGGGCACATCATGGGATCTAATGGAAACTCTAAGACTGAAGAGAGGAAGAATATCGATGGGGGTGGAGCTAAGCTCCAGAGGAGAGGTGGAATCACTTTTACAATGACAGCATACAGTGATGATGGGGGAGGTTCAAGGGTTACAGAAGGAAGGCATACAGTGATGATGGGAGAGTCAATGATGATGGGAACAAAGTCGAAGGTGAAGGGGGAGAGTGGAGGGGACAGAATGCAATGCGAAGGTCCCTTGCAAACTGTAGCTGGGAATGTTTATGAAAACTCCCCTGTAATTGTTAGGAGTTCAGAACTCAGTGGGAAGAGGTTAGTGGGAGAAGAGGAGTTTTGGGTAGATAATGGGAAGAGCAGGAAATCTCACTTCTCAGCAGCTGTATGTATGAAATCCCTGGACATACAGTTTCTTGTATAAGAATCTGCCTTTTTCACACAGTTCACTCGGTAGAATACCTGCAAGAAGAATTTCCTGAGAAGAGTCATACTGGACTCAAAACATTTTCTGTTTGTTGTCTCCACACGGTTGCTGCCAGACTGCTGCACATCTTGTTTTTATTTCAGATTTCCAGCATCTGCAGTATTTTGCTTTTACAGAAGTTCTTGGGTCCCTGGCAGAGGGGAGGTGGTGGAGAACACACCTCTGGATGCCCACCTGTCATTCCTCCCCTCTATCAGTGTGCAATGGCACTTCCCTTCCCCCCCTACCCCCCCCCCCCCCCCCCCACCTCCCTCCCCATCCCCCCGAAGGGATGGGTATCTGGAGGAAGATCAAGATACCTTCACCTCCTTTTGCCCAACCAGTGCATATTTGCACCCATGGCCCAAGTGATGGAATTCAGTCCCTGTGCCATCTGGCAGATACTGATTATTGTTTCCACAGCAGCCACCAGCTATGTAATGGAGGTCATTCAATGAAGGATAAAGTTTGCATTTTCTTTCCTTAAACTTAAAACAAAGCCCAGCAATCTCCTATACACAAAGCCACATACTCCCGCCCCGCTTCACTCCTCCTGGGATGTCACAGTCTCTCTTCTAATTCTCTCAGGCCCCACCATTCTGTTGCAGTATTCTTAAATGTCTGAATCTTCTCAAAGTACCACAGCCCTCTGCAACTGCAGATTGAAAAATACCAAAAGAGGAACTTACTGGAAGAATGATTAGTAATTTTGAATAACATTCCTAATGCCAAGCTGTGTTCATTGAAGAAAATGCATTTACATTATTTGAGAAAATTTTCTGTCAACATTTTTGGATCAAACCAGAATTGCTCAAGGTTAAAATCTTTTGTTATCTTGTGCCCACTTGTGGAAAATATTTTCAGATACTACTTACAAATTACCATGCTCTAACCTCTTCCAGTATTGTACATTGCATGATATAAAAGCAGCATTTTTTTCTGAGTCACCGTAAGTAATGGTTCAAGAAATACACGACAGGAACTACATGTAAAACATATAGTGGGTGGGTGTAATTCCTGCCCCAAATACTTAATTCATTTTGTGTAATACATTTTCAATGAAAAATTAGAATGAGGCTTCACTATCTACTTTGTCAACCTAAATTTCAGAGGCAGGCGTAAGTGCATACATCAGACATTTGACCAAGTGAGGCAGCAAGATACCTTGGCAAAAGTGAAAACAGCAGGAATCTGAACATTTCTAAAATGGTTGGGTCATACGTAGTCCAAAGGAGGATGGTTATGGTTGTTGGAGATAAATCACCTTAGCCGCACAATACCACTACAGGAGTTTCTTAGAATCATGCTCTTCTGCTTCATCATTGACCTTTCCTCACACATAAGGTCAGAAGTGTAAATGTTCATTGATGAGCACAGTGTTCAATACCATATGTAACTCTTTAGACACTGAACCAGTTTCTGCCAACATGCAACAAGTCCTAATCAACATTTAACCATGGATTGTTAGGTGTCAAAAAACATTTTTGCTGCACAAGACCCAAACCATGACAAGAGAGACTCTAAATATCTCCCCTTGACATTCATCATTACAGAAAATGTGTTATGATTTGAATGGCTTTTAATCTGCTTAAAACAAAACAGGTCAATATTCTAGTGTGAGCCCTTCATTAAAACACAAATCCATACTTCTCATCTGGCAAGAAAGATTTCATCCTTACTGTTACCCTTACTGTCCTTGTGGGATTGATATCACCCTGGCATCTCTCCACAACATTGGTTTGAGTTTTGGACCTGTGCCTGCAAGTTTTGTGTTTTATTTTACAGCTTTACTTTTTTTAAAAATCTATTTTGTTTCCTTAGTTGGGTTTCTGACCATATTAGAGGAGAAAGTGAGGACTGCAGATGCTGGAGATCAGAGCTGAAAATGTGTTGCTGGAAAAGCGCAGCAGGTCGGGCACCATCCAAGGAACAGGAGAATCGACGTTTCGGGCACCAGCCCTTCTTCAGGAATCAATTCCTGAAGAAGGGCTGATGCCCAAAACGTCAATTCTCCTGTTCCTTGGATGCTGCCTGACCTGCTGCGCTTTTCCAGCAACACATTTTCGTTTCTGACCATATTAGCCATTTTCAGTCTTTTTAATGTCTAAGGCAATCATTTATAAGAATTTCCTGCTTTAATTTCAAACCAATCATAGGTAATTCAAAACAATAACTTCTTCTTTAACCATTTCCCAATTTTTTCTAGAGTGCTTGTTTTTATTTTAATTTTCATTTCTAAAGATTTCTGCTCATAATGTGAATTTCTTTTCTCTCTATTAATGCTGACTGACCTGTTATGTTATAACGAACATTTCCTGGTTTAAATCACTCCTGCATACCCAACATTTTTATCTACACATTATTGAATATAGAACACCTGTGTTAAATTACTATTGTATGACAAATATATTTTTTAAGAACCTGCCTTTATCTGGTTGATATGAAGTTGATATTGTAAAATATCTTTACCTCATTTAACTGTACCACCCTATTGCAAAGTTTCTCCTCAATTAATCTTGCAGCTTACTTTATGTTCACAGACAAGAGGTTGAAACCATAGGAATTTCTCTTGAAATATGTACAAATTTGTAAGTATTTGTCAATACAAATTACTGGCAATTTCCATGAAAACCTGAGGATGTAAGAAAAAATGAATTAAACAAGAATGAAGCCTGCAATATATTATCACAACATTCACTAACATAACACTATCAATGTAAGCATTTAAACTGCATATGTTTGTGTTGCATATATCAACTCATTCAAAATATGAGACGACATGCTCTTAGTCTTTCACTAATTATTACAATTCTTGTGAGGGAATGTCACTGGCCACCAGAGATAGTTCATTAGTTAATAATGATAGGGAATACACCACAAAATGATTTATTATTGATGTCAGTTTTACTGTTGGATCATACCTTTAAACTGGACCATAGCAATACAACAAAGCTCTTGTAACAACTTAGCAAATGTTAGCATAAATGCCCACCACATCGTGATGTGTTGTAAAGCAGTAGCAGAGAGTAATCCACTAACACAGAAGCAGTAAACACCGTCTGAATCATTTACCTGAAAATAAATCTGATTCGTGGCAGCTTTTCTAATGTCCTGCTGGTTCTCAGAGGAAATCACTTGTTTTAATTAGGTTGATTCAATCAACTGTGAAAAAAAGCAGTTGTCAGAGTAATGGTGGTTCGTTATTCGTTTCTAAGTGCCTGTCTGACTTGAATATTGACCTTTAGTCATGCTTTTATGTTTTGTGACTATCCAAATTAAAATTGCAGATTTCTATCTTGTCTAAGAGCAGACAGAAGACAGATATCAAATGGGGGGTCTTCACATTTCAAATTCAAAATACTGTGTGCTTTAAATTTCAAATATTTTTATTGATTAAAACCAAACCAAAGAAAATATAAGAGTATTTTATTTTGATCTTATATTCAGGATATATAAGTCTTGGACACTATTGAATTTTGGTTTATTTAATGAAGGGTGTAGAATAAATTGTTATCTATTTTCTTTTCATTCCTGAATTTTGTAGTGTTAATTTTATATCAATTTCATTGGAGTTTCATAATTAATTGCATTTTACTGAGACACAAAATATCACCGTACCTGTTTACAGGATAATTTGCACTTTTTCCAAAAACAACCTGGCTATTCATGAGTGATGCATTTTTTTTATAATTCACTCACAATGTTAATATTTTTATTTATGAATTATTCAATTCAGTCAGAAGTTTTAACATCATCTTTCTTTTATTAAGGTGGCCAACTTTGTGATGAATTTTAAATATGCTGCTGAATTCTTGCTTATTAGTTTGTGTGTGTTACCCATATACCAATGTGAAAAATTCATATTCTGTACAAGCAATAAATTGCAAAAATGGATTACATATCTGTTTTTATGAATGCTGTTAAAGTACTCATGGTGTAGCTGTGATGGATAGCACTTGCTGACATCTGTATGTCCTCTTCGAGGACAAACTCATTGCTGATGGATGTGCATAATGGAACAAGACAGATACATATGTCATTTGTATTTAACAATACATTATCTCTCATGCAGAAAATATGTGATGAGTTGAAAGTGATTTTGCCAATTATGATCCACTCTCTAACTAAAGCAATTTTTCCCTGATGATTGACCACTAAAATTCCTAATATTGAGAGTGTCCCAAAGTACACAGTCAAAATATTGTTTATTTTTCACATGGTAAAAGACTGCTTACCAGCAAATAACTAACTACTTCTAAAGCGGGCATACCTCTAACTAAAGTGATAATCTATCATTATCATGGTGCTTACTTACTTATAATTGAGTCTCTTCGATTTTCCTGGAAATATCACATTACATGTCCCTGTCAAAACATCAAAATCTCTGGTTCATGTCACTCTTTGATTTCCCAGGGCCACATTCCTAATGAAGAACTTATGCTCGAAATGTCGACTCTCTAGCTCCTCGGATGCTACCTGACCTGTTGTGCTTTTCCAGTACTATACGTTTTGACTCTGATTTCCAGCAGTCCTCATTTTCTCCAAATATAATCACTGTCCATTATTTGTATGGAAAAATGTAAATTTCAGTATTACATTTAATGATAGGAGAATGCTGAACATCATTTTAAACTTTTCTTCAGAAGTTATGAGACAAATATTTTCAATTGTTTCTTTAATAAAAAATCCCATTAATGTAAATGTCAGATTATTTGAAGGGCTGCTCTCTGATTTCTGGTTAAATTTCAATTTGATGCATCTGATCTTTGGCCTGTCAATACATGAGGTAATGAATAATGCAAAGAATGTGTTTGAGTATCTGTTCCTGGGCCTGGCTAAAACTTCAAACCAATGGTTCAAGATGTCTAGGACTTTTGAGGGACCCTGGCTCTTCAGCATGGACACAGGTGAACTTAGAAAGAGACAACATGTGTCCATGAGTTCACTCGAAGTCTTCCATAACCAACGTTTACCAGAGTAATTGAAGCTTTCTGTGACGTATTTCCACTAGTACACTTTCCCCTTGGGGTGGCCACTGTTCGTACTTTAAATCCTTTTTGGCCAAGGTTTCATAATGTGCTTGTGACCTCCAACACTGTGTATTTGAGGTCTTCTGTAACTAATGTGCATCAGTGTGCTTGAAGCTTTTCTGTGACTCATACACTTCAGGTTTTTTTATTATGCGCGGACACCATAGAGTGAGAATGGTACATTGATTGTGAGATTGCAAATTGGTTTTATTTTATGCTTCTTTTAGTTTAATTGGACTATATAGAGTGTTTTATTAGTGATGTGCTTTCAATTGTGATGAAACTGTGTTACCAGGTAGCAACAGAAGTTACCTTTTGTTCAATTAAAATAGAGGGAGATAGTGGCATTGTGGCAACATCATGAGATTAGGAAACCAGAAACTAATGCTTTAGGCACACAAGTTCAAATTGTTCAAATAAAACTGAAAGCCAGTAAGGCTGATCATGAGCTATCAACATTTGTTGTAAAAACCCATGCCATCCATTTTCCCCTTTAGGGAAGGAAATCAGCTAACCTTCTCTGACCTACTTCTAACTCCAGATCTACAGTAATTTGAGTGACTCTTAACTGCTCTCTGAAATAGTCTGGCAGGGCAATCAGGGATATGTAACAAATATTAACTGTGCAAGTAACACTCACATCCCATGAAAACCAAATTTGAAGAAATCTTGCTTTGTATTCCCATTCCAGGTTCTCTGTGCTCCTCACAACCAACACAACCTTTCCAAGCCCATAGCCAGAGAATACTTCCTAAAGCAAAGTAACAGCTGCCACTTGGACAGAAATCTGAGATTGATTCCTTTTATGCTTTTCGTGTCTGTAAATGATGGTTGTGATCTCCCTAAACACTTCAAATATGTAAAAACCCTCCAAGATCCTTTGGAATGGACTTTATAAAACAACACCTCACCATTACAACTATAGTAAGTGGCCATGCATTGACTGGGTTAGTCATTTTAATCATTTGACAAGGCTCGATTACATTGTAAAGAGTTAATCAAAAAATGCTTAATTAAATTATATTCATTTTCTGAAATAATCTGACATTTTCCTCCCAAATATGCAGAGCCACGTCATTTATTTTCCTTCAGTTGAAGTATCTGTGACGCATTTTAAATGTAATGCAATCTATAAACAGTATTGGTCAGTATGAGGCATTAAATGCAATGCTTATTAATATAATGGATAAAATGTACTCTAACTAATAAAGCTTTGACAGCCCACTTGTTATACTGCTCACGGATATTTTGTTGCTTTGTCTGAGGTCAGTTTACGACCTCTTCACTCCGCTCAGTAAATGCAGTTGTCTCTCGCGGGATCCATTCATAAGAAGGTCCCAAGGCACAGCGAAGAAAGAAAAACTAAATTAGCAAATTGGCTCGGACTTCAGGAAGCTGTTGTGTATATGTTTCGATTAGAATGTCCAGCTTCAGCTTTCTGACACAGAGATGTACCTCAGGTCGGCAGCAGCTTCGCCCCACTTAGGGGCTAGGGACTGCCCATAAAACAGCTGCCCATTTTAAACGGGCCAGGAGATTGACAAATCGGAGTTGACTTCAGAAATTAATGACCGATTTCCCTCGTACTCGATATCATTCCGATTTCTTTAATAAATGAAGTATTTATTTCTGAATGAAGAAACTACGCTTTATTCTCAATCTGGAAAACTGTCAGATGTTGGAAGAGATGTGCGTCTTTTTGTGTAAATAGTGATCAGTTTCTACTTGCAGATGGTTGGTCACTTCAACAAATGGCACTGATGGGAAGGAAGAAGAATTTTCATCTTAGTTTAAAATATTGCTCATGATGTTTGATGTAAGCCAAGGTGATGCCGAAATGGCATTTTGTTGGACCAAAACTCGAAGCAGGCGCTTCTATGACTATAAATAAGAGCCCATTTTTGGTCAGAAATAATCTGTCATTCTAATTCTCTAATTGTTAGCGAGTTTTGAGAAGATTGTGTGTCTTGTCGGTCCAGCGTCTATGTATCTAGATAAAGATGGAGCAAGCATGAGAATCCGTCTGCTTTCTGGCTTAAGAGTTTGCAACCGGATTGTGCATCATTCTGGCGAGTGTGTATCTAAGTGTTTGTGAATGTTATCTCCCGACAACCTACAATCCAAAAAAATCCCATCCAATGGCTGGTTTCCCAAGACTGCGCTTGCGACTGATTCTCTTGGGGTTCAATCGAAAAATCTCCAAAATCTTCACTCTGCAGTTGGTTCTAAACGAAGAGTCTCTGATTGAGGTCTGCAGTTCCTATGCTCTGTGAGAAGGATATACCTTGGAAGAGTTTCTCGGCCGTTCCACCAGACACTTACAAAATTACTCAACTTGATCAGTGATTGCGTTTAACAGCTTGAAATACATGTGTCACATTTTGGAACAACTTTGTTTTCCTGATTGGTTTCATAGCCGCACAGCTTCAATATTATTGCCATTATTTATGGAAAGATTTAAAAGAAAAGCTGTACTTGCCACCAAATGAAAAATGTTCAGCCCCGAGACCCGCAGTCATTTGCAATTCAAATGAAGTTTCAGGGCAATTGAGTTTGATTCAATTAGAGTTACTCAGGAATAATTTTGAAAGTAAAAGCCTTTTGCCATTAAGGCGATTTGAACTAAACATTATTTTGTTACATTATCCACTTTCCTAATACATTTTTCTAGCACTTTATCGCAATTGCGAAATCACACTTTTACTGAATAGAGATCCTCACCCATTACTTTCACAGTATTTCAAACAGAGAATTGAACCTCTAGCAGTGCACATGGTGGAGAATAAAAGCAAAGACAGTTCATTACTGGAGCCGGCAAGTGAATTTGCCGCCTGCTGTTTGATCTCTCAAAAATGTAGCTATTTGGTAATACAGGCAATCAAATGGAGAAGTCCTGGGGCAGGCAGGAAACAAGGCTTTCCTTCTGGCTTTAGCGTTTTCTCGTTGACTCAAGGTCCGATTTCAGACTCCAACTTTCAAGTTTAGAAACTGACATGAAATTTCCCCAATTCTGAAATCACGTGGTGGAACGTTGTTGCAATATTTGTGACTAAACAATTATTTATTCATTGCCAACCATTTCGATGCCAGTTGTATCTTCTTCCCTATCGATCTTAGTTTTGGGATGGCATCACTGAAATGTCGGTTTTGTTTGACACTATCAGTGGGGGGAGAAAGCACGGCCACACATCTGAGTGACTCCCTCGCATTTCTCATGATCCCATACATTCTCAGTTTTAACAGGGGGTGTACTGCTAATGCATTCACTGGAAATGTTGGAGGCCACCAACTCCCGCGTTCATGTAATCTGCAGTTTTATGAAAGATCCCAAATAGGAGGAAACCAAACGTCCTCATGTGTCCGGAATCTGGATAAAGCTGTAATGTAGTATTGTGATACACTAGGCATTCACCCCCTTCGCTGACTGGGATTAGGCCAAAGCGTATTTTCATCTGCATTATTTTCCCAAATGTATCCAGCTTTTGTTAATGACAGCTAATGATAACCCCTCCACTTGGATCACTGCTGATGGGGGCTCTTAAATCTAGAAACAGTCAATTAACCAAGAAAACAATTAACGCGATTATAATCATGGACTTTATGAATAATGCATGCCATTTTCATAATTACAGCTGTAGATTAGGTTTCGACTAAATGTGTACAAAACAGTGGGTAGCTTGAAACAGTAATATTTTACTACATTGTAAATATTTATAGTTTCAGAAGTAAGTCTCTACCACATCTTTTGGATTGGAATTCCTTCGCCCTTGACAATGATTGATATTCACGGTGAGATGTTTCAGTGATGAGCAGTCGGGGCGAACACAGCAAAGAATTAGAACTGTCTGTAGTGTGATTCGCCGTGGGCCCAGCAGTACACAGTGGTAGTGAAATCCCAGGTCTAACTTGGGGAAATGTGAAGAATGGTATATCTGTTTGCTGAGCTCTGACACGCAGCTATTTCCCCGGAGAATGAAAACAGTTCGCAGTTTTATTTTATTAATGTATTGTTTATATGTTAATCGGGACGTTCAGTTCTTTCAAATGATGCTGATGGGTTTCGTTTCTCCTCGTTGAGATTCATTCTCACGTTTGAGGAGGGGCTAGAGCAAGTTTACAGTCAGAGAAACCAACCCGAGGATAACCCTCCCACACTACATCCTGAACCCAAAGTCTCATGCGTGGAGTGCCTTGCACTTGAAACCTGTACCTGATGGAACACCCTCGGGTTTGTGATGCTGTTTCCTTTACTGGGGTGGAGAGCGGGATATAGCGCCACTGGCTGCATTCAACAGGAGAGTGAAGGGCTGTCAGTCATTGAGCTGAGTGTTCATAAAGC
The DNA here is from genome assembly GCF_047496795.1 of Chiloscyllium punctatum. NCBI lineage: Eukaryota > Metazoa > Chordata > Chondrichthyes > Orectolobiformes > Hemiscylliidae > Chiloscyllium > Chiloscyllium punctatum. The sequence goes on from NC_092744.1 coordinate 40,369,475, forward strand.
TGCCGCCAGCCTGATCCACACACACGCTCCCGAGATTGACGCGGGCGTTGTATCTGCCTGTCAGATTTACCCCGCTGGTACCTACTATCGGATTCCGAAAGCAAGAAAAAGGTGAGGAGAATTCTGCTAACTGATCAGGTCAAGCAGCAGATGCTGATGACGTTTCTGAGGAACCATGGAGAAGACCTATTCTTTAACAGCTCATTACGACGAGTTCCAAGAAGTTAAGTACGTGAACAAATTTAGCTCCGGCACCCTGCACAATGGTTTAAATCTTCACGTAAACTCTCGCAAACACGATAGGAACGGCAAAAGTAGAAGGGGAGAGTGGAGATGGAGCAAGCGAGAGATCTGTCTGCTCTCTGGCTTAGTGTTTGCCACGGGGCTGTGTATCATTCTGGCGAGTATGCTGGTCCTCAAGTATTTCGCTTCAGAACAAGAGAGTCACTGCCGGGAGGACTGCAGCCGCAAGAAGACCTTCACAAAGGCGGCCCGCCTGATTGCCAGCAACATCGACCCCACCATTGACCCGTGCAAAGATTTTTACACCTTCTCCTGCGGGGGCTGGCTCAGGAGACACGGTATTCCCGAGGACAAGCTCAGCTATGGGACCGTCACCGCCATCGCTGAGCAGAACGAAGCCAAATTGCAACGGCTCCTCATGCAACCGGTGAGGAGATACTACAGGAGGTCCGCCGAGAGGAAAGTCAAGCAGTTTTACAAATCCTGCATCAACATGAAAGAGATCGACCGGCTGGGAGCGCAACCCATGCTGGACATTATTGAAGGTTGTGGAGGCTGGGACATCATTGGGACCTGGAAGAGAACGGCATGGAGTTTTGGTGAACTTTTGTACAAAACCCAAGGAGTGTACAGCACGGCCGCCTTCTTCTCTTTAAACGTGAACGTGGACGATAAAAATTCTTCCCGGAATGTGATCAGAGTAAGTCTCGTGAAATGTGTCCAAGCTGATTAAAACCAAACGCAGCGTTCTGCACCAACTGGTGAAATTGGACCCGGTTCCGGCCTCAGCCGGTCAGTGAATGTAAATAGATCAAATTGAGGGAAGTGTTCGCAATCACTCCCACTGTGCTTCAGGAAGCACGCTCCAATCATTGATACTCAATCGCAACGGTTTGAGTAAGTGCACAAATGAGTTCCACTCAAAATTTGTTGACAAGATTGTACATTGGGGAACGGTGCATCATTGTGGAGTTTGACGATAAATCCGATTGAACCAGCAGCACGCAGAGGGAGAGAGACCCTGTTAGTTTGTGCTCAGCACCACATGTGATTACTGTCTGGGACAAGGCATTTCCAGACATTGTAGTCCGCGAACTAAACTTCATTCTGAATTCTTCTATCCATTCGAGAGTTTACACGATAAAGCTAAACAAACCGTTATCTCACAATTTAGAACCTAATTTATCCCACTAACTGAGGGAAGTTTCTAGAATTTGCTGTTAAAGACATTTAAAAGGTAAATTAGAGTTGGCAATCAACTTAATTGATTGTTAAATTAGCTGCCTTAGTGTGTTAGGCAACAGGGACAGATGATATTCAAATAGACGTCCAGAAGCCATTCAAGCAGGTTTCACATGAGAGACTGTTCTTAAAAATGAAAGCACATGGAATTGGAGGTAATGCATTGATATGGCTAGGGAATTGGTTAAGAGTTAGAATAATGGATACTGAAGTTGGTGAGATTTGAGAAGTGATGGTGTCCACTCCCCAACAAGGATTTTTCAGCTTTTCACAGTATATGATTTAGACAAAGGAATAGATGGCCATGTTTGCTGATGACACTTAGGTGGCAAAGTAAATAGTGTCAGTTGAGGCAGAAAGTCAAAAGAAGGGACATTAATAGCAAGAAACTGTGCCATTTGGAGTTTAATGTGAGGAAATATGAGGCCGTCCACACGGGAATGGGAAAGATAAACCAGAGTAATGGTCCAAACCAGAACGTATAAGAAAGTACAGGTTTAGTTTGCTGTGCCCAGGCATCAATAAAAGCTCATACCTAGATATCTAGACAAATAGAGAGAGAGAAAGATTCATATTACATAGGCTTTTTTCTCATCAGGGCTGCAATACAAAGAGGTAGAAGATTTGTAGAGATCTATAAAACTTTGGTTAGATCTCTCGAGGAGCATTGCACTCAATTCTAGGACCTCACCTCAAGAAGAATATCCTGACCTTGGGTGATGTAAAGTGCAGATTCGTTGAAGTTCTGGAAGGCATAAATTATGAGGGCAGGCTGCATAAACTTGGCTTATATTCATTTAAGCATCGAAGATTAAGGAGTTACCTAATTGACCTATCCAAGATGATTAGAAGCTTTAATAGGGTAGAAAGAAGTTATTTCCTCTTGTGGAGGAGTCAAAAGGAAAGCGCCATAACATTAAAAATTCGAGTGACACTGTTCAGGAAACAATCAGGAAACAATGTTTCAGAAACAGCATTACAGAAATCGGAACTCCACCAAAAAGATGGTTGAGACTGGGTGAAATTAAAATTTCAAAACTGAGGTTGATGATTTTTCTTATGCAAGGATATTAAAGGTTACAGAACCATGATGGGTCAACGGAGCTAGGATGCAGATCAATTATGATTTAACTGAACAATGCGACAGACTTCAGAGGCTAACTGGTTTCCTTGTGTTCCCATGTTCATAAGAACAACTTCAATTTTCTTGTATTGCAAACCAAAAAGATTTCTATTGTTTTGTTCAGATGAGGGTCTGGCATCTTTTAATCATTAAGAATTTTAATTTTGTCACAGACTAATTTCAAGAACAGCTTTCGATTATAGCTCTTTTTCATGTGGCAGATTCATAATGGAGGAGGTGACCTGCTTTCAATGGATCATTAGGTATGAGAAGTGACAGCTCCCTTCCTGGGACAAAGCAATCTGTGTAAAGCAGCACAGTAATGTCACTTGGGTGTAATATAGTGTCTAATTGGCATGAAGTAACGGTGCAGTAAAACAGAATTCACAAGCAGAATAAAATGCAGATCTTTGTCCAACAAGTGCATCATAAAACCTAAAGTTAAATCAAGTGCAGGTTATGATTTATATACAACCTCAATCTTATTATTTATAGCTGGATATCGATTGATCATTTCCAACTTTTAGATCATACAATATTCAAAGATTTATTTTGCTGTGTACTAAATCGTCCAGCTATAGTTGAATAATTTACATTCTTTATGATAAATAAACATATTGCTGTAATAGCAAACTGTAAATAATTCGTTGCTTATTGGTATCCCTCAACAATAAGAGTAATAAGCATTTTATTAAATTGTGTACATTTCCTGGGCTCTTACCTTGGTTCATATTTCAAGTGGCTTCCACCTATGGTGAATTCTTGTTCCTGTACATTAAGAAGAAACCAGTTCTTCAATTTTCAAACAATATGGACAAAATGTGTTTTTTTTTAAAATGGCATCACAGCAATGAATCTGTCCTGGTCTTTTCATCAATTGTTTTAATGTTGAAGAGAAATAATTCTCTTGACGGTTCATTCTCCTATCATAAAGTCACCGGTTTATAGAGGTCCACAGCATAGAAAATGGCCCTTCAGCCCAGCGAGTGTCTGCCAGTCTAAAACAGACATTCAACTATTCTAATCACTTTTTACAGCATTTAGCCCATCACAAGTGCACATCTAAATACTTATTAAGTGTTATCCAGGTTCCTGCCTCTACCACTGCTACAGGCAATGGTTTCGCATTCCCGCCATTCTCTAGGTGAATAAGATTTTCTTCACATTCCCTTTAAACATCCTGTCCCTTCCCTTAAATCTATGCCCCCAATCATTAATCCTTCCACCAAGGGGAAAAGCTTCTTTCTGTATACCCTGTCTATGCCCCTCATAATATTATACATCTCAATCATATGCCTCCTTAGTCTCCTCTGCTTCAATGATTAAAAACCCCAATCTATCGAAACTCTCTTCATCAGTAAAACTCTCCAGCCCAGGCAACATCCTGCTAAATCTCCTATGCAACCTCTCCAGTGCAATCACATCTCTCCTATAGTATGGATTCTAGAACTGCCCACAATATTTTGATTCTGGCCTAACTAAGGATTTATACGGAGGCAGCATCACTTCTATGCTCTTATAATCTATGCCTTAGCTGATAAAGGTAAGTATCCCACATGCCTTCTAAACCACCTTATCTTAAGGGTTCGGTGAACATGCACACCAGAATTTCTCTGATCCTTGACGCCTCCCAGGCACTTGAAATTCACTCGTGGAATATGGGCGTTGACGGCTTTTTATCATTCACTCATGATGTGTACCATCGCTGGTGGGCCAGCACTTATTGCCCATCCCTAGTTGCCCTTTAGAAGCTGATGGTAAAATGTCTTCTTGAACTGCTGCAGTCCATGTGCTGTCGGCAGACACACAATGCCGTTAAGAAAGGAAATTACAGGCTTTTGACCCAATGACACTGAAGAAATGGCAAAATAGTGAGTGGCTTGGAGGGGAACTTGAAGCAGTTGGTTGCAGTGATTGCAGTGATTGTGATGAGGTTAGCCAGGTGAACCTGATAGGATATACGTCCCCTGGTTGGGGCTGTTAATCTGATCCAATCGGGGAGCCCTGGCTAACAGATATAAGAAGGAGACAGTGAGGTCTGCAGATGTTGGAGATCAGAGTTGAAAGTGTGTTGCTGGAAAAGCACATCAGGTCAGGCAGTATCTGAGGAGCAAGATAACATTTTTGGGGAAGGGCTCTGGCCTGGAATGTCGATTTTCCTGCTCCTCGGATGCTGCCTGACATGCTGTGCTTTTCCAGCAAAACACACTCCTATAAAAAGTTGTCTGACAGCTGTCTCGGAGAAGGCTGGACCAGTGTCAAGTACTAGGCACTTGTAAATAAAGGGTGACTTGGTGATAGGATTCCAGCCACTGTAGAGTTATTCCAGTGGTTTGGAGACAGAAAAAATCTCCTGAAAAAATTCATTTCCAACAGTCATCTTTGAAAGCACTTCTGGCATTATGCTATAATATGGGAAACTTAACTCATTCAATCCTGCTGTCGAATACTGGGCCCAGTATGTGGAAAGAATCATTATTTTTTCTGGGCAAATGACATCGGGGCAGATGTGAAACAATGAGTAATTCTCTTAACAGCTTGTGAACATGCAGCATTTTTGGTTATTAGGAGCCTGCTGTTTCCTAAGGCACCAGATACTAAAACTGGTCAAGAGTTGACGGATTTTGTTAAGGAATCTTATGGTCTCAAGCTTCCTCTAATTCTAAGATGCTAAAGATTTTAGTCAGCAGTTCGAGAACCAAGGAAATATGTGTTAGGATTTTTGAGGTTAAGATAACTGGCAGAGGAATGTGACTTTGGTTTATCCCTTAATGAGATACTGAGAGACTGTTTGCTATGTGGAATTAATGGTGTAACCATGCAAAGCATCTATTACCTGAAGCCCAACTGAACTTCAAACAAGCACTACAACTCGCTTTGGAAAATGTGGCTAGTACAGTAGTTGAGTTGCAGTTCTGATGTAAGTGAACACCCTCAAAATCCAATGAGTTTGGGGAACACCACTGGAGTGAAAGTAATTGCATAGCCTCTCTCAGGACATATCCTGAACAGAGGGACTCTAAGTCGGGCCACAGCAAAACCCCAAAACAAGGTCAAGCCTTGGCCAAATGGTTAAATCCGGTCTGGCAGGCCATAATAGTTGCTGCTGGAATATAGACTCTAGACAGCAAAAGGGTCCCACTAGACCTGAAAAAAGAAAAGAACTCATAGGTTGGTAAACAGGAGAGTGCATATCCTGAAAGGCCCACATATATCTAGCTAAGAACAGTTAAATTGCTTAGCAACATTTGATCAGAACTAATCAAAATAAACGTCTGCTTAAGTGGTCACCCAGTTCTAATGGAGGTTAGATTAGATTCCTTACAGAATGGAAACAGGCCATTTGGCCCAACAAGTTCACACCGACCCTCCAAGAGCAACCCACCCAGACCCATTCCTCTACCCTATATTTACTCCTGACTAATGCACCTAACACTATGGACAATTTAGCACGACCAATTCCCCTGATCTGCACATCTTCGGATTGTGGGAGGAAACTAGAACACCTGGAGGAAACCCACACAGACATGGGGAGAATGTGCAAACTCCCCACAGACAGTCACCCGAGGCGGGAATAGAAGCCGAGGTTAGTGGTTGTACAGCTGTATCAGTGATTACAGAACTTATCTTTTATAAATGTCACTCTAGATTCTAACTCCAAAGTTTGCATAAAACTCAGGTAGACTGAGAACCTATACGGGGGATCCTTTACAGATTAAGGGTACAACTTCCATTCCAGTCTCTTATGAGAGGCAGTTGGTTCAGTTCCTACTGTATGTAGTAAAAGGATCAGGCCCAAGTTTGATGAGGTGAAATTGGTTGGGAAAGATTCAACCTGATTGGCTCGACATTTTGCAATTAGAAAATGGCCACCTGACTGAAGTTCTAATTAAATACCAGGAAGCTTTTCAAGAAGGTCTGGGTACTATCAAAAGAGCCAAAGCCACCTTATATGTTGACCAGGCATCAATTCCATGATTCTTCAAGGCCCACCCAGTGTCATTTGCTTTACATACAAACGTAGAGGCAGAAAGCAGGAGGCTAGAAAGCAAAGGAATCATCAAACCAGTTCAGTTTGCAGGAGGGCAGCACTAGTTGTACCAACTGTGAAGCCTGACAGGCCCCTTTGTGGGTTTTTAAATAAATGGTAACCACTTCTCACAGCTGGATAAATAACCAATCTCTGGCCTAGAGGATTTATACTCAAAGCTGGTGACGTGGAGGGTGCTGTCCTTCATGAAACTCAACATGAGCCGTGCGGACCGGCAATTGCAGTTAAATGAGGATTCCCAGAAGTATGCTGTAATTAATACCCATGAGGGTTTACACCAATATTTGAGACTGCCTTTGGGTATCATGAGGCTGTGGCATTTTTCAGCAGATAATCGAGAATAATTTACAAGATCTACTCAGGTCGCCATTTATCTGGATGATGTGCTAATAACAGGGAAGACCATAAAGTGCACTTAGAGAATTTGGATGTAATCTTGAGATGTTTCTCCAATGTGGGCATGCACCTTAACAGGGAAAACTGTCTGTTCCAGGGACTTCAGTTGACCTACTTGAACAAGACCAAGTTACACCAGATGGAAGATAAAGTGAGGGCAATTAAAGGTACGCTGGCTCAGTGGTTAGCACTGGGTTTAGTCAGGAGACCCGGGTTTAATTCCAGCCTTGGGTGACTGTCTGTGTCTATGTGGAGTTTGCATATCTTTCCTTGTCTGTGTGGGATTCCTCCAGGTGCTCTGGTATCTCCCCACAGCCCAAAGATGTACAGGTTATGTGGATTGGCCATGCTAAATTGCTCATAGTATCCAGGGATATGCAGACCGTGTAGGTTAACCATGTTAAATGCAGGTATGGGGGCATATCTTGGTGGGATGCTCTTGGCGGGTGAGAGGGTCAGTGTGGACATGATAGGCTAAGCATCAAGACTGTGGTGCTGGAAAAGCACAGCAGGTCAGGCAGCATCCAAGGAGCAGGAAAATCGACATTTTGGGCAAAAGCCCTTCATCAGGAGGGCTCATTCCTGATGAAAGGCTTTTGCCCAAAATGTCGATTTTCCTGCTCCTCAGATGCCGCCTGACCTGCCGTGCTTTTCCCAGCACCACTCTCTTGACTCTAACCGCCAGCATCTGCAGTCCTCACTTTTGCTTTGATGGGCTAAGTGGCCTAGTTCCACACTATAGGGACTCTATGATTTCCACGTGTGTACACATTCAAGTTAGAACACTGTCTGAGAGTCCAAGTGGCAAATACAGATGCCTTGAGTCATCTGCAACTGGCAGTTGCACCACTGGTGGTATTGCCATTTCAAGAGTCCATAATGGTTTAAAATTTTTATGGACACACTTCCAGTCACAGCTGACAATATCAGACTTTGGGTGCGGAAAGATCCAGTCCTGGCATAACTCAAACAGCTGGTGGTGATTGGGGAAACCAAATGGCAACAGAACCAAAATTGAAACCTTTTTGGATTCAGCAAGGCCAGAACGCCGTAGAAGATGACATTTTATTGTAGGGAGCAAGCGTGATAGTCCCAAGCAAAGATCGCTGCCAGATGGTGGCTGACCACCACCAAGATTATCCAGGGATGTCCAAAATGAGGATGTTGGAAAGAAGTTATGTCTAGTGGCCAGGATTGGTTGCAGATGTAGCCAATTTGGTGGTGCAGTGTCCAGAGTACCAACAAGGACAAAAATTACCACTAACTGTTTCCTCAACTTTGTGGGAATGGCCGGGTAAACCTTGGACTCAGTTACACGTCAACTATGCGGGCTCTTTCACCAGCCCAATGTTCTTAATCATTTTGGACACCCATTCAAAGTGGTTGGATGTACATAAAGTTCAATCGTCAAACATGGGGATGGTGACAGAAGAGCTGCGGCTCCCAGAGGTATTGGTCACAGCACGGAGTTTGAATACTTCCGAAAGTTGAATGGCATTTGGCGCATAAAGACAGCTCCATACCATCCATTATCCAATGATCTGGCGGAAAGAGCAGTCCAACCTTTGAAGGCAGGCTTAAAGAAACAGCCTACAGCTTCACTTGCTACCAAGTTGTCCCGGTTCCTGTTTGATTATCAGACTGCTCCACCTGCAACTACAGGAATAGCTTCGGCAGAGTTGCTCATGGGAAGAAGACTCCAGACAAGGTAGAACCTGATCTTCCTGGATCTGGTTGGGGTGGAGGTTGCAAAACAGCAGCAGGTACACCAATGCCCGACAGATGGCTCCTCAAAGCGAGGAAGACTGTTTACTTCAAGTTTGGTGCCAAAACTATGGTAACAGCACTGTATGGGTAAGAGGCATGGTCGACTCGCGGTCAGGTCTTGTGATGTAGAAAGTTCGGGTACGTGAGGCAGTCCTGAACAAGCAAGTGGACCACATGAAAGCTGCAAACTCTCAAATGGAGCAGGAATGTACCTGTCCCCTCAGAACAACCAGAAAAGCTGATGGAACCCATAGGTTCTACCCCTCAATCGAACATTGAAGAAACTTCAGAGTTTGAGATGGATACTGTGGATGTCAAGGCTCTTCCAAGATGCTCTGGGCACAAGAGGTGGGCTTTAGTCTGGAATACGCCACTGTATCCGAGGCTGAGTCTGAGGAACCGAATCCAGTGTGAAATCGCCCAAGGAGAGTTACAATCAAAGAACAGGCCTATGTCCCCAGACTTAGAGGGAGAGGAATGTTGTGATTGTAATGAAGTTAGTCAGTTGGACTTCATAGAATGAGATGGCGGATTGGGCCAGGTTGACAGTCCTACTCAGCGGACCCTGGCTAATATATATAAACGGGAGTATCAGAGTTTCTGTTCATCCTGAGAGCTGGCTCTGAGGGAGCTGGACCAGTATCAAGTACTATGCATGTGTAATAAAGGATGACTTGGTGATAGGATACTGACCTTTATGGAGTTATTTTAGTGGTGTTCCCATGTATCTGCCCTAGTCTTTCACAATAGAAGTGATCGTCAGTTTGGAAGATCCTGTCTAAGGGTCTTTGGTGAATTTCTGCAGTGTTCCGAAGACAGTGCTGCTACTGAGTATCAGTGGTGGAGAGAGTGGATGTTTTTGGATGCGGTGCCAATCAAACAGGCTGCTTTGTTGTGGATGGTGTTAAGCTTCTTGAGTGTTGCAGGAGCTGTACCCATCAAGGCAAGTCGGGGAGTATTCAATCACACTCTTGAGTTGTGTCTCGTGGATAGACAGATGTTTGTGAATCAGGAGGTAAGATACTTGTCGCAGTATTTCTAGTAGAAAGTGAGAACTGCAGATGCTGGAGACCAGAGTTGAAAAGTGTGGTGCTGGAAAAGCGCAGCAGGTCAGTCAGCATCCGAGGAGCAGGAAAATCGACATTTCGGGCATAAGCCCTTCTTCAGGAATCTCTGGTCTACTCTTGTAGCAACTGTATTTATATGGCAAGACCAGGCACTTGTCAATAATAATCTCCAGGATGTTAATAGTGGGGAATTCAGTAATAATAACAGTGATGATAATGTAAAGGGGTGGGGTGGGGGTGGGCGTGGTTAAAGTGATTCTTATTGGAGATAATCATTACCTATCATTTGTGTGGCCCAGAACAGACCTGAATATCATTCAGAACCTGCTGCATTTGGACATGGACTGTTTCAGTATATGAGGAGTATATGTATGGTACCGTTAGATAATCCTTTATCTGAAATGCTCAGGACCAGTTGTTTTCTCAGAATTAGAAATTTTTCGGTTTTCAGAATAGGTGATAGTTTACTGGTGAATTTTTTAAAACTCTTACCGGAGCAGCAGACTTCTAAGTAAGAACAGGCTGTTGGTGCTTGGCCATGCTCCCCCGCTCCCCAGCTCTACCCCCCCCACCACGTCGCATCTGAGTGGCATGCATCAAGTGGGTGTGGGTGTCGACTTGGGTTAACTGTTTGCAAGCCAAACAACCTTGTTCATGAGGAAAAAACTTCACAAAAAAACCTTAGAAATTTCGGAGTTTTTTGGTTTTGGATGTTTGGGCAAAGGATCTTCTACCTGTACTGAACATTATTCAATCATTGGTCAACATCCCCACTTCTGACCTCATAATGAAGTCATTGATGAAGCAACTGAAGGTGGTTGATCAAGGACACTACCCTCCAACAACCGTAACCACTTCCTGTGTGCCATGTCCGCAAGGACTCTTGCCAATTTTTATCGATGCATCATAGAAAGCATCCTATTTCCCAGCATGGTATGGCAACTGCTCTTCCCAAGAAAGCAAGAAATTACAGAGAGTTGCGAACCTAGCCCAGTTCATCTCGAAAACCAGCCTTCCATTTATTGACTCCATCTATACTTCCTGCTGCCTTGGGGAAGCAACAAACACAATCAAAGAGTCTTCCCACCCCAGTTATACTCTCTTCTACCCTCTTCCATCTGATAAAAGATACAAAAGTTTGAATACACATATGAATAGATTCAAGAACAGCTTCTTTCCGCTGTTATCAGATTTTTGAATGGACCTTTCAAATGCTAATTCTGATCTCTCTCTCTCTGTCTGCACCATCTCCGTGCTGTTACATTGTATTCTACACAAGTCCCGCTACATTGATGCACTTAGTATAGTACGATCTGCCTGTATAGCATGCAAAACAACATTTCTCACTGTATTTTGGTAAGTGTGACAATAGAATCAATCCATCAATCAGGTATGACACCAACCAGCAGCACGTTTGCCCCTGATTCCCATTGCTCCCGACTCCCATTCCCATTCCCATACAGCTTCACTTGTATTACTTGATGCCACACTTTGCCGAATGTGACCTTGATGTCAAGGGCTGTCACTCTCACCTCACCTCTGGAATTGAGCTCTACAGTATCAAAGCTGAAATAAAGTCAGGAGTAACTGTCTCCAGCCCAAACTGGGCTTCACTAACCAGGTTATTGCTGAGTAGGTGCTGCTTGATAGCACTGTTGTTGACATCTTCCATCACTTTATTGATGAATGGAAGTAGACTATTGAAGAAATAATTGGATGGGTTGGATTTATCCTGCATTTTGTGTACAGGACATACCTGGCTAATTTTCTACATTGTCCAGTAGATGCCAGTGTTGTAATGTATTGGAGGAGCTTGGTTAGGGAAGTGGCAACTCCTAGAGCACAAGTCATAGACTCATAGAAATGTACAGCATGGAAACAGACCCTTTGGTCCAACCCGTCCATGCCGACCAGATATACCAAACCAATCTAGTCCCACCTGCCAGCACCCAGCCCATATCCCTCCAAATCCTTTCTATTCATATACCCATCCAAATGCCTCCTAAATGTTGCAATTGTACCAGCCTCCACCACTTCCTCTGGTAGCTCATTCCATATGTGTACCACCCTCTGCGTGAAAAGGTTGCCCCTCAGGTCTCTTTTATGTCTTTCCCTTCTCACCCTAAACCTATGCCATCTAGTTCTGGACTCCCCCACTCCAGAGAAGAGATTTTGTCTATTTATCCTATCCATGTCCCTCAAGATTTTATAAACCTCTATAAGGTCACCCCTCAGCCTCCGACACTCCAGGGAAAACAGCCCCAGCTTGTTCAGCCTCTCTCTATAGCTCAAATCCTCCAACCCTGGTAACATCCTTGTAAATCTTTTCTGAACCCTTTCAAGTTTCACAACACCTTTCTGATAGGAAGGAGACCAGATTTGCACGCAATATTCCAAAAGTGGCCTAACCAATGTCTTGTACAGCCACAACATGACCTCCCACTGCTGTACTCAATACTCTGACCAATAAAGGAAAGCATACCAAACACCTTCACTATCCTATCTAACTTCTATCCACTTTCAAGAAGCTGTCAACCTGCACTCCAAGGTCTCTTTATTCAGCAACACTCCTGAGGACCTTACCATTAAGTGTATAAGTCCTGCTAAGATTTGCTTTCCCAAAATGCAGCACCTCACATTTATCTAAATTAAAATCCATCTGCCATTTCTCAGCCAATTGGCCCATCTGATCAAGATTCTGTTGTAGTCTGAGGTAACCTTCTTTGCTGTCCACTACACCTCCAATTTGGTGTCATCTGCAAATTTGCTAACTATACCTCTTATGCTCACATCCAAATCATTTATATTAATGATACAAAATAGTGGGCCCAGCACCGATCCTTGTGGCATTCCATTGGTCACTGGTCTTCAGTACTGTTTGCCCATATTATTGCCAGTTCAATTCTGTCTGGTTTTCATGTATTTATTGAGACTTCGTAACAATTGATACAACTGAGTGGTTTGCTGGGCTATTTCAGAGGTCAGTTGAGAGTCAACCAAATTGTTGTGGCTGTGGAGACACGTGAAAGCTGAACCAGGTGAGGATGTCAAATTTCCTTCCCTGAAGAACATTAGTGAGGAAAATGGAGTTTTCTGACAATTGACAATGGTCTTGTGGTCATCGATTGATTTTTTAATTCCAGATATTTTTATTGAATTCAAATGCCACCAGCTGCTGTTTAACATATAGTTCCTAGCCTTGTTTATCCTGCCCAGATTGAATTCCATTTGGCACTGATCAACCCATCGGACTATCTTTCTATATTGTCCTGTAATGTAAGGCCATCCTCCTCACTATTTACCGCAACACCAATTTGTATATCATCTGTAAACTTACTGACCAACCCCCTGCCCATCCCCCACATTCAAGTCTAAATCATATATATCATAGAATCCCTACAGTGTGAAACAGGCCATTTGACCCAAAACGTGCACACCAACCCTCAGAATATCCCACACAAACCCATTCTCCTATTACTCTACATTTTCCCTGACTGATACACCTAGCCTACATATCCCTGAACACTTTGGGCAATTTAGTATGGCCAAATCTTTTAATCTGCGCACCTTCGGACTGTGGGAGGAAACCAGAGCACCAGAGGAAACCCATGCAGACAGAGATGCAAACACCACACAGATAATTGCCCAAAGCTGGTATCAAATCCAGGTCCCTGGCACCGTGAGGCAGCAATGTTAGCCACTGAGCCATCGTGTTGCCCTTGCTATACCACAAAAAGCAGGCCCCCAACACTGATCCCTGCAGAATCCCACTGAACCCAGGCTTCCAGCCACAAAAACACCCCTTGACCCATCACCGTCAACATAGCTAATTCTATGTCCAATTTGCCAAATTTCCTTTGTTACTATGGGCTCTTACTTTCATTATCAGTCTCCCATGTGGGACCTTAAAAGCCTTGCTCAAGTCCAAGCAAACTATCTGAAATGTATTGCCCTCACCTACACACCTGGTCACCACTTCAAAAAATTCAATCAAGCAGATCAGTCATGACTTACACTTAACAAAAGCATGCTGACTGCTCTTGATTAATCTTGGCCTGTTCAAGTACAGATTAATTCTGTCCCTCAGAATTGTTTCCAATTGTTTCCCCACCAGTGAGATTAGACTGATTGGCCTGTAGCTTCCTGGTTTATCTCTGCTCCTTTCTTCAATAATATTGGCTGTCCTCCAGTCCTTTGATATCAGTCTTTTGGCCAGGAAGGAATTGAAAATTATTGTCAGCTCCTTGCTATTTCCTCCCTTGCCTCACTCACAGCCTGGAAAATGTTTCACCTGGCCCCTGAGGTTTATATACTCTTAAATCTGACAGACCATTTAGAACCTTCTGTCCTTGCTAATTTCTTTATGCATATCACAGTCCTTCTGCCTGATTCCTCTGCCCACATCATCCCTCTCACTAATAAACACTGACACAAACTATTCATTTAAAAACTTACCTATGGCCTCAGGTTCCACATACAGATTACCACTGTGGTCTTTAATGGTCATTATTCTTTCCCTAGTTATCCTTTTATTGTTAATGTACTTGTAAAATAACTTAGGATATTCCATTATTTTACAGTCATTATTCCTACATGCTCCTGTTTTCCTCTCCTAAGTTCTTTTTAAACATTTCCCTTGCATATTCTATATTCCTTCTGGGCTTCTGCTATTTTGAGTTTTCAGTCTCTGGTGCTCAGTCCAGATACTGCCATTTATTTTCTTGAACCCTTGTAGCTTTGATCATGACCAGACCCTAATTCCACTGTCTTTGTCCAATATCCATGCAATTCTGGTCTTCCTATCTTGGGTGCCAGGTGAAAGTTCTATTTGCTTTCTCAGATATATATTCTTCTAGATGGCTTCTTAATATCTTTCCCTGAACCCAGAATAATTTTCTCTGCTTCCCTTTAGTTATACCTCATCAAGTCTGACAAAGAATCACTCTGCTATCTATCAGCTCACCAATCTAATACGGTTGCAATCCCTGCTCAAATTTCTCAATATTTTATACTTTGCTGTCATATCTTGCTTCCAGCATCTTTTTAGTCCTGTTTCATTCAACAATCAGGCTTCAAGTTCCCCACTGCACAAGGTAAAACCTCACAAAGATATTATAACTATCAACATTCAACATTAATTAACTGAATCTGATGGGCTATCTAATCTTAAATACATCATATTATTACCCCACAGCAGAGACAACATGAATTCCAGGCTGAAAAATGAGTAAGCAGGGAAATACAATAACAAAATTACAGCATTATATAAATTGAATAGAACTTTGAAAATAATTTGGTATTACTTTATTGCATGTGCAGGTTGTGAATTATTAGTTCAGTATCATTTGTGTCATTGAATTTGAATCAAACATGTACCATCTAAGGAAAAGCAGGAACTAGAGTTAAAATGTTATTTGTAAATTAAGAAAGACTTTTAAGAACAAACAAATTCTTAAACAAATTTATACAAAAGAAAAATAAATACTGTATTTTATCACAACATTCACAACCTCAGGATATAACAAGGTGCTTTGCAGATAATGGAACAAATATGTAATTGTAGTAAAGAGGAAATGTGGCAGATAATGTCTGCATAGCAAATTACCACAAACTGCAATGGAATAATGATTGGGTCATCTGTTTTCATGATATTGGTTGAGCAAAATTTGTCAGCACATGGGGACAACTTCCCTAATCTTATTATTACTCATGCATGGGATGTGAGAATTGCTAACAATTTATTTTCGACTTCAAATGGTCCTTGAGAAAGTGGCAGTGAATCCTTGTTTTGAGCTGTTATCACGTGGATACGTTTACAGTGCTGTTAGAGAGGGAGTTCAATGTTTGACTCGGTAACTGTGAAGGAGCAGTGATATATTTCAAAGTCAGGATGGTGTGTGGCATGAATTGAAGGTTTTGGGTGGTGATAGTCACATGCATCCCAGGTGGGTAGAAGTGGTGATTTTGGAGTGTGCTGTTGAATCAGCCTTGGGAGTTCTTGCAGTTCATGTCGTAGAAGGTCTGTGCAACTGATGGAAGAGTGAATGTTTAAAGGGTGTATAGGCTGCAGATCAAGTGATCTCTGATAGGGTCAAATTAAAAATCACACAACACCAGGTTATAGTCCAACAGGTTCATTTGGAAGTACAAGCTTTTGGAGCCCTGCTCCTTCGTCAGGTAGTTAGTGGAGCAGGATCGTAGGACACAGAATTTATAGTCAAAGATCATAGTGCATACAACTGATGCAAAGTACTGAACAAACCTAGATTGCTGTTAAACCATTAATCACTTAGAATGGGGTTGCAGATGTTGATTCATTAATATGTAAATCCCAGAACTCCTTTCAAGTCACAGTCCAACACCAGTACCTCCACATTAAGATCAAGATCAAACATTGTGTCAAACACTATTAAATTTCTTGATTATTATTTGGGTTGTTAGGGCAGCACAGTGACTCAGTGATTAGCACTGCTGCCTCACAGCGCCAGGGACCCGGGTTCGACTCCTGCCTCAGATGACTGTGGAGTTTGCACTTTTTCCCCGTGTCTGTTTGAACTTCCTCTGGGTGCTCCGGTTTCCTCACAATCCAAAAATGTGCAGGTCAGGTGAATTGGCCATGCGAAATTGCTCATAGTGTTAGGTGCATTAGTCAGGGGTAAACATAGGATAGGGGAATGGGTCTGCATGGGTTACTTTTCAGAGGGTTGGTGTGGACTTGTTGAGTCAAAGGGCCTGTTTCCATACTGTACGGAATCTAATCTAATCACTCAAACAAATGGAGAGCATTCCATACTTCTGGATGATGTCTCGCAGATGATAGACAGACTTTGGGAATCAGGAGATGACTTATTTACTGAAGAATTCCTGACCTTTGATTTGCTCTTGTAGCCACCTTATTTGTATGGCTTGTCCAGTAACCTCCTGAATGTTAATTCACTAACATAATACTGTTGAATGTCAAATAGAGATAGTTGGATTTTGTCATTGTCATTTTAGTCATTGTTCTGGTACTTGTGTTACATGAATATTATACTAAACAGCCCATACTTGAATGTTGTCCAGGTTTTATTGCTTGTGGTCTCTCCATGATTGAAATTTCCCAGATAATTTACATGTGATATTTCATTGACTTGAGGCGTTTGCTCGACCAGATCCCAGGTAAGGTATCCCAATTGAGTCCGTAAGGACACCCCAGGTGTGTATTAAGTCTCTAGGTGTGCAGAGATGAACTGGCTCCCTCTCTTTATTCATCTACTCTCTTGGTAAGATTACTTAAAAAACGATCTCTTACCATGTAGATACCTTTTTTTCCCAGATCATATGAACGTGCATTTTAAAACAAGCCAACTTCACTAGGCTTTCAAGAAATAACAGGAAGTGAGTTTAGTAATGCAACACACATACTCACAGATTAGAAGTAAGAGCTGAGAAGTGCCCAGGATGGTACACATGACAGCATTCAGTTCCACTTCAGTAGAGTTGAAACTGGCTTTTTAACCCCTGTACTTACATATTCCTGAAGAGTAAAATAGACATGACTGAAAGAAGTGACCTTCTGGGGAAAGGAGAGAGATAACCAGCAGCATTACTTCTTCTGCTAAGCATTCCATGATCAAAATTTCCTTGACAATTTAAATACAGTTGTAGAATCATACAACATGGAAACAGAACCTTTGGTCCAACTTATCCATACCCATGCTGACCATGTTCCCGAACTAAACTGGTCCCATCTGCCTGCATTTGGCCCATATCCCTCCAAATCTTTCCTATTCATATACTTATCCAAATGTCTTTTAAATGTTGTAAATGTGACTGCATCCATCACCTCTGCTGGCACTCTCTGTGTAAAAAAATGTTGGATATTCCATTGGCTCATCATTGAACTTATTTCTCATACATTCACAGAGTCATAGAGTTATACTGCACCGAAACAGACCTGTCGGTTCAAGTCATCCGCACCAACTGGACATCCCAATCTGACCAAGTCCCATTTGCTAGCATTTGGCCCATATCACTCTAAACGCTTCCTATTCATATACCCAGATTCCTTTTAAATAATGTAGTTTTACTGTCTCCACCATTTCCTCTGACAGCTCATTCCATAGATATATCGTACTATGTGTGAAAAAGTTAGCCCTTAGGTTCTTTTTAAGTCTTTCTCCTTTCACCTTAAAACCATGTCCTCTAGTTTTCACCTTAGCCACCCTCGGAAAAAGACCTTGGCTATTCACCCAATCCATGCTCCTCATGATTTTATAAATGTCTATAAGATCACTCCTCAGCCTCAGGTGCTCCATGGAAAAAAGCCCCAGCCTATTCAGCCTCTCCCTATAACCCAAACCTTCCAGTCTCTGTAACATTCTTGTAAATCTTTTCTGCACCCTCTCAGGTTTAACAACATCCTCAGTCCTCCTTTTAAAAACCAAGCATTTTGAAATTAAAAATGAAAAATGTCAATAGATATTTTGTGTATCTGATCCATCATCATAACAACATGGACTACCTCAGTACGTGAGCATTTGTAAATGGTATTGAACTTTGTGCGATTGAACATTCTCACATCTGACATTGAGAATCAGCTGGAGATGGTTGAGCATAGGGCATTAAATTAAGGGCTCTTGTGGCACAGTGGTTGAATCCCCACCTTTGAGCTATGAGGCCCAGGTTCAAGTCTCCCCTGTTCCAGAGGTGTGCAATAACATCTCTCAACATGTTGATTAGAGAATATGTTAAAATAAATTTAGGAACTCAAGGTTCTTATGGCACAATGGTGCTGTCCCTGAGCCAGGTGGCCCAGGATCAAGTCCCACCTGCTCCAGAGGTGCATAATAATAATACCTCTGATCAGGTTGATTAGAATGTATAAAGGTGGCATGGTGGCTCAGTGATTAGCACTGCTGTGTCATGCACCAGGGACCAGGGCTCAGGCAACTGCTTTTGTGGAATTGGAACATTCTCCTTGTGTCTGCGTGTGTTTCCTTCCACGGTCCAAAGATGCGCAGATTAGGTGGATTGGCCATGGGGAATACAGGGATCGGGGGGTTGGGGGCGAGGGGGGTGGTGTGTGGCAGTGAGTCTGGGTGGGATGTTCTTCAGAGAATCAGTGTGGACCTATTGGGCCAAATGACCTTTTTCCACAGCGTAGAGATTCTTTATAAGAAGAAAGTAAATAATTAATGGAAGATTATTGGTAAATTGTAGAAAAGAGGAAGACATAGGTTGTCATCAATAATTTCTCAGAAAAAGATATAAATTGAGGAACTCCTGCAATAATATTATAATACTGGGATGATTGGTCTCCAACAGCAACAACGATTTTTCTTTGTGCAAGGTGTGACCAATCGGTGGAGTGCTTTCCCCCTGGTGCTTACTGACTTAAATTTTGTTAGGGCTCCATTTGTCATACTTAATCAAATGCTACTTAGATGTCAAGGGCAGTCACTGTCTCCTTGTGCTTGCAATTCAGCTGTTTACTCCATGTTTGGACCACGGCTACAAGGAAGTCTGGAACTTCTGTCCCTGATGGAAAAGGAGCGAGTTATTGCTGACTAAACGTTGCCTGATAGAGGGCAGATGAATTCTCTGATAATACGTAAGAAATTAATAGCCGATATTTATGAAATGGTGATGATCATATTGTTACATTTATCTGGGTCTTATGGTCAGATGATACAATTCAATCTTAAATCTTCATTTCACAAACAAATTTGATTCATAGCCAAAATAAACAGTAAACAGCAGAAATTGAATGATGTGCTGAATTTTCTACAACTGAAAAACAGCAATTCAGTTAGTTAATTGCAGCTATGTGAAAATAGGGAAGTGTCTTAGGGGGAGGTGATGGTCTAATGGTACTATTGCTGGACTTTTAATCCAAAGACCCAGGTAATGTTTTGGGGAACAGGGTTCAAGTCCAATCACAGCAGATGGTATAATTTGAATGCAATTTTAAAAATCTGGTATTAAGAATCTCATGATAACTCATCTGGTTCCCTAATGTCCTTTAGGAAAGGAAACTGCCATCTTACCTGACCTGGTCTACATACGATTCCAGACCCAAAGCAAAGTGATTGACTCTTAACTGCCCTCCATGATGAGCAATAAATGCCAGCAATACCCCTCATTCTGTAAATGAATAAAAAAAGGTTGCTTTAGTTAATGATAATGAAATGGTAGAGATATGCTAGCAAGCAGAAGGAGTGACAAATCATTTTGTTCCAAATGACCTGTTTAGAGTTTGTTCACGATAATAAAACTTTATTACTGGCCGATGATAGTAATTTTGTTTTGGGATGATGCAAAAGAGATGGTTTTCACATTAGGCATATGTCATAAGAAAGAAGGATAATATTAGCACAGCTGGTGGTCACGGTAGAATTTGTTAAAAAATGCTCACAAAATGGAAGAATTTTAGCCTTCAAAACTGCAAGGGATTGGATGTAGAAGGACGTGGGTAGTAAAGTCGTAAAAATTCTCAAACCCAATTCTAGCCCACCGTGAAACTACCCAGGTGGAAGTTGGTGACCAATCCACTCCTAGGAGATTTTCCTCATTTAAGTATTTTCATGAGGTAGCTTGCCTCAGATTTTTCTCAACTTTAGCTTTAATGTTAGTTATCCATGTTTCCAAGGCCTTGAGAAATCTAGCAGTTCAAGGCCGATTGATCTTCTCCCCTTCTTCCCCATGGTCTCTCTGATCCTCCTTTATGCTGCCTAACTGCAGTCTTGAGTTTTAGACTAACCTGCCAGACTCTCAGCCTCACTGGTTACAGCCAGGAAACATACTTCAACGAATAATCTTCAGTTAGCCTTGGCCAGTTCGGAGTCCTGGATTTCCCAGTGACAAAACAACTCTCCTGTTCCTACCTGTCATGTAAAAATAAGAACCAATGACTCCCTCAAACCATTGATCCAACCCCAGTCAATGATTCTGGCCCAGTGAAGTTTTGTTTGTACTAACTACTTTATTTGTGTCACCTCAGTGATATCATGCCAACCTCTGTTTCGAATTCTGCACTTCCATCTATTCCTGATAACTCTTTATTCTCCTTCCTAGCAAAAATCTATCTACTTCTATCCTATGGATATTGAATGACTCACTGTCCACTGCCTTCTGAGGCAGAGGGCTAAATCTTACCAGAACTCAGTTTCATCAAGTTTTATGAAAGATTTCGCACTGTGAAACCAAGCAGGTTTACTCTCATTTTCACCACAAACCTGTTTCTCTCACTAGGTACCAAGCCATTCTGGCACTTCTCTCATCCAATGCTAGCTCAATTCTCTCATTTAATGTAGGCAGAAGTATTTGCCACTACCAGGGATTTCTTAAACAACTGTTGTAACCTAGGCAAGTGCTGTCAGTCTGAAGCTGCCCTGCATGTTCATGACATTTACCCTGAGCATGGTAGATAGAGGGAAATTGGCACAGTGCTTTGCAGACCAACTCTTGTCCTGGTGGATAAGGTGTTGCAGAGCAAGGTGATCTTCTCTCAGGACCAGCAGAGGAGACCATAACATCAGAAAGTTCCAACCTGATCTGAGGTTGCTTGGGTCAGTAATCTCAAACAATCAGAGGAATGTGCAGCAGTGGGCTAATGAGTGTCTCCACTCTGACCACTAAATCACAATCACTCTCTCTCTGCTACTACATCCACCTCCTGACAAGGCTCATGCTGTGCTACTGTCACTGTCACATACAATCTCTTTCCTCACTCACTCTTATCCACCCAATCATTCTAGACAACCTCCATGCCTCCGACTTGCTCACTTGGGACACTACCTGCATCCGCACTTACAGCTATACCACTTCTGTCGAACTCAATCCCTGCTTTCTCCCATTCCAAGGAAAACACAACCCACAATCGGGTAAAAAGAGCCAAGATGGGTGCTAGGTTGCTCAATAATTGACTCTTCACTCCTAAGAGGAAAGCCAAGCAGCCAATTGACCAATCCTATTCATCCGACCAATATCAGTCAAAGTACTTGACTGAACATATGGGAATTTCCCTCACTGATAAAAGACTGCCTTGACTGGAGTAAGGACTGCTCCCCTTCATCTTTGAGAGTTTGCCATTTGGTTCATGCTCATACAATGTGTTTGCTGTGCAGGCTGCTGCCACATTCTGTAGGTGTGACATTGAGATCGGACAATCCATATAGCAAATTATAGCAAAACCCTTGACTGATAACTACTGACAAACAGGACCAGATGCCTGACTTTCGTGACTGTGCTGAACAGCAAGGCAAGACAAAAATATTGTGAATATTTAGGCTCTGGCTCAGGTGACAAAGTGCAAAAAGACAAGGCAAGGCTAGGAGACTGTGAGCACCGACACGAGTGTGTGCTAAGTGGGTTAAATGAGCAGCTCTGAGATGCAGCCTGATCCAGTCTGTGAGCTGAGTGCCTCTCCCTGTGTGCAGAATGTCTTTGCAGTAACATTGCAAAGAGAGTTGCTAATACACACCAAAGTCTAGCATTAAACTGCAGAAGAGTACCGTGAGTGGATTGGAGATGTGCCTTGCTGGTGTGTGTCAGATCCCAACATTCATGAAGTGCACGTGGCTGCTGCACATAGAGATTTTCCTTGGGGTATTGGTGCTGAGTGTCCAACCAGCAAGCTGGAATCACCAGGCACCACTCGGATTTTCATGTTGGCAATTCTTGGCAGCCGGTTTCTGTCAATTGGTGGAAGAATGGGAGCTTGCAGTCCTGAAAGGGTAATCCATAATTTTAAATCACTCTGTCCCTAGTTCTGGGCTTTTCTAAACTCCAGTGGAAACAAGCCCAGCCTATCCCAAAACTATCCAGTTATTCCTGTATCAATCTAGTCAATCTTTTATTAACTGCCTTCAATGCATCTATATTGTTCCTTCAATAAGGAGACTAAACTGTGCACAATATTCAAGATATGATCTCACCAATGCTCTGTAGAAATGAAGTATAATACCCTTAATGTAATGTTTAAATCTTTTATTGTAAAAGATGGCATTCCATTAGCCTTTTGGGTTATATGCTGCATACTAACCTTTTTGTGGATTATGTACCAGAATACTTAAACCCCTTTGCACCTTGGAATTCTGAGTCATTCTCCATTTAAGTAATACTCTGCTTTTTAAAATGTTCCTGCCAAAGTGAAAAACTTTGCATTTTTCCACATCATACTCCATCTGCCAGATTTTTGCCCAGTCACTTAATCAATCTACATCTGTCTGCAGTTTCCTGTAATTCTGAAATTGATAACTCTGCTTCTTTCTCCGTAGGTGCTGCTAGATCTGCTGAGTTTCTTCAGTACGTCTTTGTTATTATTTCAGGTTTCCAGCATTTGTTGTATTATTCTTTTATTGCAACATCTTTATGTCTTCTTCACAATATACCTCCCTGCCATCTTGGTGTTATCTGAAAATGTAGCTACCATGTCTTCACTTCCCTCATCTATCTTTTTAATGTAAATTATCAAAGTTAATGGCCCTAGTGTCGATCCCTATGGGAATCTACTTGTGATGTCCTGCCAAACAGAAAAAGTTACAGTTTCTCTTTGTTTTTGGCCAGTCAGCCAATCTTTGATCCATGCCAGTACGTTATTGCTTTATCAAAGGTTTTATTTTCCACAATAACGTTTGATGTGGCACTTTATTTATCAAATCAGTTTCTAAAGGTCAGAGGCCAGTAATCCAGCAGTCAGTAACTCCCCTCCTGATCTGCCCAAAGCCCATCCACCATCTACAAAGCACAAGGCAGAAGTGTGATGGAATAATCCCACTTACCTGGATGAGTGCAGCTCCAAAATACTCAAGAAGCTTGACAACATCCAGGACAAAGCAGCCTGCTTGATTGGCACCTCAAACATTCACTCTGTCTACCACCAATGCTCAGTACCAACAGTGTGTATCATCTATAAGTTGTCCTCCAATCTGCTCACCATCCTGACTTGGAAATATATCACCATTATTTCAGTGCTGTTGGGTCAAAATCTCGGAACTCTTTCCCTGATGGTATTATGGATCTATCTA
Source organism: Chiloscyllium punctatum (assembly GCF_047496795.1). Classification (NCBI taxonomy): domain Eukaryota; kingdom Metazoa; phylum Chordata; class Chondrichthyes; order Orectolobiformes; family Hemiscylliidae; genus Chiloscyllium; species Chiloscyllium punctatum. The sequence continues at coordinate 40,393,373 of NC_092744.1, forward strand.
CTGGACTGCACTGGTTCTAGAACACAGATTCCCACCTCCTTCTCAAAGGAAACTAGGGATGGGCAATAAATGTTGGACCAGCCAGCAATACTTACATCCCATGGATGAATTTAAAAATCCTGTATTTGTATTTCTCATCTCTTGCAGTTCACAACTAGAATAGGAAGGTTCCTATGGACAACTCGAATGAATGATTTCTGCAACGCAGTAGGTGTGCATGTTTGTCAACCATTGAGACAACCTAATAATTGCCTATTCCTTACAGTTTATGAGAAAACAACATCAAAGCTAGCTCATTAGAATCTTAATGACATAATATGGTTTTAAATTTATAAGGATGCATTTGGCTGAATTTCACTGCCAAGCTACAGCCAATTCTCAAAATACTGCACCACAAACAGCAATGAGAAGAATCACTGGGTAATTTTATTTTGCTGGTGCGGGTTGAAGTAGACTCTTCTATGCTGTTGAGATCATCACTATTTTTCTTTTATTTTCTTGTGTTTGACTTGGAACTGTGGGTTGAACTTGAGAATTGAACCTTCGAGCAGTGGCTCGTTTTAAAAGAAGAGAATGACAGACAATATTTTCTGTTGGAGATTAGTCTGAAAAGATCATGCAGGTTAAGTACTGCTCCAAAGACACTGTAGACATTTCAGCAATGAGACATTGCTATGCTCAAGGACTGGCAGCTCGTTGGATGTTGAATTGGTCACTCAGAGGAACAATTAGGGGCAGCATGGTGGCTCAGTGGTTAGCACTGCTGCCTCACAGCATCAGGGACTGAGTTCCGTTCCAGCCTCGAGTGACTGCCTGGAGTTTTCACATTCCCCCTGTGTCTTCTTGGGTTTCCTTCGGGTCCTCTGGTTTCCTCCCACAATCTAAAGAATTTGGGGGCGGCACGGTGGCACAGTGGTTAGTACTGCTGCCTCACAACGCCAGAGACCCGGGTTCAATTCCCGCCTCAGGCGACTGACTGTGTGGAGTTTGCACATTCTCCCTGTGTCTGCGTGGGTTTCCTCTGGGTGCTCCGGTTTCTCCCACAGTCCAAAGATGTGCAGGTCAGGCGAATTGGCCATGGTAAATTGCCCGTAGTGTTAGGTAATGGGTAAATGTAGGAGTATGGGTGGGTTACGCTTCGGCGGGTCAGTGTGGACTTGTTGGGCCGAAGGGCCTGTTTCCACACTGAAATGTAATCTAATCTAAAAATACAGGTTAGTTGAATTGGCCATGCTAAATTGCCTATTGTATAGATTAGGTGCATTAGTCAGGGATAAATTTAGGGTAGGAGAATGGGATTGGATGGGTTACTCTTTGGAGGGTGGGTGTGGACTTGATGGGCTGAAGGACCTGTTTCTACACTGTAGAGATTCTATGATGAACAGTGTTGGCCAGCAATCATGAAAATGTTGGAATGAAGTTGGATTGAAGGGTCTGTTTCCATGCTGTACATCTCTATGACTCTTAAGCGAGAACAATGAGTGAAATAATTCTAATTTTGGGCAGGAGGCAGTTTTGTTTAGGAAGATTCTACACTGCGGTTGTTTATTAGTTTTTGCTTTTACTAGTTGTTTTCCATCTATCAAGTTGTTAAATGTTCTGAGGAAAAAATTCCAGTCTGTAAGAAATAAACAAAAGTCTCCAGAGGTCTACCAAAGTCATTTGCAATGGTCAATGTCTTTGGAATTCAATCAAGATATACAGTTCTATGTGCCTGTAATACAATCCATTGTCCAAGGATTTCATCGTTGTTATGAATTGTTGAAATGGTTATCGAACTGCAAATTATGATTCTTTTGTTTTGTAATTTATCCCTTAACTCTCTGTGTCTGCCTTTTGCTATGTGAGTAGGAGTTTATGATCAAAGAAGATTGGGCTTAGATTGTATATATTAATTAGGTTGTCTTATAGTTTATCTGTGTTCTGCTAAAGTTATATTCTTAATAATAAATTGCCCATTTTTATTTAAGCTATAAACTTGGTGTCCAAGATCTGTTACTTGCAAAATTTGGTTAGGAATAAATGAATAATTGTGAAGGTAATTAAAGTTTTAATTTCACTGTGTTTTAAATGTAGTGATAGTGAGGCTGATTTGGTTTGGCTGTAGCAATGCTCATTGTCAAATGGTGCCATTGGATCGGTTAAAGTTCTTATCTGAAAGACAGCACTTACCTCAATATAATACTGACCATGTCCTTAAACTGTGTTTTTAAAAACTCACTCATAAGATATGGGTGTTATTGCTGGGCTAGCATTTATTGTCCATCACTACTTACTCTTGAGAAGGGAGACCCACAATGCCATTAGGGAGCAATTTCCAACGACACTGGGTTTGTTTTTATGCACCATACAACAGGTGTAGCTCAGAGGAAAAATGAGTTCTGGGAACAGGTGGACAACACAATTCGAACAATACAAAGTAATGATCGGCTGGTGATAGCAAGTAGCACCTGACTGGACATGTGACGAAAGAAAGAGCAGGATAAAAGATTCTCCATGACAGTTTTAGAAAAGCAAACAAAGGTGCCAAGGTGCTGCGGTTTTCAGTTTCATGATAGTTGGAAATTTTAAATATCTGGTAAGAAAAATTGCAGAAACTACCTTTATTAGGTAAAACAGTGGCACAAGAGCAATACAGCTGGACTACATCATGATTAGAAAGGAACACACAAAGGAAGTAAATAACCACAATGTCTTCCCAAGTGAGGAACTGAACTCTAATCATAGAGTGCCGTTGGCAGTGCTGATTTCAAACTCAACAAACAGTAACAGACATCAGGTGGTGGAAGCTATGAGATTCACAAGTGAAGGGGAGGAATTCAGAGAACAAAGGGAGAGCCACCTACAAGGAATAGAAGAATTTACAACAAGCACTGTGGAAGACTGGTAGAACTCAATGACAAACTTGATTAGGAAAACTGTTGAAGAAATGTATGAAAGATCATCGGGAAGAAAGATGGAAAAGTGGCTTGGTAGTGGAATGAAAACACTGAAAATGTAGTAAACGAAAAGAAGGAACTGTTTAAGAGGTGGACACAGTCCAGGTTCAAAGAAGAAAAAGAACAATACAAAAATCAAAAAAGAAGCCAAGGCAAGTGAATACTGGTGAAAGATTCCTAGCCATTGACGAAATATATGGAAGTTTGGATGCCAAAAGGAACAAAAGGTATGTTCAAAATAAAGGAGTAGATGTAGGGGAATGAGTCTGGGTGGGTTGCTCTTCAGAGGGTTGGTGTGGACTTGTTGGGCCGAAGGGCCTGTTTCCACACTGTAATAATCTAAAAAAAACTAAATCTATCATCTAAAAAAATAGCAATTGCTGGAGATAGGTTAACAAACAATGTGGGAGGTTTACATACAATCAAAGATGGATGTAGAGTAACCTTAGTGAAGAGGATGTAATCACGGAGATATAGGGTCAATACTTTGACTTGCTCAGGTCTAAAGATAACCTGTGAATAAAGACAGAGGTAGCTGTAAATCAAATCACATCAATCTAGAAGAAATCAAAATAGTTCTGAAAGGAATGAAAAGCAGCAGAGCAGCAGGAGATAACAGTGGAAGTATGGCATTCATGAATTAAATTTGGCTTCCAGTTTCTGAACAAGCTGCTCATATATTATGATAAGTGAAAAAAATCCCAAGGACATGAAGGTAATGCAATTCGGTAAAAATACGAAAAGAAGGGGAGACATCCAGGATTGCAAGGACTACTAACAAGTTAAACACCAACCACATCCCTTCAAGGTATGGAAGGGGGCCATGGCCCAAAGACTGAGAAAAATTGTTCAAGTTCATGAAGGTTAATTCAGTTTCATGTCCAGAACAGGTACCACGATACCATTTTTACTTCTGAGACAAGTGTCAGAGAAAAATCAGTAAGTTCAATGCAACATAACGATTACGCTGATCACTCTTGAGAACTCTTATAATCAGGTCCCCAGTGAGGAAGTCTGGAGATTTGCTGAAATTCCTGGAACCCCTGAGAAGCACATTTGACTATTTTAGGACCTGGACAAGGAGTACCAGACAAGAGGAAGAAGCAGGATGGAGGAGAGTGAGAATTCTGTCGCTAAAGTTGGATGACACCAAGGATTTGCACTTAGCTCTTTCCACTATATGATTGACATGGATCTTCTAACTGAGCTACATAGCTAGTTAACTGAGGTGAGATGTGCCATGGGGAAAAACTGTTTGTAGGTGACATTAAGCTATGTGTTGGGCTCGATGAGAACAGGACCATGCATCTGGGGAATGGGAAAAATAAAAGCACTAGAAGACATGGATGTGAAAACACAGGACCTATATTATGGACTTTCAGCTTGAGCATAGGAAGACAACTGGAAAGAGTAATGCTAAGTATCTGAAGTCAGTGGTGGAAGGAGATGGAAATATAGCAATGGATTAGCTCTGGTTGGATAATTTAGAAGAAGTCCACTGGATTATTTTGTGAGATTGCTGAAATGGAGATGAATCTGCAAAATGTTTATGTGACCAGCTTTGTTATATAATCAGAAAGTTGGGCAATCAGAGGAATGGAACAACAAATGGTACTAATGAGGTAGGATGCTGAGGTGAATCAATGGAATAGTATAAAAGAGGAATCGGTACATTGGCGGTTGGGGAATCAGTGGAAGATATTGTGGGAGTCTGAAAGAAAAATGCTGAGAAGAGATTATAATATCTCTTGCAGAGAGCAAAGAATTGGAGATGGAATTGGCAGGTGAAAAAGAGAAAAGGAATGCCTATGATCAGATGGAAAGGTACAATGCCAAGAGAGTTAAATGCAGTAGAATGACAAGAAGAGATGGTGAAGAGTAACCAACAAGCATTGTGGTGATCCGATGTACGACAGGAGAAGCCAAAACAAAATGGAGAAACTGTGAGTAGAGAATTCCAAAAGTTCAGAACCTTCTGAGTTAAGAATTTTTTCTCTGTTCAGTCCTAATGATCAGCTCCTTATCCCAGCATGGGCTAGATTCCCCAGCCAGGGTCAACCTTTGTGTTTCTACACATCAAGAATCCTAAATAGAATCTATGTAACTTTTCTCAGTCCTTTTAGGATTTCACTTTCTCAAAAAATGGTAATTGGGTAGATCTTCCCTGTGTGAAGCCAGATTGGGCACCATATTTAAAGTTGTTATTATTCAGGTAAGCCTCAACTTTATTCTTAATTGTTTTATCTGATTTGCAAGTAAACAATTCCCCCTTCTCCAAGTAGTTTTCACTTGAGTGTACTGCTGTCTTCTTGGCAGAATACATTCCATGCATTGGGAATGCGCTGCTCAGCAGGTTGCCTGCCATTGCTTGAGGCTGTTTATTGAATTTATATCAATATTATTTGACTACTGTTTGGAGTTGCTTACACAAAGCAAAAACATTTTCCAGAAAAACAGCAGCAGTTCAGAATCACATACTAATTAAAAAGGAACTTTGTATTTTAAGTTATTTTCCAAATTTTTGCTGCAAACTGATTCATTCTTGGTGGGTTTTTCTGTCCAGTGAAATTATACACTGGAAAGGAATAGAAGTGTGCATTCAGATTATAAAGACTCACTTTTGTGGGCACTTGGATCAGGAACATGAATAGGATCATACAATGGATAACAATTCAAACCAGATCAAGGCACTGGTCCACCTCTGAGCAGGATTGGACCATGGAGATAATTGGTAATAGGATTGGATCAGTGCCATGAATCTTGAGTTTGAAAAAAAAGTACAGTGATAAATTAAATGATGTGGTAATAAAAAGAATGATGAATATGACCGTGCTGAACTACTTCAAACAATGAAGACAGTGAGTAGTTACTGCTGAAAAATAATCAGTGGCAGATTTAAGTGGAAACTGTGATTAATTTGCCTTCAGCCTCTTATTGATCCAACACTTAGCAGAAGCATGTTTTGCACCGATATAGGTTAAATTAACGGAAATCATTCAAATTCACAAATTTCTAATTCTGCTTGTGTTTTTGGAAGACTGTGATATTTATTGATAATTACATTACAAGTTTGGTTCCTTAGATGAGACGGCTGCACTATGAAGAGAGATTAAGTAGAATGGGCCTATATTCCTGTGAATTTAGGAGAATCAGAGGTGATCTCATTGAAAATTTACATCAGGCAGCATCATAAATAAGATAGTGTCCAACCTGCTGCCCATTATAAGCAGCTGTAATTAAATATCAGATATTCCATTTAATGGGTGGCCAATTTGACACTGCCTGTATTGTGCCAGTGTTATGGACAGAGTCAGGAGAGAACGGAAACCTTTGTTCCCTTCAGCTTACTTTCTGTAGTCATGTTTTTTGAAAAGTAGGATGTATGCGCTTCTTAAGCACAAACACGTGCAACTGATTTAAATAAGAACAGTAAACCTTTGAAGGGTTAAGTAAAGAGGATTATTTTTTCACACATTCGTCCTTGAAGTCAGATTGCTACTTCATGAACACATAACATGTGCACACATACACAGGATTGACAGTCAGGCTCACATGCCCAGAGCCCTGTTCTCTGCAGACAGAAAGAACATGCACTGTTTCAGCATCTGTTTCAGCTCAATGATAAATCTTTGCATGTTCATTTCTCAGAGAAATGCCGAACTAATCAAAGTCATTCTGCTTGGCTTAAAATTAAAACAAAACCCAGTTGTAAACTGTCAATCAACAGTAATGGGTCTATTCTCCATGGCAACACCTGTACCAATCAGAATCCACTTGCCAACCAGTCAGCATTCTCCTCTTTTTAGATTAGATTCCCTACAGTGTGGAAACAGGTCCTTCGGCCCAACAAGTCCACACCGACCCTCCGAAGAGTAACCCACCCAGACCCATTTCCTTCTGACATGCAACTAACACTATGGGCAATTTAGCACGGCCAGTTCACCTGACCTGCACATCTTTGGACTGTGGGAGGAAACCGGAGCACCCGGAGGAAACCCATGCAGACACAGGGAGAATATGCAAACTCCACACAGACAGTCGCCCGAGGCTGGAATCGAACCTGGGACCCTGGTGCTGTGAGGCAGCAGTGCTAATCACTGAGCCACCGTGCCGTGGTATAATTTTGATTTTCCCTATTAATTTGTATTTTTCTAAAATATCTTGATGAGTGTAAAATGAAAAGCTTTGATAAAATATATTTCTTTTTGGCAATACCCAAGATAAAATTAAAGAAAATAGTGCACATTCACTGTTTATAAACAAATGAACAGTTCATACCAAGCACTTATAAGAGGTCCATTTAAAAAAAGTTTCACTCCTGAAGGCTTGGTCTAGGTAGGTTCAGATAACAAAATCATACAGTGTTGTTGTAGAATTCCCTAGAAGAAAGGAATATCCAGCAGCTCACAAAACTAGGCACTTTTTGTTTTTATACTAGCAGATCCAGTGTTTTTTACAGGTGGAAGTGGGTTAGGAATCAAGCTGGCTCCTTTTTCCAGCTTAAAAACTCAAAATTACTAACTTGTTTTTCTGTAGCTGGTATGCTACAGTGGATTCCGTTTGCAGATTGACTAGTTTCCTTTGTTTCTTGGGATAGTAGCTTTGTTACCCTTGAGCCAGTTTTAGTCATGTGACTATGATGCACCAAGAATGGCTTAAAGCTTGAACCATTGCAGTACAATGGAGAACGTAAAGGGGGTTCTTCACATTCATTTGTGATGGACTAGTTCTGTTACAGTTCCTTTGGGAATTGAAGTCAAGATTAGCCATAATAAGCCAAATGGTCTACTCTTGCTCCTACATCTTGTGTTCTTATATTTTTTAAAACTTGAATACATGAAGTCTGATTGTCCGTTGGTTTTGAGCTTTGAAACAATTTCAGGGAGCAAAGATTTAAGGTAATGGACTGAAGGTTTAGTGGAGATGTGAGGTGTTAGGGAATCTGGAAATCACTGTCAGAAAGGGTGGTACTGACAGAAATCCTCATAACATTGAAGAAGTATTTGGATGGGCACTTGCAATGCCAAGGCATACAAAGCTATAGGCTAGTGCTGGAAAATGGGATTGGAATAGTTAAGTGCTTGTTTTTAACCAGTGCAGACTTGATGGACATTTTTCTGTGCTGCAGACCTCCATAACTGTATAAGTCTATGACTCTAACAAGTTTAAGTTATGAAGATAATTCGGTAGCTATGTCAATGCAAGCATGAGGAGATTTGCCATGGTTTTTGAATTAGGAACTTTCCAGAGTCAGTATAGAAGTTTCAAGTTCACCTGATCATTGGCAAAGACAAGTCCAGAAAATTATATACTGAATGCTATTCATGTCTAAAGTAAGTACTGGACATAACAAGCAATGCACAGGAAATTTTTATTGCACAGAATTCTGAGAAGACTTGACAGAGTAAATGCTGGGAAGCCATTTCTTTGTCGAGAAAATCTAGAACTAGGGGTTATCAGGTTAGCATAAAGAAGTGACCATTCATTTCTGAGCTAAGAAGAAATTTCATCACACAGTGGGTCGTGTGTCTCTGTTGACTTCAGAAGGCTGTAGATGTTAGGTACAGTCAAGATTGAGATTGACACTATAGATATGAAGAGAGATACAGATAGGGTAACAGAGTGGTGTAAATATTAAAGTGTATGAACAAACAATGTATATATTGTTATGAATATTACAAGCATATCATTTGCTCCACAAATTTATTGAGAAATAATTTATTAAAACATTAATGTTACATTTGTTTGACTTCAAACTCTCAATTATTTTTAGTTATAATTAAGATTGCTATTACTTAGTTCTTAGATTGTAGTTACTTTTGTAAAGTTAAATGTATAATGTACTTCATGAATGTCAATTAAAAACTGCTGTTGTAATTGCAGGTGTTATAGAATATTTATCAAACACCAGTTTAATTTCTGCTACATGACTAACACTCCAACATGACGTTTAGGGGAAAAAAGTAAACAAATGCATTTATTTTTCATTAAAATAAGCTTTCTCCAATAATGAAAATGCAAATCCATATATTGCATTCCTTTTCAACAAGACAGGCAAGTAATTTTCCAATTATGAAACAGTGTTCAGTCTTGAATATGCTGTTTAGCATCTCTGTGATACCACTGTATGATACCTTGCTGTACCTCTAAAGCATGAATAGTAAATCAAGGTTTCAAAGATTCCAATCAAATATTTGTAAGTACTTCAGTTTCGCACACTGCTGCCACTACACAGTGAATTAATGACTTTGGAACTGAGACCAGTTAAGTAGCTAATTAGCTGCTTGATAAATATGGAACTATTATAATGACATGTGCATTGTGGTTAACCAGTTTTTTGTCATTAAAATACTCAAATTCTTATTTCTTGAGCCTGACAAAGGGAACATACTTTGGCTGCCATTTTAAATAACAAACATTTAAAATCGAGAAGTAACAAAATCAGAATTAAGTATTTTCTTAAATCATAAAAAAAAGTTTTAAAAATTACCCCTATTATTTTTAGGAGTAATTTAACTATTATTATCTGAGTATATCTTTACTGTATCTGGACACTCAGAAAACAACAGTAGGATAGTGCAGAGTCAACATGGATTTAGGAAATGAAATTATTTTAATATTTGTTAATGTTTTTGAGGATGTAACTAACAGAATAGATAAGGGGGAACTAGTGAGAGTGTTGTATGTGGATATTCAGAAGGTTTTTGAGTGAGTCCAAAACTAGGGGGCATATTTTTAAGGTGAGAGGATAAAGATTTAAAAGGGAACTGAGAAACACCTTTTTCACACAGAGGGTGGTTCATGCATGGAATGAACTGCCAGAGGAAGTGGTAGATTTAGGTACAGTTACAACATGTAAAAGATATTTGGATAGGTACATGAGTAGGAAAGATATAGAGGGATATGAGCCAAATGCAAGCAAGTGGGACTAGTTTAGTTTGAGAAACTTGGTCGGTATTGTCGTGTTGGATTAAAGGGTCTGTTTCCATGTTATATGACTCCATGACTTTATGAATCAATGACAATGTCTCACATGGAGGCTAGTAAGCAAAATTAGTGTACATGGGATTGGGGTAATTACTCATGTGGACTGTGAATTGCTTAATGGACAGAAAATTGAGAGTAGTGAATCTTTGAGAATTCTCTAACCCAAATGGTTGAATAATGCCCAGCCATTAAATATATTCAAGGTCGAAGCCAACACATTTCTAGATATTAAAACAATCAATGTATATCAGGATAATATGGGAAAATGTCGTTGATTTAATTTGATTTATTATTGTCACATGTACTTAGATACAGTGAAAAGTATTGTTTTGCATGCTAACCAGACAAATCATACATTTAAAAAGTACATCAGGACCTAACAGAACCTAAATTCTAATATCTCTTTATATCTTAACTGAAAATGTAGTCTTATCACATTGTTGTGGTACATCAAATGATAATTAGTCTAGTTGAAGGAATGCAATAAAATTTATTTATATTTATGGTTATCAGACAGATAAGGTATGGTTCTTGCGCTTACCTCTGGTCATGTTTTGTTACACATTTCTACAGTAAAACTAAGAAAACACATTTTTTTCCCATCAGAGAATTCTACTTTTTACAAAACTGTAACCATTATTTTGGTGTGCATTTTATTTTATGCTAAAGCCTATAGGGACACAGTTTGTGACTTAGGATTTAACTCCATGTTAGCCCCTTAAAAATTTACAAATGTTAATCTGTCTCATGATAATGTATTTATTTCAAACAGCTACATAAAACAAAGCTGAAGGATCTAACATATTGTTTTGGAGAAAAGCCATAATGGCACTTTAGATTAATAAAATGTGAAAATGAAATTAATTTATGACAATGTTTTATAGATTGATCAAGATGGACTCACACTGCCAGAAAGGACTCTTTATTTTGGGCAAGATGAAGAAAGTGAAAAGGTAAAGCATTCTAAATCTTTTTGGTGCATTAAAACATAAAGGAATGGATTAAAGGAAGACTACACGCACCACTTTAATTCATCTGTGGATACATAGGTCTTCAGCTTAGGTCAGATTGTGTTTAGATGTCATTGAAAGATGACCATTGATAGAATGAGACTGCATGTTAAAGCTTACTTTGGAAAGTGATTGTACACTGACTTTTCTTACCTCTTCTTAAATTTGAATTTATCTATAAACATCTTGAAAGGAATCAATCTTTATTTTTTATCTTCTAACCATCTTTACGGAAAATTTTATAAGTTCCAGAAAAATTATGTAGTGAGGAGGCCTGTGAAAATGTCACTATTATGTTCCATATATACAGTGTTGTATGTGCTTTCCTACTCCCCTCTTGTATTGTTGCAGTTGCACCATAATGTTAATTAACCTTTCCCTGGTTAAAGATTCTTTTGCTGTGAAAATGGGCCTCAAACACTACTGGTGTCCAGCCTGCTTAATATATCCTGACTGTCAAGGTGCTGGCATTGCCATGTGAAGTGTGCATCAGAAACACGCAGAGTGGGTGGATTATTGACGAGAAGATGAGGCAGAAAAATACTGTCATTCTCAATGTTGTCAGCTATGTCAAATGCAATGGGTTCCCATGGTATGAGGGCTTAGGAAATGTAGGTTTGTCAGTCCCTGGTCAGTGCTTCTCACTGTTAAGGATGCCTCGTCCTGCAAGGGAGCAAGTAGTCTATTGTGTTTGGATTAAGTGCCTGTCATGGCAGAATGACTCTTGGTTTCCTTTATTAGTTCATGGGATATAGATGATGTACTATGATGCGGTTTCTGAGAGTCATTTCTTTATAAACAGCCACTGCTGCTAATCCAGATTTATTCATCCTTCATGATCTATTGTAGATAAATTGATGGGCTTTTAACCTTCAAAAGGATTTTTGTACCTGACTACGTGATGTATATGTTAGCTCCTATAACATAAGAACAAAGTGAAGGTAACGGAGTACTGAAAGATTCAATAACATTTTTTTGCAACCTCTGATATCAATATACAATATAACCACAGACACTATTGTGTCTAGGCCCAAGTTAAATTGGAATGTAAACTGAACCCTACTTCTATTAGCATGTCATACTGCAAGAAGACTCAATAAGATGAAGATTGCTTTCTCTGAACCATCAGATCACATGCTATAACACAATGATGATGTCATGAGTATGTCCCTTAAAAAGTGTATTGTGTAATCACTGTGAGACATAACACCACAGTGGGTATCACTGTCAAAGCCAGCAACTGATGTCCATATCTAATTACTCTTGATCTGTTTGGCTGGACAGGAAGAGAGTGATTAAGGGACAATCATGATCACATTGCTGTGGCTCTGAGGATACGTGTAGGCCAGACCAGGTAAGAACAGCAGTAACATTACTGGAATTGATGAGTTTGTTTTAATGGTCATCAATAATGATTTCACAGTCATCATTAGGTTAGCTGTTAACTCCAGAAGCTTGTTAACTTAATTTAAACTCACCAACTGCCATGGTGAGATTTTTGCGCATGTCCCCAGATCATAAACGTGTGCTTCTGGATTAGTAAACAAAACAGAACTTGCTAACAAAACTCAACAGATCTGGCAGCAAGTGTGGAGAGAAAGCAAAGTTGAATTTTTAGGTCCAGTGACATTTCTTCAGAACCTCTTTAGAAATGTTAACTCTGCTTTCTCTTCACAGATGCTACTACACCTGCTGAGCTTTTCCAGCAATTTCTGCTTTTGTTTCTGACTTCCAGCATCCATAATTCTTCGGTTTTCTTTTGGATTAGTAGTCCAGTGACATTAGTACAATGTCATACTTCCCCCAACTGGAAGCAGAAAGGGGTTGCTGAGAGGTTAGCTGCATTGGCAAGTGTGACAATGAGGTGGTGTTTATGAATGTTAAATATGTGATTAATTGCTTATGAGCTGACCTAAAGTCCGCCTGATCAGGATATGTCCTGAATGAGGCTATGTAATTGCCTTCATTGAAGTGGTGTTCCCCAAGCTCAGTTGGACTGGCAAGGGTGTCCACTTCCATTGGAATATCCTACTACTCATATGCTTCACTTGCTGCATTTTCCAATTATAGGACCAGTTGAGGGGCTTGTTTGAAGTCCAGTTGGGGCTTCAGCTAGTTGGCAGTTTTGCTTAGTTACATCATGAATCCCACAAACCAAACGGTCTCTAAGCATCTCATTCAGGGTTAAATCAAAATCACATGCTTTTACCAGTTGTCTTAATCTAGTCAAAATTCCTGATATGGATTCCCCTGGTTCTTGAATTGCTGAGTAAAAATGATGGTGTCTCAGAATTAGAGGAGCCTTGACGTCATTCATTTTCCTTAACTATATCCATCAATTCTTGAGATGTTTTAGTATCTAGTGCCTCAGGGAAAGTTAGGCTCCTAATAACAGAAAAAAGCTGTGGCTCCACAGACTATCAGGAGAATTACTCATTGCTTTTCATCTTCCACAATATCATTTGCCCATGAAAGATAATGCAGTCTTTCCACATACCAGGCCCAGTCCTCAATGGTAGGGTTGAACAAGTCAAGCTTCCCAAACAAAGCCATGATGCAAGAAATGCTCACCCCAACTCAAAGATGACTTGGGTTGGGGTGATCTTTGGTGTGAGCGAGTTTTTTCAGGAACATGCTTTACTCTCGTTGCTACTGAAATAACTGCACCGAGGCAAGTATCCCATCACCAAGTTACCCTTTATTTACACATGAAGAGTCCTTGACCCTCCAACAGCCTCTTCAGGGTCAGATCTCAGAGTGCCAGAATCTCTGATATTTCTACTTTTACCTGTCAACCAGGGATCCCTGATTGGACCAGGTTAACAGCCCCAATCAGGCAACTCATTCTGTAATGCCTAGCTGGCTGACCTTGTTACAACCGTTGGCAACCAGCTTTTGTTTTTGGGCGGTGTGTTTCAATAATTTAGATGAACAGCTAGCAACAAAATTTGTAGGATAAATGCAACCAAAAATGATCTTATCAAACGTTTCTCCCCTTCAATGTTATGGTATGCCTATCTCTACTTCTATGGCGTCTCTCTGTCGTATTTGGAGCTGACTCAGCATGTTTGTTTGAATGGGATTGCCTCAGCCCTGAGCTGCTTCAGAGCTTGTGGTCATGGAATTCCGCAGCTTGCTGCATTATTTATCCCATTGTACTTGATAAGTATCGGCATTATTCTAATAAGGAAAACAATTTTCTCACTTGGATATCTATTTTACCAAACAAGTTCATAACTTTAGTTCAAATGTGAACTAAAAATTGTACAACCAGAATCACATTAATCAATTCAATTTTAATAGTGAACTCTGTAGTATAACATCAAAAGCTTTCGATGAAAATATTTTGAAAATTGCATGCACAAGAACAAAGCTGACTCACAGCAGATGCTGCTAAGTGCTCATTGATAGTAAAATCAGGGGCAATGATTTGTCTAGGCATGACTGGATTTGGAATTTTACATAGATATGCTTAGATGTTTTAGAACACTCTTAGACATTTCTGTAATTTTAGTAAATTATAAATTATTATAAATTATTAGAAGCCAATTTAATCTGTTTAAATTGTTAAGGCTGTTACTTTTTTACATTGCATCAATAATTTGTGAATAAACAGGATATTTTTTCAAATTCTGTCATGTAATATCTAAAATTTAAGGTTCCTAATATGTCAAAGGATCACTAAACATAGTCAGCTACTGATAATAATGGTGATTTTCTATATTTCCAGAAAAATGTATCAAGTTGATAATCAATTTATTATTTTATCATGTAGTTTAATGCCACACCTAGAGTTTAGGTTCAAGACAGATTGGTCAAGGAGAAGACAAAGTGAAGAAATGTTTTAAAGCTTAGCCTTCAAAGTAACACTATTTATTTGGGATTAGCATTAATAACGCTAATACCAGGTCATTACTAAGGACTAATGTATCTTCATGTCCACATGCTGTCTGAAGCTTTCTAGTCTAGAATGTTTTAACACTACTCACACTGGGCTATTTACATCTAGTGAGTGTAGCTCCATGACAGCATTGAAAAATTGCTTGATAATTCTGAAGCCGTTACATAAAAATGCACCTACAGAAAGAAATTTCATTTTGGATCTATTTCTGGCATAGCTTCATGCAAAGTGTGGAATTTACTCATGTTTTTACAAAGTGTATGACGAGCATATTGGTTAAAGATTAACATGTCACCCCTATTTGCAAGATTTGATTGCCTGCCAATCATTTCACTAAAAGCTGAAGGATGAGCAAGGGCAATTATCTTGTCCTATCACTGTTCTTGATACTGGTGGGTTGAGTCAACAGGAGCTGCTGGCCATTTTCTTCTTCTTCTTGCATGTGTGAATTATGGAGAGAAGGGGATTGAGAAGTAAAAGGGCAGTAGGGGTTAGTCTTTAGAGGTCCCACCCTTGCCTTAAATTGTCACTTATGCCTTCAATTGTCACCAGACTGGGTCAATTAGAGGCCTCCACCCAACTTGTCAGGCAGGCACTTTTCCATGGTTTCCCAGTTAGAGAACGAACCACCTTTCTTTCACACTGGAGAGGCAGTTGATTGGGAAGGTGGGGAGTTGAGACCCTTAAGTGGCCAATAATTGGAAATAAGGGCTTTAATTGCGAGTGATCCAAGAAAGTCATCCACAGACCTTTTCACCAGCACTTAATTGTTGAGGTGGTGAGAAGGGAATGAGTTTCTCTCCCAAGTAAATGTGCCTGATTAAATCCCATTGTCACCACCCCTTTGCCACCTCCAGGAAAGGGAATTGCATCAAAAACCACGAAACATTTTTCACTAAATATTTCACAATATTCATGCCAGAAAGCAAAATCATGATAACCAACACCTCAAAATTTACCAACACAAACATAAGGATTGAAAATAAATGAATGTTGGTGTTCAATGCACTCACATGCACAAGTAGGTTAATCTAATTCAATGACAGAAGTAATGAAAAGTACTCATTTTGTGCACAATAGTAATATACATTTGTGAGAAACGATGCTCACTCACTTCAATAATTCAGTTCGAGACAAGATCTGAAGCAGTAGTATCGTTTATTACACTCTTGCAAGAGGGGTGTTGTGTCCACTGTCCACAAGGCAGGGACACACATACACTGAATTCAATAAGTACACAATATTTATGTAATTCATTCCTCTTCCCTCCTCCTATTGCTCCTCCCCTGTTTACATCTCCCACTTCCCTAAGACCGGCGCCCATTACTCTTGTTTATCTCTTGCCCTATCCGGCCTTGTCTGGGACAAAATGCTTATTTCTGGCCTCACAAGGCCGTTTGACCACATCCTGCTGTGGTCCATTGTTGGGCATATCCTCCTTTACTGCCATCTGCTTCCTTGCTTGTTATGACCTTATGACCTCTTAATTGTGGTTTGTTCTTGTTTTTGCAGAAGCGGGAAAAAGATGCTTATAACTATTGTTTGTACAGGCGTATCTAGCTTAACCCCCTCCCCTCACAGCACCTTATCTATTTGTCTGTAACATCTACAATTGTTTGCAGGCACATTTCATTCTTGTATGCACATTTTAGGTAATACATAAACAATTATATCTTTCCTTCACATAGTTTTCATTCTCATTAACTCAGCTCTTGGCTGAAACAATTATACACTGGTGTGAGTTCATTTACCTTGCATAAGTAACTATGATTGCAAAAGTAACACTGCTTTTTCCCCTTTTTCCCACAATTTTCCCCTTTTTCTTTAATTATTGTTTGTTATCTTCTGCATTTTTCTTACATTTCACTTCCAAATTGACAAGCATCTTTCCCGAAATTTCGTTTATTTTGGAAATCTCCCCGAGGTCACTTATTCCTTCATTGTTTAATAGGTAGAGCCCTTCTCTCCGATTGCTCTTTAGGGACATTTGTTTCATTAAGGCTGTCTCAATCAGTCTTTGGGTGAGTCCTCATATACTGGTTATGATGCAACAGCCAATGGCTACTAATACCCCGGCTACTCTTATCAGGGAAGTAAGGATGGAGACCACCACCCCCTTCCATTTTCCAAACTATGATTCAAGCCATCCTGTGAGAGATGTATCTACTCCTGAATTTGCAGCCAGTTTCTCTGCTAAGGTAGTCAATCCCCTTAAGGCCTGAGTAATTGAACCATCAGGTGCAGTGTTATTAGGAATAAAGGTACAACAGCTTCCTCCTAACATCACACACACACACACACACACACACACCCTTTTTCCGCTAAAATCATATCAAGGGCCATTCTGTTTTCCCATGCCATCCTACTTGTCGCATCAAGCTGTTCTGATATTCCTTTAACTGCATCTCCTGTATAACTAACAATCACTGTTGATTATAGAAAATGTAATTTATCCAATCTACATTTTTATTAATTGCTACCCACCAGAAGCGAGCTGACTCAAAGCCTGCTGCAATCTGGTTGCGAGCCTTGAATTCATCCGATACCCCTCTTGGAACTCCTATAGAGTCTAGATAAATCCTACCATCGAAAGAGGTGTCTAACAGTGATCTCTTACTCCTTCCCTTTTTCTCTACTATCTTTCCCTTCTCAAATGCCAGGGTAAATGGAATTGCCAATTGTACAATTGCACATATCCCTCTCCAATCTGGAGGTAGGGTGGGTCTCAATATTTTGCCTCCACAGTACCACCATAGATCCGCTTGGGGAATCTTTAATGCTGAGTAGTTCCCTGCCTTGTCCATTTCAGTGACATTCTTAATCTCTGTACATAATTTGAGCTCCCCAAGTCTCTGGACTGATTTGTACCTTGCCGACACACACACAACGTGTGATTTCTAACTGCGGCTGAAAACGTAGGGGGTGGTGCTTTTAAGTCTTTCTTCTACAAGGGAGGGAACATTAGAGATAGGGAGGTACAGTTCCTATTATTCCATGCAGTCTCATCCTGATACAAGGCTATTATACATTTCATGTCCTTCCTGTCTCACTTCCACCTGAGCGGAAAGGGAACCACCTGGGCCACCGGCCTACCAGAGGCACATGCATCGCAATTGCTCTTGTTCAGACTTTTTACAGTATACTTTACCCATTCAACCCAGGCATTTGCATCCCCATATCCAGTTTCTATTTCGATGGTCTGTTTCAAGTCCTTCACCTCTATAATTTTTACCACTTTAGGGTCATTGGGAGGGTGAAAGGTTGAGTCTTATTATCTAGTAGTTCTGTCCATTTTCCCTTTCCTACGCTAATTCGAAAACAACAACCCGAGAAATCCTCCCTGTTTGCTTTCATTCCTATCCCAAATGTTTCATTTAATTGTATCTCATAGGTGCCCCTCCCC
The DNA here is from genome assembly GCF_047496795.1 of Chiloscyllium punctatum. Taxonomy (NCBI): domain Eukaryota; kingdom Metazoa; phylum Chordata; class Chondrichthyes; order Orectolobiformes; family Hemiscylliidae; genus Chiloscyllium; species Chiloscyllium punctatum. The sequence goes on from NC_092744.1 coordinate 40,411,613, forward strand.
CCCCCCCCCCCCCCCCCCCCAAAGTTGCTTCACGCCATGTGGTTTTCTTTGTCGTTAGGTATATTGGGTTACGCTCTTTATCGGGACAATCGAGAGCTGATCGGAAGGAGGCCTGGTGTACTGTGACGAAACGATTATACCAAGTACCATCCCTGAGGCCATCCCCAAAGGACTTAAGATGTATCTCTGAGCTGCTGTACTGTCTCTGATTATCTACATCCCCACAATTTACTAAGCTACGTGCATCAGGTCTATTATTTGCGGATTATCAGACAGAGGGACCATTAATAACACATATGAAAATAATGTTTGACAAAATCCCAATACTGAGAGAGCTTGTATCATAACCCTAAGCTTCCCCAGCATCCTAAAAATCGTGCTGAAGCACCTAAAGTCTTAATATACAATCCTACAGAAATAATCCCGTGCTCGCATCGCCACTATATAATGAATTACTCAAAATCTCTTTAGCCTGAGTCTCAATGGTTCTTCCGTTGATTCAGCTGTCCAGTCTTCTTCCTCAACTGGAGATTTCATTGGCCCTTTGATCCGAATGTAGTGAGTCCAGCCATTCCCTGCCGTTCTTATCGTTGTTTCAGTGGTCAAACGAGCCTGATACGGCCCTTCCCAGTCCGGTTGCAATTTAGTCTCTGTCCATGGTTTCATTAAGACCCAATCTCCCGGTCGAATTGGATGAACAGTGAATTCAAGGGGCGGAGTCTGTGCCAATAAACCCTGTTTCCTGAGGAAAGACAAAGAGGAGGACAAGTCCAGTATATACTTCTTTAAGAACAAATCTTTAGTTTCTGGGATTGGCAGTGGCCAGAGATAGGGGCTTCCTAAGGACCTGGGACAGTAGGTATTAGGGAATAAACCACCGTTTCCTGTGGATTCAGGGCTGCTTCTTTAGTTACCTCATCAGCCAGTAATGTAGCTTTCCATTCTTTAGTTAACAATGAATTAATGCAGCCATGTTTTAAATTAACCATGAATCAATATGACAGGTCACTGAGACTGTGTGAAGGGATCCTGCCAATTAATTTTGATTCAGGCTAACACAATTGATTTGTTATAAATATTAATTATTAATTATATATTATATAAATATAAAAATCATTATCTGTAATTCAGTGTGGAAATGCAACAAATGACTAAAACATTTTAACTGTAATTGCGCCGTTCTGTTTGTTTACTCGTCACTTGTGACTTTTCATTTTGTTTCTGTAATTGTTTTGCTCGAGCACATTCATTTTTAAGAACCTCAACAGATTTCATAGCACCATTTGCAGTTAATTCAATCCCAATTTGGTAGCCGTATTTTGTCATGAGCGCAAAACTGATTCTTTGTGCCTCTCATCACAAAACTGTCGCCATAATCCGATTAACTCTTTCGTTCCTGCTGTCTTGGGCTTAAAATTTTAAGGATGATCTTGTTACCCGCACCCCCCCCCCCCCGTATCGACTAGGAAAACTACATCCTCTTTTTATAAAGTCTCACCTTTAAATTTATCAAGGGTTCCTGGTGGGTCCCCGGGGGTAGGAACTCCTGACACCCCTATTTTTCATCAAGGTTCATAAACGGCACTGCCTTTGCTTCCTTTTTCAGATCTGGACACTGTCTCTTAAAGTGACCCGTCCTTCCACAATAACAACATCCCACCTGTGGGGATTTCCTCTTTGATCCTTGTTCCTGTTCACCAGACCCCTTAACATCTCCTCCCTGACCATTCCGGTTTCCTTCTCCTTTTAGTTTTGTCCTTTTCTTTATTATCTCATCAACCGTGGCTATCATTATTTTTGCCTTTTGTTTCTACTTCTCATGTTATGTTGCCAGGTCAATCGCTGAGGAAAAAGTGAGGACTGCAGATGCTGGAGATCAGAGCTTAAAAATGTGTTGCTGGAAAAGCGCAGCAGGTCAGGCAGCATCAAGGAGAAGGAGAATCAACGTTTCGGGCATAAGCCTGAGGAATGGCTTATGCCCGAAACATCGATTCTCCTTCTCCTTTGATGCTACCTGACCTGCTGCGCTTTTCCAGCAACACATTTTTAAGGTCAATTGCTGACCTGATTTAACCAATTGAACAGCTTTAGGGCCACCTAATGGCCGTTCTTCATCACCCAATGTTTTGTTTAGACCTTGAAAATGTTTTTTAAGAAATAATGCAATATTTCTTACTCCCCATAACTTCAGATACCAATTCATCAATTTATGCTTGTCTAAATTTAAAGCCTGTTCATAACTTGTAAATATATATTTATATATTATAAATTCAATTGTTCAGTATTTAATATTTAAAATGTTAAATGCATACAGTTTCCAACTTTAAAATCCACTATAATTACCCAGTTTTAGTCCCTTAATTTAAATCCAAAATTAGTTTTCTTAAGTAGTCCTGACCAATCATTGCTCAATTACAATGCTAGAGGTCGTGAAATAATCGGAGCTGCCTTAAAAGGATTTGTCTATTCAAGTTTTAAAAAAACTTCGAATGCATGAACAATGGCCGAATCCAAGGTCACAGAATTTAACCATAGGATTTTTTTACTACAATCTAATGTTGAACTGAAACTTCAACTGTCCTCCATAAATCGCTTTTATGTAAGGTTAAAAGAGATTAGTTAGAAACTGATAGTAAGGCAGTCATGACCTGTAAAAAGAACAGGAGTTAACATTTTATTTCATAATCACTGTAAAATCCTTAACCTTAAAAGAAATCATGTTAAATTTCCATAACAAAAATCAGATTCAAAACAGTCCTGGATCTCAAGCTCCATGGAACAAAGCACAAACATTCAATCACCAACAAACAAATGTGCATTCAAACCAAATCACAAAGGGTTAAACTTTCTACCAGCTGTACAGCTCTTTTCTCTCTCTCTCACTCTCTTTCTCTCTCACACACCATATCCCACAGACACTTTCTGAGCTTCCAATAACAACACCTCTAGGTGCTCCTCGCTTCACCCCTCTATCTTTTGAATATTTTTCTGAATGTCTGGTCATGATTTAGTTACAAATCATGTAGCTTAGTAGCCCTTCAACTACTTGCCCTTCCAACTTGAAGCATAATCAGATTCATCCTGACTGTAAGGCTGTTTTTCATTGACATATAAATTCAAACATTTACAAACCCAGTCTGTGTCCGACCCGTACTTTGGCCAGAGAACGGCGGGATGAAGAATGGATTCCTTCGTCCATACAAAGCAACAATATTTAATCATCTTTTTGCTATCTTTTTCCCATGTACATGTATAATTTTTCCAATTCCACAACATCCTGCCCAACGACATTCTGGAGGGATGTTGTAAGGGACTCCCCCCCCCCCCCCCCCCCCCCCCCCACCTCCATTTCCATTGCCTTTTTCTTTTGTTTTCCCAGAGGCTTTTTCCTTACCCACGGCACAACCCATATTGAGTTCCTTCGCTAGTCCCTTATTAACTACTAAAACTCAATCCCGGCCACCAAGGCAGTACTTACAAGTCAATTTTCTTACCTTGGCCTGTGCACAGAGTTGCCTGGCCCCTTTTTGCCGTATTTCCTCTCAACCTCCTTTCACTGTCTCATTCAGATGTCTCTCTTGTGGGATTCGTACCAGTCGCCCAAGGGACTGGACCAAACCGGGACACGAGACCGCTCCTCAATCGGGAACGGGACACGTCTTCCCAGTGCCCAGGGTCAGCCACTCCCCCTGGACGACCCCCCAATTGTGAGAAACGAAGCTCACTCACTTCAATAATTTCATTCCGAGACAAGATCTGAAGCAGTAGTATCATTTATTACACTCTTGCAAGAGGGGTGTTGTGTCCACTGTCCACAAGGCAGGGACACACACACACTGAATTCAATAAGTATACAATATGTAATTCGTTCCTCTTCCCTCCTTCCATTGCTCCTCCCCTGTTTACATCTCCCACTTCTCTAAGACCGCTGCCCATTACTCTTGTTTATCTCTTGCCCTATCCGGCCTTGTCTGTGACAAAATGCTTATTTCTGGCCTCACAAGGCTGTTTGACCACATCCTGCTGTGGTCCATTGTTGGGCATATCCTCCTTTACTGCCATCTGCTTCTTTGCTTGTTATGACCTTATGACCTCTTAATTGTGGTTTGTTCTTGTTTTTGCAGAAGCGGGAAACAGATGCTTATAACTATTGTTTGTACAGGCGTATCTAGTTTAACCCCCTCCCCTCACAGCACCTTATCTATTTGTCTGTAACATCTACAATTGTTTGCAGGCACATTTCGTTCTTGTATGCACATTTTAGCTAATACAAAAACAATTTTATATTTCCTTCATATAGTTTTCATTCTTATTAACTCAGCTCTTGGCTGAAACAATTATGCACTGGTGTGAGTTCATTTACCTTGCATAAGCAATTATGATTGTAGAAGTAACACTGCTTTACCTATATCCCACACATTGGTTTGCAGTTTCCTATCTGTTGCACATTTAACAATTAGTGTGAAAGTGTTCTGCTCAATTGCATTGAAGTTACATCTCGTGAGCCTTAAAAATTCATTTTGCAAAATACTCCTGCAAAGAATGAAAGCTGCTGCCAATACAAGGTGGTCACTTGGATGGTTGCATAGAATGAAGAAAAGTATATAAAGCAATCAGATGAGTTATCTTGCAAATAGGGGTATCAGGTTAATCTTTAACCAACATGCTTGTCACACGCTTTGTAAAAATATGAGTAAATTCCACACTTTGTGTGAGGCAATGCCAAAAATAGATCCAAAATGAAATTTCTTTTTGTAGGTGCATTTTTATGTAAAGGCTTCAGAATTTCTAATACAGCATTTTTCAGAATGACATTTCTATTGGAATGTTGTGCTCCAGCAATTTTGGCACATAATTTAGGCTGACATCCCAATATAACAATGTAGAGGTGCTGTACTATCTCAAGTAGCACATGCTATATGTGACCAAGACTTTGCTTGCCCTTTCAGTTGGATGGAGAATAAAACATGGTAAAAGTTGAAGATAAACTGAGGAGATTATTTTTCAGTCCTGGACAATTGTTGTTAGATTAGATTACCTACAGTGTGAAAACAGGCCCTTCTGCCCAACAAGTCCACACCGACCGTCTGAAGAGTAACCCACCCAGTCCCATTTCCCTCTGACTAATGCACCTAACACTGTGGGCAATTTAAGCATGGCCAACTCACCTGGCCTGCGGGAGGAAACCAGAGCACCCACAGGAAACCCACGCAAACACGGGGCGAATGTGCAAACTCCACACAGACAGTCACCCGAGGCTGAAATCGAACCTGGGACCCTGGTGCTGTGAGGCAGCAGTGCTAATCACTGAGCCACCGTGCCGCCCAAACTTCTATACCCAAAATGACTAAAGCAGATTAGCTGGTTTATTATCTTATTGCTGTAAGGTGTTCTTTGAAGTGAACAAATTGGCTGTTGCATTTCTTACATTACAATGTTTTAAAAACACTTGTAAAATGTCCTGCTAAGTTCAGTAGTCTGGAAGGACACTATTAAAACAGGCAAGTCTTTCTTTATCTTTGCGAAAAGTAGTGATGGATTTTACCAGATCTATGGAGAAAGGGTTTTTAATATTTCCACTTTTGTGTACATTCAGACTTGGTTTTTGTTGACATATTTGGCCATAACTTTTTTTCATTCTTGTATGGAATGTGGATTTCACTGGCAAGGCTGGTCTTTGTTGTCCTTGAACTGATTGGCTCTTTTGGCCATACAGAGGGCTGTTCAGAGACAGAGACATTACTGTGGGTTTGGAGTCTCATGCAGGCCAGATCAGGGAAGGACAGCAGATTTATTTTTGTAAAATGCATTAGATTTCTGAATCTAATGACATTACCTCTATACCACCTTCTACTCCTATTCTTCATCATTGGTCAAACTGTTGCTCTGATTTACTATTAGTTTGTCAGTCAGCTTAAATAATCTACCAGTTTGAGTTTCATTTACATGGTTTGGGTGTCTGTTCATTTCATCTTTGACACTTTGCCTAAGTTTTCCTTTCAATGTCTTGAACTCATTACAACAGTTTGTCAGCAGTTTGAAACTTATGAAACCATCAAAATGACAGCAAGAGAGCTTATTGTCCTTTAAGAGCAAAATTTTGTAAATAGCACACAGGTATACATAGATTATTTAAGAATCAAATTCAAAATTAACCTATATTGAGAATACATGGAGCAATCTCACTAAAGAGTTCATTCTAACCACCTAAAGCACTAAGATAAAAAGTAATAGAGTTTGTGGATGGGAATTAATAAATCTAAAATTTTGGAAGACAATTGATACAGTGCCTCAAAAGAGACTTATGTCTGAAATGAAAGGTCTTATGATAAAGGAAGATGTTGTAAATTGGATAATAAATTGACTTCATAATTGAAAAGCTAAAATAGATCAATGGTAGTATTTCTAATTGGACAGTTGTGATCAGCAGAGTCAGAGTTCAATCTTAAGACTTAAGCTGTTCAGAATATAAATGACATTTCATATTAAAAAAATGTGGGTTGACAGATATCGATGCAAAATGTGTGACACCAGCTGCAAAGAAAAATAACACGACCTGATATCTAAGCACGTTCATAGAATATAAATCTAAGGAAGTGATTCTGACATTTTATAAAGCTTCATGAGTACTGCATCAATGTATGATTACCATACACAAAGATGATTTTGAGGCAGTGGAGAGGTTTCAGAGAAATGCAGTGAAATGATTCCAGATTCATATTCTTCTAATGAAGAAAACATGAGCATTTTAAATTTACTCAGTTATAAAAATTAAGGTGGCTTTGACTCAATTTTCTTAAAATAATCTAATAAACAGACAAGTTGATGTAAAGCATTACTTTATGTAAAAGTACAACATAAGAATTAAAGAACATGAGCACCAGCCTAGGGAGCTATTAGTTTAAACGTAATTATTGAATTATGCAGTAGTCTGCCACCACTTGTGGTAAATTCTCTGGTGAATTGTTCAGGAGGTAATCACATTCACTCCTGATTTAATTGTGAACTGGGATTTGGCTAAGAGATGGGTAAATGATTTTTTTGTTTGGGGGACATAGAAGATTTGATCTGACTTAAACATCAGGCCAGATCATGGAGAGAATATTTTGAGTCAAATAACCTTTTCCTCTTTCTTTTCCTGTTTGTTCTGTTCTAATGAATTTGCTAACAAATTAAATGATTGCTCAATGGGATTTCCTTTCTATATTCCCGTTAAAATTGATAGCTTCAGACAATCATGGCCCAATCCACTTATTGACATGAATTTATTACAATGACTACTTAAGAAATAGCCTGTAAAATTTTTGTACTTGTCTGCCTTTAGCATGTCACCGCTGATGGTTGGTATGATTTTGCGATTTGAAGGAAAGGTGCGTGAAGTGGCACTCTGAATAAAAGGCCTCAGGCTTCTTGGTACACTTTACACTTTCCAATCCATTGGGTTAGCCAAGTATCACTTTCATTTGGCACTAAAGGTGGTTTAGATAAATGGTTCTTGAAAAAGGCTGAAGTGATTTTCTTTAGACATTGAGTAGGTCTGGCTTGTACTCATTGGAATTGAAAAGATTGACAGACAGCCTTATTGAAACATATGAGAATCTTATAGGTCTTGACAGGATGGACACAGTGGTTGTTTCACTTGTAGAGAGTCCAGGACAAGAGGGCATAATGTCAGAGTATGGGGTTGCCCATCTAAAACAGAGATGAGGAAACATTTCTTCTGTCAGAGGTCTGTAAATCTGTGGAATTCTTTACCCCAGAGGGCGGTGTATGTTGGATCATTAAGTATATTCAAGACTGAGATGGACAAATTTTCACTCAGTAAGGTAATCAAGGGTTATGGCGTAAAGACAGAAAAATGGAGTTGAGGCTCATCAGATCAGTCATAATTTCACTGAATGGCAGCAAAGTCTAGATTCACCAAATGACCTTCTTTTGCTCATATGTCCTCTGGTCTGAGGAGTTATCAAGTGACTCCCTTCCAGCCTCTCCCAAACAACTTGCATCTACCTCAGTACCCATGTTCAAGTAAGTTTCCTGTTGTTTTTGAGAACATGGCAGCTATAGTGCATTGGCTTGCAGTCCTTGGGACTGTACACCTTCTCCAATCGATAAGATGTAACTGCGATCAAAAGTGCCTTGTTCCATTTCATCTTTTGAGCTGAGAGATCGCAAGTTGGAAATCAGTGGGCATAATATACACCTAATGATTACTTCATGAGTGCATTTCTGAACTGGATTCCCACTAAAATTAACATTTAGGTTAACTGTGAATTGAGGCAAATGAATAGCATTGTTTAATCGGTATAGTCATAATGAATGCAGTTGCACCATAGAGGGGTTCACCTTTATACAGTAAATGGAAGAGCCTTGGGAAAAGTTAATGAGCAGAATGACCTGGGAGTTTAGGTCCATTGTACCCTGAAGGTTGCTGCACAGGTGGATAGAGTGGTCAAGTAGGCATATGGTGTGCTTGCCTTCATTGGACGGGGTATTGAATAAAAAAGCTGGCAGGTCATGTTAAAATTGTACATGACGTTAGTTCGGCTGCATTTAGAATACTGTGTACAATTCTGGTTGCTATATTACCAAAAGGACGTGGACGCTTTGGAGAGGATGTTGCCTGGTATGGAAGGTTTTAGCTATGAAGAGAATTTAAATAGGTTAGGTTTGTTTTCATTAGAAAAAAGGAGATTGAGGGAGTCCTGATTGAGGGTAATCATGAAGGGTATAGACAGGGTGGATAGAGATAAGCTTTTTCCCAGGTGAAGGATTCAATAATGAGAGGTCACGCTTTCAAGATGAGAGGTGAAAAGTTTAAGGGGGATACACTCAACAAGTACTTTACACAGAGGATGGTAGGTGCCTGGAACGCGTTGCCAGCAGAGAAAATAGAGGCAGGCACGGTAGATTCATTTAAGATGCGTCTGGACAGACGCATGAGTAGGTGGGGAGCAGAGGGATACAGATGCTTAGGAATTGGGGGGCAGGTTTAGACAGTAGATTTGGATCGGCTCAGACTTGGAGGGCCGAAGGCCTGTTCCTGGGCTGTAAATTTTCTTTGTTCTTTGTTCTTTTTGCAGTGCTGCACTTGACCCCATTGAGAAAAGACAGTTACTTACTCTTTCCAATTTGGAGGCACTATTTTCCACACTGACATTTCACTCAGTTGATTTTCAGGCCAACATGGTGAATGCCCAACCTTGCATTCATGTGAATGACTTGCAGTCTTTGACCCACAGTTATCCTCTATTCTTCATGTCTCTACTTTGTTTTTTTCCCCCTAGGCCCTGCACCCTCCAAGTATCAAGGCTAAAATGACCATAATTTGCCTTAAACCTCCTATCAGGACCACACAGTCACTTCCAATAATCCACCATGTCCCAATCTACCATTTTCTCCCCATAACTGTGACTATTTCCTCGGCAACTAAATTAAAGATTGATAAGGTGGATGGCAGGCATCGTTTCCCTAGGGTGGGAGATTTCAAGACAAGGGGGCATATTGAGAGAAGAATACACAGAGCATGGTTTGTGTGTGGAATGTACTTCAAAAGGAGATAATGGAGGCAGGTACAGTTACAACATTTAAAAGACATTTAGGTAAGTATATGAATAAAAAATGTTTGGAGTGATGTGGACCACCTGCATGCAGGTGGGACTAGTTTGGTTTGGAATTATGGTCAGCATGGACTGGTTGGATTGAAGGGTCTGATTCCGTGTTATATACTCGATAACTCTATAAATGAGGCAATCCCTAGGTTTGATCACCCTGTCACCGTTACAATGTCATGGATTGACTCCGGAAAAACCCAGAATCCCCAACTCCACACTTCCACCAACTAATTGCAGATCACCAACCAGACTGAGTCGACAACAGTACCCCACCACCACAGTTACTGATTTGTAGCTTTCCTTATCACAGTTTCTTATTGTTGCAAGCTGCCTGATATTCTCTGTGTTACCTGATTGCTAGAATTTGACCTCATCACCAATCTAAGCAGGCAGGACTTAATTATCACAGTTTATCTGAATGGGAAAAATCAGATTCTTGGCCCTTCGCCCAATTAAGACATCATGCTTAGCATTATTCTTAATCCGTAATGGAGGGAAAATCATGTACATTGCTTTGTTTGAGCTATAAATTCTTTGTATATTTCTGCATTTCTCTCCTGTTTCCAGTTTCCTTGAGTCAAACTGACAATTGATCTTAACTGATAGAAACATTTGAGCTATTGCCTCACTAGGAACTGGATTTGAGCAACATCTCTGATAGAAAGTGCAACTGATGGCAAATTTTCAATTCTAATTGCACTTATGGACAAATATAAGTGTCTTTCATTGTTCAGATAGTAATGGAGACCCAATTTGTGCTGTATTTTGTCAGATGCTATTGCATCTCTAGTTTAAATTAAAAGCACAAGCCCCCATTCACTGAATTGCAAACATTAGTCTTTGCCTCCTAACAAGCTGTCCTTACAAGTGTTGGCACCATTTAAAATGGGGAGTGCAATGCATTGTAATTGCAGATCTCATCTTTGAGTATCATGCTGTAAGGCTCTTGAGAAAATGCAAATCACCTTTTGAATGTCCTGACTTATTTTATGTAGAACATTTACAATCATCATCAAAAGAAGTCTACCTGTAAAACAAAACCCCAGTTTCAATCTTCAACATCAGAGTTTGAACAATTACACTACACAAAATATGAACGCCTCAAGTTTTAAGAAAATGGATAATGTTTCTGGCTACCTATTTCACCTAGTAGCATTTCATATATCCATACTTTAAAATAAGACCTTATTTCTGTGGAAACATGTCGCAACATTATGTAAATTTTCAATGCTTGTTTAGAACTTTTAAAATTTCTACATTGTATGCAAGAGTGTTGAAGTGTCCAGCAACTATGGTGTCATAGGTTGGAATTTTACACACCCTCAACACCAGCGCAGACAGGTAAGGGTATGGTAGGGAGTTGCGTGTTGGGGTGGGGATGTGTTGGCAGGCAGTAAAAGTGAGCTGTATGACAGCAGCTGCTTATCTGCCTCAATTAATGGCCACTTAAGGACCTCTTCCAGCTATTGCAGGAATTTACAGGTGCCAAGAAGTGTTGAAGTTAAAATTCTGGACACAGTTGATTCTCTTTGTAAAATTTCTGTAAGACCTCTTAAGGTATTTCTATTTGTGGTAATAAACCAGTACTTACAATTTTTGTAAGTTACACAATCAAATTGAGAACAGGTCACAGAACCCCCACAGAGAAAGAGAATTCTCTATAAACCTTAAAAAAAAACTCTATGAATAACTCCACACCTCATTCTGACTTGAAGGAATCATGGATCCCTTAAGAAAAAGAAAAATGCTCTGTTTAAGAAAAAACTACAATATTTTATTGGTATTTTATCCATTAATGGCACACATTTTTTATTGGCCAGATTCTGATAGCATACAAAGATCTGATGGAAAAATTAGTAAGTCTGCTCGGGGGAGATAATGCCAAAAAGAAGACTGAAGAGATATTACAGTTAGAGATGCAATTGGCAAATGTAAGTAAAACAACAGATATTCTATGAATTACTGTAAGGCTTTAGCAAGTATGTATTTTAAATTGATTATTCCTGTTTCACTCCTAATTACAGTTATAATTGCTGCTCATAAGAAAAGGCAAATGGAATGCTTTAAAAATGCTATCAATAATGTACATAATCAATTCTAGGATGTAATAGATGTTACTAAATATTGTTGGACATTAGGATTATGGAACTCTTGCATTCATCAATTTTTACTTCAGATTCACGACAACATGATAGGGAGGCAGGCAAGAAATAGAAAACTTGATATCTGTTTGGGGAATTTGTTCAAATTCATCTTTAAGGAGGTTTAACCGGGCACTTGGAAAAATTCAAAATGAAGTGTCAACATGGTTTTGTAAAAGTGAAATTCTGTTTAATCCATTTATTTGAATCACTTGAAGAAGTAATATGAATAAAAGTGAAACTATTGATGTACTGTACCTGAATTTCAAGAAGACTTTTGACAAGATTCTACATAAAAGACTATTGCACAATGTAGGAGTTCTATGTATAAAGGGTAACATATTATCAGGGATAGAATATTAGCTGGCTGCAAAACAATAGAGAATGTATAAGTGGGTTTTTTTTCCAGATTGGCAGAGTGTGATAAGTGGAGCCTTGCAGGGGTCTGTACTGGGTCCTCAACTTTTTATTAATGGGATGCAAGTCTTTGTTACAAGAGGAATTGAACATAAATGCAAGCGTGTTATCTCAAATACTGTGTACTCTTGGTCTCTTATTAGTTTAAAAATCACACAACACCAGGTTATAGTCCAACAGGTTTAATTGGAAGCGCACTAGCTTTCGGAGCGACGCTCCTTCATCAGGTGATAGTGGAGGGCGATCGAGCTCTCCACTATCACCTGATGAAGGAGCGTCGCTCCGAAAGCTAGTGTGCTTCCAATTAAACCTGTTGGACTATAACTTGGTGTTGTGTGATTTTTAACTTTGTACACCCCAGTCCAACACCGGCATCTCCAAATCTTATTAGTTTGGTCTCTTGAAGGAAGGATGTAAATGCAGTGGGAGCAGTTCAAATGAGTTTGACCAGGTTAATGCCTGGAATGAGCTGGTTGTTTTATAGGGAAAGATTTGACAGGCTGGGTGTAATTCCACTTGAGTGAGGGGTGACTTGATTAGGTTTGTAAGATCCTGAATGGTCTTGATAAAATAGATATGAAATAGCTGTTTACTCTCATGCATAAGTGCAGAGCTAGGGGACTGTTTTAAACTTAGGTGTCACCTTTTTGCAACAGAGATGAGAGGAAATACTTTCTCTGGGTGGGTGTGGGTGGGATTGAGTCACTCTGGAACTGTATGTCTGCACTTAATGTATATATTTGTTGTTAGATTGAGTGCTAAATTATTACATTGGATCAAAAGGAAATTGCCATGAACACAGAATAGCCTAACAATTTTTTTTAAAGATCAGTTAAATATAATTAAGCTATGTTGGGATCAATGAAAGAGAAATGTACAGTCGGAAAAGCAGCCAGAGAGCCATTTCATGGAACAATGAGCCAATATCCAACAATAATATTCAGTATTAAGAGGAGAGTACAACAATTTTATAATCTTATTCACAGTCTGATATGTACTACCTGAAAGGGTGGTGGAAGCAGATTCAACAGAAACATTTGAAGAGGATTGGATAAGCGTTTGAAAAGTAAAATTTGACGGAGGAGTGTGACTAGCTCTTTTAAAGAGCCAGCATAGAAATCATGGGCTATGAGATCTCCCTTGTATGATTCCAATTTCAGGTCTATTTCATAAATTCTGAATAAGCTCATTGGCAATCTTGTTTTCAGTGTGAGAGAAAAAAACAATCAAAACTTGCTTGAAGACAACTAACATGTAGCAACAGAATTTTATTGCAATAAACAATTGGAAGAATTTTAGCAAAAACATACAGCCTCTGAAAATGCGTTTTGATCCAGTAATGCAGTGTACAAATATGGACGGCATGTGTTGGGAATTCTGCCTCAGAGCATGTGTTGTTGGTTTAATATTGTTTTTTTACACAGGACCAAACTGAACAGTCCACATAATGATGGATTAAACTTGGATTGCAAAGAGTCTAATGTTTTTGAGAAATTAGTTAACTGGACTGCTACTGTGGTTGCTGCTTTGTCAGTATAATCAACTAATAAGAATTTGTGTTTTTTGAAATGCGAATAATCAGTCATTTTAAGGAAACTATTTGTTGTAACAATGCACTTTCAAGAAATATCTCATCTGATTTATGTTCCCTAAAAAAAACTAAAGATAACAATTTCGGAATCGGACACTCTGAGAAGAGACATCAATACTATGTACAACAAAATCACTTTGAGAGAGTTGCAGCGCATTGCACCAGCTGTGAGTAGCTTAAGTATATTGAAAGGGTTATGGCAGAGTTCATCGTCTCACCTGTAATTGTGGATGAATGCATCAGTTTTTTTACATTTAATAGGTTCAATGGAAACATTTACTGGACAGAATATTCCATGATAACCTTTCACAGGATGAAGAAATTGTAGTACTTGCCACTGATTACATGCAGAGAGTTTCAGAACTCATATCAAAGACTTCTCCAAGGTAAAATGTACCAGGGCAATGAAATGTTTTTAAATTGCTGCAGAGCTATTTCATGGAATCAATTTCTGACAGTTTCCTTGTCTATCTTTGGTTGATAATTACAGTGTTTTAATTCATGTAAATGTTGCGTATAACAAGCTTAAAATATCATCCAGATTCTTCATAGTAAGCGGAATACAAAATGAGAAACTTGAGTTAATAAGTACTTGGGAAGACTTTCCTTCCAAATGGAATGCGTATCTTATTCCACAAGATTCCTTGAATATTTCATTCATACGTAGAAATCAGATGTTAAATAAATCATGTAAATGTTGTGGAATTTAAGCTAAGTGCTTGATATTGCACATATGAAATAAATAGACCACTGGCATTCTCTATATCTTATACATTATGTTGAGGCTTAATAACAGACAGGTCAAGAAGATGCTTTGTGGTGCATAGAGTCACACAGCACAGAGGAGGCCCTTTGGCTCATTGAGTTCCAAGAGTGCAGCCTGCTGCGTGTTTATAGTTTCCCTCTTTCTGCTGCAATTTAAGACCATAAGACATAGGAGGGGAAGTAAGGCCATTCGGCCCATCGAGTCCACTCTGCCATTCAATCATGGCTGATGGGCATTTCAACTCCACTTACCCGCATTCTCCCCGTAGCCCTTAATTCCTTGTGACATCAAGAATTTATCAATTTCTGCCTTGAAGACATTTAGCGTCCCAGCCTCCACTGCATTCTGCGGCAATGAATTCCACAGGCCCACCACTCTCTGGCTGAAGAAAATTTTAAAGTAAACCAGGATCTAACAATTAATAGCAACACAGATTCCAACGTTGGAATAAGATTCGAGATTTTAGCGATACTAATCCAGGGAACTGAGCCTTTGAGTTAGCTCTCTGAGTCTTCATAAACAAACTGATTACAATGTGTTTAAAGAACTGGATCCTTTAAGCCAAATACAAAATCAGGACAGCAACACATAGATATTGTTCTTGAAACAGAATGCAGTGTTAGTAGCGCCTGGGAAAAAAAAATTATAGGTTATAATTTCAAAATCTTCCTATTTCTCCTTTCTGAGCAATAGACCTTCTATTTCTTGTGAAGACTATCAATTTGATTACAACACAAGTACTAAAACTGTGATTTAGTTGCTGTTTTGTTTGATTTTCAATGGGTTGCTATACCTCATTATGTTAAGCTGCTTCAATTAGATCTGCTAAGTCGATGTAGAAGCCATAAAAATGTTAATATCTGATGGAAAAGCACATGCATATAAAGCAAACATTCTACCAGCAGTTACATAGCCATTTCAAATAAGTGGCTTTTATCTTTGTTCAGTTAAGTCATTAAAGAAAAAATTCAATTAAATTCCAGACAACAAATGAAGCATAGACATTTTCCTAAAGTTCAACATCATTTTATTTCTAAATTTGATCAATTATTTTTGTTCCAAAGGAGAGCCTTTAGACTCAAAATGTTAACGCTACAGAAACTGACGGACCGACTGAGTTTCTCCAGCATTTTCTGTTTTTAATCCTAAACTTTTGTTTTTTTTATGATGATCATAAATTTATACTCTCTAGAATGATACAGAAGAGATACATGAGAGCTTTTGGCTGTTCTTTTCTGACTTGTGGCAAGGCCTCCTGTGACCAAGGGAAAAGACAAAACTTTTTATGCATTGAATGAAGGGTCAAGGGAACATAGGAACAGGAGTAGGTCATCAACTCATCAAACCTCCTCCAACTTTCAATTAGACCTTGGTCGATCATCTATTTTGATGCCACTTTATTGCACTCTTTCCATAACTCTTGGTGCCATTGGTATCTAAAAATCTATTGATTTTTGTCTAGAATGTGCTCAATGATTGAGCTTTCACAGCCCTTTGGAGCAGAGAATTTCAAAGACTCCCCCACCCACCACCCCTCCATCCTCCCAATCAGTGAATATGTAGTTCTTGAGTTCAGTATCAAATGGCATAGCCCTTATGCTGAGATTAAATAAAAATAGAAAGAACTGCAGATGTTGTAAATCAGAATCAAAAAACACAAATTGCTGGAAACATTCAGCAGGGCTGACAGTATCTGTGGAAAGAAATCAGAGTTAATGTTTCAGGTTGAGTGATCCTTTTGAATGCAGGTCTGAGGAAGAATCACTCAACCTGAAACATTAACTCTGATTTCTCTCCACAGATGCTGCTAGACCTGATTTCTGTTTTTCCTAAGTTTATGTCCTGGCTCTATAGCCACCCACCAGGGAGAACATCATCTTATCTACACCCGTCCTCTGATGCCCTGAACAGAGTTTGTACACTTTTCAGTGAGAGGACCTCTCATTCTTCAAAGTTTGACAAACTCGGGGTCTTCAATTTTTTCTCATTTCTGGGAGACTTTTTGTTTCTTGTGTGAAAGGCACAGGCAAGGTAATGTTTCTCCGCAATTTCCCTGTTCCCTACTATAAATATTCTGTTTTCTGTAAAGGGCCCTCTTATCCTTTTCACATACGTAAAGACTCTTTTGTAGTAGACTTTTTATATTACTCATTTGCTTTCATTCATTTTGTTTCTTTTTACCTCCTTTATTAGTTTCACGGTCTTCATTTGCTGAGTTCGAAATTGTTTCCAATTCTCACTTTTTTCTGGCATCCTTATAAACCACATCCTTTGATCAAATGCAATCTTTAACTTATACAGTTAGCCTGAGTGGATTCCCTTTCCTTTATGGGTACTTGTGCCTGTGAGGAATGTATGCCTGTTATGAACTACTTAGTATTTTCAAAAAACTCCTAGCAATTGCCTTTCTATTGCCAAACCATTTACTGCATTTTCTCAAGTTTTGACAGTTGACAGCTGTTAGAGAGTTGTCAGTGGCAGATGTCTTGTAACCTGCAGCATCCCCTAAATAACTGGAGGCCAGTGAGTTGAAAGATCACTTACTTTTACTCAGTTTTTCCAACAGGTGATCAAAGTCAATTCAGCAGATTTGCCCTTGTCTTGCTGTTAGACATGTGAGTCCATTGGGAGCTATTGGAACTCATATGTCCTTTGGTTCAATTTAAAAGTAGCTAAAGAAGGAAGAACTGAATGTGACATCCAAATGAATTCAATTAGTGACTTAGATAGTAATGCTAGTAATGCTCAACTCAAACTTGATGAAAGTTGATATCAAGTTAACGAACAAAAACATCTATAATATTTAGGTAGGTATTGGACAACTGAGAGAAACAAATAACAGGTTAGCCCATAGTATTGATCAATTTATGCAAATATACAATTATATTTTTCTCACATCAGGATGATCTGCTTTCTGATGGGTATAGTAATTGAGATTCACAAGTACAACAGAATTGATTTTTGTGTATGATGTATTTCTGAACCTGTTATTTCCCTTTTCTGCATTCCTGGCCATTGACTTCTCATTATGAGTAATCTTCACCAGTGTTGGTCATTATTCACATGTAAACATGGACCCACTATTGTTGATGGATTGTGGGTTTAAAATACTATGGCTGCAGATGTCTACATAGCTGAAGGAACCAAACACTCCAAAATGACTGTGACAAGAATGTAGGTTAAAACTTAATTCTATTTTTAACAGGGGAAAACACTTTGTCTGTGTAATTCTAGGTTAAAGTATATCTGTTTTGAAAATAAAGACTCTGGTTGTTTTAAGTCCTACATCTCATTTACATACTACCTGCTCACTTCCCACACACTCCAGAAAATGACACAATTTAGAGCAATGAGGAAGTGTATTGAGCTGGGAGTCAGTCTCTTTTTTTCACAAGGATTTCTGGCATGAAGATCAAAGGAGGGTGTTCCTCAGTCAGCAGATATGTGCTGAGTACAGCAAAGATCAGAACAATGAATAGGTCAGAGCACACACAGGACTTCACCTGAACTGAAATCCAGAAGATTAGAAAAATAGAGACAAATTGAAAATGTGAAGGAGTTGCAAAGAAAAAAATTTGCCAATCACAGAGATAGATTAAATGACTTGCAAATTGCTTAGTAGAAAACTGTTGGATGATAAAAATGATCGGTGAAATAATGGAGAAACGTGAAAAGAATGAAGAAAATGCAAATAATAGGAGACATTGAAAAAGGCAACAAAATGGAAACAGAGCACTCCAAAGAGAAGGAATTGAAATTTAAATAGCAAAATCTTACTAAATGTTGTGGTTACATGCAAACATATGAATTAGGAGCAGGAATATGTCCTTCGTCCCTTTGAACTTGGTCTGCCGTTTGACAAACTCATGGCTGGTCTTACTGAGGCCTCATCTCTACTTACTTGTCTATCCCCTATATTCTTTTATTCACTTGTTGGGAAAGAATCTATATACCACTGCATTAAAAATAATGATGGCTCTACCACATTGCTCCATGAGGAAGAGTTCCACAGATTCATGATTCCCCTGAGAATAAAATTCTCCTTATAGGACATAAGAACATTAGAGCACAGTAAAGGCTCTTTGGCCCTCAATGTTGCGCTGGCCTATGGAACCGATCTGAAGTCCATCTAATCTACACTATTCCGTTCTCATCCATATGTCTATCCAATGACAATTTAAATGCCCTTCAAGTTGGTGAGTCTACTACTGTTGCAGGCAGTGTATTCCACGCCCCCACTACTCTCTGAGTAAAGAAACTACCTCTGACATCTGTCCTGTATCTATCACCTCTCAATTTAAAGCTATGACCCCTCGTGCTACCCATCACCATCTGAGGAAAATTGCTCTTAAATGGAGACCCCTTATCTTTGAACAGTCCTCTAATTCTTGCCTCACCCACAATTCAACATCCATTCTGTCAGGTCTCCTTAGGAACTTGTATGTTTTAACAAGATCACCTGCTATTTTTATGAAACTCTTGTTGATCAGACCCAACCTGCCGAACATTTTCTGACAAGATAAACCCTTTATCCTAGGAATCAGTTGAATAAACCTTTTTTTAACTTCTTCCCATGCAATTATGACCAGAAGAAACTGTACACAGTCCTCTAGATGTGGTTTTGCTAATAGCCTGTCCAACTGTAGCAAAACATCCTTAATCAAGCATTGATCGCCATCACACTCAGCTTACCACATCCTGCCAATCTGAAAATGACAAACTTATATTTACACTGTTTCCTGTCGGCTAAACAGACCTTTCTTCATGTTAATCTGTTACCCTACACCATGGGCTCTTATTTTGATGAGGTCTTGTCAAAACCCTTCTGGAAATTCAAGTACAGTACATCCAAATGTTTCATTTCGCCATGCTGTTTGTTACATCCTCAAAGAACTCAAATAAATTAGTCAATTTCATGTCATAAAATCATGTTGGATCTGCCTGATTACATTGAGGCTAAAGTGCCCTGCTGCAATCTCCTTAATAATAGTTTAGAGTAATTTTCCAATCGCAGACCTTAAGCTAACTGGCGTTTAGATTGCTGCTTTCAACTCACTGCTTTCTTGAATAGAGGAGTTACATTCATTATTTTCATACTTGATGAATATCCTAGAATCAAAACAATTTTGGAAACAAAAAAACCAATGCATCTATTAGCTCAACAGCAACAATTTCAAAGACCAAGCATCAAGTCCATTAGAACTTGGGAACCTGTCAACTATCAGTCCTGGTAATTTTTAAGTATCATTTTCTGGTGAATATAATTCCTCCCACCCTTTCACCTCTTGATTTATAGTCTGCGAATCCTAAGAGAAAATAGTTCTAATCATCACAGTAAGGAAAGGTCTTTCACTCATGTTGAGTTCTAACAAAGAGACAATACGACAAGCATTAGCTGACCTAGTTCCCTCCAACTTGGAATCAGTAAGCTCATCCAATCTCACACAAAAGCTAATAAAAAGATGGGTGATGCAACTATGATCCAGAACCTTGGAGGAATCTAAAGCTGAGACAGCAGGAGAAACATTCTGAAGGTGACTACGGTCTTGTCTGTCAACTAAGAATCAACAATTCTCCCATGCTGGCTTTTTATGGGATTGTGTTATGAAGGTGTAGAGAGGTACTAATTTTTATCAGACTACTATTATAGTGGGGAAGGTAAAAGATAGGTTAGAGGAAGGAGTTGTTAATAATTGTCAGTCATTTATTCTCTGTTATACTTTAAGAAATAAAGTTGTTAATGTTTGCTTTAAATACTTCTTGACCTCTTGAATTTGCACAGATTACTGCGTGATATAAATCTGTTCTGTGATTTAAATTAAGCAGGAGTGTTTACCCCGTGTCATAACACATAACACTTAAACGTTACAACATAGGGTAAACCCCTCTGCTAGTTAAACCTAACACATACAAAAGGTTCCCCCATGCTATAATCTGTGAAAATTTGAAAGGTCAAGAATTGTCCCAAAGGTATTTATGGTAAAAATTAACAACTTTTTTAAAAAAATGTCTAACAGAGAATAATTAACTAACAACTATTTTACAATCCCTTCCTCTAACCTATCATTTACTTTCCCATCTATAAAATGGCCATGTAAAGCCCCCCAATTAAGATTTACCAAAAAATTCAAATTTCAAAACAGCTGTCGAATCTTCTCTTTGTATCTTCCTTTGTCTTTGTTTCTTCTTCTTAGGGTTTATGTTTCACAGGTCATTGATAGATGAAGGTACCTTTAAGAGAGCTATTCTGTGGGCAGTCTGCATGTGTTGGTGGCTTGGCAGTTCTCCTCCAACTGTTCATTTTTTTTGGTTTTATATTTTGTTGAAATACTAAATTCGAACTTGATTGGAGTTTAGTATCTTGGGGCATAATTTAAACTGACTGGCCAAATTTGAATTTGTTTTTGTCTCATCACAACCCAGGTACTGCTAGCTGCTGGACCATATGTTGTTGTAAATTCTCCAGTATTCTGTGTGCTTGCTAAGTCCTTCAACTCTCTTAAAAGTACAGTTCCTGTCTACACCTTCATAACAGTAGTTTGAGACATTTTGTTCCATTTAGACTTTTGACAGCCAGTGGCAAGCCTTTCCTGGATCAAGGAGCACCTCAAAGAACATTTCCGGGACATGCGCACCAACCAACCCCACCGCCCCATGGCCGAACACTTCAACTCCCCCTGCCACTCCGCTGAGGACATGCAGGTCCTGGGCCTCTTCCATCGCCACTCCCTTATCACCTGACTCCTGAAGGAAGAATGCCTCATCTTCCACCTTGGGACCTTCCAACCCCATGGCATCAATGTGAATTTCACCAACTTAACCCATTTCCCTCCCCCACCTTATCCCAGCTCCAACATTTCATCCCTCATGACCTGTCCCATCTGTCTATCTTCCTTCCCACCTCTGTGCTCCACCCTCTACTCCGACCTATCACCTTTACCCCTACCTCCATCCACCTATTGCAGTCTCAGCTACCTTCCCCCCAGCCCCACCCCCCTCCCATTTATCTCTCCACCCCTGAGGCTCCCAGCCTCATTCCTGATGAAGGGCTTTTGCCTGAAACATCAATATTCCTGCTCCTCGGATGCTGCCTGATCTGCTGTGCTTTTCCAAAACCACACTCTCGACTCTAATCTCCAGCACCTGCAGTCCTCACTTTCACCTAGTATAACATACATGCCAAGTGTATGCCACTGTATTGAATGGCAGTGCCACTTAGGAGGCTGTGACTGCTACAAATATGCCAATGCCCTGAGGCCAGGTGTTGCTGGGCCTGAGGCTAGAGGTGAGTGATGGTGGGAGGAGTGTTGTGAGAATAGCAAGAGAAGACAGAGAAGAGGATGAGGAGCAAAGGCAGGCATATGGCTCTTAGCATAACTACAATTCCCCACCTTCCTGATGCTGAATGCCTTTGAACAAGGAACAATCTGCAGAAGCCTGTGCTAATATGCAGGGGTCACAGTTTTGAGTCACAAAATCAGAAATTGTTGGAAAAGCTTACCAAGTCTGGCAGCATCTGTGGAAAGAAATCAGAGTTAAAGTTTCAGGTCGAGTGACCCTTCCTTAGAGCTCAGCTTTGAGGTGAGTGCTTCCTGCTGTGTGAGCTACCACCTGTCACTGATTTAATGCCAGTGGTAGCAAAATGAGACACATAAATGTGCATTAACTAAGGAAAAGGTAAAATGATAAGCCACAGGTTGCAAACATAACAGAAGAAATGAATGAACAATTTTATTGTCACAGGTATTTTACAGTGAGGAAAACAGTAAAATGCAGTGAAATGCTTTTCTAATGTCACCACAATTTGGCACCATTTTGAATAGTTTTAAGAGTAAGAAAAATAATGGAAAGATAGAGCTTGAAGAGAGTCTATCAGTCCTGAGCCAGTTCATCATCAACAACATGAGAAGCAAAGAATACATTAGGTCAGAAGAGGCACATTTAAATTGCAAAGTGAAATGGAAAGAGTGGTTAGGGGACAGTGCTAAGGGAGTAGGTAAATGGACAGGCATTCACTTCCTTTAGATACACTGGAAGAATAACGAGAAATAGAGAATGTGGATAAGTGAGCAAGGATTTCATTAAAGTGATAGTCTCCCCAAAAAGCAGGAAACATAGCTAGGGCAATATTTACTGAAACCTTGGCCAGGAGAGCAGAGATTGTCCAGAGATTGGGAGTGACAGAAAACCCAGCAATACAAAGCAGAAGAGAATATATCAAATTTAAAAACAGGACCATATTTATAATTTTCTTTTTCCTTTCCTGGGGATGAGCAGCCAGATTGAGAGGCAGATAGGAAAATCTGAGCTGGAAGACTGAAGCTTGGCAACACAAAGAAAGAGGGGAGCTGTCATGTCACTAGGGCCTAAAGCAGAAGAATTGACAGGATTGTCAGTCAGGGTGGAGGGATGATTGTGGATCAGATGGGAGATTTTGAATAAATCATGATGATTATAAAATCATGAATGGACTTGAAAGGATTAGAAGCTGTGGAATGATTGCAAGATGGTGAATTTGCACAGAAGCACTGGTTGTGATTAGAGACCAATTACTGAGAGGGTTGTAAGACTCTTTGAGGGCCTGTTGAATCTGGCTTTGCCTTCCTGATTGTTACTGTGTTTTCTGATTCCTAGGAATTATGGCTCAAAACCATTAAAATTTGAGGTTTCCGTAAAGTTTCAATAAATATTTAAATTGAACTGTCAACAGCAAGTAAATATTTCACCCTTTATCATACTCTAATAAAGCCAAAAGTGGATACATTTGGATTTAAAATTTTAACCTACCCTCTTAGGTCCTCTCCCTCCCACCACTGAGGTGAGGACTGATAGTAGGATGGGAGTTTGCAGTGTTAAGTGTTCCCTATACATGGTGGTATATGATTTTTTTATACATCAATCTGTTGGGGACCAGTGAGTCATGCAAGTAACTTCAGTGCTTTCCAGTGTAAACTCTAAAAGGTGAATAATCCTGAGGACCTTATTTTGGATTAATTTAATCAGTTATTTGTATGATCACTCTTTCAGGGTGTCCTTTCCCATACAAAAACAATAAGGTGGTTAGCAAGGTTGGGTCTCATGGAATACAGGGAGAACTAGCCATTTGGCTACAAATCTGTCTTGAAGGTAGAAGACAAAGGGTGGTGGAGGAGGGTTGTTTTTCAGACTGGACGCCTGTGACCAATTATTTGGATGTGAGCATAAGAGGTATAGTTAGTAAGTTTGCAGATGACACCAAACTTGGAGGTTTGCGAAGTGGACAGCGAAGAAGGTTACCTCAAATTACAATGGGATCTTGATCAGATAGGCCAATGGGCTGAGAAGTGGCAGATGGAGTTTAATTTAGATAAATGTGAGGTGCTGCATTTTGGGAAAGCAAATCTTAGCAGGACTTATACACTTAATGGTAAGGTCCTCAGGAGTGTTGCTGAATAAAGAGACCTTGGAGTGCAGATTCATAACTCCTTGAAAGTAGAGTCACAGGTAGATAGAATAGTGAAGAAGGTATGTTTTCCTTTATTGGTGAGAGTATTGAGTACAGGAATTGGGAGGTCATGTTGTGGCTTTATAGGATATTGGTTAGGCCACTGTTGGAATATCGTGTGCAATTCTGATGTCCTTCCTATTGGAAGGATTTTGTGGAACTTGAAACGGTTCAGAAAAGATTTACACGGATGTTGCCAGAGGGTTGGAAGATTTTAGCTGTCTGGAGAGGTTGAATAGGCTGGGGCTGTTTTCTCTGGAGCATCAGAGACTGAGGAGTGCCTTATAGAGGTTTATAAAATTATGAGAGACATGGATAGGATAAATAGACAAAGTGTTTTCGCTTGGGTGGGGGAATCCATAACTGGAGGGCATAGGTTTAGGTTGAGAGGGGAAAGATATAAAAGGGACCTAAGGTACAATGTTTTCTCACAGAGGGTGGTACGTGTGTGGAATGATGTGCCAGAAAAAGTGGTGGAGGCTAGTACAATTATAATATTTAAAAAGCATTTGGATGTGTATATGAATAGGAAGGGTTTGGAGGGATATGGGCCGGCTGCTGGAAAGTGGGACTAGATTAGGTTGGGATATCTGATCGGCATGGATGAGTTGGACCGAAGGGTCTGTTTCCGTATTGTACATCTCTATGTCTCATGCCCGTTATAGTCAATTCTCAAGTCTGCACTTATCTGATTCCAGAATCAGGCATAAGGAAAGAAGCTACGAAGAAGGAAACTATGAAACAAGTTCATTTTAAAAATTGTGAACATGAAGAAGCCTTAGACACTGTTGTAAATTTAATACAATTGACTCATAAAAATGGTAATATTTATTTACAAAGGTCTGGTATTTTGCCAGGCATACTGTATTTATTATGCAAACCTACAATGGAGCGTTATATTTGTTTTTCACTCTCCATGACAGGCCATCAATGATAATTCGAAGTGTTTACACTCTAACAGAACCTCTGAATACTCAAGTGGCTATAAAGCTATTACAAATTCAGTCTGAATTGATTCTATCATTGCACCTTTAATGCAGATGTTAACTCATATTTTGACCCATTTTAACTCTTTTTTTTGCTGGTAGAGTATTTGCTTCTGAAGATGGAGATGGCTTGTTTTAATGATTAAGTTCAACCTTCAATAATGAAATAGACTAATTGTTTCACATGCTATTTAGACAAAAAAGGCAAACAGGAGAACATGTTTGGACATGAATATAAATTGATTTAGAAATAAATGATTTTGTGCGCTTGCTTAATTTCTGAGAGTGCCTGAAAAGGGAAAGCGTCAAAATAAAACCTCTCATTTAAAGATTCAGGGGAATGTAATTATTAAGCTGTCTTACTTAGTTTACAATGAGTTTCTCTTATAATCTTCCATTTTGGAGGTATAGAATTCTTGCTAGAAGATTGCCCCATGGTACAAGGTATTCTCTCATGCCCTAAAGCCATTGGTGGTTTCTCTCTGTTAATATTAGCATGCTGGTTCGATAGGAGTACAAATATGGAGTGAATTTATTCCACTCAACCCAGAGGCACCGAGGCTGATTTTATTACCCCTGCCACTGCCTGGATTCATTATTGTTATTTCAACAAGGGTTGGACTTTCCTCCTGATTTCTGAACCCCATCGTCAGGCTTATCTGAGGGCCAGACACTCATATTGCACTATGTGGGAAACAGACACTTGTATGTGGAATGGCCAGTAATAGCCAGAGACAAGTGTGTAATCAAATTAAAGAGAAACAAGCAGGGTCTCAAAGCTAGAGGAGAAATCAGTGACCCTTTACTCTGAAAACAGCAACTGGATGCCATGACATGGATGCGATGAAGAAACGGACACTTCAAAAAGGAGTAACTGTCTCCCCAACCTTTCCATGTTTCCAATATAAATTATCTTTGTGGCTGGACAGTTAATTTGGAGGGCCTGGGGGCAATGATGTGGAACAGTCATAGGCTGGAAACTCCTCTACTGGGTGACAAGTGGTTGCTGCTGAATATTGATAGACAGTGGTACAGCTTCCCACTCCCCACTACCACCAGCACCACATCCAGGAATGTGCAGCCAACTGAAAAATCCTGAATGGCTTAAAGTATCCTTAAATACTTCAATTGTCTACCTACTGCTAGCGGGCAATGAGCGCTGCAACCAACCATCCCAGAGCTGGCAGCACAAAGTCTGCATGCAACCATCTCTGTTCATTGGCTTAATGGGGCCTTAATGTTCTGGCCCTATGATCAAACCTGGGTTGTCCTCATCCCAATGCCTCAGTTACCTACCAGATAAACTCACTGAGCCAGTTTGGACTTTGTATTTTTAAGATGAAACTGAGGAAATCCTTGTATTGGGATCAAAAATAAGTCCCCTGTTTCTCACTAAAGAGTGGAGCTGGAACTAAATACCCAAAAGTTTCAACTGACAGATGGAGTTTAATTCAGATAAATGCGAGGTGCCGCATTTTGGGAAAGCAAATCTTAGCAGGACTTATACACTTAATGGTAAGGTTCTAGGGAGTGTTGCTGAACAAAGAGACCTTGAAGTGCAGGTTCATAGCTCCTTGAAAGTGGAGTTGCAGGTAGATAGGATAGTGAAGAAGGCATTTGGTATCCTTTCCTTTATTGGTCAGAGTATTGAGTACAGGAGTTGGGAGGTCATGTTGCGGCTGTACAGGACATAGGTTAGGCCACTGTTGGAATATTGCATGCAATTCTGATCGCCTTCCTATCAGAAAGATATTGTGAAACTTGAAAGGGTTCAGAAAAGATTTACAAGGATGTTGCCAGGGTTGGAGGATTTGAGCTATAGGGAGAGGCTGAACAGGCTGGGGCTGTTTTCCCTGGAGTGTAGGAGGCTGAGAGGTGACCTTATAGAGATTTACAAAATTATGAGGGGCATGGATAGGAAAAATAGGCAAAGTCTTTTTTCCTGGGGTCGGGGAGTCCAGAACTAGAGGGCATAGGTTTATGGTGAGAGGGGAAAGATATAAAAGAGACCTACGGGGCAACTTTTTCACACAGAGGGTGGTACATGTATGAAATGAGCTGCCAGAGGAAGTGGTGGAGGCTGGTGCAATTGCAACATTTAAGAGACATTTGGATGGGTATATGAATAGGTTTGGACGGATATGGACTGGGTGCTGGCAGGTGGGACTAGATTGGGTTGGGATATCTGGTCAGCATGGACGGGTTGGACCAAAGGGTCTGCTTCCATACTGTACATCTCTATGACTCTATAACTGTGTGTCGATCTATATAGTTAATAATGCTACTCTTATAAAATATTGATAAGTCTGAGTGAATATTCCTAACTTAATAGTGTAGGTATGAATAGTTTGTAGAACATATTCTTTGATCTGTAACTATTATATTCTTTTACATTTTCAGAGTACTGCATAATTACATGATTTGGCGCATTGTAGTTGCTCTGAGTGAACATCTTTCCACGCCATTCAGAGATGCTATTCATGAGTTCTCTAAAGAATTAGATGGCACAGAGAAACAGATTGATCTGGATAAAATGTGCTTAAACCAAGCCAACAAACAATTTGGGATGGCGCTGGGAGCTCTTTTTGTTGAAGAATACTTCTCATCTTCCAGCAAAATAAAAGTAAGCTTCTTTATCTATTAAGATTCTGACAGCAGAATAATTTTATGCTTTTGAATTACCATGCAAATAAGCTATCAGTTATAGAACTATGGTTATTTTTATTCTGAAAGGTACAACAACTAGTTAAAGACATTAAGCATGCATTTGATCGTCAACTGGATGAATTAGATTGGATGGATGAAGAGACAAAAGAAGCAGCAAGAGCAAAGGTCTGTTGCAGTAATCCTACTGAAATATCATTAAGCAGCACTAAATAATATTGGGTTTTTATATCGGATTTTTCTTCATGTAATTAGCTTTGACATGAAACGCAGTCTAAGATCAATGATAATACATCAGTCCTCATCCCCTTCTCTAATTAGATTACAACTGTACATTGTCAGTTTGACTTATTTGCATGTGAAAAAGAAAGAATTTACATTGTACAATACCCTATCATATCTCTTGGTGAGGTCCCAAAGTGCTTCACATAGAATAAACTACATTGTGCAATTACCCTCGTTACATGGGTGCACTCCCTCTGAAGGGTTCAGTATTGCTCAGATAAGTTCAATGCTATTTGTAAACACAGCATGAGTTTGATGGATTCGATCTGACCTCAAACAACAGAAAAGTCAATATTCACATATTAGATTGAACTTAAAATAGCATTTTAGTAAGTGGCACACCTTAGAAATAATGCATAATAGACTCATATTACAAAGCAACAGAGCATTAACAATGACAAGAATAGTGCTCAAACACTAACAATGCAGTTTGAACTCCATGAAGTGTTTATACCTTAGATTATATTTCCAAGCCTATTATTCTGCACAGTAAGTGCTATTTTAAGTTTTTGCCCACATGATTAATAAGATAGCAGTTCATGGAAGGCTGTTAAAATCAAATTGTGATTTTTACAGCAGCACTTCTGGGAATTATTTCCCTGCATGATATATGAAAGCTGAAATGTCTCTGAATATTATCATCTAATGTCCTTTTATTGTTTGCAGCTTCAGTATATGATGGTCATGATTGGATATCCAGACTTTTTATTAATAACGAATGCCGTTGATAATGAATATGGTGTAAGTATTTCCAAGAAAAATGACTATTATTAGTACCCTGATGTCGTTGAGTTAGTTTAATTGAAAATATCAGATTGTCAGACTACATTAATTTGAAGATGGTTGCAAAGTTAATGATTAACAACACATAATGCAACATTAACATTATAAAGAAGGTCCAGCAATATTCACTTCACATCCAATATACAAATTTTCAATATTTGGGTACAATGGTATGTATACTGTGTTTGATCTGGATGTAAATTTGCTCACTGAGCTGGAAGGTTCATTTTCAGACATTTCTTCACCATGGTAGGTAACACCATCAGTGAGCCTCCAATGAAGCTTCAGCGGAGGTTCACTGATGATGTTATCTAACATGTTGATGAAACATCTGAAAATGAACTTTCCAGCTCAGTGAGCAAACGTACATCCAGAACCTCAACCTGAGCTACACATCTTCTCAAAACTAGGTAACAGTGTTTGATGTTAAGATGCTTGAAAGATGGACAGTTATAACATAACTTTGCCTGATTTGGATAGAAAAGACTAGAGTATGTTCTCCTAAGAAATAAAAATGTGCAATAATTATATCATAAAATGTGGACTTTGTTCACTATGGGAGCCCAATGTAACTTCAAAAAAATCATTACAGGGAGAGTGGGAATGCTAACACTTATAGAAACTATTGAGGATTGGAGAAAGTCCTTTCCCAACCCTGCAAAACAAAGTCAATAAAATAAAACCAACAACTGCAAAATCAAGTTGCTATGATAATGTATATTAGTCTGCACCTAACACGTATTAACCCTCTGATAACATCAGGTTAGAGCAAATTTCTGGAATCTATAATTAGTATAGAATTATTAAGTGTACAGAAATGGATTAACCAAAAAAGACCAATACGCATCCTCAGAGAAGGCAAGTTTGTGGCTATGGGTTGTACGGTGGCTCAGTGTTTAGCATGCTACCTCAAAGCACCAGGGACCCAGGTTCGATTCTAGCCTCAGGCGAATGTCTGTGTGGAGCTTGCACATTCTCCCCGTGCCTGCGTGGGTTTCCTCCCACAATCCAAAGATGTGCAGGTTAGGTGAATTGGCTACACTAAAATTACCCATAGTGCTAGGTCTGGGTGGGTCACTCTTTGGAGGGTTGGTATGGACTGGTTGGGCAGAAGGGCCTGTTTCCACACTGTAGGGAATCTAATCAAACAAGTATTTATTCAGCAAATACAAATCCCCAAGTCAAATGATCTCCTTATTTTCTGAGTTTAAGGAAAATAGTCCATGACGTAATCTGTAGGGGAGACAATCCTCATAAATGTGAGGCATTGATTGTCTCTTTTCACAAGTGTACAAAGGGTTTGTAGGAGGCTGCAGTGGTGAAGGGTGGTTGCAGAGTCTTGACTTGTCCTGAATCTGTTTTGTCATGGACTACTTTTACTGTGGTAGCTTAAATTTTGACATTCAAAAGATGGGGTTTGTCACATTCTACTTGTCAGTGACTTGCCTTGTTTAAAACATAGAACATTACAGCACAGTACAGGCCATTTCACCCTCAAGTTGCACCAACCTGTGGAACCATTCTGAAGCCAGTCTAACCTACACTATTACATATTCATCCATATGTTTATCCAATGACTATTTAAATGCCCTTAAAGTTGGTGAGTCTACTACTCTTGCAGGCAGGACATTCCAGGCCCTTACGACTGAGTAAAGAAACTGCCTCTGACATCTGTCCTGTATCTATCACCCCTCAATTTAAAGCTTTCTCCCCTCATGCTAGCCATCACCATCCAAACAAAAAGACTCCCACTATCCACCCTATACAACCCTCTGACTATCTTAGATGTTTCAATTAAGTTATCTCTCAACCTTCTTCTAACAAAAACAGCCTTTCCTCATAATACCTTCCCTCCATATCAGGCAACATCCTAGTAAATCTCCTTTGAACCATTTCCAAAGCTCCCACACCCTTCCTGTAATGCAGGGACCAGAACTGTACACAATACTCCAAGTGCGGACGCACCAAAGTTTTGTACAGATGCAACGTAACCTCATGGCTCCAAAACTCAATCCCTCTACCAATAAAAGTTAACACACCGTATGCCTCCTTAACACCCTTATCACCCTGCATGCTAACTTGTAGGGATTATGTACAAGGACACCGAGATCTCTTTGCTCATTGACACCACCAAGAATCTTACCATTACCGCAATATTCTTCATTCCTGTTGCTCCTTCCAAAGTGAATGCCCTCACAATTTTCCACACTAACCTCCATTTGCCACCTCTCGGCCCAGCTCTGCAGCTTATCTATGTCCTTCTGTAACCTGCAACATCCTTCATCACTATCCACAACTTCACCAACTTGAGTGTCATCTGCAAATTTACTAACCCATCTTTCTACGGCCTCACCTAGGTCATTATAAAAATGACAAACAGCAGTGGATCTAAAACAGATCCTTACAACATACTACTCGTAACTGAACTCCAGGATGAACATTTCCCATCAACCACCACCCTCTGTCTTCTTTCAGCTAGCTAATTTCTGGTCCAAACCACTAAATCACCCTCAATCCCATGCCTCTGTATTTTGTGCAATAGCCTACCATGGGGAACTTTATCAAATGCCTTATTGAGATCCATATACACCACATCAACCACTTTACCCTCATCTGCCTGTTTGGTCACCATCTCAAAGACCTCAATCAGGCTTTGAGGCTCGACCTTCACAAAATTATGTTGACTATTCCTCTCAAATTATTTCTTTGCAGATGATTATAAATTCTACATCGTATAACCTTTTCAACACTTTACCCACAACCTAAGTAAGGCTCACTGGTCTATAATTACCAGGGTTGTGTCTACTCCCCTTCTTGAACAAGGGGACAACATTTGCTATCCTCCAGTCTTCTGGCACTATTCCTGTAGACAATGACGACATAAAGATCAAAGCCAAAGGCTCTGCAATCTCCTCCCTGGCTTCCCAGAGAATCTTAGGGTAAATCCCATCTGGCCCAGGGGTCTTATCTATTTTCATACTTTCCAAAATTACTAACACCTCCTCCTTGTGAACCTCAATCTCATCTGGTAGCCTGAATCCCAGTATTCCCCTTGACAGTATTGTCTTTTTCCAGTGTGAATACTGACAGAAAATATTCATTTAGCGCTTTTCCCTGTCTCCCTGGACTCGACACACAACTTCCCACTACTATCCTTGATTGGTCCTAATCTTTCTCTCGTCATTCTTTTATTCCTGGTATACCTATAGAAAGCTTTAGGGTTTTCCTTGATCCTCACTGCCAATGACACCACATGGCCCCTCCTGGCTCGTCTTGGCTCTCTCTTTTTAGGTCTTTCCTGGTTAACTTATAACTCTTAAGCGCCCTAACTGAGCCTTCACATCTCTTCCTAACATGTGCATTCTTCTTTTTCTTGACAAGAGATTCAACTTCTTTAGTAAATTACAGCTCCCTCGCTCAACCACTTCCTCCCTGCCTGACAGGTACATACTTATCAAGGACCCAGAGTAGGAACAAACAGGTCTGGATGCAAGTCTTCAGGAAAACTTTTCAATAAGCAATAATCGCACCTCGGTTAAACCTCATCGGCTACAATACTGCCACTGCGCAAAGCATTCCTGAAGAAGGGCTGATGCCCGAAACGTCGATTTTCCTGTTCCTTGGATGCTTCCTGACCTGCTGCGCTTTTCCAGCAACACATTTTCAGCTCTGATCTCCAGCATCTGCACTCCTCACTTTCTCCTTTAGGAAAACTGGCAACAGAAATTACCAAGAGGTACATGGATTTAAGCTTGAAAGCTTAAAATATGGAATTGCTATTAAATCTGGAAGTCAATTTCCATTCATATCGATACCTTAAGATACCAATTTAAATCTTCCTATTAATTTGCATTTAACAGTTACATGGACAAACAATTTAAGAATGTTAGTCAGGCTTTCACTGTGGCAAAAGCAAATTACTGCGGATGCTGGAATCTGAAACCAAAAAAGAAAATGCCGGAAAATCTTTGACAAAGGGTCAGTTAGACTCAAAACGTCAGCTCTTTTCTCCCCTTACAGAGGCTGCCAGACCTGCTGAGATTTTCCAGCATTTTCTCTTTTGGTTTCACTGTGGCATATTTGCATGTAGTGGAAGCTACATGTTAAAGTACAGGGCCTTATTCCTTTGAACTGAAAAGCAACCACCGCTCTCTTGTTCATCCTCAGGACAATGCTTTGACCAATCAACCTGCCTGGGTCAAATTTAAACAGAGTTTGGCAATTAACAATCTAAATGGTGCATTCTCGATGGGAATGACACAACCAGCGTCTAATTACCAACTACAGCACACTCAGCATTATATAGCCAGAAAACTATCATTCCCTCTAAAATTGGTGTTCTTGCGACATGTCCCAATCAGGACAAGACAAAAAGCTTCTACAAAATGTATTTTTCAGCAAGTTCTATACTAGCAAATGACTATTAGGAATGATTTTATTGCAGTATAGAACTTAATTAGTAAAGAGAAATATGGTTGTCTTGCAACCACCAGGACTGAAACAGAAGAAAACCAACTTAAAACAACAATTTAGAACATTAAAGGCAGATGTTGATTAGATTATGGCTAGGCAGTTAGAACAGTCAACTGACTAAATTCAAACAAGTTGCTCTGGTCAGGGCACTGCCTTGAAAATGAAGCAAAGATTGGTTGTTTCCATCGCACCTCTTGCTAAGATAAGGGCTTAGTAGGAACATATTCTTTTTAACTACAAAAATCAGGATCTTGTGATTCATGCATGCTAGATGCTAATTATATTGTGACCCTAATGATAATCTTAAATTGGTTTCCAGTGCAATTCTTAGCAGTCAGGATTCAGTAAATGCTGTCCACAGCAAAATCACATCTAACATTGTGTACACTGTTTTAGAATTTTAGAAACATGAGTTGATTGCAGCAGGTTGACTGTTCAGAGTCAAAGGGGCATACTGCCTGATATGGCTTGAGAGGTGATTTGGACATGTAGCCTGCACATATGGCATTTACACTGGGTGTGAAACTCATAAGTTACTCATTTTTGTGGCAAGCAGTATCTTTTTGGCTTGAGAGTAGCATCCTCAGTGGGGAAAAAAAAGCACTTGTCGTGTTACCTGCAAAGTAGCAATGTGGAACTTTCTTTATACGTAATTATTTGCAGTCACATAACATGATGTCTCATCCTGGCAGTGGAGGAGTGGATGGCTTTGGTCGAGACTTCAGTAGAAATGGCATTGGAATGTCATGTGATTATGGAGATACCTCTGGTGGAGGAATGAGAAATTCAGGGAGGGAAAATTCACATAGCTACGCTGCAATAAACATAGTGGTAAACATAGCAATAAACAAACAAACAAACAAACAGTCTGCCTACCACATGAGTAACATAATACAAGGTTCAGCACTGGCGCAATGCCAAATAGGCTGTAGGATCCAATGACTGATGGACCATATCAAACATGTCCCTTTGACAATCTGCTGACCTTGTTCAACAAGCCCAAGCTGGTAAACCGAGAAGTACACAACATCAGACACAAGTCTGATGTTGAACATCATTTTATAATTAACCCTGACAAGACTAATAATTGAACAGGAATCCAATTTATCAGCTGCAATTGCAGTGATCCATCCATTCCTTCAACAAAAGGTAGCCACGATATGTAGCACTTCACAAACTTGTGATTTCAAACAAACCTGTTTGACTATAACCTGATGTCATGTAATTCTTGACTTCATCAAAAGGATGTCAACTGGTAGATCTTGCCCAGGAAGGCAGCTCCACATGGGGCACCAAGGTGGGCAGTAGATAGATTAAACATGGAGTGACAGGTGAGGTACAGCATGAATGGTTTCATCTGTCATACAAACATAGAAACAAGGAATAAGAGTAGGCCTGTCAGGCCCTTCACCTGCACCACCACTCAATAAGAACATGGTTGATTGGATTCAAATGTTAACTCTATGTTCCTGCCTCTCCTCAATAATGTTTCATCCCCTTAGTATCCACCTCTGCCATAGAAATATTTAAACATTCTGCATCCATTGCCTTTTGAGGAAGGGAATTTCAAAGATTCACAACCCTCTGAAAGAAAGAATGCTTCCTCATCTCTGTTTTAACTGGGCACCCCTTATTTTTAAATCATGACCTGTAGTTCTTGAATTTCCCATAAAAGGAAATTTCCTTTCCATATCAAAACAGTCAAATATCCCTAGCATCTTATGCTTCAAATAAGTCACCTCTGACTCTTCTAAACTCCAGATGATACAGGCCTTGCCTGTCTAACCTTTCCTCATGAGGCTATCAACTCATTCCAGGCATTAGTCCAGTAAATCTTCTCTGAACTACTTCCACGTTAATATCCAGAACCGCACACATTATTCCAGATGTGGTCTTACCAGTGCCCTGTATCACTGAAACATAACATCCCTACTTCCTTTTCAGTTCCTCTCACAATAAAACATAAACTTTTATCAGCATTCATGATTACTGTGAATTATGAACCAGGGCACTCAGCTCTCTGTTAGAGATCTGCAACCTTTCACCATTTAAATAATATACTTTTTAAAATTCTTCCTGCCATTTGAACAATTTCATACTATCTCAGATTGTCCTTCATTTACTCGATTTATACGCATTAGCATAACTTATCATATCCCTTATGTACAATTCATAGCACACTTCATTACCTATTGTTGTGTCATCAAATTTAGCAGCTATACCTTTCATCCCTTCAACCATTTATCAAAATAATTTATATAAATTATAAAGAGTTGAGGCCCCTACACTGACCCTATGGCTCACTACTTGTGGCATCCTACCCATTTATTCTGACTCTTTGCTTGCTATTAACAAGCCAATCTTCAATCTAGGCTAATATTACCCCAACACCATGAGCTTTTATTTTCCACAATAACCTTTGATGTGGCTCTTTATCAATTGCCTTCTGGCAATCTAAGTATAATACATCCTCTGGTTCTCCTTTATCCACAGCGCAAATTATTTCTTCAGAAAGCTCCAATAAATGAATTAACCATGATTTCCCTTTAATAAATTTATATTGGCCCTGCATTATTACCTTCTACTTATCCAAGTGCTCTGTTATAATGTATTTAATAACAGCTTCTATCATTTCTCTATGACAGATATTAAGCTCATTGACCTGTAGTTTCCTGCTTTCTGCTTCCTTCCATTTTGGAATAAATGAGTTATATTAGCTAATATCTAATTCAATTCACCTGCCACCTCTATCTTCATTGCTAATTTTCAGACTCATTTTCAAAATAAAAAACATTTTATTTGCTTGTTTCTTTTTTCAATATCTGAAGAAACTTTTCCTATCTGTTTTTATCTTTTTACTTAATTTGTATTCTTACTTTTTCCTCCTTATTAATTTTTTGTCATTCTTTGTTTTTTTTTAATATTCTGTCCAATCTTCCGACCTGCCACCTATCATTAAACAATTATATGACTTTTCTTTGAGTTTAATGCTATCTTTGACTTTTTTACTTAACCATGGATGGCAGGTTTATCCCTTCAAATTTTTCCCTATCCGTTGGAATGTATTCTGTGCATTCTAGAATATCCCCTTAAACATTTGCTATTGACTCTCTTTTGATCTTTCCCTTAACCTAGATGGCCAGTTCACTTCTGCTGTAATTGCTTTTGTTTAAATTCAAAATGGTAGTCTTGGATCCACACTCCTCTCACTGGTCATCCTTGGTCATTTGTATATTTGTTGAACAACATTGGGACAAATATTGAATTCTGTGATAGTGATTTGTTCACTTTTCTACAGGCATTTTCCTCTTGACCGTAGTAGAGTCTAAGTCAACTATTGTGAAGGAGTATTTCAACCCAGATTGGTAGCTGTCTGGACAGCTTCAGGAATAGGACAGTATACCACATTGTCATAAAGTTATATGAATAACAAGTTATATGCATAACAAGGTATATGTGACCATTCACTCCAAGATCCCTTACCACCACTATGCTTCTCAGAATCCTCCCATTAATATGTGTTTTTGTCGTGTTTGTCCTTCCCAAATACAGCACTTCACAATTGCCATTTGTCTACCTGACCAGTCTACTGGCATTTTCCAATAGTTTACAACTTTACTCTTCACTATCTATGAGTCCAGAATCAGTGGCCACAGTCTAAGGGTGGAGGGGTGGGCCATTTGGGATTGAAATAAGAATAAATATTTTCACCTGTTCTCTGCTACAGAGCAGTGAGGCCAAAACATTGAATGCTTTCAAGAAGAGGTTAGATCAAAAGAGTTTGGGGAAAAAGTGAAACAGGGTACTGAGTTGTTGATCAGCCATGATCCTATCAAATGTTGCTGTAGGCTCTAAGGGCTAGATAAATTACTCTTACTCCTATTTTCTATGTTCCTGTTGACAACTCCTTCCATCACTTTACTAATTGTTCAGAGTAGAGAGATGGGTCAGTAATTCGACAGATATGATATGTTCTGCTTTTTTGTATAGGACATACCTGAACAATTTTCCACATTGTTAGGTAGATGTCAGTATTGTAGTCGAACTGGAATGGCTTGGTAAGGGTTAAGTGAGGGAAGTTTTGAAGTATGTCTTCAGTGCTATAGCTGAAGTACTGTCAGGGTTCATAACTCTTGTAGCACATTGCACATTTAACATTTCTTGATATCGTGCCAAGTGAATCAAAATGGCTGAGGACTAGGATTTGGGATACTGGGAACTTCTGGAAGAGGCTGAGGTGAATCTTACATTTGGTACTCCTGACTTGAAAATTGTTGCAAATGCTTCAGCTTTAACTTTTGCATTATTGTGTTGCATGTTTTTCGAGCCTCCTCCTCCAGTGATTTGTCTAGCTGTTCAGTATCATTCAAAGTGGATGTGGTGAGACTGAAGAATTTAAATCTGATCCGTTGGTTTGGAATCACCTTAATTCTATCTGTCTGTTCCTACTTATGCAGTTTTGCGTGCGGGTTGTCTTGTTTTATGGCTTAACCAGGTTGACATCTCAATTCTTGGTGAGCCTGGCGCTGCTCCTTGCACACTCTCCTGCACAATAACTTGACTAGGGTTGGTTTCCTGGCTTGATAGCAATGGTGGAGAAGAGACTGTTAGATTGCAGGGTGTGGTTGAATACAATCCTGCTGCTGATGGCTCACAGCACCTCATGGATGCCCAGTCTTAAATTGCTAGATCTGTTTGAAATCTATCCCATTTAGCACAGTGATAGTGTCACACAACAGAACGGAGGTTATTCTCAGTGTGAAGACAGGACTTCACCTTCACAAGGTCACCACACAATGTGGGGTAGCCACTCCTACCGAAGCCATTACAGACAGATATATTTCCAGCAGGCAGATCGATGGGGATGAGGTCAAACATGCTTCCTTCTCTTGTAGATTCCCTCATCACCTACCACTCTCAGTCAAGTAGCTGCATCCTTTAGAACTCCACCAACTCCCACACATTCCCATATATTCTGTGCCATTGCTATCCTCAGTGCTTTCTCCAGGTGGTGTTGAACATGTAAAAGTTCTGATTCATCAGCCAATGAGGAGGACAGTGCATGGTAATCAGCAGGAGATTTCCTTGCCCATATTTCAAAAGAAGCCATGAGACTGCTTGGTGTCCAGAATGTATGTGGATTGTATACCACTGTGCTGCCATCTCCAATGGGACAGCTCATTTCAGATGATAATGATGGTGTCTGGGGACATTGTTTGTAACATCTGATTCCATGAGTCTGACTATGTCAGGCTGTTACTTGACCTGCCTGTGAGACAACTCTCCCAAATTCTGCACAATCCCTAGATGTTCATTAGAAAGACTTTGTAGGTTGAACAGGATTGAGTTTGTTATTGTTGGTTCTGGTAACTAGGCTAATGCTGGATGGTCCACCTGGTTTTATTCATTTGAGATGTTTGAATGGTTTTCATGCAACTGATTGGCTTGCTAGACCATTTCAGAAGGTAGTTTAGAGACAGCCACATTGGCTGTAGTTCAGGAATCATGCTTGGGTCAAACTAACAATCCAGTACTGAGGTCACAACTATATAAGCAGCGGTGCAGTCATGGTGAGGTGTCAGGAGAAGTAATAGTAGAGTCACAGTGAGATGCTGTGGGATTACAGTTGGAGCAGCTTTGTGGTCACAGTTGAGCAATGGGGTCACTGAAGTAATAGGAAGCATATAGTGCGAGCAATGGGAGAGATTACAGTGGGAGCAATGGGGGTGTTCAGAGTAGGAGCAATGGGGTGGGGAATCACAGTAGAACCAATTGGGTCACAGCAGTAGCAGCAGTGATCTTAGATCACAGTGCAAAATCCAAGGAGGTTATGATGGGATACTGGGGTCACATTGGGAGCAATGGTGGGAGATCCCAGCAGGAGCAATGGGGTCACAGAGTGTTGAATGTGGACACATTGGAGGCAACAATGGGGTCACGGTGGAAGTGACAGGGTCACAGTATGAGTAATGAGGTCATAGTGGAAGCAGTGATGGGGTCACAGCAGGGACAATAGGGTTACATGGTGTAATCGGTTCACATAGGGGTACCAGGTCACAATGGATGTAACAGCTGTAAAGAGTGAGGAGTGGTTCAGAAAGATGGGCTCCTTTCTAAATAAAGACAAAATATATCAAATGATGATGTCAAAGGAAAATGATTGACTGCTGGGTATTTCTTTTTGTTTGCTTCTAAACTAGAGTATTTGTTTGAATTTGTAGTTCAGAAATTAAAAGTTTATTTCAAACGTAATCAATCAGGAAGGAGATTATGTTAAGACAGGGAGACAGATAGCCAAACAAATCAGCCTCTCAGTCTCTCGACTTTCGTATTCACAACTCAACAAATATTGTGAATAAATAATTTCAGACACTGATTTTGTATCTCAAACAAGATAGCTAACTATTATTAAACACATAATAATTTTAACAGAGGAAAGATAAACAACTTAAGCTGATTAATGTCTATATTTTCAGCCCCCATTTACACAAAAGACAGATGGACAAACAAACACAATTAAGGGATAAATAAAAGAAAATAACAAAACTGGGCCGATAACTTAAATGCCTTTTATGATGCATTGTTTCACAATCATAAATGTGAACTCATTGGTTGCTTTTCTGAAACTGCCCATTAAGATCACCTTCTCAGCTCACCCAGGTGAAGGCAGCAATAGACTTATCTCAACTTTCTACTCATTGGGCTCCTGGAAGCGCATGTAGTAGATTAGATAGGGAGTTTTCAAATCGTCACAGTGTCTTAGTAGCAGCCAAAAACTATCTTCACAGTTTTGGTTCTGCTCTGATTGAGGCTTCAGGAAGAAACAATTAAAGTTCAACAATTACCATTTACTTGAACATTAGGTCTCTTCCAGACTTATTGGAACCAATTCCCAGGTACTGACCTTGTTCATAACCAACCTCCGCTATCCATTTAAATGTAGTGCTCTTCCCCCATGTCATTATGAGTGTTGGAACCCTCTTGATTAAGAATCAGCCTGCAATTAGCCTCCAGATCTGGTCTTGGAAGAAAATGAAGCTGTCCCAAAGTCCGCAAGGTCATTGCGGGGTACAAAATAATCTGTATGTTCTTGACATGAATCATGAAAAGTTAACGTGCAGTTACAGCAAGGCATTAAGAGACAAGTGCAATATTGGCCTGTTTGCAAGGTGGATGGAGTATAAAGCAGGCAAGGTTAGTTGCAGCTGCACAGGGAATTGAGAGATCATATCTTACATACTGTGTGCAAGTTTGGTTTCCTACCTAAAGAATGAATAAACTTTCCTTAGAAGCAATTCAGAATAAGTTTCATTAGGCTGATTTCTGAGATGAAGGCATTGGCTTATTAAAACAGATTGAGCAGGTTGCAATTAAACTCATTGGAGTTCAGAAGAATGAGGGATAATCTTATTGAAATGTTCAGGATTCTGACAGGATAGGTGCTCAAAAGATGTTTCCCTTGTTGAAGAGACCATAACTCGGGGGACAGTTTAAATATAAAGTGTTTTTTTCCCTTTAAGAATAGAATCAAATCCCTGCCATGTGGAAACAGGCCATTGGGCCCAATGAGTCCACACCAACCCTTTGAAGGACATCCCACCTATATTCATCCCCATATCCTATCCCTATAATGCTGCATTTCCTATGGCTAAGGCACCTAATCTATACATCCCTGTCAGTACAGGGTAATTTAGCATGGCCAATCCACTTAACTTGCACATCTTTACACAGTGGGAACAAACCAGAGCACACAGAGGAAACCCATGTAGACACGGGGAAATTGTGTGGAGTTTGCACCGTCGCCTGAGGGTGGAATCGAACCTAGGTCCCTGGCGCTGTGAGGCAGCAGTGCTAGCCACTGTGCTGCCCCCTTAAAGTGGAGACTTTCCTCTCTCAGAACATCATGGGCCAGTGAAGGCTGTCCTCAGAAATTTTCAAGGCTGGGTTAGACTTATTTTTGATCCATAAGGAATCAAGGTTTAAGGGGATTCAGCAAGAAGCTGTCGTTATGACCATGATAAGATCAGCCATGATCTTATTAAAGAGAAGAACAGGTCTGATAAGCTAAATGACCTTCAGCTGCTCCTAATTAGTCTGGTTAAAAAGTGGTTCAATGAAAGTAAAATATTGCATTCCATTCTTTACACAGCTCTAATGCTTAAAATTTCGTCTTTCTTTTAGTTCGAAGTGAATGAGAAGACTTATTTTAAAAATGTGCTTAACAGCATTATGTACAATATAAAGCTGTCAGTGAAAAAAGTACGGCAACAAGTGGACAAGACTGCGTGAGAATTTTTCTCTTTTACTTTCCGCAACAAACCAAATGCAATAAAAGTCACAATATTTGTA
The DNA here is from genome assembly GCF_047496795.1 of Chiloscyllium punctatum. Classification (NCBI taxonomy): domain Eukaryota; kingdom Metazoa; phylum Chordata; class Chondrichthyes; order Orectolobiformes; family Hemiscylliidae; genus Chiloscyllium; species Chiloscyllium punctatum. Next base: position 40,453,166 of record NC_092744.1, read on the forward strand.
TTGAGTTGGCGCTCTAGATTCATGCCTTGGAGTACAGGGATACTAGTATATGAATCCTGCCAACGTTAGCTATGTTAACATAGAGGATCACTGAATGTAAACTAGATGTTTTACACAGGTTTATGAACTGCACATTTGAAAATAGTCAAATACTGTGTTGTACTCTTTGTAAGTAATTATAATGCTACTGAAGTAATTTTGACCTGAACTGTGATAAAATTTGTAACTCAAAAATATGTTTGTTTACAGATGGCTGCTTCCTCCTCAAACACTAAATGCTTATTACTTATCCACACAAAACCAAATGGGTAAGTAAATATAGATCAATATATCATTTTACTGATTCTCAGTAAAATCTTTTCTTCTACAATTCATACTGGCATTGTGCATGTGTTTTTATTGCTTCATAATATAGACTATTCAATTAATTCTTGCCATTTTCAGATGTGTATCCTAGTTATTCTTTCCTGAGGCCAAATTTTCATTAACTGAAATGCATCGCTCGCAGCAAGTTCTAAAGGAAGGTTCTTCACTTAAGTTGAAGTAAATACTTGACAACAGATCTAAAAGGGTATTGCTTGTTTCCCATTTGATAAGTTTTATTGATGTATATGAGGAAGATGAGATTTCTCAATCAGTATCTGTCCACACTTGACATTTCCCTGAATTTTCACTGCTTATAGCTAATTTCTCCAAATTTCTTATTGGAAGTCTAACTGCTACTGATTTTTGAGAAAATTTGTAGCTCAGGTTGATGGTAAGTGTGTACGTTAGCTTGTTGAGCTTGAAAGTTTGTTTTCAGATGTTTTATCACTATACTAGGTAACATCGTCAGTTAGCATCTCCAGTGAAGCGCTGGTGGTATGTCCCACCTCTCTATTTATTGGTCTTGGTTTCTTAAGATAGGTGATGTAATTCCTGTTTTTTGTCAAGGGGAGGTAGATAGGATCTAAATCGATGCCTTTATTGATGGAGTTCTGGTTAGAATGCTATGCTTCCAAGACTTCTCGTGCGTGTCTTTATTTTGCTTGTCCTAGGATGTGTGTGCTGTCCCAATCAGAGTAGGGTTCTTCTTTATCTGTATATATGGAAACTAGTGATAGTGCGTCATGTCTTTTGGTGGCCAGTTGATGTTCATGTATCCTGGTGGCAAGTTTCCTGCTAATTTGTCGCTGTTTATGTGTGTTGGTAAGTTTGTGGACTACCGTGATGCCAATGGGACTGAGTAGTCTGGAAGTCATTTCTGATCAGTCTTTGATGTAAGGAAATGTGCCAATAGTTTTTGGTTGCGTTGTGAATGCCTGTTTGGGTTTTTTTCTAAGGAATCAGCGGATTGTGTTCATTGGGTACCTGTTTTTCTTGCAAACATTGTATAGGTATTTCTCTTGTGCTGTTTGTAGTTCTTGGGTGCTGCAGTGTGATGTAGCTCATTGAAATAATGTCTTCATGCAGCTCTCTCTGTGGGTGTACGGATGATTGCTTCTGAAGTTAAGTATTTGGTCTGTGTTTGTTGTTTTTCTGTCGATGCTGGTTTGAAGCTCTCCGTTAACTGTAAGTTCAACTGTCATGTCTAGGAATGAGTGTCTGTTGTAATTCTCTTGCTCTTTTATGCCTGTCAGGATATTGTTGATGGTGTTGTTGATGTTTCCTCTACATAGTGGACCCAAAGTTTGGGTTAGATAGATAGGAGGGAAATTTGTACAAGTCTCTGAATTATTGCTTCTGCTATTGGTGATCCCATAGGTGTTCCGTTGACTTGTTTGCAGGTTTTGTCATTGAATGTGAGTTGGGGGGGGGTGAGGCACAGGTCTGCTATTTTGAGGACGTTGTCTTTGCTGATGAAGCTGGTGCTGTCTGGTGTTTGTGGTCCTGGTTTTCCTCGTAGTGTTGCCAGTGTTTCTTTGGCCAGGTTGATGCTAATTGATGTGAAAGGGGCTACAACATCAGAGGAGACCATCACTTCATCCTCTTCTATTTTGGTGTCTTTATTGGTGTTCAGGAATTCTTGGATGGAATGAATGGACTGGCGTGAATCTTCAATTAGATGTTTTAGTTTTTGGTGGAGTGCTTTGGCTCGTCTGTATGTTGGGGAGACTCTGGGTCTGAGGGGAGGGGGGGTGGCACCAGGTTTAATCCATAGAAGCATGGTGTGTTGGATCCATCTGATTTCATGTTTTGAAAGTATGTCCTGTTTAATTCTCCTGATGTTTTAAGTGCCATTAAAAAGGATGAGATTTTGTTTAGCAGTTGTGGAGTTGGGTCTATCACCACCTGCTGGTAAGTGTCTGTATCTGCAAGCCAAAGAATTTGACTTTTCAAGATCGTCAAACTGCACATATTATGCTGTTTACCCTAGCCAGCTGGTATAGTCACTACCTAATAGAAATTAAGGGATTTGGTCACATATTTTCCCTAACTAAAGCAGTGTTAACTGCTTTTTACTGGTTTGTTGATATACAGATAAGTTGGAAATTTACTCCTGAAATTTACTCCCTTTAATGGTAAAATTTAGAAATTACAAATTATCTTTTTCTGAATCGCAGAATCATGGAATTTTGAAGCACAGGAATTTTGACTTATCATGTCTGCACTGGTTTCCAAAATGAACAGATCTTTTACTACCATTTTGCCTGTAACTGTGCTCCTTGTTACTTTTGATTATAATCTATTACTGTTTTGAATGTCTCACTTGAACCTACGTTCATCACACTTTGATGCAGTGCATTCCAGACCTTAAGCACATGCTGCTTGAGAAAGCTTTTTTATCATATTGCTACGACGTACTTTGCCAATTGCTCTAATATTCCATTCTTTCACACGTAAGAAGTTTCTCCTTAATTGTTACAACATGGAGAAAACCCCTCTGCTAATTTAAACCAGCAACACACATAAGATTCACCCCATGTTGTAATCTGTTAAAATTTGAGAGGCAAAGAACTGTCCAAAAAGTCACTATTTAAAGTAAAAATTAACAACTATATTATTTAAGTCCAACAGAGAATATTAACTAACAATTATTTGCAACTCCTTTCTCTTAAATCTATCTTTTACCTCCCCCCTACAATGTTAGTCCAATAAGAAATTCCTGATTATAGATTAGATTAGATTACTTACAGTGTGGAAACAGGCCCTTCAGCCCAACAAGTCCACAGCGACCCTCTGAAGAGCAACCCACCCAGACCCATTCCCCTACATTGACCCCTTCACCTAATGCTACAGGCAATTTAGCATGGCCAATTCACCTAACCTGCACATTTTTGGACTGTGGGAGGAAACCGAAGCACCTGGATTTATCAAAAAATATAATCAATTTCAAAGCAGTCAGCTTTGCCGAGTTTCCTCTGTAGATATTTCTGTCTTCTTTTCTGCTTCTTAGGGACTCTGCTTCACAGGTCTTTGATAGATAAAGGTACCTTTTAGAGAGTAGTTCTGCTGGCAGTCTGTACTTGTTGGTGGCTTGCTGCTCTTTGCTGATCTTGGTAACTTTCAAAATGTCTGATATTTATACGCCAAAACATCGGATCGTTTCATCGGTTTTAATATTGTCAAAATACCAAATTCAAACTTGATTGGACTTTGTTATCTTGCGGCATAATTTAAATTGATTGGCTGAATTTGAATTTGTTCTTGTATCCAGGCTATACATCTCCTAGCTAGTTCTTTCAATCAAATGTTACATTGTTACCTTGTTCCGGATTCTCTGTGTTTCTCTAAGTCCTAGCTAGCTTTTAAACTCTCTTAAAGTTACTGTACACCTCTACACCTTCATAACACTATCTACTCTATGCAGACTCTTGACTTTGCATACTTCTATCAAATTATTTCGCAGCCTTTTTTCCAGGGAGGCCAGTCCTAACATCTTCAATGTATCATCTTAACTGAAGTTCCTCATCCCTCACATCATTTTTGTGTATCTTTTCTGCACTTTGCCTTTAATTCTTTAAATAAAGTATGATGCCCAGAACTACACACAATATTCTAGCTGAAGCCAAACTAGCATGTGGTATAGGTTCAATATGAGCTGGTATACATTATTTGCTTATTAGTAAAGCCCGGGATACTGTATGTTTCAGTAACTGCTTTTAATCTGGTCTACAACCTTTGAGGACTAATTCACAAATACGTTCAAGTTCCGTCATTCTCCTTTAGAAATGTAGCTTTATTTTAGATTGCCTATTCATCTTTTTCTGACCAAAATTAATGATATCACAGTCAGATGTACCTGTCAACTGTTCACCCATTCCACCTCTCTGCCTATATCCTTTTGAAGTTCTACCTTATCCTATTCACAGTTTAGATTGCTTCCAGTGTTTGTACCATAAAAAATCTCAAAATTGTATCTAAATTCCAATACTGACCCCTGGGAAAGTCTACTATAAATCTTCCAAAAAACAACCAGTAACCATTTTTCTCTGTCTCCTACCACGCAGTCATGTTGTTACTGTCCTTTCTATTCTATGAGCTATAATGTTTGAAAGTCCATGCACACTTCAGCAACAACATTACCCTCAACAGCACTTTATATTGCCTCTTCAAAAAATACTCCAGCAAGTTAGTTAAACACAATTTTCTCTTTTGAAATCCATGCTGGCATGCCTTAATTAACCCACATTTGTTCTTATGACAATTGATTTTGTCAGAAAACTATCTGGCCTGTAATGCTCGGCTTATCCAAACATGCATTTTCTTAACCAAGGGAAATGTCTGCATTTCTCCAAACTTCTGGTACCTTGAATATAAAGAAAACTGAAAAAATAATGACTGGTGCCATCATACTTTCCACTCCCTCTTCCCTCAGTATCCTTGGATGAAGTCCAGCTAGTTCTGGTGCCCTTTTAAATTAAAATACAAATAGCCTATCAAATGCCAACTGCCATCTTTAGAAGGCACAGTAAAGTGAACAGCCAATGGGGAACTTCAAACCAGCATCCACATGAAAACAACACATATGGACCAAATACTGAACTCCAGAAACAATCATCCCAACACCCATAAACAAAGCTGCATTAGAACATTATTTCAATAATCCACCACACACTGCAGCACAGAGGAACTGCAAAGAGCAGAGGAAAATCATCTATGCAGCGTACTCAAAAAGAATGGGTACCCAATGAACACAGTCTGCTGATTTCTCAGCAACAAACCCAAACAAACCGAGACAAAACGTGTCCAGAAACCCTAGCCACTCTCCCCTACATCAAAGACATCTCAGAAATGACTGCCAGACTACTCTGACCTCTTGGCATCATGGTAGCCTACAGACCCACCAACACACTAAAACAGCAGCTAATGAACTTGAAAGACCCTTTGCAGACAACAAGCAAAATGAACATTATTTACAAAATACCTTGCAAGAACTGTAACAAACACTACATTGGAGAAACAGGCAGAAAACTAGCCACCAGGATACATGTACATCAACTAGCCACAAAAAGACATGACCCACTATCACTAGTATCCTTACATACAGATGAGGAAGGACAACACAGCCATCCTAGGACAAATAGAGATATGCACAAGAATTCCTAGAAGCATGGCATTCTAACCAGAACTCTATCAACAAACATGTCACTTGGACCCCATTTACCACCCTCTGAGAAAAAGAACAGGAAATGATATCACCACAGCACATAACATCACCACAGGAAATGACATTACCAACCCAAGGAAACCTAAACACATAAATAGAAAGTGGGTCACTAACACCAGTGCTTCACCTGAGGCTCACTGATGATGTTACCTAGTATTGTGATCAAACATCTGAAACGAACCTTCCAGCTCAGCGAGCAAACTTACATCCAAAACCTTAACCTGAACTACAAATCTTCTCAAAACTCGCTAACTCCTTTTAATGTTAGGTACCTGTCTATTTTCATATTCTCTCCTTTTTTATCATTCACCTTCCCATTACATTTCCATAGAAGCTTGATCAGCTTGGAATCATTAAGTATTATGGTTATTATTTGTTAAAGCTTGTTATTTGAAGTGTTTATATTTTGATCATGGTAAGGTTTCATCTACATTAATAATTGTACTCTAGAAAGATGTAAACATCGCTTCAATTTCATAGTTGTTCGAAATATAAAGCAGATGATGAATTAAGCTTTATACACTGACCAATTAGTCTTTATTCTTTAATGATAAGGGCAGGACTTATACACTTAATGGTAATGTCCTGGAGAGTGTTGCTGAACAAAGAGACATTGGATTGCCGGTACATAGATCCTTAAAAGTGGAGTTGCAGGTGGATAGAATAGTGAAGAAGGCATTTGGTATGCTTTTCTTTATTTATGTCAGTGAATTGAATATAGGAGTTGGGAGATCATGTTGCAGTTATACAGGACGTTGCTTTGGACACTTTTGGAATACTGTGTGCAATTGTAGTCTCCCTCCTATAGGAAGATTGTTGTGAAACATGAAAGGTTCAGAAAAGAATTACAGAAATGTTGGCAGGATTATGGGGTTTGAGCTATAGGGAGAGGCAGAATAGGCTGAGGCTATTTTCCCTGGATCTTCGGAGGCTGAGGGGTGACTTCGTAGAGGTTTATAAAATCATGAGGGTCATGGACAGGATAAATAGACAAGGTAATTTTCCAAGGTGGGGGAATCCAAAACTAGAGGGCCAAGGTTTAGGGTGAGAGGGGAAAGATTTTAAAGGACCCTAAGGGGAAATATTCTAACACACAGAGGGTGGTATGTGTACAGAATGAGTTTTCAGAGGAAGTGGTGGAGGCTGGTACAATTACAATATTTATAAGGCATCTGGATGGGTATATGAATAGGAAGGGTTTGGAGGGATATGGGCCAGATTCCGGTAAATGGGACTAGATTTCTCTCGGATATCTGGTTGGCAAGCACAAGTTGGACTGAAAGGTATGCTTCCATGCTGTATATCTTTATGATTTTGTGATCCATCCAGAAAATCCATATTCCAAAAAAAAGCATAGTCTGAAATAGAACATAGAACAGTACAGCACAGTACAGGCCCTTCAGCCCATGTTGTTGTACCAAGCATTTGTCTTCATCTAAGATCAACCTAATCTACACACCCCTCAATTTATTGCTGTCCCCATGCGCTTGTCCATTTGTCACTTAAATGTCCCTAATGTCTCTTACTCTACTAGCATCGTTGGCACTGCATTCAACACACCCACCACTCTTACGGTAAAGAAACTACCTCTGATATCTCCCCTACACCTTCCTCCAATCACCTTTAAAATTATACCTCGTGACAGCCATTTATGCCCAGGGGAAAAGTCTCTGGCGATCTACCCTGTCTATGCCTGTAATTACCTTGTATACCTCTATCAAGACATCTCTCTTCCTTCTTCTCTCTAATGTGAAAAGCCCTAGCTCACTCAACTTCTCTTTTGGGAGAGTGGTCCAGGAAATGGCTGATGGAATTCAATGTGAGCAAATGCGAGGTCTTGCACTTTGGAAAAAAGAATATAAGCATGGACTACTTTCTAAATGGTGAGAAAATTCATAAAGCCAAAGTACAAAGGGATTTGGGAGTGCTAGTCAAGGATTCTCTAAAGGTAAACATGCAGGTTGAGTCCGTGATTAAGAAAGTGAATGCAATGTTGTCATTTATCTCAAGAGTGTTGGAATATAAAAGCACCGTTGTGCTACTGAGACTTTATAAAGCTCTGGTTAGGCCCCATTTGGAGTACTGTGTCCAGTTTTGGTCCCCACACCTCAGGAAGGACATACTGGCACTGGAGCGAGTCCAGCGGAGATTCACACGGATGATCCCTGGAATGGTAGGTCTAACATACGAGGAATGGCTGAGGATCCTGGGATTGTATTCATTGGAGTTTAGAAGATTAAGGGGAGATCTAATAGAAACTGACAAGATAATACATGGCTTGGAAAGGGTGGATGCTAGGAAATTGTTTTCGTTAGGCGAGGAGACTAGGACCTGTGGACACAGCCTTAGAATTAGAGGGGGTAAATTCAGAACAGAAATGCGGAGACATTTCTTCAGCCAGAGAGTGGGGGTCCTGTGGAATTCATTGCCGTGGAGTGCAGTGGAGGCAGGGACGCTAAATGTCTTCAAGGCAGAGATTGATAAATTCTTGATGTCACAAGGAATTAAGGGCTACGGGGAGAATGCGGGTAAGTGGAGTTGAAATGCCCATCAGCCATGACTAATGGCGGAGTGGACTCAATGGGCTGAATGGCCTTACTTCCACTCCTATGTCTTATGGTCTTATAAGACAAGCCCTCCAATCCAGGCAGCATCCTGGTAACTTTCCTCTGCATCCTCTCTAAAGCATCTACATCCTTCCCATAATGAGACGATCAGAACTGGACACAATATTCCAAGTGTGGTCTAACCAGGGTTTTATAGAGCTGCAGCAAAACATAGCGGCTCTCAAACTCAATTCCCCTGTTAATGAAAGCCAGAACACCGTGCACCTTCTTAACAACTGTATCAACTTGGGTGGCAACTTTGAGGGATCTATGTACATCGACCCCAAAATCCTGCTGTTCCTCCACACTGCCAAGAATCTTATCTTTACCACTGTTTTCAGCATTCAAATTTGACCTTCCAAAATAAATCACTTCGCACTTCTCCAGGTTGAACTCCATCTGCCACTTCTCAACCCAGCTCTGTATCCTGTCAATGACATGTTGGAGCCTACAACAGCCCTTGACACTACCTACAACACCACCAACCTTTGTGTCATCGGCAAACTTACTAACTCACCTTTCAACTTCTTCATCCAAGATATTTAGAAAAGCTACAAAGAGCAGAGGCCCAAGAACAGAGCCTTGTGGGACACCATTGGTCACCGACCTCCATGTGGAATACTTTTCATCCACTACCACTTGCTGTCTTCTTTCAGCCAGCCAATTCTGTATCCATACAGCCAAATTTTGCTGTATCTCATAGCTCCTAACTTTCTGATTGGGCCTGCTGTGAACCTTATCAAATGCCTTACTGAAATCCACGTGCACCACATCCACTGTTTGGCCTTCATCAACTTGTCTCATCACATCCTCAAAGAACTCAATAAGGCTTGTGAAGCATGACCTGTCCCTCACAACTCTATGCTGACTATTTTTAATCAAACTATGTTTTTCCAAATAGTCATAAATCCTATCTCTCAGAATAATTTCCAGTACTTTGCTTACCACAGACGTAAGACTGACTGATCTGTAATTCCCAGGGATTTCTCTATTCCCTTTCTTGAACAGAGGAACAACATTTGCCTCCCTCCAATCATCTGGTATTACTCCCATGAAGAGTGAGGATGCAAAGATCATTGCCAGAGGAACAGCAATCTCATTCCTCACTTCCTGGGGTAACCTTGGATATATCTGGTCTGGCCCTGGGGACTTATCTATCTTCATTCTTCCCAGAGTTTCCAGCACATCCACTTTCTTAATTCAATCTGTTCAAATCTGCTAACGTGGTCCACAGTGTTCTCACTATCAACAAGGTCCCTCTCTTTAATGAATACTGAAGCAGAAAACTCATTTAGGGCCTCCCCTACTTTTTCAGACTCTAGGTACAAGTTCTCTCCACTATCCCTGATCGGCCCTACCTTCTCTCTAATCATTCTCTGATTGCTCACATAGGTGTAAAACGCCTTTGGGTTTTCCCTAATCCTTTCTACCAAGCCTTTTTCATGCTCCCTCCCAGCTCTCCTCTGTCCATTTTTGATTTGTTTCCTAGCAACCCTGTAATCCTCTGAAACTGTGCCAGATCATTCCTCAACTTTAAGTAAGCTTCCTTCTTCCTCTTGACGAGAAACTCCTCTTCTCTTGTCATCCAAGGGTCCTTCATCTTACCATTCCTTGCCTGTCCCAGTGGGACAACATTATCCAATACATGCTACAAGTGCTCCTTAAATAGCCTCCACATTTCTGTTCTGCAGTTCCCATAGAAGAACTGTTCCCAATTTATACTCCACAACTCCTGTCTGATAGCAGTATAATTTCCTCTCCCCCAATTAAATATCTTCCCATACTGTCTGTTTCTGAAACGAAGGAACAGTAGAATTATTTTGTGACCTATTAAACTTTTTAAGATTTATTGAGGGAATGTGGGCATCACTGGCTGGGTGAACATTTATTGCCCATCCCTCATTCCAAGGTGATGTGAGCTGTCTTCTTGAACTCCTACAGTCTCCTTAATGTAGGAACTTCCACAATATTGTTAACCAGAAAGTCCTAGGGTTTTGACCCAGTGACACTGAAGGAACAGTGATATATTTCTAAGTCAACATGGCAACTACCTTGAAGGGGAACTTGGAAGGAGTGGTGTTCCCATATATTGCTGCTCTTCTCATTCTAGATTATAGTGTAGGTAATTCTAGATAATAGGTTTGATGAATTGATGAATTTCAGCAGTGCGTTTTGTCGATGGTATACATTGCTGCTACAGAATGACCATGATGGAGTAAGTAAAAGTAGATGGGGTGCCAATAAAGCAAGCTGTTTTATCCTGGACTTTGTCAATCTTGTGAGCTGTTGGACCTGCACTCATCCAGCCAAATAGAGAGTATTTTATAATACTTCTGACATTTGCCTTACATGTAGACAGGTTATGGGGAGTTATGAAGTGAGTTGTTCATTACAGGATTCCTAGACTCTGGCCTCTCTTGTAGCCACAGTAATTGTATGGCCAGTCCAGTTCAGTTTCTAGTTAACAATAACCCCCGGGATGTTGATAGTGGGGGATTCGGTAATGGTAATGCCATTGAAGGTCAAGGGGCTGTGGTCAGATTCTAGTTTGTCGAAGATAGCCATTACCTAGCATTTGGGAACGTGAATATTATTTGCCACTTCACCGTCTGCGGGAAGCACAGTTATATCCCTAAGTGTATGCCTAAAAAACTTGTAAGCTGTGGAAATCAACTTGTTTTTGAGTACAAAGAGTGTTGCCATGATACTATAAAGTTTCAGCAGTTAAAAATGTCTTTGACTTTTGTATTCATCTCCTCAGTATTTCCAGCTGGGATACTGCAGCCGCCACTTTATGATCCTGAATTTCCTCAGTAAGTATTCCAAATGAATAACCTGTCCTAGCTCAATATACATTCTTGACTACATAAACAAGATTTTAAACTGCTTAATGTTAAAATATCTGTTGACAGGTCCTTGAACTATGGAGGTATTGGAACTATTATAGGACACGAGTTGACACATGGTTATGATGACTGGGGTATGTTTTAGTCTCAGAAAGCATCTTTTACTTTCTGTTTTTAAGTGCCATAAAACTGGATCATATACTCTAATAAACCAGACAGCAATTCGAAGGTGTAACTTATTTACCTTTCTGGTGAATGAACGAGGTTGTTGTGAATGTGTTTTTGGCTCCTGATAAATCCTAGAAATCAGTAAGATTAAAAATAAATTGTATACACATTATACATTAAATGTGAATAAAAATTATTATCTCTGTTGTATCAAAAAGTACATAATTACTTTGTTTTGGTTTCACAAACAATAAAGGTGAGGTGCCAGAGCTACATCAAAACAGAACAACTGAGGAAGTAATCAGAATAAATGTAAATTTTAAAATATGATGGAAAATTTAATTAGATTAAATATAGACAAATCTCTCCAATCCTCTGTCTTCCATAGCAGATTAAAAGTAGTACATGAAAAAAAAACAAGTGATTAATTAGACTTGATATTGTATGCTTGGACTGAGAAACTGCCAATGTCACTCCATTTTCCAAACAAACTCATGGAAAAATATCCATGCTGGCTTTTCTCAGTGAAATATTAAAAGGTAGATCAATAAGGAAGAAAGGTTGCCATTCAAAATGTGACTTCCTACCTCTTTAGTTCCAATCTTTCTTTTCACATTTCTGAGCCTTTTCATAATTTCAACTCATTTTAAAATCTTCTTTCATTCCTTGTAGTTTTTATGAACTGTGAGGAATCTGCAGACACAACAAAGTTTTGGGCAGTGTAGGTCACACAGTAACATGAACCAAACTAGAATCTTTTTGGACTGGATAATTGTACTTACTGAATGAGTACCCATGTGGCTATTAGTACGTCTGGAGCTCCTAACTCAAGAGATTAGAACAGTTGTCTGACCAGTTTGATTGGTCGGTAATCCATGCCCTTTACCAATTTAATAGGCTTCAGTGCTCTTAGCAAGTGTTCTGTTTTTAATCTGTTCAGGAGTTAAATTGCATATTAATCATGCACCTGTCAGAAAATGGCTCAGATATTTCATGGGAAAATGCAGAAATTTCAGTATAATCAAGCCTAATCCTACCTTCCGCTCGCAGTAGCTCTGCCCACTTTGAATTTAATGCTTGGACTCCAGAAATACTTATACCTCTTTTTTTTGTTTTTCCTTTAATGGGTGTTAAATTTGTCTAACATCTACTTGGTCTTTTACCACTCGTTCCAAATCTCATGAAACTGCTTTTCCACAACTTTAACTTGTGTTTATGCATGTTCAGATTATGTGTCCTTGTTCTAGTTGAGTTGTCTGGGCAGCTGATTTGTGATTCAGAGTGACACTGACAGCATGGATTCAATTCCTGCACTGGCTGAAGTCACCATGAAGGCCCCAAAATCTCAGCATCAGTTGAGGTGTGGTGTCTGTTGGGTCAAACAACTTTTAGTTGTCTTTTTCATGAAAGTCCTCTGAGGCTATGGTGACTTTACCTTTATCTTGTCCAACCATGGGCATTAATGAACAGAGGAGATCAAACTTTATTGACTCCATAACAAATATGGTTTAAAAAATAAATTTGCCATTTCAACATAAATAGAATAAAGTTATCTTAAAAAGCAACTCTAAAAATGGCCCTTTGATTACTTCTTTGGTCAGAAGCCCCACCTTTACTCATAATAATAATTTTGGGTTGCCTATTTTAATAACAATGAATGTACCCCATGGTAGGCTAATGCGGAAAGTCAGGAGGCATGGGATAGTGGGAAATTTGGCCAGTTGGATAGAGAACTGGCTAACCGGTCGAAGTCAGAGAGTGGTGGTAGATGGTAAATATTCAGCCTGGAGCCGATGTTACAAGTTGAGTTCCGCAGGGATCAGTTCTTGGTCCTCTGCTGTTTGTAATTTTTATTAATGACTTGGAAGAGGGAGCCGAAGGGTGGGTCAGTAAATTTGCAGAAGATATGAAGATTGGTGGAGTTGTGGATAGTGAGGAGGGCTGTTGTCGGCTGCAAAGGGACTTAGATATGATGCAGAGCTGGGCTGAGGAGTGGCAGATGGAGTTCAAACCTGTCAAGTGTGAGGTTGTCCATTTTGGAAGAACAAATAAGAATGCGGAATACAGGGTTAATGGTAGGGTTCTTAGTAAGGTGGAAGAGAAGAGGGATCTTGGGGTCTATGTTCATAGCTCTTTGAAAGTTGCCACTCAGGTGGATAGAGCTTGTAAGAAGGCCTATGGTGTATTAACGTTCATTAGCAGAGGGATTGAATTCAAGAGTTGTCAGGTGATGTTGCAGCTGTATAGGACCTTGGTAAGGCCACATTTGGAGTACTGTGTGCAGTTCTCGTTGCCTCATTTTAGGAAAGATGTGGAAGCTTTGGAGAGGGTGCAGAGGAGATTTACCAGGATGTTGCCTGGAATGGAGAATACGTCATACGAGGATAGGTTGAGAGTGCTAGGCCTTTTCTCATTGGAACGGCGAAGGATGAGGGGTGACGTGATAGAGGTTTATAAGATAATCAGGGGAATAGATAGAGTAGACAGTCAGAGACTTTTTCCCTGGGTACAACAGAGTGTTACAAGGGGACATAAATTAAAGGTGAAGGGTGGAAGGTATAGGGGGGATGTCAGGGGTAGGTTCTTTACCCAGAGAGTGGTGGGGGCATGGAATGCGCTGCCTGTGGGAGTGGCAGAGTTAGAATCATTGGTGGCCTTTAAGCGGCAATTGGATAGGTACATGGATAGGTGCTTAAGCTAGGACAAATGTTCGGCACAACATCATGGGCCGAAGGGCCTGTTCTGTGCTGTATAGTTCGATGTTCTATGTTCTAATTTACAGAAATGCTTCACTCAGTCTGAACAGAAAATATTATAAATGCATTCACCAGGTGGTACTTATTTCATTTGAGGTGTCCAACTGTGAAAAACATGATTGTTGTCACTTACATGGAGAAATCATCTCAGACTATATCCTCAGTTCCTAAACTTATTTTGTTGTAAATTGACATGTAGAAATACAAAATAACCCAGTTTCAGTATAACTGATTCCCAAATGACTATAGTTGAGTCCTTCGCTTGCAGCTTCAGGAGTGTTGGTTTTATATCTTTGTGAATAAATTATTAAGTAGAGAATGTCATGGAGTTGTAATGCTAGAAAGAGTATATTTTTTGTTACATTACCTTGCCTGCATTCACATGTAATTTTCACATATGAATGTGAAAATGCTGTTATAAAGATAATACTTGTTTTGTTTCAGGGAGTCATTATGATAAATATGGCAATCTGAAAAAATGGTGGACAGAAAGATCCTATGATAAATTTATTATGAGAGCACAATGCATTGTCAATTTATATGGAAACTTTACTGTTTACGACCAAAGGGTAAGTTCCCTGGTGTCTGTTTCTGCTAAACATTCATGAATTCTGAAATCCCATTTTTTAAATTGAGGCAGAGGTATTTATATAGAAGATCCAAAGAAAGACAACACCTTATTTAAAATGTGTGTCTGAATGTTTAGAAGAAAACTGTAAGGAAATGAAATAATTTGGAGATGGCATTCGATGTATTTTGCAAATCTGTTCATACTTATTGATCAGAATTTTAGAGCAGAGTCTGAAAATCTAAATACTTTTGAGAATCATGCTTACGGATATTAATCATTTGATATTTTAGGTCTGAACTTCCCTCCATTACGGTCCTCAAAATTACACATAATTATGGTGAAAACAGGGGTGAAATCAGGTACTAAGTCTAAACAATGGTATTTGTTCTCAATTTTCTTTCCTCTACTGCTCCTAATTGAGCCTTCCCCGCCAACCAGACACATCTATGATATAAAATATTACTCAGAAAATAATTAAGAATGCTAATGGAATGCTGGCCTTCATATCTATAAGAATGGAATCTAAGGATGCAGACATTATGCTGCAGTTACAAAACACCTGGGTAGACTTCACGGAGTACTGTGAGCAGACCTGGGCACCACATTTCAGGAAGGCTACATTAGCCTTGGGGAAGTACAACGAGGTTTACGAGAATGATACATGGACTTCAGGATTTAAATTATGAGGAGAGATTATACAAATTAGGCCATTTTCTCCAGAATTTCAAAAGTTAAGGTGTGAGCTGATTGAAGTCTTCAAGATATTAACAGAAAAAGAGAAAGTAGATAAAGACAAAGATATTTCCACTGGTTGGGGATTCTAGAACTAGGGCCAGACCATTCAGGAGAGGTGTTAGGAAGAGCTTCTATGTACAAAGGGTGGTAAACGTTTAGAACTCTCTTCCATAAACAGCAATATAACTGGATCAGTTGTTAATTTTATATTTTAGATAGATAAATAATTGTTTAGTAAAAGTATTAGGGATATTGGCCATAGCCAGGTAAATGAAGTTAGGCCATTGATCAGCCATGATCACATTGAATGGTGGAACAGGTTTGAGGGGCTGAATGGCCTACTTGTGTTCCTCTGTATATAACCGGATAATCATCCTAACACAAGACTTCCAAAACTTAATTACAAAAATTCAACTTGCTCTCAAGCAGGGTATTAATACAACAGTGCTCATGTTCATTACTTGTACACTGCAAGGTATGAACTGGACATCAAAGTATGGTATGGCCCAGGAATAAATCTGACCTGGGGATATTGAGGGTACAAGCAACAAAGCATTGAAAGTAGTGCTTCAAGGACACCAGATTTACTGAGGCAAATGTTACCTTGGTCCTTGAGGATTGTATCAGTGCAGTCCTAAGCACAAAGCTCACAACTGACACAGAGGGAACAGAAAAGAATTTCAGACATACAAGTTAGTTATAGAGTCACACAGCATGGAATCAGGTGCCTTTTGCCTGAAATGTCGATTCTCCTGCTCCTCGGATGCTGCCTGACCTGCTGTGCTTTTCCAGTACCACAATCTCAACTCTAAGCCAGTCCATGCTGACCATAATCCCAAACTAAACTAGTTCCACCTGCCTGCGCTTGGCCCATATCCTTCCAAATATTTCTTATTCATGTGCTTATCCAAAATGTATTTTAAACATTGTACCCACATCCACATTCTTTAGAAGATCATTTCACACATCTGTGTAAAACATTTGCCACTCATATCTTTTTAAAATCTTTCTCCTCTCACCATAAAAGTATGCCCTCCAATCCTGAAAACTCCCACCCTAGGGAAATGACACCTGCTATTCACCTCATTCATACCGCTCATGATTTTATAAATTTCTGTAAGTTCACCCCTTGACATGCTACCCTCCAGTGAAAAAGGTTCCAGCCGATGGGTCTGTTTTTGTGCTATATGACTCTATTCAACCTCCCCCTATAACTCAAACTCTCCATTCCTAGCAACATCCTGGTAATTTGTTTCTGAACCCTCTCCAGTTTAAAAATATCCTTCCTATAACAGGGCAACTAGAACTGGACACAGTATTCCAGAAGTGGCCTCACCAATGTCTCAACAAAGTGACGACTCTACTCCTGTACTCAAAGGTGTGGGCAACGAATGCCTTCTTAACCATCCTGTCTACGTGTGATGCAAATTTCAAAGAATTATGTACCTGCACCTCTAGTTCTCTCTGTTCTACAACACTACTTAAGGCCCTACTTTTAATTGTATAAGTCCTGTATTTATTTGTTCTCCAAAATGCAGTATCTCGCATTTATCCAAACTAAATAATTGTAATGATTTTCTCTCGAGTAGGCCAAGTGCATTCATTCTCTAGAATAAGTAACTTCACTAAATGTTATGGTCGTCCCAGTAATGAACCTGCTGCAGATATAGTAGCGTAAGTGGTCGCATGTCATTAATAGATAAGTAGAAGGGAAAGAAAAATACAAGGTCAGATTTTCAAGATGCAAATTTTTGTGACATAACTTCTGTAAGATTTTACTCAATTGCTCAATTTCCTGTTCAAATAACTGTGTCACCTTAATTTTCTTAACTTGTTGTTTTGTAATTGTACAGAAGAAAACTAGAATGATTGTCACGAGGTCAGCCAGGTGGACCTGATAGAATATGAGTTCACTGACTGGGGCTGTTCATCTGCTCCAATCAAAGAGCCCTGGCTGACAGATATAAACAGGAGTATCATCCTGTTCACTCTGAGAGCTCGGAGTAAACTGGATCAGTGTGAAGGACTCTCGACATGTAAATAAACAGTGACTTGGTGATGGGATACCAGCCTGTGTGGAATTATTTCAAGAACATTAGAAGAGTAGAAAAGGAATGATATGTTTGGACACAAAGACTAGTTCAGACTGAGCAGTACAGATTTTGAAGGAGACAAATAGTGAAAATGAACAATGTTTCTCGGCCACAATATGGGTATATGCTGATATCTGGGCAACTATTTCCTTTAATTTTACATGTCCACATTAGGCTTTTGACAATACATCTCCTGAAAACAAACTCAGATGCCTAATTAGAAATCATCAACGTATGTTGAAATTTACAGAATAAAGCAGATTCCATTTTCAAATGTTCAAGATATCGAGGAAATGTTCAGGATAAACAATAAACTGAAGGCAATATGAAAAATATGCACCCCCACCCCACCACGCCCCAAAAAGACAATACAAGAGAAAATCACTACAACTATTTAATTTGGATAAATGTGACAATTAAAAGACAATTGTTAGAAAACATGTGTGTCTTAGTAGGGAATACATCAGATTTTAAAGGGAATAATTTTACATCGGACTATATCCTATCTACAATATGTTTTGCTACTATTGGTCTCCCTCTACAGGTCAATGGCCAACTTACACTTGGAGAAAACATTGCTGATATGGGAGGACTTAAACTTGCATACTATGTGAGTGAACTTGTAATATCTCCTTAAAGAGCTGTATTTTTAAATTGCCACAGCCTATAGTCAATGGCTATTTTGTCTATATTCCAGGCATATCAGAAATGGGTTCGTGATCATGGTCCTGAACATCCACTTCCAGGTCTAAAATATACCCACAACCAACTTCTCTTCATTGCGTTTGCACAGGTAAGAAAACAAGGCTATTTTAGCCAATGATCTGAACAGGTCTACTTCATTTTGAATTAAAGACCTTTCATAGACTCCCATTCATTTTTCAAATACACAAATGGTGAAAGGCCGAGAATTGTCAGGGTTTGCTTACTTTGCAATGAATGAATGCACTCTTATTTGAAGTGTTCTCTGTTTTGTTGGTCAATGTTATAAGGCCTAAGTATTATTTTAGGAACTTCAGGGTATACATCATCAGGAAACTTAAATGTTTACACATACTATGAATTGAACAAATGTTTTCATTAGACAAACTTAGAAACGATATAATCAGACAGTTAGAGTGGAAAGGTGTCCCTGAAGAAGGTAATGGCAAACTACTTAGTTTCTCAGAAAGTATGATGGAGGAAGAGGCAGAAAGACAATCTTCTTCTGCTTATACATCACAGAGTGGTAACAAGAGCATAGTAGCACTGTCATTGGACTAACAATCCAATAATGCTCTGAAGACGTGAGTTCAAACCCCACCCTGGATCTAGAATGATTTGATTTTAATTAATTAATAAATCTGGAATAAGCAAGTTTAATACTGAGAATGTTTGATTGATTATGCATTAGGCTATTTTCCTTGAAAAGAGATTTGCTAGAGGTCTTCAAAATCTTGAGTGACCTTGACAAAACCATGCAAAACTGTTCCTATTAGCAGAAGGATCAAAAAGTCAAAACACAGATTTAAAGTGATTAGCAAATGAAGCAATACTGATACGAAGGAAAGCATTTTTACATGGCAAGTGTTTAGGGGCTGGAATGCACTGTCTGAGCATGCTGTGGTGGCAGGTTCAACTGAAGCAGTCAAAAAACTTTACGTAATTATCTGAAGGAAACAAAATGCTAGGTTGGATAAAAGAATGAGGGAATGGAATTGTAAGCATGGCACTTCTCGACAACCAAAATGCACTTGATAGACAACTATTCCATGATTCTGCTATAACTGTAGTTATAGTGAGGAATCCTTTGCAGATTACCATTCGGCCTTGTTTCTCAGGTACTGAATTCGTCCTCCTTCATGTTGAGCTCCATTTTGAAGAAGCACTAAGGGTAGCAGGGACACAAAATATACTATGGGTGGAGACCATCAATGTTCATCATCAAGGGTAGCTCAGTAGCACAACTACTGACTGCATCCTGACGAACCTATATGCCAGACTAGACAAGAAGCCAAGGGTGAGAAAACCAATGAAAAGAGAAAAAAACTTACTTGACTTCATCCTCACGATCTAACTGTTGTTGGATTATCAATCTGTTGTAGATGGGGCTGAAATGGTCTGAAGACATTAATACCATTTAAGCACCAGCCATTGCAATAACATCACAAGGACATTAGAGTAAAGGAGGAATTTCTAGAATACAGATGCAGGGCTAGTGAATTTCTAACAAGCTCTGTAATCATTTAGGTAAAATTCATGTAGACTGTAAATAGTTGCAGTAAGGTTTGGAAACCATGGTATCAGAAACAGTATTGCCAGCAAGATTTAATTTCACAAATGGACCAAATTAAATTAGATTCCCAACAATGTAGAAACAGGCCATTTGGCCCAACAAGTCCACACCAACCCTCTGAAGAGTAACCCACCCATACCCATTTCCCTCTGACTAATGCATCTAACACTATGGGCAATTTAGCAATTCACCTAACCTGCACATCTTTGGACTGTGGGAGGAAACCAGACCACCCAGGGGAAACCCATGCAGACACAGAGAGAATGTGCAAACTCCACACAGATAGTCACCTGAGGCTGGAATTGAAGCTGGGTTCCTGGCGCTGTGAGGCAGCAGTGCGAGCCACTGTGCCACACCTGTAGAACACAAAATTTACATCCTGCAGAAAATAATTATTAAGGCATAGAATAGTCTCTAAACTGGATATTAAGTCAGAAGCTGAACAAAGAATACACTTATTTACATATTTAGGAAATTTCAAGATGATGTTATCGATCACTGTTGAGTAAATGAAACATCCAGTCAAACTCACTGAGACATGGAAAACCTTTGACAATTACTGCAAACTCCGAACTAATACATTTTTTTGAAAAGGCAAGATTTAACAAAAAAATGTCAGCTTCCACATTACAAAATTTCATTAACAATCTTTACATGCTAGCAGAGAAATGCAACTGTGGTAACTTAAACTCAGAATCCATAAGTGACCAGATTGTTATATGCAATACAGATGAGTCAAAGAGTCATAGATTCATAGAGATGAACAGCACAGAAACAGACCCTTCAGTCCACCTCGTCCATGCCAACCAGATATCCCAACCTAATCTCGTCCCACTTGCCAGCACCCAGTCCATATCCCTTCCTATTCATATACCCATCCAGATGCCTTTTAAATGCTATAATTATACCAGCCTCCACCACTTCCTCTGGCATCTCATTCCATACATATATCACCCACTGCATAAAAAAGTTGCCCCTTAGGTCTCTTTTATATCTTCCCCCTCTCACCTTAAACCTATGCCCTCTAGTTCTGGACTCCTGCACTCCAGGGAAAAAACTTTGTCTACTTACCCTATCCAAGCCCCTCATGACTTTATGAACCTCTATAAAGTCACTCCTCAGCCTCTGACGCTCCAAGGAAAACAGCCCCAACCTCTTCAGCCTTTCCCTATAGCTCAAATCCTCCAACCCTGGCAACATCCTTGTAAATCTTTTCTGAACCCTTTCAAGTTTCACAAAATCCTTCCGAAAGGAAGGAGACCAGAATTGCATGCCTTATTCCAAAAGTGGCCTAACCAACATCCTGTACAGCCGCAACATGACCTCCCAACTCCTATACTCAATGCTCTGACCAATACAGTAATGGCAATTCTGCTATAATAGACAAAGGAAATGTTCACAAATGTTAGACATTGTTACACACACCACATTTCAGTCCTTCACATTGACATTGGCTCTACAACAGTCCAAAACTACTGAAGGTCTGCTCTCTCTCACCCTCTCTGTCTCACTCTATTTATCTTCCTTTCTCTCTCTCTCTCTCTGTTTCAATCATTCTTTTCTCTCAACAAACCATTCTCTGCATCAATCATTTCCCTGTGGGAAAACATTCATCCCTCTGCAAAGAAATTTCCCTATCCTGTCTACTCTCCATGACAATTTTGAATTGATCACTTTGTCACTGATTTCCCATTAGAGGAAATAGTTTCTCCCAATTTACAATACAACCTTCAACAAAAAAGACTGTCAAATCTCTGTCCTGTGCTCTTGCTATCTCTCCTGACTGTCCCATCTCCCATACAGCTAAAAGATTTCATCATTTGGTAGCTTGCCGATAAAATGCTCAAAACCATCACTTTGGACATGGCATTCACTCTCAGTTTGGAAATGTGTTAAACTAGAAGGATAATAATTATAAAACCAAACAGGGGTACAAAAAAAAAGGCAGAGTATTCACTGTCCAAAATATATATATGTGTACATATATGGTTTCTGACTGTAATCATGGAGACTCAGAATGACAAATGCTGACATTCTGCAGATGTAGGTTCTCAAAGGACTGCAGTGTCTCAGTTCTAGAAAATGGTTTAAGTACAGTACATCCCATTGACTCCAATCCAGTTTATGTAAAATTAGCTTTATTTACTCCTGTGTTAACTCCTGTCTTTTTGCGATTTGTTGAGGTGAATCTTGGCCACCTCTAGCTTTGATATCCAAAACAGAATTAGAAATACAGTAAAGTTCCCTTGACACTGTTCCCATCAAGCACTCCCAGGCTGGTACAGCAAGGAGTTAGATAGAGCAAATCTCTCCACACTGCCCCCAAATAAACCGAGGGGACAGATCATGACGTTAGAGGCAGACTAAGTGTTCCACTGTCTGATCAATTTCTTGCTTCCACCAGTTCCTGTAGTATAGACATTTCCACTTCCTGGTCTTTTGAGACCACAACTGCCAATTAAAATCGTTATAATCAGTTACCCTCCTCAGAGCCAGAGATACCAGGTTAAGACTCCCAAGAAATATGACGCTCATATGCAGCAGAATGAGTTTGTCTCATTGTTCATGTGTTGGATTTGATTGCCAGTACAGCAGGGGATGAACAATGTTCACTGCACTGCTCAAACCCTGAATAATCCGCCCAGCTGTTACTTATTTAAGGTAGGTGATTTGATATCAAGTTGAGAGGTGACATAGAGAGAAATGTCTGTTTCTGCTGCTCTCTGTGCACAGATATCAGAGCACAGGGAACATACAAGTTTATTCCCATATTGACAAGCACTTTCAGATCAGATTTAATATTTAAAGAGATCCATTTGATCTGCTTAGATGATATCGGCCACTTTCAGATCAGATTTAATATTTAAAGAGATCCACTTGATCTGCTTAGATGATTTTGGCTTGTGAATAAAACTGTCAACCAAATACAAGACAAATTTACGGTGAGGACTGCTCTACCTGCTCCACTCCTTCACCAACAATCCCATAACTTCTTTCTCCTCTGAACACTAACATTCACACAAGTGGGAGATGAAGCATCATTATGTCTCATCTGTTAAACTCACTTGCTTCTTGTAGCAATGCTCAGGTCTTGCCGCACAAGGCTAAAAGCCTGGCTGATAGTGAGATCCCAGTGTCAAGGATAGGACACAAGCAACACCTCGCCTCACAGCCGAACTCTGGTTCAGTACTGACCGACCCTATAAACTCATTCACCCACCATTCTGACACTCAATTAGTACAGGCAGCACAACCATGTCTTCCATGCCCTCTGTCATTGCAAATACCTCTTCTGTCCAATGCACACTCATACCTTCATACTGTGTTGGAGCAACTCCTTATTCTCTCTCCTGCACTTCTGTCGCGCCTCATTCCTGTGGAACACCCCACCATGTCGGTCTTGCTGAAAAAAACAAGCTTGGAGTCATCCACTCAACTGAGTTTCAACAGTATCCTGCACTTCAAATGTTAACCATTCAGTCGGGTTTCACCACCTAAATACAAAAAATTGCTTTTTCTGCAACTCAGCAAGTGTCACATCAACTTTCTGGAGCAGCCGTCTAACTTGATGCATGATACACTCTTTACTGATAGGTTGAAATGTTACAGATTTATTTCAGATCAAGGAAAACTTACTACTGGAGAAAGCCATTTAGATTGTGAGTGTGACAAAGGCCCGGAAATAAAACAGAAGAATCAGCAAAAGGGTCACTGAACCCAAATCATTAACTTTGCTTTCTCTCTACAGATGTTGCTAGACCTACTGAGTTTCGCCAGCAATTTCTGCTCTTGTTTCAGATTTCCAGCATCTATAGTTCTTTGTTTTAAGATAAAATTTGGCAAGGAGATCTACAGAATCTCTTTTAGTACATTTCTTTTAGTACAAAACCACAAAAGACACACCAGATATGGCCATAGAACAGGTAAAACAAATAGCAGACAATGAAGGTTGTTGCAAGTACAGAGGAACCTCGATTATCCGAATGAGATGGGCAGGCACTATTTCGTTAAGATAATTAATTATTCGGTTAGTTGATTTCGTCTGGGGCTCGGAGTTTTCTGTGAAGTCTGCTCCCCGTTCAGGAGACTAGGCAGCAGCACTCTGCAGGTGGGCCCCTGCCACCCTTGCCCACCCCCAACCCTGCCCATCCTCCTCAACCCCGTCCGCCCCTCTGCACCCCAATCCCATCCACCCCACCCCCCCATTCCCGTCCGCCACCACTCTGCCCCTGCCCACCCCCAACCCTGCCCGTCCTCCCCAACCCTGTCCAAGCCCCCGCACCCCAATCCCATCCACCCCACCCCGCCCCCCGTTCCCATCCACCTCCATTCCACCCCTGCCCGCCCCTAACCCCATCTGCCCCCACCACCTGCCCCCCATATCTATCCGCCACCACCGCCCGCTCGGCAACCCCGTCTGCCACCAACCCAGTCCGCCCCCATCTGCTCCCCCCCCGCACCCCCCAACCCCGGCCCAGAATCTCATCCATTCCCACCCCGACCCCGCCTGCCCCAAACCCCGCACCCACCGTCTGATCCCTGACCAACTCCTCCACCCCCCGACTCCCCAGGCAGCCGGACCGGACACCAACAGTCAGACTGCTGCTGTCTTTGTGGGGTAAGCCTACACACACACATCCGAAATGGAAAGGTTGAATAAGAAACTTGTCAACTCTGTAGATCCATCTCCTTTAAAAAGACCCCTCCTCTTCAAATTTCTGTTTCATAGAGGTGCAGGTGGGATGGTGTCAGAAACAAGAATAGGGGTGGAAATCCTGGAATTGGTCCTAAATGACATTTTTAAGGAATTCCCAAGTTATCCTATTCAGCAAAAACTTGAGCCTAAGAATTCAGTTGTATTGGTGGCACAGTAACCTCCATGTGAAAGTGAAATTTAAGATTTAGGGAGCCAACTACAGTAAGTGCTGTTGCTGTTCCTCAAGAGCCAAATTGAAAACTGGGTGTAATAGATACTGAATAAATGTACCAAAATACTGGAGAACTTTAGCAGATACGGCAACATCTGTGAACTGAGAAAAAAGAGTTAACTACTTAAGTCCTATATGTTTCTTCTTTAGAACAGGTTCAGAACAGTTTGGTATTGAACTCAAGACATTAAGTTTCTATTTCCACAGATGCCACCAGACCTGCAGAGTTTCTCCAACATTTTCTGTCTTTGCTTCACATTTCCAGCATCCGCAGTATTTTGCTTTTATATTACTGTACTAGTTTAGTCTTTTGAAAATAAAGATAAATAGTAAAACCACAAATGCAACAAAGCAGCCCATTATATTGTATTTTTAGATACCCAACAGCAAATATTCTACTTAAGATTATCTGTAAAAGATTATACTTAACACTGGATCGAAATAAGACCAGAAAGTGCGAGAGAAACTGAACATGTCTGGCAGCATCTGTGGAGAGAAATCAGAGTTAACGTTTCAAATGTAATATAACTTCTTCGGAACTGAAAGGAGCTGGAAAACCATGGCTTTTATTTTAGTGACAGGGAGGAAGAGTGACTGATATGGTGATTGTGCCCACAGCACAAAGGCAGTGATAATGGTCGTAAAGCAGTGATAGATTTGCAAAATTGGGGTAAATGTTACCTGTGAAAAGGAGAAAATGGATCTGCTCTGCTGAGAAAAAAAGGCCAATAAAACGCAACATGGTTAGAGACAAAAACAAACTGCAAATGCTGGAATTCAAGCAGGAGGCTGGAAGAAGATAGCAAGCCAGGGAACATTAGGAGGTAGAGAAGTCAATATTTTGGGTGTAACCCTCCTTCAGGATTTGGCATGGGTGGAAGGGGAGCTGCAGATAAAGTGGGTGGGGGGAGGCAGGGTGGTTCGGTGCAGACTGGTGGAGGGTATGACTTGGTTGGATGGGAGGGATGAATCCAGTAGGTGGCTGAGAGGAATGAAAAGGAGGGGGAGCAGCTGGGAAGGGAGTCAGGAGATGGGAAGGGAGATTATTTGAAATTGTAAAACTCAATGTCAAGTCCTCTGGGCTGTAGGCTTCCCAAGTGGAAGATGAGGTGTAGTTCCTCCAATTTGCAGTTTGATTCATTGTGGCAATGGAGGAGGCCAAGGGTGGTCATGTCAGAAAGGGAGTGGGAAGGGGAAATAAAATGGGTGGTGACTGGGAGATCCAGTCAGCCCCTGTAGGCCTGGCTGAGATGCTTGGCGAGACATTTCCTTGGTTTATGTTTGGTCTCTCTGATGTCGAGAAGACCACATTGAGAGGACCGGATACAGTAAACAAGATTGGAAGAGAGACAGGTGAACCTCTGTCTTACCTAGAAGGACTGTTTAGGGCTCCGGATGGAGGTGAGGGGGGGGTGATGTGCTGGCAGGTTTTGCATCTTTTCCAATTGAGGTGGAAGGTACCTGGGGGTTTGGGCGGACTGGTGGGGAGAATGTCGCAAATCAAGGATTGGCAAAGGGAATGGTCCTTGCAGAAGGTAAAGAGGGGTGGGGAGGGGAAGATGTCCTTGGTAGTGGGTCTGGATGGAGTTGGTGCAAGTGTTTAAGGATGATGCATTGCATGCGGAGACTGGTGGGGTGGTAGGTGAGGACAAGAGGGACTCTGTCTTTATTGCATGGGGGGGGTTTTAGAGCAGTTGAACGGAGAATTAAGGTGGTGTGATGGAGGGCCGTCTGGATGACAGAGCGGAGGAAGCACATTATTCGAAATAGGTGGATATCTGGAATGCTTGGGAGTGGAATGTGTCCTCATCCGAGCAGAGGTGGAAGAAGTAAGAGAATGGGGTGGAGTTCCTGCAGGATACTGGGTGGCAGGAAGTATAGTCCAGGTAGTGAGTCTGTGAGTTTGTAATAAAAGTCCGTCTGGAGACTGTTGCCGGAGATGGAAATGGAGAGGTAAGGAAAGGGGAAGAAGCTGTTCGAGATGGACCAAGTGAATTTGATGGTGGGATGGAAATTTGGGCAAAGTCAATTAACTTCTTCAGTTCAGCCTGGTTACAGGGCGTGCACCGGTACAGTCATGGATGGAACAGCGGAAGAATTGGGGCACAGTGCCTGTGTGTTTACTGAGGAAGGTCTGTTTGATGTGGCCGACGAAAAGGCAGGCATAGCTGGGGCCCATCCGAGTGCCCATGGCCAACCCCGGATTTGGAAAAAAGGGGAGGAGTTAAAGGAAAAGTTATTAAGGGTGAGGATAGTTCGGTGAGATGGAGGAAGGGATTGGTGGAGGGGGACTGAATGGGTCTGTTGGAAAGGAAGAAGCTGAGGGCCTGAAGGCCATCCTTGTGGGGTATGCATGTGTATCAGAACTGCATGTCCATACTGAATATAAAGCACTAGGGTCGGGGAACTGGATGTTACTGAAGAGGTGGAGGGCATGGTAGGTATCACAGATGTAGGTGGGAAGTACCTGAACCAAGGGGGAGAGGATGGAGTCGTGTTTGGACGAGATGAGTTGAGTAAGGCAGGAGCATGCCAAGACAATGGGTTGGCTGGGGCAGTTGGGCTTATGGATCTTGGCGAGCAGGTAGAAATGGGCAGTGCATTCCTAGGGCCAATGAGATTGGAGGTAGTGGAGAGGAGATCACCGGAGGCATTGAGAGCATGGACAGTGTGAGTGATTTTGGCCTGATGGGTCACAGTGGCATAGACTCTCAGAACAACCTGGACTACACCTCCTCCCACTCAGTTCCTGCAAGAACTCCATCCCATTCTCCCAATTCCTCCGCCTTGGGATATAAGAAGGATGGAGTAAGAGTAATAAAAAGATGGATTACTGGGCTAATGGTAGACTACTTGGTAGTGTGGAAGAGCAGAGGGATCTTGGTGTCCATGTACACAGATCTCTGAAAGTTGCCACCCAGGTAAATAGTGCAGTGAAGAAGGCATATGGCGTACTGGCTTTTATTGGTAGAGGAATTGAGTTCCGGAGTCCTGAGGTTATGCTGCAGTTGTATAAGACTCTGGTGCGGCCGCATCTGGAATATTGTGTGCAGTTTTGGTCGCCATACTATAGGAAGGATGTGGAGGCACTGGAACGGGTGCAGAGGAAGTTTACCAGGATGTTGCCTGGTATGGTAGGAAGATCCTATGAGGAAAGGCTGAGGCACTTGGGGTTGTTTTCTTTGGAGAAAAGAAGGTTTAGGGGTGATTTGATAGAGGTGTACAAGATGATTAGGGGGTTAGATAGGGTTGACAGTGAGAACCTTTTTCCACGTATGGAGTCAGCTATTACAAGGGGGCATAGCTTTAAATTAAGGGGGGGTAGATATAGGACTGATGTTAGGGGTAGGTTCTTCACTCAACGAGTCGTAAGATCATGGAATGCCCTGCCAGTAGCAGTAGTGGACTCTCCCTCTTTATGGGTATTTAAGCGGGCATTGGATAGGTATATGGAGGATAGTGGGTTAGTGTAGGTTAGGTGGGCTTTGATCGGCGCAACATCGAGGGCCGAAGGGCCTGTACTGCGCTGTATTGTTCTATGTTCTATGTTCTATAATCTGAAGCGGTGCAACTCAGTATTAATTCCTAGATGCTGTAAATTGCCTAAGCTTAAAATGGAATGTGAGTTTAGTCATTTTTTGGGACATCATCCAGAGATATGCTTTATAGACAATGCGTTTGTTTGTGTTTGATCAGATCTGCTTAATTCCTGCACCATTCCCTAGCTTAGAGGTGAGAAGTAGAGCCTAAGAGATCTCTACCATGGTTTAAATGCTCTAAGAAGATCATGAAACTGGAACATACATGAAAATATATCAAAAGCAGTCACTTTTAGGGAATAAGAGATGCCTTCGAGTTATTCCCATTAGTGTAAGTTTCAGCGCAACTTTACAAACCTCAGTTGTAGGGAAGTAATTCTTCATATCTGAGCAGCAACCAAGCTTTTGTAAGATTAAATCTAGTCCCCCAAGTTCTCTCTTTGCTGCATACTATGACCTGTTCAAATAGCCAGATTGCTGTTCCATTATCGGTCAATCTGTTGGCGGGTTTCTGTTATTACTATCACAACTAATGAATGCGAGTAGGATTTGTGACAGCAGTTTGACTCACTCTCTGCATTTGCCATTTGGGAAGTATCTGGTTTCCTCTCCCTCCCCATCAATACCTCCTCTCAAACTGCAACCAATCACTCAGGCTGACCACTGTCTATTTGTAGCATCTTCAGTAAATCACATCAGTTATAGAGTCATAGAGATATACAGCACGGAAACAGACCCTTCAGTCCAGCTTTGACATGCCGACCAGATATTTGATCTTTTACTATAAATTCTCAGTCCAAATGATCCTCCCCACTAACTATGTGGTGAAGGAGCAGCGTTCCAAAAGCTTGTACTTCCAATAAACCTGTTGGATTATAACCTGGTATTATGGGATTTTTTAACTTTGTCCACCCCAGTCCAACACCAGCACTTCCACGTTATTTGTAGCATGGTCCTCTCCCATCTTTTGTACAAAAATGTTTGCAGATAAACTTTTACTGTGGTGACATAAACTTTTACTGTGTTGACATTAGCTCTTTCAGTTTTTTTTCTTAACACTGTACATCCATACCAAGAACTTGAAAAAACAACCAGAAATCCTGATTGAAATCAAACTGGCAATTTGAGTACTTGCAGCTTTTTCTGCTTTCATTCTGAAGCTTCTGTACAGGAAGGATCATCCTATTGGAACAATGAAAGGAAGCTAACGGGTAGCTCACAACAAATGATCTAAAATAGAGCTTTCTTTTTTTATTATTCTGGCTTAGATTGTCGTGAGATTTCAGAACATCCAAAGGAAATAAATCTGTTAATAGAATTCTTTTAAATAATATTTTTAAAAAGTGTAAAACTGTTACTGCAGTATTCAAGCTGATAAAGAAGGCAACTCTAATGCAAGCATTTTTGATATGAAGTGCAAGTGTTATTATTCGTTTTGCAATGCAACCTCCAGGCAAGCCTTATCTGATAGATAACTTGCGCAGGGAGATCCACTTTACAGATGTCAGACAGGAAAAGGGCTCAGGACATATTGTTAGTAGATTAATTAAGAAAGAATAAAGAATGATACCGCTCAGATAAAGGCCATTCAGCCCATCATGGGTACGTAGTTGTTTGACAGAGGCAACCAACTAGTTTCACTGTCCAGCTATTTCACCCATCCTGGCATTTTTTCCCCTTCAGTTATGCATCCAATATTCTTTTAACTATTACAATTGAATCCACTTCAACCACACATTCCCTGCCTGTTCACAAGTCTCTTGTAAATGCCTCTTAATTGTTGCTATGTTATCAGTTTCTACAACCTCCCCTGGTAGAGTGTTCCAGGCACTTACAACCCTCTGTGAAAAAATTTTGGTTAACACATTTCCTTTAAACTTTTCCGCCTCACATTAAATCTTTGTTCCCTAATATTTTCATTCCTGATGAAGGCCTATGCCCGAAATGTCCATTCTCCTGCTCTTCGGATGCTGCCTGACCTGCTGTCCTTCTCCAGTACCACACTCTCGACTCTGATCTCCGTCCTGCAGTCCTCACTTTCTTCTCATTTTATATACGTCTAACAATTCATCCCTCAGCCTTTGATGCTCTAGCAAAAACGATCTAAGTTTGTCCAACCTCTCCTTATAGATAAAACACTTCAGTCCAAGCAACATCCTGGTAAACCCCCTTTGTATCCTCTCCAAAGCCTCCACATCCTTCTTATAACTGCCGAATGTGGCCTAACTGAAATTGTATACAGCTGCAGCATGACTTGTCAACTTTTATTCTCAATGCCCTGACTGATGAAGGCAAGTATGCCATATACCATCTTTACCATCTTATTCACTTGTGTTGTCACTTTCCGGGAACTATGATGTGCACCCCAAGATTATTTTGTATACCAATGCTCCTAAGGGTCCTGCCATTTACTGTATACTTTTCTCTTACATTTGACCTCCAAAAATGCATCACCTTGCACTTGTCCAGATTAAATTCCATCTGCTATTTCTCCACCCAACGTTCCAACTGATCTATATCCTGCTGTATCCTTTGACAACCTTCCTTACTATCCACAATTTTCATGTCAGTTGAAAACTTACAAATCTGACCACCTACATTTTCATCCAGATTATATACATATATTACATACAACCCACAGAAAACAACTGGTCACAGACCTCCAGTCAGAAAAACTACAAACTACCACCTGTCTTCTGTGACCGAGCCAATTTTGTTTCCAACTTACCATCTCACCATGGATGCCATGTGACTTAATTTTCTGGACGAGCTTGCCATGAGTGACCTTATCAAATGCTTTAGTAAAATCCATTTAGATGACATCCACTGTGCTACCCCCAATCATTTCATCACTTCCTCAAAAAACTGAATCAAATTTGTGAGACAACACCCCCCCCCCCCCAGCACAAAACCATGCTAACTCTCCCTAAAAGGTCCATTTGTTTCAAGTTATGAGTAAATCCTGTCCCTAAGAATCTTCGCCAATAACTTCCCAATCATTGATGTAAGGCTCCAACCAGTAAAGAATTTGTCCCCTTATAGCCATTGATTTCATTTTTGCTAGGGTTCCTTGATGCCATGCCAGGTTGAACGTGACCTTGATGTCAAAGGCAGTCACTCTCACACAAATCTGGAATTCAGCTCTTTGCAGAGTTGTGTGTGAGTGAAATGAGCCACCAGAGGAGGTGGTAGAGGCGGGTACAAGAACAACATTTAAAACGCATCTGGATGGGTTCATGAATAGGAAGGGTTTAGAGGAATATGGGTCAAATGCTGGCAAATGGAACAAAACAGTTCAGGATATTTCATCAATGGACGAGTTTGACTGAAAAGTCTGTTTTCATGTTGTATGACTGATTATAAGCTTATGTTTGAACCAAGGCTTTAATGATGTCAGGAGCTGTGTAGCCCTGGTGGAACCCAAACTGGGTGTCACTGAATAGTAATGCTTAATAGGACTGTTGATGACACTATCTATCACTTTACTCAGGATTGCAAGTAGAGTGATGAGGGATATGGGCCAAGCACAGAGAGGAGGGAGTAGTTTAGTTTGGGATTTTAGTCAGCTTAGACTGGTTGGCCAAAAGACTGTTTCCATGCTGTATTACACAATGACTCTATTACTTGAAATGGAAATAAACATTAGAAGAGGTGTGAACCGGGCTACTAATGCACTGACTGGAATCTTGTTGTAGCATCAAGTAAGATCAGAAGATCACAGGGCTTCTGTTAGTAGATGGGTCAGCTGATCATACACAATAAAATAGCAAGCAGCCGATTAAATATTCATGAATGAGGTGCTAGCTAATCATTCAGCAGGAGCAACAGTGAGTTGATGAGCCTGCTGTTCCCATGTGGGGTCAACGTTGTAACAATAGTTAAAAGGCAATTTATTCCCTGCAATCCAGTACTAAGTGGTGTCTTCAGACTCCCAACCAACCCCTCAGGGTAACCTCAACTGCCGCTACCACCTGTTTCCTTGGAAAACAACAACTACTAATACCTGCCAATCAAGAGTGATGTGAATGGGTGCCTAGGATGGCTTACGCTGCCACAGTGAACCTGATCATTGCCAATGGTCAATGTAAATTAATTCAGATAGCTAACTTTGGTGTTACTGTTGATTATGGGTGACTGACATGTCAGAAAACTAGGGAATTGATGCCTCATTTAATTCAACATAAAATCACCCACTATGTCAGGCCATTAGAATTATGGCTCTTTTTGTTAAAGTTCAATAGTGCATATTGATTTGGCCCATTGCCAGCTAAATAATCTACTCATCATTAGCAATTGTAAAGTGGTACAAATTAATTTATAATTATCTCCTGATGGATAAATTCATCACAAAAGTTTGCTTTCCTTAACAATAATAATCAATAATAACAATAATTAGGGCGGCACAGTGGCTCAGTGGTTAGCACTGCTGCCTCACAGCACCAGGTTCGATTCCAGCCTCGGGCAACTGTCTGTGTGGAGTTTGCATATTCTCCCGGTATCTGCGTGGGTTTCCTCCGGGTGCTCCGGTTTCCTCCCACAGTCCAAATATGTGCAGGTCAGGTGAATTGGCCATGCTAAATTACCCATAGTGTTAGGTGCATTAGGGAAATGGGTCAGGGTGGCTTACTCTTCGGAGGGTCGGTGTGGACTGGTTGGGCCGAAGGGCCTGTTTCCACACTGTAGGCAATCTAATCTAAGAATGTTTCCCTTCAGATTGTTTGTCTTAATTTCTTTGGTATTTAAGTCACCTAAGCTACCAGGTTACCCTGTTATTGAAAAGACAGTCAAACAGGAAAGAGTGCAACGAAAATTTACAAGGATGTTGCCAGAACTAGTAGGCCTGAGTTGTAGGAGGAGGTTGACCAGGGTAGGACTTTTTCCTTGGAATGTAGGAGAATGAGAGGTGACCTTGTTGAGGTATATAAAATCACAAGGGGCATAGGTGGGATGAATTCATATAGTCTTTTCCCTAGGAATGGGGAATTGAAAACTAGAGGGCATAGGCTTAAGGTGAGAGGGGAAAGGTTTACGAAAGACCTGAGGGGCAACTTCTTCATATAGAGAATGGTGTGTATATGGATGGGCTGCCAGAAAAGTAGTTGAGGCAAGCATAATAGCAACATTTTTTTAAAAATTAGGATAGGTACATGGATAGGTAGGGTTTAAGAGGGATATGGACGAAATGTGGGCAATTTGAACTTGGGCAATTTGGGCAGTTTGGGCCGAAGGGACTGTTTTCATGCTGTATTACTGTATGACTCTATGACTCTAATGAAATACTGACTATTTTTTAAATTATTACACTACCTTATTAGAATTGGTGCATGAAGAGAAGATCACAGTCCATCTACCTACAGCTGCTTACTGATAAACATGCCCCAGAACACTGCAGGTTTGATTCTTTAAAGCACTTTATCCTTCTGCTGTTTCATGAAATTAAAAAAAGTTTATTTGTAGATACTTTTGACTTCATGATTTACATCTTATATTATGTCAAAATCATTTTGATACTCACTCGGCCAGAATTAACATTTGTACTTAAAACTACAGATTTTTGTATTCTGTACATTATCAATAGCAAACTTATTTCAAGCATTTTTCCTCACATTGATGTTCCAATATAAACTCTCTGAATGGAACTTCCATTGATGTGACCATAAAGACAGTACAACTCTCGGTGCCCTGAAAATGTGGTTTAACTTCCTGCTGCATAGAAACTCTTTTTACAACTAAATGGCTTACATTGCTATTTAAAAAGTTGTTAAAAGTTAATAGAATAGATCCTGATCTTACATAATAGTGCAAAATGGGTGAAAACAAGGGAGAAGACACTTTTGCTTGTCTTCATTTTATTTCCATTGATTTCAAAGTTTCAAAACTGTCCTTTTTCCATAAGTAATGGAAAGTCATGGCCTTCTTGTCAATATCTGTCTCACTGAGTAGTGACCTCACAAATGTCCTTTCAGTCTTACTTATTGCCACCCAACCCCCAGACCACCACTGTTTCTTGGATTTTGCTAGAAGGTCACTAACACTCTGCAGTTTCTCTCTTAATTTTTATTCACTCGAAAACAAGGCCTTACCATTGGTAATTTTATTGTGAATAATAGCTTTGACATTCCACTTTGATTGAAACCTAATTAATAAGTAGCAGAATTTTCCCCTTTCTGAGGGCTCCCCAAACCTAAACAGGTCCAAACCATTCTTTCACGATTGAGGGGATTTGCGGGAGTAGAGGTCCTGTTGCAATTGTATCGAACTTTGTGTGCCGAGAATATTGTGCGCTATTTTGGTTTCCTTAAGTAAGAAAGGATATACATGCATGCATGCCATAGAGACAATGCAACAGAGGTTCACTAGTCTGATCCCTGGGATTATGGGATTGTTTTATGATGAGAGATTGAGGAGACAGTCCATATTCGTTCATTTAGAAGAATGAGAGGTGATTGCAATAAAATACACAAGATTCCTATGGGTTTGACAGTAGAGAAAAGGAAAAATATTTCCAGATTGTGTTGTCGAGAACCAGGAGCCACAATCTCAGAGAGAGAGTTTGGCCATTTAGGAATCAAATGAACAGGAACTTCTTCACATGGTA
The DNA here is from genome assembly GCF_047496795.1 of Chiloscyllium punctatum. Taxonomy (NCBI): domain Eukaryota; kingdom Metazoa; phylum Chordata; class Chondrichthyes; order Orectolobiformes; family Hemiscylliidae; genus Chiloscyllium; species Chiloscyllium punctatum. The sequence goes on from NC_092744.1 coordinate 40,487,871, forward strand.
AATCTTTGGAATTCTCTATCCCAATCTTGGACTACTGGGATGCCATTCAGTAGAAGCAGCTAAGTGTTCACGCAACCAGCACATCAGATCAATTCAAAGCCAGTGGCATTCCCACTTTTTCTGCTCCCCAGGATTTGTTTTGAGCCTTATCTCCAGTAATTGCCTGCTATTATCCATTCTTGGAGCTTAGCAAAGCATTCATAACAATACCACCTGAGAACAAAAGAGATGTCTGACCATTTGTTCTACCTGCTTTTGTTGATACAGTTAACAGGTGGCCTCATTCTAAATGCTTGGACTGAGCTCCAAGAATGGTTATTAGAGTCGTCCCAGCAAACAATATTGACAGATTTTGCAAAACAGTTCTAACATTGTTTGATTGGCATCTTTATTATCTTGTAGTAAACTGTTCTTTCTTTGAAGAGTTCTTTCAATGTCTTTATTTTTACTTGGATAAGATTAAGGTGTATAAAGTGAATTGTAATTTTCTTTATGGGATTCCACCACCTGTAATCAATTAAATGTTTTATGAGAAGGTGTAGAGGCAATGTTTTTCAAAGGAAAGTTGAATGTCTGCATTTTTTTGTTCCAAACAGCAGACAAAGATTTCCCCATAGATCACACATTCTCTGAAATACTGTGAACTGTATTTATGATCAACATCACCCAAGTCCATTAAAAAAAAAGGAAAATTGGAAAAGGAATAGGAAAAGCCACCCTGACAGTAGTGTTTTCCATACTCCCAATGACAGATTAAGTCTAAGAATTTACATTATAGAAACAGTCCATATTTCTCCAAAACATTAGCATTAATGTTGGCCCTCCATATGAGCAGGAGTTGTAAATCCATCTGGTTCTCATATTCTTGTATTGTCCATCTATAGTTAGTTGGTAACATTGATTAGGTTAGATTCCCTACAGTATGAAAACAAGTCCGCACTGACCCTCCAAAGAGTAATCCAACCAGACCCATTCCCCTACCCGATATTTATCCTGATTAATGCACCTAACACTACAGGCAATTTTAGCATGACCAATTCACCTAACCTGCACATCTTTGGATTGTGGAAGGAAACCAGAGCACCCGGAGAAAACCCATGCAGACACGGGAGAATCAAACCCGGGTCCCTGGTGCTGTGAGGCAGTAGTGCTAGCCACTGAGCCACTCAGATTGTCTCTACATCAATCACCGCCAATCCCCTCCAGCCTAATAACCCTCTCCCAAACTGTCTGATACTTTGTCTTCTGTTTCATGGCTCTGTGCAACAATCCAGCACATTTGTTTATTTGTATAATTCTCTTGCAAAAACATAAATAAGGTATTCAAACAATTACATTATGACGATTTGCTAAAAAGTGCAGAAAGGCAATCTGCTAAGTATGCATTTACTCTAGTTTTTATTCATTGAAGAATAACTGTTTTGTTTCTCAAAAACAAGGCCAATGACCTGGAAATACGGCAGACCATTGAGGCAAACTTAAATGGGTGATAGTAATGATTTACTATAAAAGCTATCTTCATCTATTTACCTTGCATCAGGTAGATAACTGAAAGTCTCTCTCTGGTTTGGTGTTGTCTTTTTTGCACTCTGTTCCTTTCAGCTTTGCTATCTTGTTCTTCCTTTACTATCCTTAAAAAATAATCTATGTGATGTTTCCTGTGGAATTTTTTTCCATCCCATGTGTCAGTCTGGAACAAAGGATTTCCTATTCACTGACATTGCCAAATCATGCCAGATTTTTATAAAAACTAATAGCAAAATTAAAGTTAAACCCAAGACATTTGTAAATTTGAATGCATATGATTCAACTAAACCTTCAGTCGCTCAGATGGATCCTATTATTTTTAATATCTAGGACAACTTGGCAAATTGAGTTCAAAGTAGTTTTTTCTAGCAAGAAGCAGAGGGTAATGGCTGAAGAGTTTTTTTATTGGAAGCCTGTGTCCAGTGGTATATCATAGTTTTCAGTGTTGGGTCTCTAGCTGTTTGTTTTGTGTACATTAATGATTTAAACTTGAATATAGGAGGGTTCATGGATGATACAAAAATTGGTGGTGTGTTAAATAGCAAAAAGGGAAGAGTTAGATGACAGAACAACGTAGTTCGGGTGGTTAGATGGGCTGAATAGCGGCAAATGAACTTAATCCTGAAAAGTGTGAGGTATTGCATTTTGGGAGGACTATCAAGGAAATTGTGTACATGTTGAATGGCAGGAGCCGAGGAAACACAGAAGATTCCAAGGATCTTTATGTGCATGTCCATAGATATAATATTTGGGATTCTTTCCTTTCTTTGTTAAGGCATTGAATACAAGATCAAGGAAGTTATAATGGAGCTATAAATAACTTTAGTTAAGCCACAGCTGAAGTACTTTGTACAGTTCTGATCACCATACTAGAGGAAGGATATGATTGCACTATAGAGGATGCAGACAAGACTGATCATAATGTTGCCTGGACTTGAGCGATTCAGCAATGAAGAGAAACTAGAGAGGATATGCTTGATTTCCTTCAAGCAGTGAAAGCTGAATACTGTCTGATTGAGGTGTTCAAACTTCTGAGGGCCATTAATAGGGTAGCCAGAGAGAACGTTTTCCTCTTAATTGAGGGCCAATAGCCAAAGGGTACAGTTTTAATGTAAGGAGCAGTAAGTTTATAGGGAATTTGAGGAATTCTTCAGAGAGTCAAAAGAATTCTTCACTGTCTAAAAGGATGGTAAAGATGGGAACCTCAAGAACTTTTAAGAACTATTTAAATGGACACTTGAAACAGGATCACACACCAGCCTACAGGCCAGGTGCTGAAAAATAGGATTAGAATAGATGGAAGTTTGATGACCAGCGCAAACACCACAGGCCTTTATGCATGCTGTAAAAAAAAACTGACTTGTTAACTCTAAGACATTCCTCACTAATGTCCTTCCTGCAGCCTTCAAATGTCTACAGCTGATTGATATGCTTTTCCATAGTAATAATGTTCCTCTGGTGTGGACCTTTCAGTCAATAGTCTAATTTCTATCCTTTAAATTCTGAGTAATTTTGAAATTGGCCCAAAAAGTACTAAATCATTACATTAGTGCACATAATAATTTATTTGGCTATTTCTTTATGAATTCCAATTTTTCCTTTAAACCATGGTGTACAATAAATCAAAATTCTTTAACCACAAAGCTTCCTGATTATAGCCAATCTATATTCTGTTAGTACTTTGTATTTTCTAAGATTATTTTCTATAGCATCTAAAATGTAAATAAATATCTTATTAGAACAGGGACTTTTTAAAATTATAGCCAGCTAAAATAGAGAATAGATAAGTATTTAAAAAGGAAATTTGTAAAAGGATACAAGGAAAAGGAGATAAAATTAGACAGTATGGTTCCAGCTATCAAGTTTGCAATTCCCTCTTGTTCTAAAGAACCAGGACTGTGGATCCACGGGCATTGATTACATTTATTCTGCCACCGAAGTGACTATTCTGTAAGTCCAAAACATATGTCAGCAGACTATTTCATTGTAAAAAGCTGACATCCAATCCTAATCTTCTTCTTGTTCAATATCAATCTTTAACAGAGGTCAATGAATAGCAATGAAAATTGTTATATTGCCCCTCTTTAGTTTAGGAGCACTGAGGTCAATTGTATTGTCTTAATATTCTGTAATAATTGCAATATCCAGAGACCAGTAATTGAATAAAGGATATGGTTCAGCCATGGGTATTTATTTTACAAACTAAGCCATAAATATTTGTAACTAAACTTTACAAACTAAATATAATATAGATTTTCAAGAATAGGTTGTTTAACTTGAAAGCAGTAATCTTCATTCTTATTTTAACAGGGTTCTTGGAAGTGTTTCCCAGTTTGATGAATTTGGAAGGGTATTCCATTGTCCTAAAAGAGCTCCAATGAATCCAGTTGAAAAGTGTTCAGTGTGGTGATTCCAGATTCAATTTTTAATATACAAAGCTATTTTACTTTTTCCTTAATGTTTGATAAAATGTGGCCAGTTCTTTTTATCTCAATTGCATTTTTATTTTTGTAAATAAATGTAGCTGAATTCTTGACTGTTTTCAGAGCAGCAAAATGTCATTATTTTAATGATTCACGTAAAATTCACATGTTTGCACAAGAGATTTGAATAAGAATCTTTCTCTTTTCACTATGCTTCGTATTACCAATCCTAAACTACGTTTAGGTAATAGATGCTTCATGATTGAACTGTACTTCATGTTACTTTTGTGTTTCAATGTATGGCAGTTGTTAAAAAATCAAGCAAGGTGTTTTAGACTGGTTGAATATTTGTGCACTTTATTAAAAGCTTAACAAAAGCTTATGTCTTACAAATAAAAATGTATCATAAAAAGAAGTAACTGAGTTTCTTTTTTCTTTAAATTCATAGCAGAACATGAAATAAATCTACACCAAATTGCTTGAGCTTTTAGAGTGTGTGATATCCATTAAACAAAAATTGTTCAGTGTATAACCTTCGTGTAAAAATTGAAAATGTGACTAGTTAATTTTTATATTTAGTATCATTGAAAACTAACTTGTTAGCTTATTAAATGTCAATGGCTGTAGGTATCAAGTATTCTGGTATTTAATCATGCTATCAAACAGCTGTCTTTTCTAAAGTATTTACTGATTCTGTGTCTACACTTTTCTTTGAAGATATAACGTGCAAACTCAAAATAATGTAAGAAAGTTGTAGTATCCTGACATAGTGAGGAAGCAGATGAATCCTTAATACTTTCCTTTAATGCTTTACTAAGGAGCCATTTGTGTTTTTTTCCCCTCAGTGTAGACCTTGTGATGAAATAAACGTGACTTGGCTCAGCAAACTGTTTTGCTTTCAAATCAGTTGAGATCAAAGAGGTTTTAGTTTACTCCCCTAGCTTTATCCTGCTGTGTCTGTGAATATTTTTCAAACAGAAAGCCATATGAAGAACGCTATTTGTTGGTTATAAATCACAAGGAAAATTTAAAATTCTCTCACAAACACTTAATAGACATGCATAAATATAATCAATGTTACCTAACATTGAGTTGCAAGTCATTAAAGGGCATAGTTATGAAACAAAATAAGAAGCCCAATATTCAACATATCATCTTAAGTCATCACTAGCAGTGACCAGAGTCTGTATTTATAAGTTGATGAGATCACTTTAGGAGTAATTCCCAAGGTAGCTGACAAGTTAACAGCTTTGAGTAACCAGACTATCACTTAGCTCAACTGCCTGGATGTGCTGAGCAACATTCAGAAATGACACATCTTCAATCTCAGGATTGGTGTACTTGAGTTAAACATCTTTCTTTCCTGAGATATGGTCATTAGCTTTTTGGGAGATTGATTCCATTATCACATTTCATTGCATGGGGTCTTTCTGGGTGGGGAAAACTGAGTTTGAGAGATGATCCTTAAGAAGCCTTGCTAAGTTTCTAAATAACATCCTATAGTTAGTATAAATGGTGTATGAAAAAAGTCAATATTTTGGCTAGGAATGATATACTAATCAGATGCTTTGGTCTAGAGATGGTGTTGAACTTTGTCAGTGTTGATGCAGATGCATCCATCCAAATGAGACACCATTCCATCACATGCCTGATTTTGTTTTTTAAATAGTGGAAAGGCTTTGCAAGCTAAAAGCTAAGCCTCTTAACAAAAATTACCCAGCCTCTGACTTATGCTATTGACACAACACTTATGCTATTTGTCCAGTAGAGTTTCTTAATATTCAAGAATGAGGTTAAAAGGAATCTGCATGAGAATTTTCTCATACAACTAATCCATATTTAACATGATCATGGCTAATCTAATCCTACTCTACTTTCCTGCCGGCTCCCCATAGCCCTTTATCCTGCTTTTCATCAGAAACATATCTATTTCTTTCTTGAACCTGTTGATTGATTTTGCCTCCATTGCACTTTGGGGCACTGAGTTCCACAGATTCACAACCCTCTAAAAGAAGTAGTTATCCTCATCTCAGTTTTGAACCTCTCACTCTATATCTATGACCTCATATTTGAGATTGTCCCACAAGGTGGAACATCTGTTAAACATCCACCTTATCAATCCTTTTCAGCATTTCAGATCCCACCCCCCCCCCCCATCCTTCTGAACTCCAGCCCAAACTATTCAACTGCTCCTCGTGCAACAGCTCTCCCATCCCTGGAATCAACCTGATGAACCTCTTCTGAACTGCGTCCAATGCCACCTTCAAGTAAGGAGACCAAAACAGGACACAATATTCCAGGTATGATCTCACCACAGTCTGAGTTTGACACTAAATATAAACTGAAAGAACTGCAGATGATGTAAATCAAAAACAAAAACAGAAGTTGCTGGAAAAGCTCAGCAGGTCTAGTAACACCTGTGAAAAGAAATCAGAGTTAACATTTCGGGTCCAGTGACCCTTCCTCAGAACTGATAATAATTAGGAAAATATCGGTTTATATGCAGAAGATAGGGTGGAGGGAGGAGGTAAAGAGTAAACTATAGGTGGGAATTGAGCCCCCTATCTTCTGCATATAAACTGACATTTTCCTAGCTACTATCAATGCTGAGGAAGGGTTACCGTAACCTGAAATGTCAACTGAGTCGGACAGCTGGGAGGTCTATAGGTTGAAACAATTAGGACTCCTGTTCCTAAAACAGGTAGCATGAGACTCTAGTGTCACAATGTCCCAACCTGTGAACCAGGAGATCTGGCTCAAGTCACTCCAGAGATGCATTACAACATCTCTAAGCAAGCTGATTAAGAAAGTTTCTAAAAGAGGCAGTGGCAGATGCCATGGCTGTGCAGGATAGAGAACATTAAGGAAGATAACTGAGTCATGGCCTTCATCAGGATTCTACGTTGAGATGGTATCAGGGAAAAAATAAGTTGAGGTTTTATGCTTTTCTCACTTGCACTGACTGCTAACCCCATCATGCAGGGCAGAACTGTTCAAGGAAAAGTCCACTTGTAGCATCATTGTCATTGCATCACAAATTGTGTGGTGGTATTGAATTCCCAAATCATATTGAATTGATTAAAAATGGGAGAATCAGTATGAGAGACAGAACATTTGTTGATTTGCAAATGTTAACAAAGGGATAACCACTTAGGAAACAGTAATATTTGGAAATGAATGCACCTGTTGTACAGGTTCTCCATTTTAAGAGTATAAAAGATATGTTAGACCTCTTTCATCTTAATTACTGTTTTTTTTCCCCTTCTGGTGTACCTGTATACTGACCCTGGTTACAGTGGTGAGATTCCGATAAGCTCAACTTCATTTCCATCCAAATAATGTTTGATACATATTGTCCTACCTAGAATTGGGGCCCTGTTTGGTTTCCGTGCTAACTTAAATCAAGCAACGTGATATCTTGATGTTTTGTCAATTTGATTCCTCAACGCTAAAGGTTCCTTAACTTGAGTGATTGGCCCGCAGTTGCTAACTGAATCGTTATTTCCAGCCGTTCTCACTTTCGTCCTCCTAACGTAAAACAAGAGCAAAAAGAAACAAAAGAACTGCAGACGTTGGAAATCAGAACCAAAAACAGAAAATGCTGGAAAGACTCAACATTTGTGGAAAGAAATCATCCTTCCACAGAACACAATAGTAGGAGCGACAGCTACTCCGCGTGCGTGAGACTTACATTTAAATGTCAGAATCACGAGGCGCACCTAACGGATCCGCCTTATGAATGAAACACGGTTGGCTGGTTTACGTGATTTGATCGATAGCTGAGCCAGCAAATAGAAAGCTCGATTGGTGTTAGGGGTGGGTCCAGGAGGCTGCGGTTCCGGCCAATAGCCGCTAAGCGAGGCGGGGGCGCCCAGCTCTCTTCTGAAAGAGGGACTGAGGCAAAGGGCCTAGTCGTAGGTGAGTTGTTCAATAGCATGTGGATTGTAGATGCTTCGGTAGTGGTTGACTGAAAGGCAGTAATTGTAGTTGTCTGTTAAATGTATTGTAGGGCTTAGCTGTTTGAGCTATTAGCACGTTGTGTGGTTGCAGGGATATCGGATCTGGGCCTAGCGGTGAGCGTCAAACACATTGTTCTTTCTTTGGTTGTGTGATTTAAAGGATCGAGAATTTTCTTCGGAGTTTAAAACGTGACTTCTTAAAGGTGTGTTCTTTGTCGCTCGATTTGAGCGGGAAAACCCTTTTTAAAAATGGGTTTAAAACTGATGATCTACAGAGTTCTGATAGAGTTGAAGTGTAAATGAGTACAATGCAGACGAGAACTCATGTACCTTCTTTTGTTACTAAGCGTAATTAGGTTCTCTTAATTCCAAACAGCTCTAAAGAACTGCGGATACTGTAAATCAGAAACAACAAGGAAATTGCTTGGAAAAAAACTTAGCAGGTCTAAAGAAAAATCACTGAACCCGAAACGTTAACTTTGCTTTCTCTCCACGCATGCTCCCAGACCTGCTGAGTTTTTTTTTAAAAAGTAATTTTCTTTCTCTTCTACGTCCCCATGTACTTTGGTACTTGGCTGAAATCCAATTTTTTTTTAAACAAAGATAGAAAATGAATTTAACCGTTCATTGGATTGTTTTCCCTCATCATGTTAATGTAAATTTTTTTTTAAAAATCATGTGTAGTAAGATAAGTTGCCACAAAGTTGTGACAAAAGGTGAAGGTGTGTGGAGTTAGATGAGTTGTAGAATGTGTTACATGACCAGAAAATATCAGTGCTAATATGAGGGTTTTTGGACATGGGAGAAGTGTTTTCTAGTGGTGCTGATATTGCATTGGCAAAGATTAGGAATGTGAAGTACTGTATCAAAACATAGAAAGAAATAGGCTGGTAGATAAATGAAATTTATAGTAAGCTGATCCATTTTAGTAGAAGTGTATGGAAGATAAGTAATTAAACAAGGTAGAGGGACAGTAAAATCCAGGATTACAAGTCCATCACTGAAAGTAGTACAAGTTGATCAGGCAAACCAAGTTCTGGTATTTTATTTATGCAGGAATGTATGTTGAATATTGGTTCAAATATATGGTCCTTTATTTTACAAAAGGGAAGCTGCGGGTCTGGGAAATGTCAAAAATATCCTCAATGTTGCTAAACTTGAGGATTCAGCTACAAGGAATGATTAAGTGGGCTGGTGTGTTTTTTTTTCCCTATTCTGATAGAGGCCTTTAAATTATGAAGGGATTTGCTAGGGTGTTAAAACCAAAGCTATCCACTTTGTCAATTCCATCATGCTGCTCCTTCCAACAGTCGTCACAATTTTCCATTTGGCTGATTTTAAAATCTCAATTGATCCTAAGCACACGTTTTAAACCTTTCAGTAAGACTAGATTTTTCTGCTCTCTTTGTTCATCAACTAACCCAAGTCATAGACTACTTGTTTCTTAAACATGATCACTTTTGTTTTAGTTCACTGAGCAACTGTTGCTAGATTGATTGTGCTTATAAAAGGCTGTTCTAAACTGCTAATGATCAATGTATGTAAAAATGTCATTGTTGAAGGGTCTGTCTCTGTAGCAATGAACTATTTGTTCACTCTTAACTTCAGAAAATGTCTATAATTCAAACTTCTATATTCTAGGCAATAAAACTAGTTTGTTGAGTCCTTCCCTTGTATTTTAAACCAGGTCTCATTCTGAAAAAAACCTACATTGTAATGTCTCCTAACTACAGTAGTATGTCCATTCTAAATGGCTGGAGGAGGTGCCTTCCTGTTGTTCCCTTTCTCAACTGGGGCTGTAAACTGGTCTTTGCAATGTGATCTTGCCCACCATCCACCTTGCTCACTGACTCTTTTTTTTTCTCTCTCTCTTTCCCCCCGCCTTCTCTTGTTTCAGTCCCTTTCTCTCCTGTAATTAAAGCCTTGATAAAGGACCATATTCTGATGTCAGTGATATTTTCCAAATGTTGCTTGGGACTGTCTGCAGTGTGGAGATCTCTCCACCCTGCCTCTATTCCTGATGAAGGGCTTTTGGCCGAAACGTCTATTATTTTTTTTCTTCCTGCTCCTCAGATGCTGCCTGACCTGCTGTGCTTTTCCAGCACCACTCTAATCTAGATTCTGGTAATTCCAGCATCTGTAGTCCTTGTTTTTACCTATGTCTTTGTCCTTATTCCACCTGCTGATAGACATGGTCTGCCAAGGAGGGCCTTAAACTAAATACAGGGATGGATTCAGTGGCATGGAAATTTAGAAAATCTAAGGTAAAGGAGAAAGTAAGAGTGCAGGTTAGTGATGGGCTCGTTATTACTTGAAAATAAGAGACTGTGTGAGTGTCATTTTGCACCAACAAATCATTAAAAATGTAAGAAAATTTGATAATAGATCAAACTTAAATGTTTTGTATCTTAACACATGAGGCTTTTGGAATAAGGTAGATGATTCAGCAGTGCAATTGGAGTTCAATGGATATGATCTCAAAGCCATTACACACACAAGGTTAAAAGGAGGTCCAAACTGGCAGCTTAACATTCAGGTGTATTTGACCTTTCAGATCGTAGGAAGGAAAAGTGGTGGGGTAGCACTGTTAATAAAAGTTCTGAGAGACCATCTAGGCTTGGGTGATGTAAAGTTCCATTTGAGTGGAAGTAAAAAAAAGTGAAAGAAGACATTACTAGGAGTAGTGTATGAACTACCAAACATTAGTCATGCTGAGAAAGTGTATAAATTTAACAAATAATTGGAGCCTCTAAAAGAATAGAGCAATAATTATGGGTGACTTTAATCATTTTGTTGATTGGGATTAATCAGGTTGGAAAGGGTACTTGCAACAACAAATTCATAGAATGCATTAGGAATAATTTCCTAGAGTAATATGTCGAGGAGCCAGCAGGGAACTGGCTGTCTTGGATCTGGTAATGAGGCAGTTTCAATATATGACCTCCAGTAAAAGATCCTACATGAAGTAAAGATCATAAATTGATGAAATTTAATATTCAGTTCCAGAGTGAATCTTGGGTTGGAAACAATTGTTTAATTTGAAGGGAATTGCAATGAAATGAGAATAAGGTTAGCCAAACTGGGCTGGTGGATAGATTTAACAGGAAAGACCGTAGGTAAGCAGTGGCAGGCATTTTAAAGAGGTGATTCGTGACTCAGCAAAAGAATGCCTCCCAATAAGGAGGAAAAATTCTGAGGGATAAACCAATCATTGTTTATCAAAGAAGTGTGGGGTTGTGTTCAAATAATGACCGAAATCAGTGAGCGGTGAAAATAACCTTTTTTTTTATTCAGAAACTGCAAGTAGCACAAGTTCAAGGCGGCAATAGAATCTCAAAATATAGTTCTTAAACAAGTCCCTTTATACACAATTCTTACATATATTAAAAATTCCATTACAATGGTGTTCATTGTTTCATCTGTAGTCCAAAGGTTTCAGGGGCTTCTGCCCTGGAAGACTGGAAATGGGTTAAAGCATGTACTAAGTGCTGGCTGCTGCTTCTAGTGTGATTTTTAAGTGTCCAGTCTGTTTGTCTAATTAGGAAGTGTTAGTCCTTTGACTTTTAAGTTAGTAAATGTTAGTAAAAACACTAGATGTATATGCTGTAAATAAATTAGAAATTGTACATGTACTGAATAAAAGAATAAAGGATATTAAACTGATTACCACAGCTGGGTTGTGAGATTTGTTTACTATTTGCTGGTGAGAGTTTCATTTCATTTGTGCAATTTTTCTTAAGTGCTGGTTTGACAGTTAACTTTTAACTGGGACATTATCGCTCCAAGAAGCTATTTAATAAGTGCATACTAACTGGGGAAACTCTTTGTTTGATATTCTATAATCTATATTAAGGGTTGATTTACTGTTATAATGTTGCATGAGACATGATGGTATTGTTCTGATCACTACACTGATTCAGAGGTAAACCCTGCTTGTTGCAAGGGCTGATAAGGTGTGAAAATGCAGTAAGTGTTTGAAAGAGTTGTTTGAAATTTGGTTAACAGTATCTTGTGATAGTAAACGTACTACAGAAGTGTAGTTTTATGAATGGAACAGGAACACTGATTTTTGCTTGTGAGTGGGTTAGTAAAGGAGTTATGAATGAATAGAAATAAAGAGCTTGTGAATGGGTTAGTGAAGGTACCGAGAATACAATATCTCACAGAAGTTAAGGAAAGTGCTGGATGTCTTGCAACGCATAAAAGTGGTTAAACTCCAAGGACCTGATTAGGTGTACCCTAGAACTCTGTGGCAAGCTAGGGAAGTGATTGCTGGGTCTCTTGGTGAGATATTTCTATCATCGATAGTCACAGGTGAGGTGCCGGAAGACTGGAGATTGGCTAACGTGGTGCCACTATTTAAGAAAGGTAGTAAGGACAAGCCAGGGAACTATACTTGACGTCGGTGGCCAGCAAGTTGTTGGAGGGAATCCTGAGGGGCAGGATGTACATGTATTTGGAAAAGCAAGGACTGATTAGGGATAGTCAACATGGCTTTTTGTGGGGGGAAATCATGTCTCTCAAATTTGGTTGGGTTACTTTTTGAAGAAGTAACAAAGAGGATTGATGAGGGCAGAGCGGTGGATGTGATCTGTATGGACTTCAGTAAGGTGTTCGATGCAGTTTCCCATGGGAGACTGTTTAGCATGGTTAGATCTCATGGAATACAGGGAAAGCTATCCATTTGCATACAAAACTGGCTCAAAGGTAGAAGACAGAGGGTGGTGGTGGTGGAGGGTTGTTTTTCAGACTGGAGGCCTGTGACCAATGGAGTGCCGCAAGGATCGGTGCTGGGTCCACTACTTTGCATCATTTATATAAATGACTTGGATGTGAGCATGAGAGGTATAGTTAGTAAGTTTGCTGATGACACCAAAATTGGAGGTGTAGTGGATATCGGAAGTAGCCTTCTTCGCTTACAACAGGATCTTGATCAGATGGGCCAATGGCTGAAGTGGCAGGTGCTGTTTAATTTAGATAATTGAGGTGCTACATTTTGGGAAAGCAAATCTTAGCAGGACTTATACACTTAATGGTAAGGTCCTAGGGATTGTTGCTGATCAAAGAGACCTGGGAGTGCAGGTTCATAGATCCTTGAAAGTGGAGTCGCAGGTGGATAGGATAGTGAAGAAGGTATTTGGTATGCTTTCCTTTATTGGTCAGAGTATTGAGTACAGGAGTTGGGAGGTCATGTTGCAGCTGGATAGGACATTGGTTTGACCACTTTTGGAATATTGTGTGCAATTCTGGTCTCCTTCCTATTGGAAGGAAGTTGTGAAACCTGAAAGGGTTCAGAAAAGACTTACAAGGATGTTGCCAGAGTTGGATGATTTGAGCTATAGGGAGAGATTGAATAGGCTGGGGCTCTTTTCCCTGGAGCGTTGATGGCCGAGGGGGGTGACCTTTTATAGAGATTTCTAAAATTAAGGGACATGAATAGGATAAGTAGACAAAGTCTTTTCCCTGGGCTGGGGGAGTCCATAACTGGAAGGCATAGGTTTTGGGTGAGGGGGGGGAAAAGATATAAAACAGACCTAAAGAGGCAACTTTTTAACATAATGAGCTGCCAGAGGATGTGGTGGAGGCTGGTACAATTGCAACATTTTAAAAAGGCATTTGGATGGGTATATGAATAGGAAGGGATTGGAGGGATATGGGCCGGGTGCTGGCAAGTGGACTAGATTTTGGTTGGGATGGACAAGTTGGACTGAAGGGTCTGTTTCCATGCTGTACATCTGAGTAAAAATTTGAAAGAAAAAGCTTATAAGGAAGTGAAAGTTAGTGATAGCTCTGAAGTCTGGGATAGGAGGACTCAAAAAAAAAAGAGAAAAACTACATGAACAAACTAGCAAGAAATATTAAAAACTGATTAGCTTCTGTACACTTATGAAAAGGTGAGAGGTCAAAATGAACATAGACCCCTTTTAAAAAATGAATCGGGGGGGGAAAAAGTTATGAGAAACGAGGAATTGCAGAGGAGTTAAACAGATGTCCATATGATGGAAGATACTTCAAACATCCTATTCTTACTAAAGAGTATGGGAGAGGAATTAAGTACTCATCATTAAAGTAGTAGTATTGGACAAACAAATGAGATGAAAGACCGATATGACCCCTGGTCAATGATGGCTTGCATCTGCAGATTTCAAGAGATAATGGAGGCATTGGTTGTAATTTTCCAAAAATCCTTGAAGTCTGGAGAAGTACATGATGTTTGGAAAACTGGTAGTATGGCACCCTTTTTCAAAAAGGGAGGGAGGGAGGCAAAAATGCAACTACAGGTTGATCAGCCTAACTTGTATTGGAAAAATATTGGGATCATTTTATAAGGAATTAATAGCACATTCTGGGAAATCCATAATCTAATTGTAGAGTTGCCATGGCTTCATGAAAGGCAAATAATGTCTGACTAATTTCTTCATGTTTTTGAGGAAGTCTGAACTGGAGTGAATAGTGGGCAACCTGTAGGTGTGTTTGTACTTGGATTTCCAGAAGGCATTTAACAAGGTACCTCATAAAAAGTGAAGTGGTGAGATTGGAGCCCACAGTGTTAGAGGTAGTATATTCTCATGGATAGAGGACTAGCTAATGGACAGTAAACTGAGAATGGGGAAAAGGGTTTCTTTTTCAGGTTGGTGAACTGTAATCAGTGGGGTTCCACAAGAATCAGTGCAAAGGTAGCAATTGTTTACAATATTTAATGACTTGGAAGAAAGAAGCAAATCTATTGTTGCCATATTTGCATATGACAAAAACAGGTGGAAAGGTGAGTTGCAGCAGGGATACAAAGAATTTAGAGATATTGATAGGTTAAGTAAGTAAATGTGAAGTTGTTCATTTTGGGTGGCACAGGCCCAACAAGTCCACACTGACCCGCCAAAGCGTAACCCACCCAGACCCATTCCCCTACATTTACCCCTGCCCCTAATACTACAGGCAATTTAGCATGGCCAATTCACCTAACCTGCACATTTTTGGACTGCGGGAGGAAACCAGAGCACCCAGAGGAAACCCACGCAGACACGGGGAGAATGTGCAAACTCCACACACAGTCACCTGAGGCGGGAATTGAAGCTGGGTCTCTGGTGCTGTGAGGCAACAGTGCTAACCACTGTGCAATGTGGTATTGTTACAGAGACCAGGTGAATGAACTGATGGTAGGTCTTATTCCTTCGAGATCCCAAGCTGTTGTTCTACCAGATCTGCATGACATTATAGTGAGTGGTATTTAAGGCGCTCCTCACTATTGACCCTTTTTCAGGCTCTTCCATCTTTTCACAGGAATTAGAGCATTGTTTGATTTGTCTTCCATCCTCGGTCCAGAATGAAGAATAACTTGCATTTACTCATGTCTTGCAAGCAATCAAAACTGGTGCTCTAGTACATTTTGGAGAGAGCACTATGCTGTCTGGAGGAACCACTTTTCAAATTTAATATGCCCCACCTGCATATTTGAGTGAATGTAAAAGATCCTGTGGTACTATTAGGAAGAGCAGGGGACTTTATTTCTGATGTCTTAACTGATATTTATTCCTTTTTAATTGTTGTCATTCCTCATCCATTTAGAATCTATCAATTCATTGCGAGAAGTGACCAAGTACAATGTGGAAAAGTGTAAATCTGCCTACTTGAAAGTATAATCTTTAAATGGAGAAAGATTGCAATACTTGGATGTGTAGAAGGTGTCCTGGAACATTAGTCTCTCAAAGCTAGTATGTGTATACAGTAAGTGATTAGGAAGGCAAATTAAATATTATATTGCAAAGGAATCGAATGTTTTTTTTTTATTTAAAAAAGCAAGTTTTATTGTCTGTGCAGGGTGTTGATATGTCTACATCTCAAGTACAATGAGTTTTTATCTCCTTTGTGAACCAAGGATAAATTGTTAGAAGCAGTTCAGAGAAGATTCATATGACATTCCTGGGATGAAGGTTTATCTTGAAAAGAAAGGTTGGACAGGTTTGTCCTTATACCCTTTTGCAATTTAGAAGAATGTTTAAAGATTTTGAAATATCGATCCTGAGGGACTTGGTAGAATGGACACTGGGAGGATGTTTCCTCTTGGGCTGGCAGCTTACAGTGGTAATGCCATGGGACTAGACCACCAGAGGGTGGGCTAATGCTTGGGTCACTGGTTCACATTCCACCTTGGCAGGTGGTAGAATTCAATTTTGATTGATAAAAGTCTGGAATTGAAAGCTCGTCTCAGTTTTGGTCATCGTGGAACTATCCTAGATTGCCATTAAAACCCTTTTTAGCTCATTAATGATCTTTTTGGGGATAGAAATTTGCTGTCCTTATCAGGTCTTGCCGATGTGACTCTAGACTTGATTAAATATAATTTACCATTAACTGTATTTTGAAATGACCTTGAAAACCATCTGTCACAAGCAATTTGGAATGGGCAACAAATGTTGATCTTGCTAGTGACATCCACATTCCATGATGAGATGGGACTAGAACCACAAATCAAAGTTTAAGAATGAGTTGTTTTAAGATGGAGATGAGAATTTGTTTTTCTGAGGGTTAATGGTTTGTGGAATTATCTTCTCCGGAAGGCAGAAGAGGCTGGTTCATGAAGTCTATTCGTAACGGAGTTAGATTGTTGAAGGTGGAATCAGAATTATTGTAGGGGTGGGGGATTTGGCAATCAGATGAGTGGAGTTGAGACTACAACCAGATTAGCAATTATTTTATCAAATGGCAGATCATGTTTAAAAGGCTGAATTGTTTACTCCTGCTTCTAAGTTCTAATTTTCCTCCTTCTAAAATCAGACAGAGAACTGTGGATGAAGAAGATCTAAAACCAAACAATTTCCTGGAGGAACTCTGATATGGCGACATCTGTGGAAAGAAAGCAGTGTTAACATTTCCAAGTCCATTTCTGAAGAAAGGTCACTGAATTTGAAATGTTAAGTCTCCTTTCTCTCCACAAATGCTGCCAAACCTGCTGAGTTCCTCCAGCAATTTCTATTTCTTGTGATCGAAAATTGCTGGTTGTCGTCATATATTTGTGGAAGCTTGCTGTGTGCAGACTGCAGTCATGTAACAAACTTCATTGACTGTATTGTAATTTGAGGTGACTGATAGTCATAAAAATTTATTAATGCAAGTCAGTCTTTCCATCATAATCTCTTGGATGAAGCTAAGGATTTTGCCTATACTTTTCTAGGAAGATTAGTGCAAGATCAGACGTGTATCCTATGATCTGCCTTCAGTCTGATTTTTTGCTCATTTCAATTGCTTCTGTTTTCTCATTTTTGAAATAGCATTTCAGAAGAAATTGATTTATTTTTTAAATGCTCAATTCTTCAAGGCTAATAATTTCTCCAACCTTTCCTTTTAGTTGAATCCTCTGTATTTTCTCCACTTTTTCTTTGGCTTTCCCTTTCCCTTAGCAATAAACTGAATACTGCATTCAAGTTTGAAACTGACTACAATGTTGTACAGTTCTAGCATCATTCTAACTTGAATTCAAGAGAATAGCAGTCAAACTAAGAATTCTCCTATATTAAATGTCCAATCTGAGTCATACATTCCTATCAATATCTGTTATTTCTGCATCCTATACAGTATACTGATAATATTCATATATATTCTGCAAAATATGTAGAACCTTGCAGTTGTTTTGAATTTGATCAGTTGTGAATTTCATCTCCATAAAGTCATTAGTCTTTGATTGTTTTTTCCTACCTGTGTTTAGGTAGTTTCTAATCAGCCTGCTCAGAGATGTGTTATTGTGCACTTCTGGAGGTGAACCTGGGCCTTCTGGCTCATGGTAGGGACATTGATAGTAAATTATATTGTAATCATACAAATGACTTCGTAAATTAGGTAAGCTTGCAAAAATTAGCAAACTAAGGTAGGGGAGCTCTAGTGCATGTACCAGAAGGATTTAAAAGCTAAGCAATTAATGTAAATTGGGAAAAGTACAGACTGAAATACTGATCCCTAGGTACTCTGTTCAGTACTGCTTCCCATTTTGATATAATTCCCTCAATATATAAAAGATCATTTCTTTCCTTTTAGTGAATTTCTGTTTCATCTTGTTTGAAATTGTTCTCTTGGGGTGGTGTTTATTGAAGAAAGTCAATTAGAAAAGCAACATATTTCTCTTTTAAAAGTAGATTGGGAATTATTTATTAGAGTATTTCTTTTACAATAAACTGATTTCAATTTAATTTGTGATATATTTGAGGCTTTCATCATTGCAGGAGAAACTAGAACAAAGGCAGCTGAGAAATGCTCTACAGATAACTTGCGTACTTTGGAGATTTCACCATACAAACTATTTTCTGTTTTGGCACTAGTGTAACTTAAAAATGCCAACTTTTGTTTTACAGTGAGTCACCTTTTGTGCAATGGCAGGAGAATCAAAACCTACAAGTAATCCTTTGGAACAATTCATTTTGTTGTCCAGGAATGCAAAAGGCCCAGCATTAACTACCCTTATTAGCCAAGTATTAGAGGCTCCAGGAGTTTTTGTTTTTGGTGAACTTTTGGAAACACCTAATATACAGGAGGTAAGAAAGAGTGCAACATAAACAGTTCACTTTTCTTAACTTTTCCCTATATGCTACAAGTCTTTACTTAATTTTCTATGCTTTAATTTTTGCAATTTTCAGATACTTCTCTTTAGAATCTTAGAATATTAGTAAGTACTATTTATTAATTTCAAGTGTTAAGTATTTGGTATGTAATATGAACATAAATAAGCAAAAAGATACACTGAATAATAGCAGTTTTTGTGGCTTTTCTCAAAGTTTTAAATATTATTCTAAGTGGTTAATTGAGCATCCTTGATTTAGTTCATAACTGCCCTGTGTGATACTGGCCTAAATTCAGTTTATCTAAATTGTGCGACAAAGCTGATCATCATTAGGTGCTGTAATTGGCTTCAGCAATCAAAGATTAGAGAGAGAATTTGAGACACTGTGTGTCTGAGAATAAAGAAAGAAGTTTGTTCAAAGTAGTGAAGGGTTTTATAGGCATTTACAGATGACCTTTTTCCACTGACCAGGCAGTCATTAACCAAATGGGACAACTTTTAAAATAATTGACAAAAGAACCAATAGCAAGATGGTTTATTTTTTGAGAGAGCTGTTGTGTGGATTAGAGCTTAAAAATGTGTTGCTGGAAAAGTGCAGCAGGTCAAGCAGCATCAAAGGAGCAGGAGAATCGATGTTTCAGGCACAAGCCCTTCTTCAGGATTCTCGAGGAAAAGGTGATATTCAATGGCCTGACATTTTTAAATAGGAAGGATAGGCTTGTCCATGGACATTTTAGTGTCAACGGAATCCGGCAGATTTCTGATATCTAAAAGATGATGTAGCTTGCCACCACTCTGTCTGGGATCATGGAAAGAAATTGGCACCCATTGTGTCCAATTTCTGGATTTAAAAGTAGGAGTCAAGGGACAAATTTGCTGTTATAATTTCTCATGTCTGATCATCCCCAGAAGGTGACAGATGCTTCATAGTTTGGACACTTGCCTGAGACAAATTAGTCCCTCAAATATGTTGATCACTAACTTAATATCTGTCTTCTCTGTGCCAGATACAAGAGAAATGACAGACCTTTACAGAGTAAAAGGTAAAAACAATGACTGCAGATGCTGAAAACCAAATAGTGGATTAGTGGTGCTGGAAGAGCACAGCAGTTCAGGCAGCATCCAACGAGCAGCGAAATCGATGTTTCGGGCAGAAGCCCTTCATCAGGAATAAAGGCAGTGAGCCTGAAGCGTGGAGAGATAAGCTAGAGGAGGGTGGGGGTGGGGAGAGAGTAGCATAGAGTACAATGGGTGAGTGGGGGAGGAGATGAAGGTGATAGGTCAAGGAGGAGAGGGTGGAGTGGATAGGTGGAAAAGAAGATAGGCAGGTCGGACAAGTCCGGACAAGTCAAGGAGACAGTTACTGAGCTGGAAGTTTGAAACTAAGATGAGGTGGGGGAAGGGGAAATGAGGAAGCTGTTGAAGTCCACATTGATGCCCTGGGGTTGAAGTGTTCCGAGGCGGAAGATGAGGCGTTCTTCCTCCAGGCGTCTGGTGAGGGAGCAGCGGTGAAGGAGGCCCAGGACCTCCACGACCTCGGCAGAGTGGGAGGGGGAGTTGAAATGTTGGGCCACGGGTCGGTTTGGTTGATTGGTGCGGGTGTCTTGGAGATGTTCCCTAAAGCGCTCTGCTAGGAGGCGCCCAGTCTCCCCAATGTAGAGGAGACCACATCAGGAGCAACGGATACAATAAATGATATTAGTGGATGTGCAGGTGAAACTTTGATGGATATGGAAGGCTCCTTTAGGGCCTTGGATAGAGGTGAGGGAGGAGGTGTGGGCACAGGTTTTACAGTTCCTGCGGTGGCAGGGGAAAGTGCCAGAATGGGAGGGTGGGTCGTAGGGGCGTGTGGACCTGACCAGGTAGTCACGGAGGGAACGGTCTTTGCGGAAGGCGGAAAGGGGTGGGGAGGGAAATATATCCCTGGTGGTGGGGTCTTTTTGGCGGTGGCAGAAATGTCGGCGGATGACTTGGTTGATGTGAAGGTTTATAGGGTGGAAGGTGAGCACCAGGGGCGTTCTGTCCTTGTTACGGTTGGAGGGGTGGGGTCTGAGGGCGGAGGTGCGGGGATGTGGACGAGATGCGTTGGAGGGCATCTTTAACCACGTGGGAAGGGAAATTGCGGTCTCTAAAGGAGGAGGCCATCTGGTGTGTCCTATGGTGGAACTGGTCCTCCTGGGAGCAGATACAGCGGAGGCGGAGAAATTGGGAATACGGGATGGCATTTTTGCAAGAGATAGGGTGGGAAGAGGTGTAATCCAGGTAGCTATGGGAGTCGGTGGGTTTGTAAAAAATGTCAGTGTCAAGTCGGTCGTCATTAATGGAGATGGAGAGGTCCAGGAAGGGGAGCGAGGTGTCAGAGATAGTTCAGGTAAATTTGAGGTCAGGGTGGAATGTGTTGGTGAAGTTGATGAATTGCTCAACCTCCTCGCGGGAGCACGAGGTGGCGCCAATGCAGTTATCAATGTAGCGGAGGAAGAGGTGGGGAGTGGTGCCGGTGTAATTACGGAAGATCAACTGTTCTACGTAGCCAACAAAGAGACAGGCATAGCTGGGGCCCATACAGGTGCCCATGGCTACGCCTTTGGTCTGGAGGAAGTGGGAGGATTCAAAGGAGAAATTAAGGGTGAGGACCCGTTCAGCCAAATGAATGAGTGTCAGTGGAAGGGTACTGTTGGGGACGTCTGGAGAGGAAAAAACGGAGGGCTTGGAGGCCCTGGTCATGGCGAATGGAGGTGTAGAGGGATTGGATATCCATGGTGAAGATAAGGCGTTGGGGGCCGGGGAAACGGAAGTCTTGGAGGTGGAGGGCGGGGATGGTGTCTCGAACGTATGTGGGGAGTTCCTGGACTAGGGGGGAATAGGACAGTGTCGAGGTAGGTAGAGATGAGTTCAGTGGGGCAGGAGCATGCTGAGACAATGGGTTGGCCAGGGTGGTCAGGCTTGTGGATCTTGGGAAGGAGGTAGAACCGGGCAGTGCGGGGTTCCCGGACTATGAGGTTGGAAGCTGTGGGTGGGAGATCTCCTGAGGTGATGAGGTTCTGTATGGTCTGGGAGATGATGGTTTGGTGATGGGGGGTGGGGTCATGGTCGAGGGAGCAGTAGGAAGAGGTGTCCTCGAGTTGGCGTTTGGCTTCAGCGGTGTAGAGGTCAGTGCGCCAGACTACCACTGCGCCCCCTTTATCCGCTGGCTTAATGGTGAGGTTGGGATTGGAGCAGAGGGATTGGAGGGCTGCGCGTTGAGGGTTAGAGGTTGGAGTGGGGGAGGGGGGATGACAGGTTGAGGCGGTTAATGTCCCGGCGGCAGTTGGAAATGAAGAGGTCGAGGGCAGGTAATCAGCCAGCGCGGGATGTCCAGGTGGATGCAGTGTGTTGGAGGTGGGCGAAGGGGCCCTCGGAAGGTGGGCGGGAGTCCTGATTGTGAAAGTAAGCTCGGAGGCGGAGGCGACGGAAGAATTGTTCGATGTCACGTCGTGTATTAAATTCATTGATGCGTGGACGGAGGGGGATGAAGGGGAGTCCTTTGCTGAAGACTGATCGTTCGCCCTTAGTGAGTGGGAGGTCTGGAGGGATGGTGAAAACTCGGCAGGGCCGGGAGCTGGGATCTGGTGTGGGTGTGGAGCTGGGAGTGGGGTCGGAGCCAGTACCTGGAGTGGGTGTGATGGTGGGGGGAATGGGGGTGGAGGCATGAGCTGGGATAATGTTGCCTTCGGAGTTCTGGGGTGTGGGGATAGTGACAGTGGGGTCTGTGGGGGGCGTGTCAGCAGAATGCAGGTGAGTGGCGCTGGTGGAGGCGGAAGTGGTGGTGATCATGGCAGTAGGGGTGGCGGAAGCTTACTGAGACTTGAAGGGCTGCCAAATAAGAACAGCATTGTTTTTGTTTAGCCTTGGTTGCACCTTTTTTACAGATATGAACATGTGTAACCATAAATTCACCAATAACAGCCTTAATATATAACTTGCATGAATGGAAAGCTTTTGGAAACAATAATTTAGAATAGAATTACTAAGCAAAACTAGTTCACATTTCTTTAAGAGCAGATTGCATTGAAGTAACCTTGAGTTGAGGAAAGAGGTTGGGTGAGGGTAATACAAATGATGTGTCGGGTCTGGCCTTGCAAAGGGCATTTGTTATTCTCTGGAGTTTAGAAATATTTTAAAAACTCACTCATTTTAAAGCATTCAAGATTATGAAGGTGCTTGGCAAGCTAAAAACTATGATGTTTCCACTAACTGATGAACAGAATGTAAGGGGTGAATCATCTGGGACTGAACAGGAAGAGGTTTCAACCTTGAAAGAGTTATCAAATTTTTTTAAATTCTCCAAAGGGTTGCAGGTGTTCCATCATTGAGAGATAAATTTAGAATTTCGGGGAAAGAGTTGAGGAAGTGGAGGTGAAGCCCAAGATCGCATTGAATGACAGAGCAGATTTGGTCAGGCACAAGGTCGTCTTCAGCTCTTTTTTTTCAAATGTTCTTCTACTGCACAGTAGACTTGAGGAATGTTAGCTCATAGAATCAAAGATACGCTAGTAACATGGATGCAAAATTGGCTGTGAAGAAGAACTGTAGTGCACAGTGGTCTTTCATACTGGAGAAAGCTTTGTATATTTTTATATACATGTGACAATACATGAAATCTAATATGGGTCCCTGCTGTCCCTGCCCCCTCCCTATAGTTACTAGTTGACACCTCAATTACACATCCAAACCAAGTGAATTTTCCAGGTGCTCATCTGACATGATGTATTAGGATGTTTTGCATGTACATCTTCACTCGTATTGTTTTGATGAGGCTTGGAATCCACTTACCAGTGAAATTTGTTACCTTGAGCACTCATTTGTCTATGCACCCTACTTTGTGCATAGACAAATGAGTATAGCCATTTAGGTGAGGGGTGAAATGATCGCCAGCATTCAAGATAGATTGGTTCAGGCTGTAAGTTTGCTTGCTGAGCTGAAACATACTAGGTAACATAGGAATAGTGGGGAGTGCTGTTTGTTCGAATCTCTGCATTGCTGCTTCAGCTTAGCAGCCTGATATTGGTGGTCCCATGGATGTTTTGTTTTTAGGTTTTGTCACTGAAGGTGAAGTGCTGAAACCCAGCAGACCATCAGACAGGCAATTGCACCAACACTAAGCAGAAAGAAGGAAGGGAACACTCTGTTAATTTTCAAACCAAGAAATTGATGTTGTATTCACTGTTTCCTGTATATCCAAGATTGGGAATGTGGAACTTTAGTGAATTTCTGACAATTTTTTTAGTTGATATCAGCATGAATATTAGGTTCATTTACAAATTTTGGAACTTATAACTTGCCCTTCAATAAATTTTGTATTTTTGGATTCAAACTTAACTCCTACAGTTTTCCACTTTAAAAGTGTAAGTGTCAGTAATCTTTGAGTCTTTCTCCCCAGCTGGCTAATGGATCCCATGCTGCCTACTTCCAATTATTGAACCTGTTTGCATATGGAACATACTCTGACTATTTAGGTAAGGAACTGGTATTTATTATGGCTGTTTTGCTAAATATTACTACTGGTGATGGGATCGTTACAGTGCAATAGGAAGTAATTTGTACATCAGATATGTGCCAATGCCAGGTCTTCACCTGGAGTTAACTGTTGTGATCCCATGTTCTTTGATTGTCTTTGTCTTTGAAATGCTTCTTCTTAAATATGTCACTCTTATGAGCAAGTATGTTTTCCGTTTTTTTGTTCTAATATTCCTCTTGGTTATAGTGGAAATCAAAATTTAATCTTTTCACTATTATTAGATATGTTTTGATTTTGCATCTTGTTACCAATTTAGCAATCTGTGGAAATAGGTTTTGAAGGAGTAAAGATTTTTACTTCTGTAAATCTACCTTCAAAAGACTAGACCTTTTTTGAGTTTGCTTCATAATTATAACTTCTCATTTCTGATTTGTTACAGTGAGTTATGAAATCTTTATCATGAATATAAAGGTCTTCCTATCACTGAATGCTGTCTCCTAACCAGTGGCTTGTACACATTCAGTGTTGTGCTCTTTTCTAATTTTTGTTTTTAATATAAATTGGAATATACATTGTGCCTTCTGGCAAATGCATCTTCATCCCAAACTTCCCCTTTTCTATTGTTGTTTTGTCAATTAGTATGTACTCTCTGGTGCATTTTTGCTACCCCTGCATATGCTATAGAATCAACTGAACATAATTGCATAAAGAGTGCTGATCTGAGGAACACCGTAAACAAAGGTTTGGAACTATGACTAGCCTCTGGCAATTACCTTCCTCCATGAAAGGTTTTCCTGTTGACCTCTGTTTTGATGAGACTTCATACCCTTGATGTTAAGGCCTACTGCATTCTCTGTTGTCACTTTTTAATTCCTGTATTCAATATTTATCCCAAGCTTGGATGAATTTGAGGTGTGTAATGAAACTAGCTTGTTTGGATAAAAGTTGAATTCTGATAGTGATCAAGTTATTGTGGTTTTAAAAAAAAAAGTAATTTGTTCCTACCAGTTATTGTAGTATATGTGCTGTAGTCCACGCCACTCTCACCATCTCTGTTTATTTTAAACAGATATCTGTCCCTGGAAAATGGCACTGATAGTAATGGTAGCTGATAAGTCACAATTAGAGATTCTGCTGTAGCTGTATTAAACAAGTTGGCTATTTCAGCCAGTTTGAGTATCTGTTTATTGAGCAGTTGTCTGAAATTAGAAGTTTATTGGGAATATGGTGCCATTTGCTCCTGATTTTGAGGTCACTTTCCATGCAAACCAGTCACATTCAAATTGCCCAGGGCTTTAATCTGAGTCAACTTGTTATACATTATGTACTGAATGCTGGATCTATTATTGGTATTAGTATGAATCTTTGCAGTAAGAATAGGATAAACAAATAATTGCTCATATTCTACAGGATTATGTGCATCAATTAATCTAGTGGGGACTGTACTGATGCCTCCGAATCAAAATGATGAAAGTCATCGAATAGTGTGTGAATTGGCTGATTTAATAGAATGAGATAAAAACAATGACTGCAGATGCTGGAAAGCAAATACTGCATTAGTGGTGCTGGAAGAGCACAGCAGTTCAGGCAGCATCCAACGAGCAGCGAAATCGATGTTTCGGGCAAAAGCCCTTCATCAGGAATAAAGGCAATGAGCCTGAAGCATGGAGAGATAAGCTCGAGGAGGGTGGGGGTGGGGAGAGAGTAGCATAGGGTACAATGGGTGATTGGGGGAGGAGATGAAGGTGATAGGTCAAGGAGGAGAGGGTGGAGTGGATAGGTGGAAAAGGAGATAGGCAGGTTCGACAAGTCTGGACAAGTCAAGGAGACAGTGCTGAGCTGGAAGTTTGAAACTAAGATGAGGTGGGGGAAGGGGAAATGAGGAAGCTGTTGAAGTCCACATTGATGCCCTGGGGTTGAAGTGTTCCGAGGCGGAAGATGAGGCGTTTTTCCTCCAGGCATCTGGTGGTGAGGGAGCAGTGGTGAAGGAGGCCCAGGACCTCAGCAGAGTTAGAGGGGGAGTTGAAATGTTGGGCCACGGAGCGGTTTGGTTGATTGGTGCGGGTGTCTTCGAGATGTTCCCTAAAGCGCTCTGCTAGGAGGCGCCCAGTCTCCCCAATGTAGAGGAGACCACATCGGGAGCAACGGATACAATAAATGATATTAGTGGATGTGCAGGTGAAACATTGGATGTGGAAGGCTCCTTTAGGGCCTTGGATAGAGGTGAGGGGGAAGGTGTGGGCACAGGTTTAACAGTTCCTGCGGTGGCAGGGGAAAGTGCCAGAATGGGAGGGTGGGATGTAGGGGTGTGTGGACCTGACCAGTTAGTCGTGGAGGGACCGGTCTTTGCGGAAGGCAGAAAGGGGTAGGGAGGGAAATATATCCCTGGTGGTGGGGTCTGTTTGGAGGTGGCGGAAATGTCGGTGGATGATTTGGTTTATGCGAAGGTTGGTAGGGTGGAAGGTGAGCACCAGGGGCGTTCTGTCCTTGATAAGGTTGGAGGGGTGGGGTTTGAGGGCAGAGGTGCGGGATGTGGACGAGATGCTTTGGAGGGCATCTTTAACCAAGTTGGAAGGGAAATTGCGGTCTCTAAAGAAGGAGGCCATCTGGTGTGTTCTATGGTGGAACTGGTCCTCCTGGGAGCAGATACAGCGGAGGCGGAGAAATTGGGAATGTCTCAGGTACCTGTAAAAATGTAGGCTATGGTGAACTTTGTGGTAGCATTGGACAAGATGTCCCAGGCCCACCTTGATGTGAGGGGCATTTTGCTCCATTGTATATGCTTTTCCTGAGGAATGTGACCAGTTTCTTTGAGGCAGTGCGAGTTGCCATTAAGTGGGATTATTCCTTAAAACATCTTGTTATTTGCCCATTTCTCCTCATTTGACAATCAGTTTTTCTGTCTTGCCAAATGCACTGCACAAGTTGACACGAGAACTCGACACTGAAACCAGAGCAGATACCTGGAGGCTTCACCTTGCTGCTTGCACTGAAGGATTTCAATGTTGCGTATGACCAAACTGCATCATGACATGATCCACAAGCACTGCCCGTTTACATCTCTTGTCCTCGTGCATTGATACCTACCATTTGCCAACTTTGGCAACGATCATGTCACTTCTCTGATAGATGGGCAGCACACTCTGGAAGTTCAGGCTTGCATAGCAGTGTACATTAATCTCTCACCCGCACGGACAACGGGCTGGCAGCCATGTCTCAGTCTTGTTGGAGCAGCCCTTGAAGTCCATGGAGGCACTTGTCAGTCCGGGTATCCAACACAGTCAGTCAAGGGCAACCTCGCATATTGATCCGTGGTATTGATCACCATCAGGCATCAAGTCAGCGATTTTAGTTAAGGTCTCTGTGCTTCTGCAGTTTGTGGAATGGGTCACGCTCAGTTTGGTGAGTAGGGATAACTCCGTCAAGGAAATCTATACCAATCAGTCAAAGGTCTGGGCACTCAATCCTGGGCTGTCCAGTTATGGTGCTCAAAAAGGTGGGGTTAGTCCATCAGTGCTCTCTGCAGAAACTAAAGGGAAGGGGCTTGGGGAGCTGAGGCAAAGTTGTCTGCTGCCTCAGGAAGTAAATTCTTTGGAATCAGAGCTGCATGCTGGAAAGCTGGCAGTGCTGTCAGATATAAGGGGTAGTTAACAATATCTCCATGGAGGTGATATGGTCAAGCATGGATATGAATAGGATCACATAGGAGGTGTTGGAAGCATTGTCACTTCAATAGGGAGGCAGTGAATGACCAGGCTTGGCATAGTCAATTCATATGCCGGGGCTGGGAGAGAAAGGTGGACAGGTACTGTCTTTCACCCCTCTACCTGTACGGGCTCTATTTGCACTAGAATGAACTTTCCTCTCCTGTATCGAGAGAAAGGCAAAGATTGTGAGAGTTAAAGTAAATGAGTTAACTGCTAATTCTGATGCAGGACAGTGAAAGGTGGTCAGGTGCTCTGCAGCAGCACAAAGGAATTGCAGGATATTAGGGGTGGGATGAGAGGGAAGATGTTGCAGGTAATGAAAGTGGTACAGCAGGAATCTTGGTTCTAAGTAGGTGCAGTAGCAGAAATTACCATTCTTTTGGACTGTGGTACAGACCTGAGTGGTAATCTCAGACCAGACTGCTGACATCTTTTGGTCCCTCTGCTGGTCCCCTGGCAAGAGGATGACACTCCTCATCTGTCCTGGGACCTGTGGTCAGTGTTGCATCATGGTACGATACTCCTCTCTCCGACATGCTCAGAATTCACAAGCAAGCTGGGCAGCTTTCGAGTGCTGGTGCACTGTGGCCTTTTTAAAGGTTGTGTGATGCAAGGGATGCCAGTCTTTGAGTATCAGTTGAGTGGTAGCTTGTTTCAAGGGCGTCAAGTGGGAGGCTGAGACTGGATTGGACCTGCGGTATGCCATAGGAGCAATGTAAGTTGTTAATGAGGCATATTTGGTAAGATACAGCAAGTTTTCCACATTGTTCCATGTGACCATGTTGGCTACAATTGCAGCTTTGTCTGGTGTACAGTTCTTCAACACGAGTAGATATATAATTTGAGTCCATAGATTTGATATTAGTCAACTTGGCCACTTTTTTTCACATAAATAAAATAAACCAAACAGACTGAACTATATCTATAGCTTTCGAGAGTGAGACAATGGGAATGGAACATAATGCAGGATTATTTGCTTGGAACTCTTGACTAAAGTTCCTTGCTGTATCTTTCGCATCAATGTTTTTTCACTTTGGCTGAGGATTGGAATGTTTTTGACAGGTGGATGATTTTCCATTACTATTCTTGACTGGTTATTGTAGAGCAACAGATGTTCTTCTGATTCAGTGATGGTTAGGGCTCTATTCTTGTATTGTTGGCATTGTGAGACTGTGACTGCTGCTTTTTGATGCAGGTAACCTTGACCAGATTGGTAACTCATTCTGTGCTCCACTGGGTAATGCTGCTGGTATACATTTTTTTAAATTCTACCCATTGAAGTAAAATTCATTTTCTGCAAGATAGCACTGGGCAGTGAGAAAAGTATCACCCAATCGTGTGCCTGTATGGTTCAACTGAAAAACCGAGGGGCAAGTAAAGTTAGCTCAATGATCCAGAAGCTATCCATTATCAAAGAACAGTGTAAATCTGGAATTCCCTTTTGCTCTCCTCTTCCATCTGCCCACCACAAAAACATGAAAAAAACTATGGCTAGATTAATTGAAATTATCAAAATTGGAATTAACCATATTTTCTTTAGGTAAAGATATGGAGACATGCAGAATCAAACTGAGTAAATGTAATCAATATATAGGTTAATCATTATCTAAATGAATGGTAAAGCAAACTTGAAGGTAGAGGGAGAGGCTGAATTGGCTGGGGCTGTTTTCCCTGGAGCTTCGGAGTCTGAGGGATGATCTTAGAAGTTTATACAATCATAAGAGGCATAGATAGGGCTAATAGATAGATCTTTACCCTGGGGTGGGGGAGTCCAGAACTATGTTTTGGGTGAGAAGGGAAAGATTTAAATGGGACCTCAGGAACAACTTTTTCAGAGGTGTATGGGTGAATAGAATGAGATACCATAGGAAGTGGTGGAGGCTGATACAATTACAACATTGAAAAGGCATCTGAATGGGTATATGAATAGGAAGGGTTTTGAAGGATATGAGCCAAATGTTAGCAGATGGAACTCGATTAATTTAGGGTATCTGATTGGCATGGACGAGTTGGACCGAAGAGTCAAAGATGCAAGCATGGTAACAGACCCTTATGACTAGACAGTCTTCTACCTTACTTACGTATCTTACTTATGATCCAGGTGCTTCAGTTTTGAATTATTAGATTGACTCATTGTTTGTCTTGGTTAAACTGTAGTGGTGCTATCTAACCCAATGAACACCTTTTTTGCCTTTGGCAGGTAAGTTGTTGCATCACTGCATGCAGTACAGGTCGTTTTGTATAACGTGACAGTTGGTGTCCTCTGTAATCTCGTGTTATACTAAATCTCAGTACAGAAAACTGCATAGAAAACCATGTTGTAGCAGATGGCTAATATGAAATCACTATGCCACACACTCTCCTCCAACTTGACAAAGAGCCCCATCCAAGATCAACTTCCACTGCTCTCTGGGGAAGTGAACATTGGAAAATTTTGCTAGAATGCTTCCTGAGATCATGCATGGAAAGGTGGGTGGGGGTTGGGGGGAGGAGCTTTAGGAGAGAGAGAGAGTGAAAGAAGGTGCAAATGCAGTGATGTCCACTGAGTGGTGGAGAGTAAGCAGGGTCTTTTTGTTAAGCAGAGGCTCAATCGCTGGCTATCTGAAGTTTCAACACGGTGACTTTACAGGAGAGAGTGTACATGTGTGGAAGGTGAGGATCTTAAAATAAGAACGGACCATTGGTGACCTCATGTCTCCTCTTCTCACCCACCCATCCCCAAGTTATGGCTGATGTAAGGTCTTTCAGTCTCCGTTTGAAGAGGAGGGGAGGATCTGAGTCTCGGCCCCTCATTCTGTCTAAAACCCAAGACCCAATTAAACTTTCAGTCATTCAGAGCATCCCAGCTCTTTAGCGACACCATCAAAAAGAGATTTTACTCTCTCCAAAAGAGAACTTTCTGCTTTTCTTCTTTATTGGAAATGTTTTGGTAGTAAGTTTGGGGAGAAATCCCATTATTTGAATGACTTTGTCTGCATTATGAAGTGACTTCTTCTTAGTTGGAATTGAAAGTTAGAAGCCATGATAGGATTTAAATAGCATTGAATTCAGCAGCCGGGCCAGTGCCAGCAAATTTCAGATGGGACATTATTTAATTCAGAACTTTAGTGTTAACTTTACTGGATTATTTCACTAAAATATGATTTCAACATTTACTTTAGACAGTGCTATCTTTTGAGTTAGGCTAACTACTTTTGTTTCAATATTTTTGGTGGTTCGCCCCAAACCTATTGTTCTCAGGCCCAATTATTTCTATTATGCGATTTTTCTAAAACGTTGGCATTGCACGGGAATTCAACTACTGAGTTATAGGGGAACTGCCTGCATTTGTGTTCAGTTGTTTTTTTTCTATTTCTTGCTAAATTCTCCTAAAATATCTTTACTTATGTTGGTAATTTGGCAGAATTAATTTAACCTACTTTGTCTTAAATCCACAAATGCTGTGAAAATAGAAAAGTCTGAAAATATTCTGCAGGTATGGTATTTGTTGAGTGAAGAAAGAAAGTTAAGGTTTCAAACACTTTTTTAACTTCCATTTCTAAGGAAAGCATGTTAACCTAAAATGCTACCTCTTTCCTTTTCCATAGATGCTGTCTGATCTATTGAGGATTTAAAACATTTTTTGTTTTATTTCTGATTTCAAACAGATACTTTTCACGTTTTTACTCTAGCATCATATATGATCATTTCAAAATTACTTTTATTTTTTTCTTATGGTATTAATTTTTTTCTGCCTCTTTAGTTTCTTTTGAATATGATTAACATTTATTTTAGATCAAAACTTTGGAAGACTAGAATAGGCAGTGTGTTTAGAGGAAATGTGCAGCTGTAGCAATCTGGATTTTTCCAGCAATACTCAGCTTTAAGTAATAAATGGATATCCAAACATGAGTTGCCGATCTGCAAAGAATTGAGCTGCATGTAGATACCCCATGCATAACTAATTAATCTCTTAGTAACTGTATAGTAAAGATTTGTTTTTTGTCAAATAGTGAACATATCCTTATTTAACTTTATGTATAAGAAAGTGGTTATACTTGTGAAACCAAAGTTACTACAATATGAACTTTTTGTTTTTGTAAATAGAAATCCCGATAGCATCTGTGGAGATAAATATTGGTAACTCTTCAGAAGGATAATACCTAAGCTAAACATTGCATCATAAATTCTGTTCCAGCAAGAAAATGTTTAATTTACATTTCTGAGAATAAAGTATCTTATTTTGCAGATGTCTGGATACTTGATGTCTCATTTGTAACTGAAATACTCATGTTAAACCTTGGGTTAACATAATCCAAACCTGCTGCTGACTATGTGAAGGCAGCTATTCAACATACTACTTGAATAATTGCAGTTTATTCACAAAGTGAGAAAATATACCCTTTGAAAATAGCAGGCTGAATTTTTTTATTAGATTAACCTTTTGTCCTACCTGCTGTATTGTCTATGATCCTGTTAACCCCTCAAATTTCAACAGCATTCCCTCATCTCCTGCTTCAAGAAAATTGTTTCCTCTTTTTGTACCATGCTCACTAAAGTAATTTTTTGTATAAAGCTAGTGTTGCCCAAATCTGTACAAGGATTGAATATTATTCCCATACTTGAGTAAACTTTTTATTAGCATCATACATAGTTTGATGGGCTATAAAGAAATTGCTCTCTAGGTTTTTAAATTACTGTTGAATTGGAAAATTGCATTATCAGCCCTTGGTTTATTACCTCCAAACTATACTATTTCAATGCCCCCTCACAGTCATCTCATCATATACTCTCCATTTAGCTTGAATTCAGCCAAATCTCTCCTGCGCATTTCCTAACTTGTACCAAATGCCTTGCTTATTGACATAAATGAGTTCTCAAGGCCTCAGTTTTAAAATTCATATGCCTTTTCTCTTCCCCACCTTTAATCTTTACTGGTTCTCCAAGTCTCCCTGGGCTCTGCGTTCCTCCAATTTTGGCCTGTTGTACATCTTATTTCCTTTCCTCCACCATTGTTGGCCATGCTTTCAGTTGTTTACATACTAAGCTCTGAAATTCCCTCCTTTTAAACCTCTAATGTCTCCATTTCCCATTTCTTTTTAAGGCACTCCTTTTCAAAACCTATCTTTTTGACCAAGCTTTTGGTAACCTTTCATTCATAATGTAGTTGCTTGGTATCAGATTTTGACTGATAACACTGCAGTGCCTTGGGACTTTTAATCACCTTTAAAGATGCTTGAGCTAAATTAATTGAGGGGAAAAAAGTAAGAAACCAGGCAACTACAGATCTTATGGGCCAGGTAGAGATGTGGCTGAAATCTGTGGCAGGATGGCTGCTTGAAGTCTGTGTCCATTTGTGAAGAGTAAAGCCTAGTACAACTAATCTAGTACATGTTTTCTAAGGATCTTGCTAATATGATTAAGGGGAGGAATAGTGGTTGGTGTCTGTGCTGATCTGTACCTGAACTTTGAGGAGGTGTTCAAGATTCTGTACCGGTTTCTCTCTCAAAATCAAACTGTATGTTATTGGAGGTAACCATGCGCAACGTATGGAAATTGGGGAGCACAGAGATTTAAGGAAGCATACATTTTTGCTTTGTGGGATCTGACAGGTGATGTTCCCCAGTATGTTTGGCCTCCTGCTTTTCAACATGTATGTCAATGACTTGGATGCC
The DNA here is from genome assembly GCF_047496795.1 of Chiloscyllium punctatum. Classification (NCBI taxonomy): domain Eukaryota; kingdom Metazoa; phylum Chordata; class Chondrichthyes; order Orectolobiformes; family Hemiscylliidae; genus Chiloscyllium; species Chiloscyllium punctatum. The sequence goes on from NC_092744.1 coordinate 40,521,187, forward strand.
ACTAGAAGTACATAAAATGCAAAAGTTTATCTGATGCTAAAAATTTGGTTCAGTTGTGTAGAGCCTTCAGTCAAACTGCTCAGTTTTGGACACAACCCCTCAAAAGCAACAGTAGCCTTGGAGAGTGTGCAGGTCTGATTTACATGAATGATGCTGGGATTTAAAGAGCATAAATCGTGAAGACAGCTTTCATAAATTTGGTTTATATTCTTTTGCTTTAGGTTATAGTTTGATCCAATTGAGGGGTGTTTTTTTTTGAAAAAAGATTCCTTAAAATAACTTCTGAGAAACTATGGCACAATTTTAGTGTGTGAATGTGTAAAATTGTGTGTGGTTTCGGTCTTGGCAGATTTGAATTGACAGAAGTTTCAAGTGTGCTGGGGATTACTGTGATAAGCTATGGGGCTAGCAATCAACCAACTGATAAGTGAGTTGTCATCTTTTAAATGGTTAAAAATTGTGGCTGATTAACCCTGGAAAACCAGTAGCTACACTAATGGAAGAATGTCTAAAGAAAAAATCTACTTGCCTTCTGATGTGGGGATCGGGGAAACGATTCAGAATAAAGGAGCACAGTTTTAAAATCCGAACTAGGTCATTCTTAATGAAAATGTATATTGACTTTTTTAATGCAAAAGCATTAGTGAAAATGTAAACATTTTTATTTCTACAAAATGCTGTTGATGTTGAGGCAATTAAAATTGTAAAGACAAAAATGGCTGGATTACGTTTGAGAAAACCTATCAAATAGGGTTGAGGTCAAGATCAGTCTAGTTTCAAAGATCTCATTTTCTGATGTTCCTAATAGATATTAGATATTGTTTCACTACTTCTATTTTGCCTGTCCTTTTTTTTTTCTTTTTTTTTTCTCCTCTTTTCAGTATCTTTCTTTCCCTCCTATATGTTTTCCGGTCTTAAAATTGAAGCCTTTGTCTTTACTTTATTTTCAGAATTAAAGATCTTTTCATTTCTCCTTTAAAACTGACTTGATGTTTCCTTGTAATTCAGAAAGCAGCAACATGTAGTTATCCATTCACTCTCTTCAAACTTGGTAGTATCCTGTACTGTAGCGAATCTACTAAAATTAATTCGATTGGAATACACTACAAGAATTTTTAAACTTTCTGAGCAATGGATGCCTCCCAAAAGTTTTGTTTGGAGCACCTTCATGAATGACTGGCTGAAGTGAAAGTTTTGTATTTGGTGAGTATCCTACCTGCTTTCGGCAATAGTTTAAGCAATCCAAACATTAGTGTACAATAACCAAGTAACAAGATGCTAACCGTACTAATTATAGTTATTATTTCTAATACTTGTTTCACCATGAATGATGTTCCTCTAATATGTATTCGTTTTCTACACAGATGAACTCTACACAGCCTTCAAGAAGTTTAAAAGTACATAACATAACCCACATATACAGTTCACAGACATAAACTTCATGATTACCATGCAGCAGCACTAAACGTGAGATTTATGTGCTTCAAAAAATGAAGGATCACCTGCATGTGACCCTTCACTAAGTACTGAAGATGTAATTTGTCATTTGGTTGAAAATGATTTGAAGAAACCATTTTGAACAAATACTGCTCTATTGAAGTGCTAATGAACAAAGGTTGAAGTAACACAAACCAAGAATTTGTGATTATGTATGCTGTCAGATTGACTTGACTTTTATTCTCAAATATGAAAAAAAATCTTACCAGTACTCTTACTGCTTTGCACACTTCTCTGGAATTCAAGGAATCTGCAAGCTACCTCCAACCATTCCATCAGGTGAAGATGTAACAGAAGTCGGCAGGAAGTTGTTATTAGTGAAATTTCTCCTGTTCCCTCAACCTCCCCATTCAACCAAACATCAGGCTATATCCTTATGGAAGGGTTGCAACAGTTTTCAGGTATCAAAATGGGGTCATATGTTTGAAATGCACTACTCCATACCACTGGGGTGTAGTAATTGGATCCTGGACCCTGTTTCCCTGTGGTAGCAATGAAAGGAAATGAATGAAGTTCATTCTGCAAATCTTATGGGCTGGTGCATTGTCTGCTGCTAAACTTGTCTCACTATCCGCAAATTGCTATGCACCTGTATACTCCCACTGGGAGGGAGAGAGAAATTGTTATGAATTAACAAAAATGTAAATACTGGGCAAAAATGTTAGAAATGAAATTGTACTTGATGTCTCTCTCATTCATACAAAGTTTATTGCCAATGTAATTAAGTGGACGTGAAGCGTCAAGACATTCTGAGATTGCATGTAGAATCAACTTTAATTACAACAAGACCTGGACAGCATTCAAACTTGGGCTGATAGGTAACTCGCTATATTTAGGTAATCTCCAATAAGAGATTTAACCATCTGCATTGATATTCAATTACTGTGTCATTGCTGTAATTCTCATCAACCTCCTGAGGGCCACTACTGACCAGACATTATTGAAGTTGCCGAATAAATACTGTGGTTATAACAGCAAGTCAGAAGCTATGTATTTCACAAGGGTTCATTTACCTACTGGCTTCATGATATTTTCCCACCACCTATAAGCTTCAAGTGAGAAGCATAATGGAATACTGTCCAGTTGCTTGGATGACTTTGGCTCAAATAAGCTCAGTATCATTTAGGGCAAAGCAGTCAGTTTGTTTAATCTGTATTAAACAATATATATTAATGATTTGAATAAGAGAACTAAATGTAATATCTCAATTTTCAGGTGTGGGTGGAATCTCATGGAAACCTATAAAATTCTAACACGAAAAGACAAGGTAGATGCAGGAAGGATGTCCGTAATGGCAGGCAGAGTTTAAGGATACGGGGTAAACCATTTTAGGGCTGCAGTGAGAAACTTCTTTACTGAGAAAGTGGTGAACCTATGGAGTTTGCTATCTTGGAAAGTACTCCAGGTCAAAGTATTGTATGATTTCAAGAAGCAGTTGGATACAGCACTTGGAGCTGAAGGGATCAAATGTTAAGGGAGGAAAGCAGGAACACATTCTAGAGTTGGATGATCAACCATAGTCATAATGAATTGCAGAGCAGTCCTAGTCATTGCTCCAATTTCCTCTGTTTCTATTGACACCCTAACTACCATTTTGAACATTCGGTCTGTCCACCACCTCGTGCCAATGAAACCACCTAAACTGAATAAGTCAGACAGAAGCAGTGGCCCTGCCTGACAAACTTTTTTGCATGAGCAAATTGTACATGCAGAAAGAAAGTTTAAGGGATCATTGGTGTGTAGCGTGTACAGTATGCTTTACCATAACTGACCAAGGCTGCTTCAACAGCACCTTCAGAAACTCTGATCTCTGCTACTTTAGAGGAAAAAAGAAATCAAATGCACAAGAGCATCGCCACATGCAAGCTCCCCTCAACCATCCTGAACTGGAAATATATCAATGTTCTTACATCATCCTCTGATTTTTATCCAACAGCACTGTGCTTGTATCTGCACTCCACAAACTGCTTCTTGGTGGCTGCTTCTCACCACCACCTCAATTAACAGACAAAAAAAATTGAGCCTTGTCAATGATATCCACTTGACATAAATGCAAAAATGATCAGACTTCAAATATCAGCTTTAATTTCATACTTTGCTTTGTTAATTTCAAATTTACAGGCGCACTGAAATAAATCTGGTAGCTTTAGGACAGAAGCTATGCTAGCTTACAGAAGTTGCTGGCTTTCTGGAAAAAAAGAAAAACAACTCAAATTCCGAGGTCTTAATCCAAAGAATTTGAAATGCATGAAAACAAACCAATACGATTGCAATATACTTTAAATTAATGGCCATATCACTGTTACTAGTTCACTTCTCAGCCACTTGATTTAATAACTTTTTCATGCCTTGTCCATTTCCTTATATCAGCACAACTGTATAAAATGAGATCACTCAAAGAGTGGTTTATGGCTAGCTGAATTTGTGTGCGTACCTGCATTGAAAACATTTTTGGAATTCAAAATTTATAAATCATCTAAAGTAAACTTCTCTGAAAGTAACATACATGGTAGCCCCAAGGGCAATGGGTCATGCGCATACAACAGAATAAGAGTTACACCATAGCCCATTACTCAATCTTTGGCAATGTAGTCAGTACTAGAATCATGAGGCTATCATATGCTGAAATTTAAATGCAGGTTTCTTTCCTTTTGACTTAATTTGCACAAAAAAATACATTATTGGATATTCATTGTAATCTATATCTTCTAACTGCAAATGTCACTCAATACTTTGAAATTGCTATTTCATGCCAGTAAGGACGAGCAGTTAAACTGCACCGTATTGTGAATCTAATTTCCTAAGTGAGGTACCTTTTGCAAACTGCTTAACTTTAATTTGTCGCCTATTGTGCGTGATTATCTGTTTCAGTTATGAGAAGGCACTGGTGAACTCACTCATGCATAAGAATTTATTTGACATTTCCACACAAACTTGACATTTGTGCAACAACCAAATGCTCTCAAATCTTACAGGTCATATTTATATAAAGGATACCTGAACCAAGGATGGAAATCTGGTTGGCCCTTCATGTTTACTTTGATGTGACAACTTACTGCTTTAACATAAATGCTCCTCAGTTGTCTTTCCTGTGTTCATTTCAAATATTAGCACATTAATGCACTGTCAAACGTTATCTAATGATAACAAACTGTTATTTTTAAAACAAAATAAATGCTAATATTTAAATTGATTTGAAGAGTTAAATAGACTTGGGGGAAATTAATGAAGGCATAATCCAAATATAACCTTTTTTTTTTGGCATATTGGTTGTGCACTTAGCAAATTTTGAGCTGTGTATAATTCTTGCTTTAATTAACTCTAAAGGTTCTTTCTAGAATTACATATTTTCTGTTGTTTAGCAAATAAGGGAAGTCTACCCGAATTAACATTAGCTCAGAAGAACAAGCTGAAACATCTCACCATAGTAAGCTTGGCGGCAAGAATGAAGGTACTTAAGATTTTGTTTGTGTGTACATGCTAGGTGTCCAGGACGCATTGCCATATAGTGATATTTTTGTGTTCTGATTCAATTTTTGTAGCCAGCATTTTTTTGTAAGTGGCAATTGCACTTGTGTACGTACATGGGTATTAATTTAGTTTTTCTTTATTTAACTTCCTCAGCAATGATATTGTTCCTATAAGTCCAATGTAAAAGTGAATGTGAACGTGATAGAAATTGAATGCCAATCTTAGAGTGCAGTATTATTTGAAATTATCCCTCCACCAGTTTTAGTGTTATTTGAGAGATCTTGGATCTATTGAGAGATGCCACAGAATGGCCTTCAAGCCTTTTATATGCAGATATTTAATTGACAGCAAATACTTTCTTGGATTTTTCTTTCTGTCTTCTCTCTCATATGTACTATCTTATTTTATTAAAAGTGGGACTGTTCCAGGAACTAGGTGACGTTGTGGGGTGTATCATTCCCTTTTCACCTCTAGAATATAAGATTGAGTACAGTTCAAACTGAAACCCTCCCTGTTTTCTGTCTGTCTTGTCTTTTTACAAAATAGGTTGGCTGGTTTAAATCCAAATCCAAAAGATTCTGGCTGAATGCACAAAAAAATCTACTCTGAATTGGCAATTAATTTTGACCCCACTGAGTGGTTGATGGCAAAAGTGTAAGGACTTCAGCACATTTTGTTGTGAAACACTATGTTTTAGTTGGAATATTAACATCTAATCAATATGTGCTTGACACAGGCGTGTTTGATACTTGAGATGGCTATCTGTAATGTATTCTGTTCCCTCAGATTAACATGCTTTGTAGTTTTTATTTTAAAACCTGTAATATCCTAAGTTCAGACACTTTTTTTTAAATAGAAATCTAAACCTTTTCATGTTTTTTTAATCAACATTCGTTTTTCTTACTAAACTGAATTTCTTACTTGACTTCTGCCAGCTTGTACTATTACTGCAGTTTTCTCATAGTCTCATTGCTTTGAAAGTTAATACTAATTTGAGTATTGTAGGCAAAATCAGCTAACCAGAAGAAAAGGTTTTACTAGATAAACAAAATATTTGATAATCTATTATCCAATGTTATTGTTAAATCCGTGGACAGAGAGGCTTTTCTCCTATGTTCATAGCTTGATGGTTTGTCACCATAATCTATTGAATCACTTAACTGATAGCGCCATTGTGTTTAAGAGACTTATAAGGTTATAACTTTCCATCAAGAGAACATCCTAATGTTTTGAAATGCTGCACTGAATGTATGATATTGAGATTTATGTTGTGTGAGAACAATAATTTCATATTAGCTCGATTTATATGTTAATAGTATTAGCAAAAAGTTGAAACCAGAAGTTTGTTCTGTTAGTTGCAACCTTGGGAAGATTTTAAGGAATATTTTACTAAAAATAATGAATACCTTCATTACAACTTATTTAGTTCTGTACTGAGAGAAAAAAGTCTTATTTTAACAATCTACATTGAGATCTCCTATAATGAGGAATCAAAAGGTTTTTGTTTTGTCATTGCACTGAAATTGATTACCTTTCTTTTTATAACTTGGCAGTGCATTCCATATTCCATGCTCCTGAAAGACCTTGATATAAAAAACCTCAGAGAATTGGAAGACCTGATTATTGAAGCAATTTATACTGATATAATACAAGGCAAACTTGATCAGCGAAATCAGCTTCTTGAAGTTGACTTTTGCATTGGCCGAGATCTCCAAAAGCAAGACATCAGCAGCATTGTAAAAACTCTCCAGGAATGGTAATTGACTTTTTGTTCTATGATGTGGAACTTTTCTTTACAATAATAACGTTTAAGGAAAATTTATGAGACCATTACAAAAATCTTCAGACTCCCAGCATATTGATGGGAAACCTATTTGCTTTCATATGATTTCATACCTATATATTGATGTGAAGGTAAGTTTAGAAATATTTGGCCATTAGATGTGATCCTGTTAAAATGAATTGTTGGATAGAAAGGGCTAATTTTATTTAGTTTTTGCTACCTCGAAATCCTATTGTATACATGATTCCATCTGAGTACTCAGTTATTTCAGATTTTTACTGTAATTAATTGATGTTAATGCTAGTGAAAGAGTGATGCATTGTTTCTTTTAAATTGAAGCATGTGTTCAGCATTTGTATAATTGGCAAATGCTAATCACTCCTGACAAAAATGAGCTGATAGGTTTGTTCTTAACAAAAGTGACAGATACTGGAACTAAATGTTTATTGTCTGAAAAGTAGGGATATTCCAAAAATATAAGCATATTGACGTTTTTGATGTGCACTGAACTGAGTTCATGATAATTGGTGAACTGTAATGGAAAAAAAATCTGTCAATGAATGTACATTTTGTTAATTGTGCAACTTCTTTAAACCTGAAAGTTACAACTTTTCTGAAATGCAGCTGTGCTGTAATTGCATTTTTTTTGTAGTTTATGGAAAAACATTCGTGAATTAACTTCAGTATCTTTTTAGAATGTATTTGTCTATGACCACTTTATGCAAATATCCTATTCTAACAGGTGTCCTGTTTTTTGACAGGTGTGATTGTTGTCAAGCGGTTCTGCTGGGCATTGAGCAGCAAGTGCTCCGTGTAAATCAGTATAAAGAAGGCCACACAAAAACACAACAGCAAGTAGAAACGGAAGTGAGTTCAGGGGGTAAAAATTACATGATTGACATGTCAATCCTGCTTCCATTGGTTATATAAAATTTTAATCTGATGGAAGTTTTCTTTAAATCTGCAAACTGTAAGATTACAGAAAGCTCTTAAACTATGAAAATATCTTTCAACAATCAGGTCATTTGTAAAGCATTGATGTAAAGATTTTTCATTTGTCACTTTTTTTAAAATCTGGTTTTGTATTGTCCACCCTAAGTGATTTTTTTTTGTTATTATTCCACCTAACTTTGTAGTACTGCTTTTGAACTATTTGGAGAAACAACACACACTAACAGTAGATAAGAGTTGCTCTGTAAACAAGGGCACTTGATATGACATTATTGGGAAATATTGCTTGTCAATGAGTTGAATTACTTTTTGACAACTTAACTGCATTTATGTCACCAGGTTTGACATCCGCTTCACTGAAAGTAATATTATCCAGGCAGGCATGATGCGTAGTTAACTTCCTTCACTAATCCCTCTATAAAATCCCATAATAAGCTAGTGGAGAGGCTCAAATAATGCTGTGTACTACCAAGGAGTATCTCCTCTACAGGCTAAATAGCAGATTAATCACTTACCAAATTTTGCAAATAAGGAGTGTCTCACTCAATTTTGCAGATTCCTATTCATTCAATAAATTAATCTATCCCTATCAACGATTGTTCCTTTTCCTGTTCAGTGGCAAGAGTTAGTGTTTCATTTTGAATATGGCATTGATTTTTAACGGGAAAAAATTTTCCATTTGAAAGAAGAAATTTTCATCCTGTCAAAAAAATCTTCAAACACTTTTTTTTTTCTCTCTCCTCTTTTGGAACTTAATTTAAGAAACAAATGTTACTATTTATGGTATTGGTGTTAAAAATAATGTTTTGTCACAACAGTTTAAATTATTTCTTGTAATGTTTAGTTAATTTTACATGTCATAATGCTTAATTAGTAATTTATAAATTTACTGAATATGGGACCTTGCCACGTTCTCAAGTCTTACAATGTCACAGTGGTTCACTCCAAAGGTACCTAATTTGCCTTAAAGTACACTGAAATGTCTTAGTCGTGGACAGCGCCATATATTTGTCAGTCCTTTTGGAAGCGACTGCATTGCAAAAATAATTCGTTAGTGGTGATATCAGATTGTGCACAGTATCTTTCAATGTAGAACAATATATGTGTTTACTCACCACCACCACCAACTCTTGAAGGTTTGCATGAAGATTTGTACCTTGGATGTCAGTTGCTGTGTTTGTGGCTATGTGAAGAGAAGATCTCTATGGAGTATTCACCAAGAATGGACACCCCCATGACTTCATCTGCAGATGCTTGGCAGAGAAACGACATGATGAGGACATGCCACAACCTAACACACTAGCCACACAATCTTGTATAAAAAAAATGTCTGTGAACTAACAGCCAGACTTCTCTGATTCATGACAGCCCATAAACCGACAGCCACACTCCGACAACAACTCACCAGAGCAAAAGACCCTGTACCCATCACGTTCAAGACTTAACATAATTCACAACATCCCTTGCTCAAACTGCACAAAACACTATGCAGACAACTAGCAATCCGCATCCACGAACACCAAATAGTCACTAAACGCCACGACCAGCTGTCCCTAGTAGCCATGCACACAGATGACCAGACCTAGTCCCAATGTACCAGCCACTAAACGAACTATTGGAACCGGCAACCGGAAGCAGCAGGAATGGAACCTACTAAATTCAAGACAAAGTATAGCAGCGCTTCAAGGAGGCTCCAAGGCACTGAAGATCTCTCATAGACGGAATGAAACATCTGCAAATCAACTTCTCAGCGAACATACCCACAACGACAGCAACTCTTGTATCTTATTGAAGTAGTTTCTATAGTTTTAAGTAAAATGGTTCCATGTTTTTGTAAATTCTTATGACATTAGTGAATGCCGTAAGTGGGTGGTCAGTTGAGTTGGATTTATTTCTTAATTTATTAACAAGATGTGAGTTAAACCAGCACTCTGTGCCCGTCTGTAATTGTTAATATACAGTTATGCACCTAAAGTTCAACTGCATTGATGTGGTTCTAGAGTCACGTGTAGGCCAGACCAGGTAGGGATGGCAGATTTGCTTGCCTGAAGGACATTTGCGAATCTCTTTAAATAAAGAATTGCTATTAGGCTAGCTTTTAATTCCAGATGCTTTTTAAAAACTGAATTCACATGTTACCATCTGCCATGGTGCAATTCAAATCCATTTCCCCAGGACGTTTAACCTGGGGTTCTGGATAGCTAATATAGTGACATTACCACTCTGCCACTGCCTCTCCACATGCTGAAAAATGTTTTCTTCCAATTCAATATTTTATTCCCGACCTTAAAACAAGTCCTTAGGATTGTAGAGTTTTGGACCGACACGAAGATCAGGAAAATCACAATGTAATTGCAAATTTTTTTTTTCATTCAATCTTTCTTTTAAATTGTTGTTCTTTACCATTTGAGTTCTGAAACCTAACAATTTTTCCTTGAGGTGTAGATTTTGATACCCATCACGTGGCAATACTAAGAATCTGTAGTTGCAGCTTAGGCAAAAATAATCTGATATACTAATCTATTTTCTCTTCCATAAGTTCCAAATAAAAGTAGGATCTGAAGAAATTTGTACGATTTTTTTTTCTAATATAGTTGCTTCATTGTAACAATATCTTCAGTTATAATTGTTCAACAAATTTTTAATGTCTAACAACAAAGGGGAAGGTAATTTGGGATTTGAAGGTGACATATTTGCTAAGAGATGGAGCAAGTAGGTAACAGTCTATGTTTCAATGTGTGTATAATCATGCATGAATAGATATGTAGCTGGCATGGGAGACTCATTGGATTTAATAAATTATACTTAAAGGTAAATGCTGTGTATCATGATTTCATGTTCTACAATAAGAAAAACATAAATTTTGATGGCGGAGACTTTTTATTTTTAAGGTGGCGAACATAAAGAAGACATTGAAGGCAACAGCATCTACCTCAACCCAAGATCCTGATCAGCATCCGATGGATCGTGACACTCCACAGCTTGTTGAACAGCGTCCATCTACAAAAAAATTGTCAAAATCTAAAAGTTTATCATCTAGCCGTCATTAGAAGGAATAAGTTGGCAGAATTATTCCAGTGCTTAATAGGGAAGCTGGAACTGAGAAGAAATGGAAACAATGAACCGCACAATAGTTCTCCTAAATGGCACATGGAAAGAAGTGTGAACAATTTTCCTTGTGCATTTGCAATTTTTTTTTTGTAATACAGATTTTATAATGGAAAGCTAACTACTGAATCATCCTTTCCCACTAAAAGGTACTGGTTGCAAACTGACTTCTGAAGTAATAAAAGATTTTTTGTATTGCATATGTTCATATTTGTTCACTATTCCCTACAGGGGCTGATTTTAATATGTTGGTGCAGAATAACTTCTGTGGTAGAATGAAGTCACTTTAGAAGTAGCTATAATTTTTTTTTGATTAGCTTTCTTTAGAATAAGCTAATGACTTGTGTTGCACGTAACTCATTTAAAATACGTTGCTCCACAAATCTGGTGTTCACTAATCTCAAACTGATCTTAAAAAGAGCTGGTGCATTTGAAATATAATTGCTCAAGAATGTATAAAGAAATACAGTACTGGGTTGTTAGATGCAATTATTAGTTTATTTCTCATTAAAGTTTTTTTTTAATAACCTGCAATTCCATTTGAAAATGCCACTTCAAAACAAAAGTTGATCAATGCATAACTTTATGTCTGGATAATCTTATTGTTAAATATGACTATATTTATCCAATGAAAAGCAAAAGCTCATCTCTAAAGAGACAGCAGTCTAGAAATTAATGTGCAAACCACCATTTCTGGCAACATTACTTTAGGATTTATGCCACTTGGTAGATGAGGATTGAATCACCTTAAAAGATGAGGGCAGTACAAAGATAGAACGGAGATGTTTCCTGCGAGTGCTAAAGTAACTTGTACTGGTACAATCCTGATGCTACAATCATATCAGTTACTGTGACACTGGATTCAAAACCTCATTTATGGAAGTCCAACATACAAATCTATAAGATAGAACTTGAATCTGTGCAATTAAAAAGTTGCTATTCACCTTGCATCTGATGTGGTTTTTAGTAATGATTACTTGTGCAAAGGTTGTTGATGTTCTATGTTGGTTTTCTGAGGTCTTTAAGGCCACTTCAATCTTCCATTAGCACCAGGGAATGGGATAATAAAATCAGAGAAACCAATTTTTTTCAAGGACAGCAGCAAATGAATAGAGAGAAGAACCAATGAAATAACTGATGTAAAATCTAGAATCTGGCTAATGTCAGCTCAAACTGCTGCAAAGAGTGATGTGATAATGTCCAAATAAACTTTCTTCTTATCTTGATTTGAGGGAGAAAAGTTGGTCAGGGCTAACTGCTGTGTTTCCTACATGATAACAGTGATGACTATAAAATGCTATATTGGCTTTAAAACTCTCAAGTTGTGCAGCAATTTGAAAAGCAGTATATGCATTAAAGTTATTCTTCTATATGCATTCACTTGAAAGCATGTATATCCTAAAAGCACTATACAGTGCCTACATTGCGAGGACTGCAGCAATTCAAGAAAACAGCAATTGGAATGGACCACAGGTAGTTATTTGGCAAGGAAATGTTTTCAAATCTATTTTGTGTCAATGTTGAAGTTAAAGATTGATTTAATTGATATTCCTCCAATGTGTAGCAAGGTAGACATCAGAAAAAAAAAGCAATTGACAGTGCAATTAATGAAGAATTGTACATAATTGTCTCCAAACAATGCAGTTTTTGGTTGCCTTTTGTAATAAATTTGTAATCTTCATAAAATGAGTGATATGGTGAAATTGAGGTAGTTTCTTACTAAGAAAGGGTTTTGCTTGAAATTGTGCATAATTGCCCAATTATGAGAGAGAATTATTTATTAAGAAAATTCGGTGGATTCAACTAGATTAAATCTTGTGACCTCTCCCACGTAGAACAACAAGGACAGCAGATGCAGGAGAACGCCAGCACCTCCAACATTGCCCTAAGTCTCACACCATCCCACCTTGGAACTATATAACTGTTCTTTCATTATTGTGGAATCAAACTCCTGGAGCTCCCTCCCTAACAGCATTGTGGTGTCTGTGCATCTGTAATGACTTGGAGCAGTTCAACATCCAGGGCAATTATGGATGGGAATTAAATGTTCATGAAGCCAGTGATGCCCACATTCCAGAAATGAAGAAAGCATTTATTTTTCTCTTCAAAAAAAATTTTCTTATAGATGAATTGGGTACAGCTTAATTTAGGAAGAGGTGATATGGTAAATACATTTTGGAAGAAATATCTACTCCTTTGAATAAAATGTCACTGATTCTTAGCCTTGGCAGTAGCAAAATTGTGTCTATTGCAAGTTTTCATTCCATGTATAAACCTTCCCATTATCCCTTTTAAAAATTGCATTTAAGCCTCCGTTTGATATCGTATATGTATTATTTTCTGGAGCATTTCAATAATAAATGACACTAATGATGTCAAATGTTTTCAAATAATCATGATCCTCCAGGATCATCAAGTGATTTAGCTCCTTGTAAAGAAGCTTCTCATACCAAGTGCATCAAAAGCTCTAACAGACAATTTGTGCAGAATACCTTTTGTAACAATTGCATTTTTACAGACTAATATGATTGGCTATAAATAGTGAACATATTAAGTCTTCCCATTATAGATTGAGCCAGGAATATTTTTCACCACTTACAGCTTCCTGACTGGGATTACAAAGAAGCCTGTATATTGAGGGATTGGAAAATTTACATGGATAATTGAGAAGTGGTGATGGATGACTGTTAGTTTATTATAACAATATTATTTTCAAATTGGCAATAATGCTAATTTGAATTATTCAGAAGGAGTTGGATTGATTCCTTGTTCAACAGAAAGTTGAAGGAATGAGTTTGGAATGCAAAACACTTCTAAACCAAGTGGTCAGATTAGATTCTAAAATAAGTCCTGCAAAACTGAGCAAACTGCTTCTTTTTAAAAAGAAATCATGCAATAGGTTAATCAGCAGCAAAACCAGTAGCTGCTGCCCATCTCTTGCTGAAGGTGATGATCAGCTGGCTTCTTAAACCACTGCAGTCTTGTAGTGCTGTTCGAGAGTTAGTTCCTGGATTTTATTTCATATTTATTTTCTAAATGTTCATTTTTTTGTGTGTGGAAACCACTTAGGCTACTGTGGAGTAAGTAGTTCTTTGAACCAGTCTGGTCATAATAATATTTATTGTAGAAGCAAATTACTGCAGATGTTGAAATCGGTACTGAAAGAAAATGCTGAAAATCCTAGCAGGTTAGGTAGCATCCATGGAGAGAGCAAGCTAACATTTTGAGTCTAAATAACTGCATCAGAGCTCTGATGAAGAGTCAACCAGACTCCACGTTAGCTTGCTCTCCTGCCTGACCCACTGTCATTTCCAACATTTTTTATTGTCAATGGAGTCATAGAGATGTGCAGCACAGAAACAGACCCTTCAGTCCAACTCATCCATTCTGGCCAGATATCTAAACTAATCTAGTTCCATTTGCCCGCACTTGACCCGTGTTATGGTAAATTTGAATAACTTATTAAAATATTGCTTGTTAAAATGTTAAAGATTCTGGAAATTGGAGAATGAGTCTGAAGACATGAAACACCAGCTGGATGATTTGTTTCTTAACAGCCATTACCAGCTTTGTTAAAAAAAAAAGTTGCACGGTAGTTCCAAAAAGTAATGAAACAGAATAATTTTGAGCCACTAGAGGGAAACAAACATCATGTTTTTACTGTTCTTACTAGTTAGATTAAACAGGTTCAGATAATGCAAAGAATTTGCAATTTTCATTTTAATGTAGGTGTATCTTTTACTGACTCCATCTTATAGTATGTTTTTTTAACTTTTGTGATATGTGATTTCTAATACTATTTAGACCCTTTCTCGACCCAACATTTATTTCTTTGTTCCATTATTTATGCTTGTTTTAGCTTTGGGACCAGCAGCCCTCTTATAGGTTGGAAGGCAGAAGATATTAAGTAAAAGAACCACCTTTTATTCTGTCCTTACATCTCGTTTCCCTAATTCTTAAAAGAGGTTACTTCGTGACTGCATGAACTTTGTTCCCTGTCAACTGAATGTTTCAAAATATGTATGTTTTATTTTAACAATTTATGCAATTTTATTATAAATGGGAAAACTTGATATTGTACACATGTAAGGTTAGTTTGTGTAAAGGGATCCATTGTAATTTTGTGGGTAATAATAAATATGGTTCCATGTGAGCTGGAACCCTTGACTAAAAGCAGTACAAATAGACTGCGAACTCAAAGGAATGCAACAAGCAGAGGAGCTGGAGCGTGAAGTTGATCAGTCCACATATACAGACTGTAATGCCAAGAGGGCAGAAATTTTATTTTCAAATAATTTGTTTTTAAATTGAATATTGGGTGATTTTAAAATGGATGCTATCAACTGTAAAATAGACATTAGGCTGGAAGCGCGCAGCAAGCCAGGCACCATCAGAAGATAAAGTCAATGTTTCGGGTGTAACCCTGCAGGACTACAGAATAGCCAAGTAGACTACTAGTAAACTTTTCATCACTTAGCAAAGCAAAAGCTAACTCATTGTTTTTCAGGAAAAATATTTCCCATTTGTTTGAATATTCCAGCAATGACAATATAACAAAATAGGGATGAGATGTTTGATTCAGCTAGTTCTGAACAATGGAAACCATTGAAATATGAGGAACTTTTTAAACCAATTGATCTTGATAATCAACAGCCCCTGTGATTACTCTGATCTGCATCCTGACTTGATGGACCTGATTCCATTCCACCCCTCCCAACCCCAACCTTGGAACAGAGATCCTGCCAACTTTTTCCTAAGTTGAGTTTTGTAAGAGATGCAGCTGGCTTCTTGTTGTAAGGGGGAATTTACGAAATGTTTACATTAAATATGTAGGAAGATCTTTGGTAAAGTGGTGCCACTAATCTGTCTTCTAGTACTTTGAAGTGTAAGCAGAAGGAGCATATTCTTGATTAACAGGAAAAGTTTACTGTAACTTGCTTTATTACTATATAATAAAGTACAATTTAGTACACTAACATTAACATGAAGTAAAAGGCATTACTGTCTAAGAGTTAGTATATATACCTAATATATCATGTTTGCAGACTACATAGCAAACTGAAAGCAGGCAAGCTGTATCAGAGGCGCAGTCATATAGCTATTTCAAAATGTCATGGTTATTCCTTTCAGACCAACTACATTATACAACATCTCCCACAAGCATTTTCCCCTATGTTTCAATTATTATATACTTGCTTAAACAGGTATATCAAGCTAATCATTATCCCTGTAAGTCACAGACATTAAAAATTTAATCAAGCTGGAATGGTTTGTGAATTGTCTTTCTGATGTTCATCATTAAATGCATTCCACAAAGCTTGTATTGGCATATGGTTGTGCAGTGATGCAATCTTTCTGTGATTTCTATGTGTTGCTCCCTCTGTGTGGATAAGATATGAAGGTTGCCATTCCACCAGTAGTTCTCCTAGCATATAATGTCTACCGAGTTCTCTTTGCTATTCTCATAGCACTAGGTTCAAATGTGGAAACTTGTTTACAGCAGTGATATTTATCATGGTCAGTAGCTTGCTATTGTTAATGCTATCTTTACAGAAAACATTCTAATGGTCTTCACCTCTGGAATCAACTGTTTTAGAGGATATGGAGCTGAGTTTCAGTTTTCTCCCCATTGATCATTCTGATGGTGATATTCCCTGTTGGAATTCAAATGAATCAATAGTTCAGCAAGCTAAAATCCTTTCTTTATCATGAGGGGTTTAAAAATTTGTATCCCTTGTTCAGCTTCTCTACTGTGGGTATCTCGACAAGCTAGTGATATATTGAAATCTGGAAATTGTTACAAAGTTGTGGAGAGTACATGTGAAGTGAGGCAGGAAGCTAGAATTTGTAAAAAAAATATGATGGGAGGAAATATTGCATGGTCCCTTTAATAGATAAAGTGCTTTTCTGACCAACCAGAAAATGTCTGCAAGCAGCTGCAGACACCTGTAAAAATTGGCTGTGTGATTGGAAACCTTAGCCTTGTTTTGATGTTTTGGAAACTAGCTTGAAACATCCAATTAATTTAAACCAAGTCCTTAGATACTGAAAACTTATTAAAATTTAAATCTGATTATTTTGAATATTTGGAACCAATCCAATTGTCAAGAAATTAATAGGTCATCAAGGGTTTAAAAGATGACGGTATTTGAAAATTGGGGACAGCACAACCGCCATCTGAGGAATAAACATCTCGCTCTTACAAAAATCTTCATGCTAGCTAAAAGAAGCATCATCTATCGCAAAGATATACAGCACTCTTAGATAATATCACTGACACCAGAATTCGGCAGAGAGAGGCATTCAGAACAGATGAAATGACAGAGAAAACATCCCTGACAGCTGGATCAGCAGAATAAAGGCTGGAGAGACAGAAGAGAAGGCAGAGCATTCCAGAAGACATATTCTGTGTGAACTTTGAGAAACGAAGTTTCAATTTATTGTTTTCTTATTATTTGGATTTATATAAATGGGATTCATGTTTATTGAAACAGCATACCAGTACAATTTAGTTAAATAAGGGAATAGTTAGTACTTGGGGGTGGGGATTGTTCAGTTTGTCAGTAATTGTTAATTTATTAAATAAATTGTTACTTATAAAGTCGATATTGGGGATTGCTTTCATTTAACCACACTTTTAACAGATTATGAGGAATAATGAGAGCTTTTCTGGGTGTATTGGATTTAATTATTGCAAGGGAAGCTCTACTCCCACAATGACAGATTGGGGCTGGTGTCTTGATTATATTATCAGAGGTTCAATCCTTATCCCCTTTGTAACAAAATGGCTTCAAACTTGTCAAAAAACTCATTAACAAATTTTTTTTTTTATTAGATTAGATTAGATTTCTTACAGTGTGGAAACAGGCCCTTCGGCCCAACAAGTCCACACCGCCCCGCCGAAGCGCAACCCACCCATACCCCTACATCTACCCCTTACCTAACACTACGGGCAATTTAGCATGGCCAATTCTGGTGCATTATCTGATATGATCACACCAGAAATCTCCTGTTTGGTTAATAGTCCATCAAGGACTTTGACAACTACTTTAGTGACAGTGGAATGTAATTTGTTTTCCCTCAGTTCACTATGAGAAATAATTGACAGCAATGAGATGAAAGTTCCAATTGAAGGCTTATAGTTCAGTTCCCATTCTTTTCTATGGTCTAGTAGGAAAGAAATTATGAATTTTTGTATTCTGGTTTATGTATAGCCCATGTTTCAAAATCAGCTATGAGATCATCTAGTTTGTTTAAGCTACATAAACTTGAGCTCTGGTTCTGCATTTGTTCATATCTAAATGTCTCCAATGCATGTTATCATGGAGAACAGCTCTGAGTGAAGGTGGAATGACTAAATACTAATATATCATTGGATAAACACATGGTTGGAAATGGAATAGTGTAGGATAGATAGGCTTCAGATTGGCTTTGACAACTTTTTCATATTTAAGAGGGAGAATGGTGTTTTTGGCCACTCTTAGTAAAAACTTTGAGGCTTGGAATATAATCTGTAATCCTCTCTCACACCCTTGTGATTTACAGAGCCTCTTTCTCAATAACTGTGCAATGTGTTTCAGTGTTAGCAATGCTCTCATAACATAATAAACTGGTAGCCTAGATCACTTTGGTTGTCCCTGGGGATAAAAAAAAAATTGTCGAAATTGTTTTCTGAAGTTTTCATGGCAATAATGGTTGGAAATGATAAATTACAGTGTGCCAAGATATGTGTGGAAGCCAGCATGTCTTTGATTCTTCAAAAAGCATCTTTTCATCATTTGATAGTGTGATCTTGCTGAGCAAAACATCACACTTTTTGAAGATATTTGTCTTGTATTCATCAGGACAATCTGCAAGGAATACCAAAAGGAAAAACAACATTTATACTGTATGAGAGGACAGTGCAACTTGATTGGTCAGAATACTCTGTTGGAGCAGGCATTGCCATAGAGAATGCATCAGTTAATAATGATTAGCAGGTAACTGCCAAACTTTTAACAGATTTTAAATAAGTCAGGTTGATCAAGGAATTACACCGAGAAATGAACCAGCAATTGGCTGTCACCTCTAAAACACCTTGAGGTGAATCTCAATTCCAGCCTTGTGATTTTTTTTTTAAAGAATGGACCATCCCCGCAAACAACTTAAGGTATTCAATCTCAAAAATATTTTGTTCTCTACCACTTAGCTCTTCAACTTTGTAAAAGAGATTGCTAGCAAAATGTGCATTCTTCAGAAGGGAATTGTCTGGTTCTGGACAATATAAGTATGTTCTGCAAATTGGTCATCTGTATATCCTAAAGAATATTTTGATGTGTCTTTAATCTTAATAGTTTGAGCTTTCTTATATAATATCAGATCAGTAAGTTCTACTTTTGTTTCTCAATGAAGGAATTTTGTCAGATAGTACAATGATACTATCTCCTGTATCAAGTTTGAATTGAATTGTATATCCATTTACCATTATGTGCTCTGTCATACCTGGGTCATATGGGTTGCCTGTTTCCCTTAGAAATGCTTGTGGTATTTCTTTTAAAGGAAGTATGTCATCATTTTAAAGATACATATTCTAATGGAAGTGTATCTTTTGAGTCAGAAATGTTTTCTAATAGTGTTTGGTACAAAGTTTACTTGTTTGTGAACATGATTGTGGCTGTTGTGTAAAGATTGTTTCTGTTTTTTGCACATTTTGTGAAAATGTCCATTTTCTTGCAAAAATACATTTCCTTTACAGTGCTGAACAGCGCTTTTGTTCATGTTTTTCATTGCTCCACATCTTAGACAAAAACACCTAATATCCAAAGGTTTAAATACTCTGCATTAATTTGTCATGTGATTGCTTGGAGTGTCTATACTTTATGAAGTTGATAGGCTTCAATTGACTTCTGGAATAAATTTGTCTTTCTGTTCTCCAGATTTTCTGTGGAGTTCCAAATCTCAGCTTCTACCACAATCTGGATTGCATTTCCAGAGTGAAATGTTTGATTGGAAAAGATTTGAAAGCGAATAATCAGAAATTGTAATGACAATGCTGTCACTAATTAGTCCTGTTGTAGTGCCCCATATTCACAAGATTCAGATAATGTATAAAGATGATGGATGAAGTTATCAACAGGTTCTCAAATTAACTGTATTCTTTGAGGGAATCTTGTTCTTTCCATAACACAATTTGGTCTTGAACTAAAATAGTTCTTAGATATTTTTAAGGTATCAGTATCTTTCTTAGCATTTTGTTTGTTGCTGCTCATGGTGCCATAGAATAAAGCAGTGGTTTAACATTTTCTGCTTGTAAATTGGTGTGTAGACTTTAAATGATTATATATCTCGTGAATTGTTTTTTCCATGTTGATCAATATAGTTGTCTGATGTATCTGTATCTTTGAATCTGCTTGGACATTTTAAGAGTTTTCTCAGTTTCTTTGTTCAGGTCAAATTACTCACTTTAAATTTTGAAGATTTAATGTTATTTAAAATCTGCAGTTTATTCTTTTTCGTCTTTAAGTTTATTTTGTGGTTTTAATTCATTTGCAGTAAAAGTTGTCAGTGAATAAATTTCTTTGAAATTGTAAATACATTTTAATTATTGTTAATATGTGAAACTATGAAGTATTTTAAATTGTCAAAGTTTTAAAATCTTTCAGTTATGAAAATATTTCTTTGGTACAGATTTAATTGTATTTTGAAGTGTTTGATGTTTTAGAAATCTTCTTTAATCTTATGGTAATTAAGACTTTATCTTCCTGATATAAAAATTTAAGATGATGGTTTTGCACAATGTTGCTGTTCTTAATCAGTTTGCCACCTTTTGCACCAAAATGGAAAACATTTCCCAACTGATTCATCTCCTTTTTAATGAAAAAAAATGTTTTTCATGTTCTTCATAATTTTCAGCTGTACAATAAATATTTATTAATCAATGTATGTTGTGTATTTGTAGTTGACTCTCAAGTGTCCTCTGAAATAGCCTAGCAAGTCACTCATTGAGTCAGACAGTGTGGATACAGACCCTTCGGTCCAACTTGTCCATACCACCCATGTTTCCTAATTAAGCAAGTCCCACCTGCCTGCATTTAGCTCGTATCCCTCTAAATGTTTCCTATTCAAGTACTTATCCAAAAGACTTTGAAATGTTGGAATCTTCCTTCCCGCCTATCTGTTCCACCCTCCTCTCCAACCTATCACCTTCGCCCCACCTTCATCTAACTATCGCATCCCCAGCTACCTTCACCCGCAGCTCCACCATCCTCCCATTTATTTCTCAGCTCCTTTGGGCCACCCTCTCATTTGAGCTTATGCTCGAAACATCAATTCTCCTGCTCCTTGGATGCTACCTGTCAGGTTGTGCTTTTCCACTCTTCGGCTCTGATCTCCAACATCTTCAGTTTCCACTTTCTCCCAGTTTGTAGTTAAAGTCGGTCAGTGTGGCATTGGAACAAGACCAGTCTGATTTAAAACTCAGAGACAGACTTCACATCTACAATTCAGTGTTTGACTTGACATGTCACCTTTAGTATCTCTGCCTGATTGAAGTTTGGAAAGTTAGGCAAACACTGATAAAACCATTAATTATCTTGGGGCAGTGACTCGTTACAGATTCTGAATTTGCATCTTAATCAAAACTTGCATTTTCTTTCTAACAGAGTTCTCCATCAGCAATTTTAGGTTTGTTCACTCCACTTACACTAATTGTATGATCCTTTGATCTCGTTACTTATAAACTCTGTGTTAGTGTGTCCTCTCTCACTGCACCTGATGAAGGAACATTGCTCCAAAAGCTTGTGATTTCAAATAAACCTGTTGGGCTATAACCTGATGTCATGTGATTTTTTACCTTGTCCACCCCAGTGCAACATCAGCACCTCCACACCTTTCCGGTTCAAAGGGAAAGGAGAATAAAGATCTTGGAGTACGCAAAAAAAAGGGAACCTGGTAAATTAACTGAATAGCTCCAAGGTACTAAAGTGCGTGCTTTCCTTGAAATAGCCAAATTGCAAATCAAGGTAGTTGTTCAGTTGGAAAAGGAGATCTAGAAAGCTACACCATCAGGACAGTTGTGATCAAAGGGGGAAAGGTTTATAGAAATATGTCTGCCAATGATAATTATATAAACTTGAAGGTAAAAACTGTTGTTTGATGGGATTCCTGACCTATCCTGTGTGAATAAAGAACAGCATATTGTAGATCTGTAACTACGTGGTTCAAATAAAAAAAACAAAAAACCCGCAGAAGCTGGAAATGAGAAACAAAAATGAAATTGCTGGAAAACTCAGATTGCTGGCAGCATCTGTGGAGTGAATCCGAATTAATATTTCAGGTCCAGTTACCCTTCTTCAGAACTTGTGGTTCAACATTTGTGCATGAAGTAAATGCTTGTAATTGTGTATAAATGAGCACTTTTCTGGTTGTCGGTCAGTGGCTCGTGGTGTGCCTCAGGGATCAGTGTTGGGGCTGTACTTGTTCATAATTTATGTGGATGATTTGGAGTTGTGGACCATGTGTAGTATGTCAAACTTTGTGGAGGACACGAAGATGAATAATAAAGCAAAGTGTGCAGAGGACTCTGAAAGTTTGCAGAGAAACATAGATAGTTTAAGTGAGTGGGCAAAGGTCTGGCAGTTGGAGTACAATGATGATAAATGTGAAGTCATCCATTTTTTGGAAGGAATAACAGCAAAAAGGACTATTAGGTTAGATTCCCTACAGTATGGAAAAAGGCCCTTCAGCCCAACTAGTCCACACCAACCCTCTGAAGAGTAACCCACCCAGACCCATTCCCCTACCCTCTATTTACACTACAGGCAATTTAGCACAGCCAATTCACCTGGCCTGCACATGTTTTGGATTGTGAGAGGAAACCAAAGCGCCTGGAGAAAACCCACACAGACACAGGGAAAATATGCAAACTCCACACAGACAGTCACCGGAGGCTGGAATCAAACCTGGGTCCCTGGCGCTATGAGGCAGCAATGCTAACCACTGTGTCACCCCATTGTTTGAACAGTAAAAAGTTGCAGCATGCTATTATACAGAGGGGCCAGAGTGTCCTTGTGCATGAATCACAGAAGGTTGGTTTGCAGCTGTAATTAAGAAAGAAAATGGAATTTTGTCCTTTACTGCCAGAGGGATGGAGTTTAAAAGCAGGGAGGTTATGTTGCAGCTATACAGGGTGCACATGAGGCCACACTTGGAGTACTGTGAGCAGTTTTGGTTCCTGACTTGATAAACGATGTACTGGCACTATAGTGGTGTGCAGATGAGTTTCACGAGGTTGATTCCGGAGTTGAGAGAGTTGGCTTATAAGGAGACATTGAGTAGACTGGGATTATACTCATTGGAATTTAGAAAAATAAGGGGTGATCTTATCAAAATATTTAAAATTATGAAAGGAATAGATAAGATAGAAGCAGGGAGGATGTTCCCACTGTCGGGTGAAACTAAAACAAGAGGGCATTGCCTCAAAATTAGGAGGAAGAGATTTTGGTCTGAATTGAGGAGGAACTTCTTCACCCAAAGGGCTATGAATCTGTGGAATTCACTATCCAGTGAAGTAGTTGAGGCTTCCTCATTGAATGGTTTTAAAGCTAAGATAGATAAGTTTTTGAACAGTAAGCAATTAAGGATATGGTGAGTGGGTGGGTAAATGGAGCTAAGGCCACAAAAAAAATTGCCATGATCTTATTGAACGTCAGAGTGGGCTCAAAGGGCCAGAATGCTCTGCTTCTGCTTCTTATGTTGTTATTTAAGATTTACCTTTGTTGTGTCACCTACTTGAAGTGAAATTTACTCATTTAATTGGAGTATCATTTGCCTATAATTTACATTGATTGTGATTTGTGCTAAAGTAACGATTACAGTAAATGAAATCTTGTTGGTAATTTCTTCACTGAAGTCATTTGGTGAAATTTGTTGCTTTGGTTTATGATTCCCCACAGAGATTGTTATTTCATTCAACAAGATTTAACTTTTCCAAGGATATTTGTAACGATAAACTTCAAGTTTGAATTTGATTTCTAAGATTTTGGCCAGCAAAACTTCAATGGGTGTACTTTACAGAGAAACAGGTATGATTGATAGCAACTTCTAAATTGCCACTTTGAACTGCGTATGGCGTTTTGCAGTGTAATGGTAGTGAATATTGGCAGCTTTCTTGATAACAACATAATCCAAGCCATGATCAGCAGATTACTATTTGTCAGTACTTGCAATGAACAAATCAGAATCCCATTTCCTACATCAGAAGTGACTACATTTCAAAAGCATTTAATTGACTGTAAAGTGCCTTGGGACATAGTGGGCTCATGAAAGGCACAATATGAATGCAATTTTTTCTTTCTTTTGCTATCACTGCTGTTTCAGGAAATATTTGTAAGAAAAACATTCACCCATACCATTTTCATTATGCAATTGAAGTTCACAATGATATTTTTGACAATTGAAAAGCAATAATTGTACATACAGAAGTTCTTTGTGTAATTGAACTCACATGCCAGACCAATGATGATGATTGGAATTCAGGAGTAGTGAGTATGCCATTCTCTTACTTGATTGAGACACAAAACTTTTCATTTTTAAACTTGGTTTACTTGCACTTAAATAATATTGTATTCTTCTGTGGAAAATGTTTAATCATCAGCTTCACTCTTTTCAAAATTCATTATAACACTGAAGTCTTTAAAAACCTATTGTGGAATTCCATGCATTTACAACAAAGGAAACTGATCCCATTTTGCAGCAAAATGTTTAACACACTTGTTTTCAATTTATTGCAAAAGTGAATCACAATTTTAATCAAAGTGAGTTCAGGTTATCTTGAGCAAGGTTCTAATATTCAGGAGATAATAAAGTATAGATGGAAGGCTTTGTCCTAAATTGCAAAAGTTTGATAGTTCAAGTGAGTACATATCCCACAATTATTTTTATTGAAATATGCTTAAGCACAGCTTATGAGACAGACTAATTACCTTGAGCACGAGAAAAGACCTCTCCTAGAATACTGTGTCCAGTTATGGTTGCCCAGTTATAGGAAAGATATTATCAAGCTGGAGAGAGTTCAGAAGAGAGTTACCAGGATGTTGCTGGATATGGAAATTTTGATTTACAAAGAAAAGCTTGGACAGGCTGGGACGTTTTGCACTGAAGTGTAAAAGGTTGAAAGGCAACCTGATAGAAGTTTATAAAATAATGAGAGGTGTAGATAGAGATAATGGTAATTGTCTTTTTCCTAGGATGGGTGATTTCAAAACTAGGGGGTGAGAGGAGAGAGATTTTAAAAAGACATAAGGAGCAAAGTTTTACAAAGAAAGTGGTTCGCATGTAGAATGAACTTCCTGAGGAAGTGATGGATACAGGTACAGTTACAATGTTTAAAAGACATTTGGATAGATACATGAATAGGAAAGTTTTGAAGGGATATGGGCCAGGAGCAGGCAGGTAAGACTAGTTTAGTTTGGGTTTATGTTCAGCATGGACTAGTTGGACTGTTTCTGTGCTGTATGACTATGATTATGAATCTATAAGTTAAAATATTGCTGAGAAATCAAAAAGACAGAGTGTTCACTGATAGTATGTTGTGTGATGTGAAACAGTGTACTAAAAAACTTTTGAAACAATCAGAAAAGCACAGTTATAATTGTGCTTCACTATATAAAGTGAGAGGGGATACTTTTGTCAAACATATATTTAATAATAATGACACACGATGTAAAATTAAATCCAGCTACTGGTGTGTTTCTATCATCCTAGACAGCTTTTGCCATGTTAAGATAAATTAAGTGCATGCTGCCTTGTACATACAATGCTGATTATTCTTGTAATGATTAGAAGTAATATTGAAGAAAAAGGATGATTACAGAGGAACCTTGATTATCCGAATACCAATTATCTGAAAATTGGATTATCTGAAGATGATCTCAAAGTCCTGATAGAAACATTACATCAATGACGTGCTTCTAACAGTCATTGTGTCTTTTGTTTACAGTAATTAAACAGACACTGTCTCCAAATGGCTGATCTCCCGCCCTCTCTGTCTCCTCACACTTTCCCTGGAGTTCTACAGAGGGGTGTATCCTAATCCCCCCCTTCCCTAGATAATCTCACCAACATTGTCCTGTCAAAACATTGCAGTAAAAAGATGTGTAAGTCTTCAAATAGCGCACGCGCTATTTGGAGACTTACGCCACAAAGGCAGCTGCAGCAGCAGCAGTCTTGTTGTTGGTGTACAGTCCGGCTGCCCCAGAGAGGGGGTGGGGCGGACAGGGTTTGGGGGCTGTGATGGTGTCAGAAGGGGTTCTGGAGCCAGGGCAAGGGCAGTGTTGGGAGCAGGGGCGGTGTAGCGCGATTTTGGGGGCAGGGTCTCACACGCTGTGTGCTGCTGCTAGTCTCCTGAATGGGGAGCAGACTTTAAACCCAGAGGAAAGGCATTTAATCGATTAACCGAGTGATCAATTATGCGAACAAAATGGTGCCTGCCCATTTCGTTCGGATAATCGAGGTTCCCCTGTGATTGCATGTCAACCTGCATCGTGTTTGAAATTTGATATCAATGTGGTGACTTTAGTTAATTTCTGACAGCAACTAAGCTTTAGCTAAACTTGTTTCTTTAGCCATTCTTAACAAACAGTCTCAATTATATATCATAAAAACCCCAAGAGAATCTTACATTTTGATCTTACATGCTTACCTTTTTGACCATAACCCCACAACAAAACTAAAGATAAACAAAGTCTGTTATAGTCTCTCCAATTATCTTCCAGTACATAGACTGGGAAAAGCAGAAGCATAGTCCTCACAGATACTGACTGTATTTCATATAACTTTACTTTGCTGAAACCATTCGCAAGTCACAGAGTCATAGAGATATACAGCACGGAAACAGACCCTTCGGTCAAATTCGTCCATGCCAACCAGATAGCCCAATGTAATCTAGTCCCATTTGCCAGCACTTGGCACATATCCCTCCAAACCCTTCCTATTCATATACCCATCCAGATGATTTTTAAATGTTGTATTTGTACCAGCCTCCACTACTTCCTCTGGCAGCTCGTTCCAAACATGCATCACCCTCTGCGTGAAGAGGTTACCCCTTAGGTCCCTATTATATCTTACCCCTATCACCCTAAACCTCCCATTTAGTTCTGGACATCCCCACCCCAGGACTTTGTCCATGCCTATCCATGCCCCTCATGATTTTATAAATCTCTATAAGGTCACCCCTCAGCTTCTGACGCTCCAAGGAAAACATCCCCAGCCTGTTCAGCCTCTCCCTATAGCTCAAATTTTCCAACCCTGGCAACATCCTTGTAAATCCTTTCTGAATCCTTTCACAATATCCTTCTGATATGAAGGAGACAAGAATTACATACAATATTCCAAATGTGGCCTAACCAATGTCCTGTACAATTGCAGCATGGCCTCCCAGCTCCAACACTCATTAGTGTGACCAATAAAGGAAAGTGTACCAAACGCCGCCTTCACTATCCTATCTACCTACGACTCCACTTTCAAGGAGCTATGAACCTGCTCTCCAAGGTCTCTTTGTTCAGCAACACTCCCTTGGACCTTACCATTAAATGTATAAGTCCTGCTAAGATTTGCTTTCCAAAAATACAGCACCTCGCATTTATCTAAATTAAATTCCATCTGCCACTTCTCAGCCCATTGACCCATCCGATCAAGATCCTGTTATAATCTGAGGTGACCTTCTTCGCTGTCCACTATATATCGAATTTGGTGTCATCTGCAAACCTACTAAATATACCTCCGATGTTCACATCCAAATCATTTCTATAAATGACAAGAAGTAGTGGACCCTGCACCGATCCTTGTGGCACTCCACTGGTCACAGGCCTCCAGTCTGAAAATCAAGCTTCCATCACCACCCTCTTCATCTACCTTCAAGGCAGTTCTGTATCAAAATGGCTAGTTCTCCCTGTATTCCATGAGATCTAACCTTGTTTGTTAAAATAAATATGGACGAGAATGGCCTAAAGTCTTAGATCATTCAGCTAGATAAGCTCTGGATGCTCAACCTAGCAGTTATTTTTTAAAACGCTTCCAGCATTTTCGTTTCCACTAGTCAACTGAAGTGTTCATTTCATATATTGATCACTCCTTTGTCTTCTATTTTTGAATTTCTTACTATATAGCAGGAACACAAAACTGTATTTAATCCATAAAATACATGACCTACAGCTGTTTGGCATCATCATCGTGTATGTATGTACACTGTTCATAAACATAATACTGACAAAAGTAACATTTTTGACAAAATTCACTTAAAGGTTTCCAAATAAAGAAATTTACCTCAGTGAATTGTGCCTGTTATAATTTTGACCAGAAAAGATCAACATGCTTACCTGAAATAACAACCCACTTAGTAAATGCATATGACCAATTTATACAATGGAACATAGAAAGTTTTCCCTTTCACAAAAATGCCTTCTTTGGTTATTCAAAGATTACTAATCCTATACATCTTTTAAAATTTTTGCTTTTGTCTCCATTCTGTGCTGATTATGGCAAAAAGGAAGTCGTCCACCTTTTCATTAGCCAGAAAGGAGTCATAGATTTGCTTAAAAATTTGTTTTATGATTGCTTACACAAGGAATGACAGATTAATATAAAAGGAAAGTACTGCAGATGCTGAAGATCTGAAATAAATACAGTAGGTGTTGGTGTAACTCAGCAGTCTGTTAATATCTGTGGAGAGAGAAACAAACTTTCCTTGCCATGGATGTTGCCAGACCTATTGAGTTTCTCCAGCACTTTCTATTTTTATTATTGAATGAGGCAGTTAACCCAGCCTGGAGGCTAACTTAAATAGAGAAATCTGTTTTTGGATCTTCACACTGGGTCTTAAAATGAAATGAAGTGTTCAAAAGAGATATTTCTTGCACCATTTAAATCTTCTGCTTCCTATAATAATGACATTTACAAAGTATAATACATTAATTAAATCCAGTGTGAAAAACTGATGTATGTGAAGTGTTTGTTTACTTTTTTTCAAATAAGGCAGAGCATGTGACTGAGGTGTCAGTGGACAGTGCTTTGGGACCAGCAACCATAATTCTATTAGTTTTGAAATAGTGATAGAAAAGGGTAGACTTGATCTAAAACTTAAAGTTCTAAATTGGAGGAAGGCCAATTTTTACGGAATTAGGCAAGAACATTCAAAAGTTGATTGGGGTTGGATTTTCGCAGGTAAAGGGATGGCTGGAAAATGTGAAACTTTCAAAAAAATGGGATAACAAGAAGGGATGAAGGACAAAGCTGGTAGGTATAGGGAATTTGGATGACTGGGGAAACTCAGGTTTTGGTCAAGAAAAAGAAGGAAGCATATGTCAAGTATAGACAGCAGAGATCAAGTGAACCCTTAGATGAGTATAAAGGCAGTAGGAGTATACTTAAGAGGAAAATCAAGAGGGCAAAAAGGGGTCATGAAATAGCTTTGGCAAATAGGGTTAAGGAGAATCAAAAGGAATTCTGTAAGTACATTAAGGACAAAAGGGTAACTAGGGAGAGAATCAGGCCCCTTAAAAGGCTGCCTGTGTGTGGAACCACAGGAGATGGCGGAGATACTAAACAGGTATTTTGCATTGGTGTTTACTGTGGAGAAGGACATGGAAGTTATAGAAGGTGGGGAAATAGATGGTGATATCATTAAAATGTCCATTTATATAGGAGAAGGTGCTGGATGTCTTGAAATGCAAAAAGGTGAATAAATCCCCAGAACCTGATCAAGTATATCCTAGAATTCCATGAAAAGTTGGGAAGTGATTGCTGGGCCCCTTGCTGAGATATTTGTATCATCGATAGACACAGGTGAGGTGCCAGAAGATTGGAGGTTGGCTAACATAGTGCCACTATTTAAGAAAGGTAGTAAGGAAAAGCCAGGGAATTGTAGACTGGTGAGCCTGACATCAGTGGTGGGCAAGTTGTTGGAGGGAATCCTGAGGGACAGACGTATACATATTTGGAAATGAAAGGACTGATTAGGAATAGTTAGCATGGCTTTGTGTGTGAGAAACCATGTTTCACAAACTTGATGGTGTTTTTTGAAGAAGTAACGAAGAGGATTGATGAGGGCAGAGTGGTGGACTTGATCTAAGTAGATTTCAGAAAGGCATTCAACAAGGTTCCTCATAGTAGACTGGTTAGCAAAGTTAAATCACATGAAATGCAGGGAGACGTAACCATCTGGATACAGAAATGGCTCAAAGGTAGGAGATAGTGGATGATTTTCAGACTGGAGGCCTGTGACCAGAGGTGTGCCACAAGGATCGGTGTTAAGCCCACTGTTTTTTGTTATTTATATAAATGATTTGGACATGAGCATAGGAGGTATAGTTAGTAAGTTTGCAGATGACACCAGATTTGGAGGTTTAGGGGACAGTGAAGGTGTTACCTCTGAGAAAAATGAGATTTTGATTCGATGAGACAATCGGCTGATGGGTTGCAGATGGAGTTTAATTTAGATAAATGTGAGGTGCTACATTTTGAAAGGCAAATCAGAGCAGGACTTGTTTACTTCATGGTAGGATCCTGAGGATTGTTGTTGAACAAAGAGACCTTGAAGTGCATGTTCATTGTTCCTTGAAAGTGGATTTGCAGGTAGACAGGTTAGTGAAGAAGATGTTTTGTGTGCTTGTCTTTATTAGTCAGTGCATGTGTACAGGAGTTGGGAGGTCATGTTGCAGTTGTGCAGGACATTGATTTTGCCACTGTTGGAATATTGCGACCAATTCTGGTGTCCTTCCTATCAGATGGATGTTGTGAAACTTGAAAGGGTTCAAAAAAGATTTACAAGGATGTTGCCAGGGTTGGATGATTTGACCTTTAGGGAGAGGCTGAACAGGCTGGGGCTGTTTTCCCTGGAGTGTCAGAGGCTGATGGGTGACCTTATAGAGGTTTATAAAATGATGAGGGACATGGATAAGGTAAATAGACAAGCTCTTTTCCCCAAGGTGGGGGAGTCCAAAACTAGACCGCATAGATTTAAGGTGAGAGGGGAAAGGAACCCAAGGGACAATGTTTTCATGCAGAGGGTGGTGCATGTATGCAATGAGCTGCCAGAGGAAGTGGTAGAGGCTGGTACAATTGCAGCATTTAAAAGGCATCTGGATGGGTACATGAATGGGGAGAGCTTAGAGGGATATGGGCCAAACGCTGACTGTACTTATTTAGGATATTTGCTCAGCATGGACAGGTTGGACTGAAGGGTCTGTTTCCATGCTGTATATCTCTATGACTTTATGACTCGAAAAGGATCAGGTCTTATATTGGACATTCCTTAACACTTTTGGTCAATTATTCAGCAGTTCAAGAGTATATTATTGATCCTGAATTGCCTTATTCCTTTTCATTACATGGAAGCATACAGTCATACAGCATGGAAACAGACCTTTCAGTCCAATTTTTCCACGTTGGCCAGGTATCCTAAACAAAACTCATCCCATTTGCCTGTATTTGACACATATCCTTCTAAACATTTCTATTCATGTACCTGTCCAAAAGTCTTTTAAATGTTGTAATTGTACCTGCCTTATCACCTCCTCTGGCAGCTCATTCCATGCACACGCCACCCTCTGTGTGAAAAAGGTGCACCTCAGGGTTTTTAAAAATCTTTTCCCACTCACATAAAACCTTTTAGTTTTGGTCCCCCATAACCTGGGGACCTTGGCTTAGGGCTTAGGGGCAACACAGTGGCTCAGTGGTTAGCACTGCTGCCTTACAGTATCATGGTCCCAGGTTCGATTCCAGCCTTGGGTGACTGTCTGTGTGGAGTTTGCACATTCTCCCCGTGTCTGTGTGGGTTTCCTCTGGGTGTTCCAGCTTCCTCCCACAGTCCAAAGATGTGCAGATCAGGTGAATTGGCCATGCTAAATTGCCCATAGTGTTAGATGCATTAGTCAGAGGGAAATGGGTCTGGGAGGGTTACTCTCCAGAGAGTCAGTGTGGACTGGTTGAGCTGAAGCGCCTGTTTCCACACTGTAGGGAATCTAATCTATTCACCTTGTCTATGTCGCCATTGTATGTTTTGGCTAATACAGAACGTATGTAAGCCAGTAGTGAAAGCTGAAAGATTTGTGGTATTATCTTGTTTTTAATTGGAGTACCCATCTTTCCATGCGTTTTACCAGAGTCACATATCCGTGAGTCCAAATAGTTCTGTGAGTATTTACACTTCACATGAGTTTTCTGTCATCTAAGCCTACCAACATAAGAATCCCAGTTACTGACTTTTAAACTTCTACTGTACTTTTGTAATAATTGTTATGTAAGAATGGGAAAGACAGTTAATTGCACACAACGCAGCTTCTTATGACATTGTACTCCAAAAATGTCGACGAACTCATGCCTTGGCATATCACCCGCTGAACCATTACCATCGAGCCAGGGGATCAGTTCATTGGGGACTGCAGAAGGCATGTCAGGAGCAGCAGCTAGAAATAAGGTGTCAACCTGGTTAAGCCATCAGACAGGACTACGTGCAAGCCATACACTGTAAGTGATAGGCTGAACTAAGCAATCCAACAGCCAATGGATCAGACCTAAGTTCTGTAGTCTGCCACATCAAGTTGTGAATTGTAGTGGACATTTAAACAATTTACTGGAGCAGGAGCTTTCGCAAATATCACCATCCTCAATGATGAAAGAACTCGGCATATCAGTGCAAAAGATATGATTGAAACATTCACAACAATCTTCAGCTGAAAGTGTCAAGTGGATGGTCCATCTCAGCCACCTCTATTGGTTCCAGCATCACAGATACCAACCTTCAGCCAATTCAACTCACTCCACTATCAAAAAACAGTTTGAGGCACTGGATACTGCAGTGGCTATTGGCTCTGACTACATTCCAGCAATAGTACTGAAGACTTGTGTTCCAGAACTTGCTGTTCCTCAAGCCAAGCTGTTCCAATTCAGTTACAGCATTTGCATCCATCTGACAATTTGAAAAATTGCCCAGGTATTTCCTGTACACAAGAAGCAAGACAAATCCAACCTATCCAATTATCATCCCATCAGTCTACTGTCGCTCATAAGTAAAGCGATGGAAGGTGTAATCAACAGTGCTATCAAGCAACATCTGTTTAGCAAGAACCTGCTCATTGACATCCATTGTGGATTCCGCCAGGGCCAGTCAGCTCCTGACCTCCTTCCAGCCTTGGTATAAACATCGACAAAAGAGCTAAATTACTGAGGTGAGGTGAGAGTGACAGCCCTTCACAACAAAGTCACATTTGACTAAATGTGGCATCAAGAAGCCCTAACAAAACTGGTACCAAATCAATGGGAATCAAGGGGAAATTGTTCCACTGGTTGGAGTCATATCTGGCACATAGCAAGATGGTTATGATTGTTGGAGATCAGTCACCTCAGTTCCAGGACATCTCTGCAGGAGTTCCTCAAGAGAGTGTCCTAGGCACAAACATCTTCAGGTTCCCTCCATCATAAGATCAGAAGCGGGGATGTTTGCTGATGTTTGCACAATGTTCAGTACCATTCATGACTCCTCAGTTACTGAAACAGTCCATGTTCACATGCAACAAGATCTGTACAATATCCAGTCATGAACTGACAAGTGTTAAGAAACATTTGCATCACACAAATGCCAGACAATGACCATCTTCAATAATCACCTCTTATCCCCCATTAACAGCCCGTGGGTTACCACTGACCAGAAACTCAACTGGACTCACCATAAATACAGTGGCTACAAGAACAGGTCTGGGAGCACTGCAGCAAGCAACTCACATCCTGACTCCCCAAAGCCTGTCCACCATCTACAAGGCACAAGTCAGGAATATGATGAAATTATCGGAAATAATCCCCACTTGGCTGATCAAGTGTGGGTCCAACAAAAGCAAGCTTGAAGCTATCCAAGACAAAGCAGCCAGCTTGATTGGCAATATATCCACAAACATCCACGCTCAGCAGCCTCAGCATGTATTATCTCCAGATACACTGCCAAAATTCACCAAAGATCATTCGACAATATCGTCCAAACTCATGAACACTTCCACCTATAAAGACTAGGGCAGCAGGTACATGGGAACACCACCAACTGCATGTTCACCTCCAAGTTACTGACCATACTGACCTCAAAATATAACGCCATTCCTTCACTGTTGCTGGTTCAAAATCCTGGAACTCCCTCCCTCAGGGCATTGTAGGTCTACCTATAGAACAGGGACTGCAATCATTCAAAAAGGCAGCTCACAACCACCTTCTCAACGGCAATTACAGCGGGCAATAATGCTGATTAGCCAGTGATGCCCATGGCCATTGAGAGAATAAATGGATAAATAGTAACGATTTTTACATTTGGTGTTGATTGTTTTAATATTTATGATTTCAACTGAAGTCTCTTTCATTGCGGAGAACAAAATGGTGGCTTGCAGACATCCTATTGGGAGAACCAAACAAAGCCGTTCATAAATCACCTAATAAAGTGCTTCTTTTGATAGTTGATTAAGTTTTAATGATTGCAAGATTTGTCAGATGAATCTGTAACTTTGATTATTACTATATATGAAGATAGTCTCATTGGAACAAGGAATACAGGGCATTATTGCATTCTTTAAATTTAATAATATTTTGTTCACTTTGATTCCATCAGTAAAAACCCAGAAAAGTGAATGATTTAATATTGACTCTTAATATAACATTCATGGGTGTAACATCTCATCCCAACTAACAGCTCTATGAATCATAAAATAGGAAAATGCCTGCCTTATCCATGGAAACTATAACATTGTTGCTGAAAGCAGTATTTTCAAAAAAATATAATAACCCTTGGAGTACCATTATCACTTTTCATGCATGTGTCATGCTTTAACTTATTTATGTTTTTCTTCTGTGAGTTATTTTTGAGTATAAATAAATGCAGTCCTTATTCAACTTGCTCTATGTGATTTAGGTTGTAAAATTTTCTGTCATATGGATTAAGACAAGATATGGCATTCTACATGTTCCTCAGCAAACACATCATAAAACACAAAGAACAATTGTTAAGTATGAACTTTGGTAATTTGGCAGAAAATAAAAATGTGACTCTCAGCATCTAAGTGAAACCTTCTACAAATCAATTTAAAAAAAGACATGGAGGAAACCTTTGATGTCGTATTACTCACTGGTAGGGCCTGTCACAACTGGGAGAAAGTGAGGACTTCAGATGCTGGAGACACATTCCTGATGAAGAGCTTATGCTTAAAACATTGACTCTCCTGGTCCAGGATGCTGTCTGACTGGTTGTGCTTTTCCAGCACCACACTTTATGACCCTATCACAAATGTCAACTGTGTAGCTTCTTATTTAGCTAATGATCAAAAATAACAAAGTTCCACAAGGTAATCATTATACATTTTAATTTAAGATTTCCTAATGGCCAATCACCTTTATCTTTGGTTGAATACTCTAAATTGGAGGAATCTTCATATCCTGATAATATCATACATTTGATTTAATAATGAAGCTCTTTAATTGTAAAAGAATGTGCATAAGTTAATATTTGTAGGAACATATGCTCTATCACAGTGTTCAGAAAATGTCATGAAATGTTATGGAAACATTATTGTGTTAGAATCTTTGGATTGTGTTACTGGAAATTATGAATAAAGGTGAAATTTGTAGTGTTTAATTTTAACAGGTTTTTTTGATAATGCTGGCAATGGATGCATGGTGGACAGCTAACAAATGGCAAACTGCCAACTGAATTGTGTAATTTGAAATGGAACATTAATGTAACACAATTTGAATTGTACTGATGTCAGTTTTTTATTGCATTGTGCAACAGAGAAATAGTATACTTTGTCTATGAACTTAAATAACAAATTAGCTTGTGGAAATACACAACTAAATAATCTGAATGTGGCATATCTTGTAAGTACTTGCAACATTTTATGAAGCTATGTCAATATATTTAAAATTCATAATGGTGTATAAAATGAAGCATGAAAAGTCTCTATGTCATTGAAAAAATGTATGATACGCATAGAAAAATATTGCTGTGTTGATCAGTCATGTACTTTCATTTTAAAGATATTTTTTTTTGCCTGGATAAAGAATAAGGGATTTTCATTCCAAGAATCTTTCTTTCACCAATTCAAATTTGTATGGTTATAAGGTAACATATTTCTATGCAAGAAGGAGGAATTGCTGTTCCAGGAACTACAAATTGAAGATGTCCTCAACACTTGTAGACATTCTTAAGCAGAAATACCATGTAAAATTCCAAAATGTATCTGACAGAAAACATTTGAGGTGTTTCTGCCATATATTTTTTTGTGTGAAATTGGTTAATGCACTTCTGTGTTTGCCTATATCACAAATATAAATCAGGATGTGTACCCTGTATTTAGCTACTTCTGTTTTCTGAAATGATGTTAAAATTTGATGACTTGACACAAGGAAATGTTAGGTGCAGATTGGGAAAAAAAAGAGTAAAGTGCTTAAGACATCACTCAAAAAAAACCACTAAAAACAAGGTCATAAACTCTACTGAGTCTATCAAGTCAATAAAAAATTCTGACAGTGAGACTGAGAAAAGCATCTTCATTTTGAACTAAAACCAAAAACTGTTGGTGATCACAGTGAGTGAGACAGCAACCATGGAGAGAAAGCAATCTAATGTTTCGAGTCTAAATGACTCTTCATCAGAGCTGAAGAGTCTAGACTACTGAGTCATCTTGACTCGAAATATTAGATTTCTTTCTATCCATGGATGCTGCCTGACCTGCTGTGATCTCCAGCACGTTTTACTTTCAGTTCAGATTCCAGCATCAGCAGTAATGTGCTTCTTCATTTTGAATTACTCAATTAACAAATATGAAACATAATGATCCTGGTGGAATTTATATCCTGTGTAGTGTTGTTATATTGAATGCCTATTTTGAAACTGCTCCATTACAGTCAAACAAGTGCGATTTTATTTTGCCTATAATACAGATTTGTTTTTAAAAACTTGCTGCTGGTGATGCATGCTGTGTTTTTTGCTTTTATTAGCCTCTGGTCAGGTTATAAAGTCATAGAGTCATAGAGATGTACAGCATGGAAACAGACCCTTAGGTCCAACTTGTCCATGCTGACCAGATATCCTGAATTAATCTAGTCCTATTTGCCAGCTCTTGGCCCATATCCTTCTAAACCCTTCCTATTCATATACTCATTCAGATTCCTTTTAAATGTTGCAATTGTACCAGCCTTCATCACTTCCTCTGGTAGCTCATTCTATAAACACACACCCCCTCTGTGAAAAAGTTGTCCCTTAGGTCCCTTTTAAATCATTCCCCCCTCACCCTAAATCTATGCCTTCTAGTTCTGGACTCCCCCACCCCAGGAAAAGACCTTGTCTATTTACCCTGTCCTTGTTTCTCACGATTTTATTAACCTCTATATGGTCACCCCTCAGCCTCTGATGCTCCAGGGAAAACAGTCCCCTCCTGTTCAGCCTCTCCCTATAGTTCAAACCCTCCAGCCAAGGTTCGCTTTTATATTCTGGTTTCAATCTAGCTGACCCCTGTCCCTCTCTGTGGATGCATAGAATCTGAATTGCACAAGACTCAACCTCCTGGTATGTGGAGTTCGTCACACAAAAATGACTTTAAAATTTTGAACTTGCCTTTAAATTTCTAAGAATACATAAGAGTTTGAAAAAAAACTTTTAAGATTTGAGTGTAGGGAAGGTTGTCAGATGTAAAGTTGTTTTCCAACTGAGTCTTTCTCGATTGTTAACCTTAATTAGTGGAAAATATTCTTATTAATAGCCCTTCCATTTGATGAGTAATAGAAAAAGATGTAATTTTGGAACATTTGAGCAAGCTCTCCCCTCAAATTATTTAGAAAAGTCTGAAACCATTCTGATTCAGTCCTAGCCCATGTTAAACAGCATTGCAATTATAATCATTATTGTAATTGGCCAGAATGCTGGACGAAAAGCTGAATAATGGAGAGAAGATGGGTGTGAATAGGTTATCAGACAGAAACTGGTGTTCTGTGAAGTTCCCATCTCACTGTTTTGAAGAAAGCGCGCTCAATAATACCGACTGTCGATCAATGGCAGCTCTCTGTTGAGATACTTCGTGCAGGCTGAGATGCAAGTGACCAAAGGAAAAGAGGACCAGGTTTCTATTGAAATAATTCTGCTTGAATGAAAACAAATGCTAAGAACATCGCGCTGAATTTAAACAAGCGCCGCAAAACACAACAAGAAATTACCACCATGGAGTATTTTCATGTATTGCACGGATTGTAATAAATAAGGAGGCTTCTCAGACTTTTGTGAAATGCAATTTAACACGTAACAGCTATTAGGACAAATGTTACAAACTTTGTGTTTCTTTCTCCTGCAGTTCACCCTCTCTTCAGTTTGTTACATAAATAAGATTTTTTTTATAAATATCTCTCTTTATAAACATATAAATAGTTTAAACATAAATACATTTATGCAGAAATGAAATTATCAATTTATAGTAGCGACAATTTACAGCTGCATTAGTTCCTACAACGTTTTCCTTCATGTTCTTTTCCACTAAAGACGCTGATGATGTAGTTCGTCGTACCGGGAATACGTATTGGCATCGTTTTCTTATTAAACGGTACTTTTACGGAGACAATAAGACGCACAGTAGATTTCAGAACCCATCATCAGCGCGGTGTCCTGTTAAGAGAAATATACCGTTAGTGTGGCCGTCTGAGAGCGCAACT
Organism: Chiloscyllium punctatum; assembly: GCF_047496795.1. Lineage (NCBI taxonomy): Eukaryota > Metazoa > Chordata > Chondrichthyes > Orectolobiformes > Hemiscylliidae > Chiloscyllium > Chiloscyllium punctatum. Next base: position 40,559,702 of record NC_092744.1, read on the forward strand.
CTAGTTAACTGGGCCCTGTGCAAGTGGATATGTTTAGACTAAGTTCAGATCGAAGCAATAATCCCATCTGAAATGGATGAAAATATTCAGCAAAACTTACATTTCAAACTACACTCGATTACGACCTCTAGGTTAGGTGTTGGAAACTTGCTAGTTAACAAAAACTGTCGAAAATTGTCGTGATATAACTAAAACGCTTTACGTTTTCCTGTTGCAATCACAGTTTAAGTGATTGAATCTGAAAATAAAATCTTGGATTTCTCTGCTGCGAATTGAAGCCAGTGTTATGTCTAGCTACAGTAGAATCAACAGCAAATATGTTATGGAACGCAATGGGTAGGGCGGAGAGAACATTTCTTTTTCAGCTTTGGAGTTTGTGTAAACTACTAGCAAAACAAAATCAAACGAATTGGTGTTTTGTTTTGTTGTAGCGAGCACTCACCGTCGCTAGGTGTCGTAGATCTAACAGCCCAGACCGCTCATCGCTCCTATTCTGTCCAGTTTGCGTCCAAAACAGCCCTTGGACGACCCTTTCTTATTGATTCCTCGGAACTTCCTTGGATTGTTGTAGTCGTTGAAAAGCCGCCGAGCCCAGGTGCTCTTTGACCTGGTGTCGGGGCTGAGGTCCCGTAAAAACCGGACCTTGGGATTCACAACTGCAGGGACATCTCTTTCCTCTGAGGAAAGGTACTCAGATAATTCTTCATCTAATACATGTGCATGATCCTGTAAAGGGTAGCGGAAATAGACAATACATTAAATCAAGGTTTGCCTAAAGTAGTTCAATGACATTGCTTGCCATAATAAACATGGTAAACAGTATTGCATGTCCATACCCGAAATTTTCACCAAGACATAGTTGGAGTTGAACATGAGATCACATAACATCAGATAATCAGCGTATATCAATATAACATGGCCATTACAAAAAGGTATTCACATGCAATTCAATAATTGGTATATAGAGGTTGATATAATTGAATAAATGCATCTGTTTTAAAAACAAATTGCAATATCTTTTTAGGATGCTATTATTTGTAAATATTTTTTACAGTTAATTTAACACGGAACATGCGAGTTATTACTTGCTTAATATTCAAATTAAAAGACAGCAAAAGTAGACAGTACGTTTCTACAGTTATTCTTTCTAGCCAGTTTACTAGTGTAGTGTTGAATTACACAAACATTTATGTATGCTCCCCAATTCGGATCCCCCATGACTTGTTGTCTTCACAATTATCATCAACTTACTGACTGTGAGCGAAACAAGGGGTTTGCTGCCGTCCTTGTGGGCAAAAGAACCAAGAATAGTCCAGAAACTAACATCCAAGCGATGTTCATTTTCGTTTGATTAGATGACCAATATTACGCCGAGATACAATAAAATGAAAATTCGTTGGTCACGTGCAGAGTTCTGCCTGCCTGTGGACCAACGCTCGTCTGCTGTTTTCTCAGCTCCTTTCAATCATTTTATAATGTGAAATTACGTCACCACGCGTCTCTTTTTGGAACTTTCTAAGGACAATCAGAGGAAGGAAAGCCCAGCCTTTTCTTCTTCCTTTACGAGTTTAGATCATCATCTTTCCCCTGCTGCTTCACTGCAAATTGCTGCCTTTAAAAATTGCAAGCTTTGATGATTCTCCAAGAGTGGGTCTATAAGTAAATAATTAAATGTTGGCATCCAGCCAGTGGAAACACTGGCTATTTTACACTAAGAAGAAAGAATGGGCGGATGGATTGACAAACCATTTATTCATATATATAGAAAACACGGAGAGGATTTCAATTTGATTATGACTTTCTCCCTTTCCTTCTACAAGCTACACTCACATATGCGAAACAGAATTTCCAAAATTGTAGGACTATACCTATATTGAGTTGCTTATATTTTGGTACGGGGAGTTTAATAAACCCAGGAATGGAGAGATTGTTGGGTGGCTTCGACATACGTGGAATGAATCAGAAATCACAGGTTCCTTTGACAGCTTTATTGTCTGATTTCTATTCCCACGCCACAGTAACTCAGATGTGGCGAGAACAATGTGGAAGAACTGCAATAAACAATTCTGGCTACGAACCGTATTGGCATTTTTTCGGAATGCTTGATGCAATCTATATTATTTACCAATTGCCATTAAAACCATTTGAACAATGTAACAGTGACGCTGTAATGTAATACAATTGTAAATTCATTTATTTTAATCTACAAATAATCGTCTAATATGTATTCGTGGAATAGGATGTAACACTTTGAACACAGATTTGGAGTTTAGGTTTGCAAACCACCTAGGGAGTGGTCTGGGGTAGCAAGGATACAAAACAAAAGCCTGAAATATCTTCACTTTACACAGAAGTAAAGCGTACACAATCGGCGACGGAACCGAATACCTTTAGATAGCCAAAGCATATTGCACAACCTGACACATCTTATCTCTAAAAATTGGAATTAATCCTTAATATCTTGAAAACGATCCGCTGTAATGGGAGGATTCGCTTTATTCGTTAACTGTAATAAAAGCTGCAACGCTTTGTATTTGAGGAAAACAGTTCTGTTTCATTCAACAGTAAGGATGTGAGATTTTACAGAAAAATCGTGCTGATATCATCGATAACATACGTTGCCAGAGACAAATTATTGCGAAGACACAAGGCAAACCCCGGAGACTATTAGTGTTCCCGTAATGAATAGTTTGATCTTGGATTTGAGGTAATTCGCTGTCTCAAAAGAACAACTTTCTGAGAATGGGGACAAATTGCGATCTCATTTATTAAACCAATAATGATTTATGTAAATATTTGCAAACAAAAAATGAAATAGCAATGGGAAATAAATGTTTATCCGTTTTAATTGCATGAAAAAGATGCCCACTGTCAATTAGAATGCAAGATCAGTGGAACCAAGTTCAGTTCCATTGTTTCAGAGCTGAGACTGGAGAGCTGAAGGGTTTGTTCTGCCTTTAGTAAATCACCGCGCATCAAGTATTGTACACCCCATCAACGTGTTACCTGCGAGATATATTTTTAAGAACGATAAAAGTTTAATTAGAACATTTTGAAATATAGACCGACACATATTAGGAACCAGGCATATCAAGTCGTTTCTCCGTCAAAAGTCGTTATTTTCTTTTGGAGAGATGTGAAAATTAGGAGCCAGTTCCATTCATCGGTAGAACAGACATTTTAAGAAGATTCTCAGCGGGAAGAATGCGCTGCAATGAATTTTCAGGGCAATGTCTGTGTTGTGCCTCTTTCATATTCATTCAACACAAATGCTAATGGACCTGATATTCTCATCAACCTGTGTTGTCTGGGTATGTGTTCATGGATCGCCTGGATTTTTTCCCATCTGTCGCTGCTCATATTTCTATATGACTATATATCCTGATGTTCTTTATTAAACGTTTAAAAGAACGTCAGATTCGATGTTTCACTGCATTTTTGGGCGAAGTCTCTTTTGTTAAGAGATCTCGCAGAAACTCCGCTCTATCCTGGCTATCGATGGTCTATCCGGTGTGTGTGTGTGATTGGAAGCTACTGTCACATTCGACTCTCAACTGGGGGAATTCAAACGATGATCTATAAACCAGGTTTCCCCCACCCCAGTTGCCTGTAACCCTTAACTCTACAGACTTTGTTTTAGGATGGGCCATTTTAAAGTTATGGGTACCGAGCTTTGGAAAACATTGTTTCTAATGCATCTGTTTCATTGGAATAAAGCTAAACCAGAATACCAGCATTTCTTCGGATGATCAATCTAACTTAAATGGAGGCTCAGTCGGAAGTAAGTACCCAATGCGGCCAACCTTCAGTCAGGTTTATAACATTGGGATCATTTTTCAATTTAGGAAGTGCCGAAACAGTTGAGTTGATAAATGTATGATGAATATAAACACAGAGAATGCCGGAGAAACTCAACGGGTGTGGCAGCACCAGTGGAGAGAAAAACAGAGTTAAACATTTCAGGTCCGGTATGGCTTCTTATTGACTCTATATGATTCGATTGTCATTTCCGGTGAATTCTAATTTCTTCAAACTGTCGCTTCAAAAGAAAAAGCGATGACTGTCACCCTAACTGATAAAAAAAGTTGCCTTTTACACAAATATTTGACAAAGTTCAGTTTGTGGAATTGTGAAAACTGTGCCTACTTTCAACATTTGAACGGCTGGAAAGGACTTGTCGCAAGGGTTTAGGTCAAGATTTTCTGCTCTGTTCGAATTCTTGATCCGCAGTGGATTTCCAGATTGGGAATTAGTATTAAATTAATAAACAGCCGCAATCTTTAGAATGCTCACTTGCTTTACTTATTTGATTGTTTTCTCAACATTATTGTTTTATCTTATCGGTTGTTTCCCCTCAACTTAAACTCACTTACACTGAAATTTAATTCCTTGGTCAATTCTAGATTTAGTTTGTTTGTTGCTATCCACGATTCCCTGTATGGAAGGGTGACTTACTACTTTCATTCGTCCTGTCCTGGGGATATCAACTGCAGGATAAGTGATTATTTTCAATAAAATTTCCGATCTGTCTGCCACTCCTCCGGCGCTTCACCTCTTGACTCGGTCTCCAGCAATTTTCCAGTGAAGCTAAATGTAAGCCCAAGGAACATCTCCCCAAGTCTCCATTTGGCACACCTCAACTTTCCAGACCGAAAAACCGAGTTCAAAAGGTTCATGTCCTCACTTCTGACCTCATTTTGCTTAGACTGGATTTTACTCTCCTGATTATCTTTCTGTTTGACTATTCTGCTGTTTCTTCAGACACGTGTTCTTCAAACTTTACCACTGTTTTCCCCTCCCCACTGGTTAGACTAGCTCAGGATCCCCAACATTTTGTATTTTATTTCTGTTGACTACATTCTGTTTTGCTCCACTATCTCCACTGTTCTTGCATTTACCACTTCTCCTAAAATATTGAATCCAAAGTATTTGCCAATACATTCCAGTCTTGTAACCACCGATAGGTTCCCTCCCTTCTGTCGCTGGCTTTGCTTGCAGTTCCCCCCTCTTTCCGTTTCCGTGGCAAAAACCTTGACTTACCCAAGCGCAGGCGCCATCTCAAGAAAAGATGTTTTATCTAACAGTCTAGTTCACTTTTAAAGATTACCTTAAAACATTCCTCTACCGTGTTTCTCTCACCCCCGACATACTATGGCTCTTTGAACTGTTTTATTTCTCTGAGACTATAACGATACCACTCCCAGAGTGTTATTCAAATGGAGGTTGCTGCTGAGTGCTCCGTATCAAAGACTGGAGGACGCTCGTTATCCGTGAAATAACAAACATACCTTTTACCATCCAAACTAAGTTAACTAATAAATATAGGGTTGATAATGTTTCATTTCTGACTAAGATGCTCATCACCCCAAACATGGGATGAAAACAGAAAAAGACTTCCTTGTGATGTTGGAATAGATGCCATGATTCATTAGGGAGATAAGGTTCGGGTATATAGCAAACCATGGGTCCTTGAAACACCAGGAAGAGTCACGTAAAATGTTGAATTACTGGGCAGAATCACGACACGACAGCCAACTGGGTTTTGATTACATCGCATTGTGAGAAAGAAAACACTAAACTCGATGCTGTTAGAACCATTTGTGTCAAGACGACTGATTTTTTCCTACAAAATGCAATAAAACTATAGTGTCGCACACGTTTTCATGTTTTATTTATATTCTATTAGCAATGTGTGACATGATATTTCTGTCTTGTGTCTTTTTCTCCATTTTTTTCTGTATGTCTTGGCAACAGAGATCCATTCACAGAGTTGTGGTGACTAAGACGACATTATTCAATTGAGTTGAAGGAAATGGTGCATCATTTCCACTGTAATAGAGTCATAGAGCCATAGAGTCATATAGCACGGAAACAGACCCTTTGTTCCAACCAGTCCATGCCGACTATAATCCCAAACTAAATTAGTCCCACTTATTTGTGCTTGGCCCAGTATGCCTCTGAAAATTTCTTATTCATGTACTTATTCAAGCATCTTTAAAAGTTTTAACTGTACCCACATGCACCATTTCCTCTGGAAGCTCATTTCACACATGAACCACTCTTTGTGTAAAAACTTTGCCCTTCATGTCTTTTTAAAATCTTTTTCCTCTCACCTTAAAAACATGCCCCATAGTCTTGAAATTCCCCACCATAGGGAAAAGACACCTGCCATTCACCTTAGCTATATTCCTTATGATTTTATAAACCACTGTAAGGTCACCCCTCAATCTCCTAAGCTCCAGGGAAAATGTCTCAGCATATTCAGCCTCTCCTTATAATTCAACCCCTCCATTACCGACAACACCCTGGTAAATCTTTTCTGAACCCTATCCAGCTTAATAATACCCTTCCTATAACAGGGTGACCAGAACTAGGCACAATACTCCAGAAGACACCTCACTGACATCCTGTACAACATCAACATGACATCCCAACTCCTAGACTCAAAGGTCTGAAGAATGAAGCCCAGTGTTCTAAACGCCTTCTTTATCACTCTGTCTACTGTGAAGCAAATTTCAAAGAATAATGTATCTGAAGCCCCTCTCTGTCCTACAACACTATCCAAGGCCCAAATGTTAATTGTATAAATGCAATATCTAAACTAAACTCCATCTACCACTTCTCAGCCCATTGACCCAATTGATCAAGATCTCTTTGGAATCTTAGATAACTTGCTTAACTGTTTACTGTACCACCAACTTTGGTGTGATCCACAAACTTACTAACCAAGCCTTTTATATTCCTATCTAAATCATTTATATAAATGATAAAAGTGGACTGAGCACTGGTTGCAGGCCTCCAGTCTGAAAAACAAACTGCTGTTAAGCCAATTTTGTATTGGCAAGCTCCCCTGAATCCCATGTAATCTAACTGTACTAATTAGTCTACCATGCTGAATGTTATGAAAGGCTTCATTAAAAAGTCCAAGTAAATGATGTCTACCACTATGCCCTTATCAATTATCTTGACTACCTTCTCAAAAACATACAATAACATTTGTGAGATATGATTTCCCATGTACAAAACCATGCTGATTATCCATAATCATGCCTTGCCTCACCAAATGCATATAAATCCTATCTTTCAGAATCACCTCAAGCAACTTAACCACTACCAACGTCAGACTCACAGGTCTATAATTTCCTGACTTCTCCTTACATCCCTTCTTAAACAATGACAGAGCATTAGCCATTCTCCAGTCTATTGGCATCTCATCTGCAGTTAGAGATGATATAAATATTTCTACAAGAGGCCCTGCAATTTCTCCCCTAACTTCCCACAATGTTCTGGGATACTCTTCATTAGGTCCTGGAGATTTATCCATCTTTTATTTGCCAAGACCTCCAGCACTCCTCTTCTGTAATGTGAACTGTTTTCAAACCATCAATATTTATTTCCCTGAGTTCTTTAGCCTATATTTCTTTCTTCGCAGTAAAACCAAGCATTATATTCATTTAATATATCTGCCATCTCCTGATATTTTAAACACAAAGACAACCCCTTTGATCTTTCAGGGGCCCTACTCTCTCTATTTGTTTTCTTACTCTTCATGTATTTGTAGAATCTCTTTGGATTATCCTTAACCTTATCAACCAAGACTATTTCATTTCCCCTCTTTGTCTTCCTAATCTCCCTCTTAAGAATTACCCTACATTCTTTATACTATTAAAGAGTATGAGGTGGACTAAAGTTTTGCTGGAGCCTTGAAGGTATAATATGGTTAATTGACACAATGAAATAAAAAAAGTCAATGCCAAATTAAAAGCATTGCATAAACTTCTCAATGTGAAGCATTAAATGCCTTATGTATATGGCATACCCTAAATGGTACATTTAGTTTAATTCCTTCGTTCCTCTTTTTTTGTTAATTTTAATAGTTACGTGTTGGCACAAGCGTGGCTCCATTTGTGTTCTGAGGACCATCGATCTGACCTCGGAAGAATGTATCAACACGTTAACATCTTTTCTTGCTATATCCAGATAAATAATTTACTAGAAAATATCCCACTATAAAACAACTTAGCCCAATAGCCCCCTGTGCTCCAAAAAGGGCATTTTATTCTGTTCATCTTATGCCAAACCTCCGAAATTGACACTGGTCACCCACAGCTAATCCCCTCTTACTAGTTTCACTAAATCACATGAAAGGGACTAGGAATAGTCTTGATGGTAAATAGTAGACTCGATCGTGGCTCAATTTAGTTTGTTGCATTTTAAAATCAATTTATTTTCACCATTGCTTATTTTGTCAATAGCTGCGTCTTAAAATAGGGATGAAAATTTTGTAAGAATAATGTTTGCACCTAGAACTATTAATTTAAACACGAAGGCAAGCGGTTGATATGCCATACAATTTGTTATTAAACAACATTTTGTCCATGCCTCATAGCAAAGTAAACTGCATTAATTTCAGCTAAACAGAAGCGATGTAGTACAGTTGATTAGGGTAGTTTTGACGGATCACGGATACACTTAATATTGAACGGTGATCACAACTAAACATCAACTATTATCGCCTCTTATTTTTACCGGCTGTACATGTACGCATTACGAGGCGTTGCAGAGAGGAACGGTCCTTGGTTATGCATACGAGGTTATGTCCCATCCGAAAGTATTATCGTAACCATTTCTTGACGATAATATTATACTGTCGATTGTCAGTATGTATGAAATAAATATGCACGAGTGAATCAAATGTAACGGTGAGAACCTAAATGTAGCGTCCATTCCCATGGGCACCTCAGGGGTTTCATTCAGAATTTGTTATATATTAGCAGTAGAGTAATAATAATGTGGCACTGAAAATGTCACCTGCTCGGAGGTTACCTTCCCAAATCAAAATTTCCCACCAACAGATCTGTGAAAACAAGATCAAAAACTGAGCAAGTTAGGATTTGGGATTTGAAGATGGTTTACACGCAATACTGATTACATAAATAATTTGACAATATTATGGAGGCGTTAAACCGATTACTTGGAGGCATGAGGACAGTTCCAGTATTTACTCGAATTGCCGGCTGTTTTTTTCTCTAATATTTAACTATTTCTAAAAATAATGGAGGAAGTCGCTATAACTACGCAAAGGAAGGCAGGCTGATGTCAGCTTTAATGTGTTTTCCTGTATTACGATATACCATCTGTCTCATTTCTAAATAATACATTTATATCAAACCAGACGCTTCCTATTGTCAGCTGCTTTGTTGTCTGTGCAGTTGCTGTCCAAGGTGGCAACGATGATTGATCGTCGTTAAAAACTGGCAATGACCTCAATTGTGGGGCAAACGTCGACACTTCAAACTGCTTTTTTCTAAGAATGAATCTTGGAAACTATCGGAATAATGTATACGTTATAAGGCATTGCATTTTAGATGTAAGAGATGTGAACGGGGGAGGGGTGGGGCTACTGCAAGACTCGTTCAAGGTTCTGGGGCGACGGGGCACCGACGCGAGGGATGGACCAGAACACATCTCCCACAATGCAATGCCTCCCACCTCCCCCCAGCTTCCGGGCAATGTGACCCGGAAGGAGTTCGCTGCCGTGTAGCGCTCGAGAGGCTCTGGTTGCTGTTGACCGAGGAATGGCACTTCCTTCATGTTAGGTTTCTCTTCTGTAAGTCACAGGAGCTGGGAGCGGGTGTTTTGCTCAGTACATCACAATGACAGATCCCTTTCCTTGAAGGAGAAAACTCGTCTTTGAGTTGCGCCGAGTCTGCATCTGTTGATTTCATGGGCCTTCCTGGTTAAAGGAGCGCACGACCTTACACTGGGACAGCTTACTGTCTCTCCAGTTGCTAATCGTATGGCACTGGTGGTAGGGGGCCCGATGTTGGACTCAATCTGAGAGTCCTTCATTGTGCTAGTGCCATCTAAGGTCATTGCCGGCACTTATTGAGCAACAATGTTTTCCCCTGATTGACAGACTGTTAGCCTATTTGAAACTTTTGCTACCTGGATGAGTGTATTCTAATTTTTTTTTGTCAAGCATGAGCGTTTACAAACCCATTTTAATCACTTGAATGTATTTGAACTACAGTTCATATGATGTGACCATCAATCACACGACCAGCATTTCATATTGCTAATCCCTAATTGTCTTTCAGGAGATGGTGGTGAATTGCATGCTTTAATAGTTTGTTTAGTATTGTGAAGGAGGGAGCTCCAAGATATTTGCAGTAAAGGAATGGTGATTATTGTTCCATGTCAAAATGGTGAGTGGAGGTGTCATTGCAGACAGTGAAGTTCCCAAAATCTTATAATCCCGTTGTTAGGTATTAAGAAAGGTGCTATTTAAAAGGTCCATTTCTAAGTTATTGTATTACACCTTAGAAATGTTACATTGTACTGCCAGTGACATAGGGAATGGATGTTTGAGGTGATGGCTGTGGGTTTTGATCACTTTGGCTTGAATAGTATAAATGTTTGAGTTGCACTCATCTAGACAAGTGGAAAATATTCCACTGTGTTCCTGACTCATGCCTTGGAGGTGGTGGGCAGACTTTGGGAGTCAAAAAGTGAGTCACTCCCCATAGATTCTCAGCTTCTGACTTGCTTGGTATCTATGCAGCTGGTGCAATTAAGTTTCTGATCAATGGTAACTTCCAGCCTGTTGATAATGGAGGAAATTCAGAAACGTTGGCATCATTGAGCATCATGGGAAGATGTTTAGATTTTCTCTTGTTGGTGATGGTCATTTACTGACACTCATGTGGTGTACATGTTACATTCTACTCAACAGCTCAAGCCTGACTGTGCAGACCTATCTGCATTCAGGAATGGACTGCTGTATTATCAGAGGAGTTATGGATGGCATTGACTGTGTGCAATCATCAGTGTCCCACTTCTGACCTTATGATTGAGAAAATGTCATTGATGAAGCAGCCAAAGGTAGTTGGACCTTGATCTTTGGCTACTATGGGCATATTCAGTGACCTTTTCAGGTTACCCCTTGACTGGGTGATGACAGTTGAGAAAAATTTGAGCAAAGTGAGCAAGCTGTCTGCTTGCCTTGCTTCTGTGGTCTTGTACACATTTGTACACTGATAAGACAGAATGGAGTATGTAAGAGACATACAATAACTAATTCTTATTTATTTTTGTTAGTTTCTTTTTGTTCTGTTGAAGTCAAACTTACACTACTTATTTGTTGCGCCTCTTCAAAGCAAAATTGTACACAAACACTTGTTTCTCTGTGACACTAATTCATCACTCTTTATAGATTAATTTCTTTTCTAAACAATTAATAGTTACAGCTTCTTACCTCGTCTCTTTTGTGCACCTCCTCACCAACCAGTGTCTGTTCTTTCTTTCAAGGTTATGATTAGATATAATTGCTGGACATATGATTACTTTCATTTGGAGCCATAGAGTCACAGGAATGTACTGCATGGAAACAGACCTTTTGGTCCAATTGTACATGCTGATGAGATATCCTAAACTAATAAAGTCCCATTTGCCAGCATTTGGCCCATATTCTTCCAAACCCTTCCTCTTCATGTGCCTATCCAGATGCCTTTTAAATGTTGATATTGTACCAGCTTGCTCCACCACCACCTCTGGCAGCTCCATACATGCACCACCCTCTGAATGAAAATGTTGCCCCTTTTAAATGTTTGCTCTTTCACCTTAAACCTATACCCTCTAGTTTAACACTCCCTTACCCTGGGAAAAAGACCTTGGCTATTCATCCTATCCATGCCCCTCATGATTATATAAATCTTTGTAAGATTCTCCCCATAACCTCTGACATTCTAGGGAAAATCTGTCTTGAGGTTATATAAATTAGCTAACCCCAAATGTGCACAGCTCCAATTCAAAATTTGCGTCATTTTGAAGTAAACAAATATCCACTCATTGTTGGACTTCATACTTTTAATGGTGTGCTATTGAATCACAGACATCAGAAGAGTACTATTTCCCATCTGGTCTGTGCTAAATTAGCAGATGTCAGCTGCAGCAATAATGGGGAATGTTATGATTGTTTCAGTTTTTCCTCAGTATCGAGAGATCTACCAGGGGGTCTGCTTCCTCATGACTGTCCAAGTGATCTGTGGAAAATAATGATGTGTGAAGGCAAGGTTGGGTTCAACTGTCACTTTGGTAGAGAGGAGTCAAATGATTTTAATTTAGGTGAAATACTCTGGAATTATAAACCTTTAGGAAAAGGGAGTAAGCTATACAAAAGAGAGTAAGATAATCTAAAATGAACTCATGAAGGTTACTGCAGTTTTTTTAAAAAAATGACTTTCACTTTTAAAATAATTCACCTCAGTAATTTTGTGAATCAAGTATAATGTTCTTTAATAGTAGTTTTTTTCATCAAGTTTCACTCTTTCTCCTGCTCTTTGATCACTTGTCCTGATACCTCTGATGGGTTGTTGTTTTAAAGCTATTTTAAACATTTACTTTTGGATATTCCAGGATAATATATTATATACATCTGATGAGTATTATTTTTTCTACAGCTTCACTTTTCTCTTTTGTGGCTACCAACATCACCAATGGATCATTCAGGACAAACAAAGGAAACATTTCCCTCTTTTGATGCAAGATATAGTGTTAGTAAGATTTGCTATCCACAAAAAAATGCTTATTCCAGGCTGGTAAATCAGCATCGTAGTGGAAGGTTTAGAGCATACCTAAACCAATTTGCTCAGCAAATAAATTGCATAGACAAAAACGATGAAAATGGAAATACTCCTGGAACTCATTTGAATCCTTCGGAAGTAGAAATGATGCAACAAAAAGATCTTAATATTGGACAATATCTAAGAGACAATAACAGAACTGCTGTGTTGACAAGCATGCCTCTTAGTCTTTTGGAAAAAGTTGGGAATACTGATGAGTCAGACATGTTTGACCCTTGGAAGAAGAAACAGGGTTTGACAACCAGGAAGGAAAACAAGCAAAGAGGCATCAACGTCAACCAGGATGAAGATACTGAATCAGCAAATGAAGTTATGTTCAAAGAAACTAGGCCTAAACAAGACCATCCAAAACCACATGCAGATCACCATAAAGAGTTTGTGGGGCTTGAAAAAACTGCAACTGCTGGAGATAGTGATCATTACTCTGAGTCTGTATTGCCAAGGCATAAACCATCTTTTGACAGTTGTAGTCATGATATTGATCTAGGGAGAATGGAAAGTCATGTGCAAATAATTAATGAAATGGAAATACAGAACAATAAGAAAAAGAAAAACAGAAGAAAGAGCAAAGGAAAAAATGACATAAGCTTGGGTGTAACTCAGTGTTCTGGTGGACTATATGCTGGAGACCAAATTACTGCACTTCATGATTTAGGACCTACTGTGCCAGAGAAAATCAATATCGACCATTTGCAAAGTAAGGCAATAGAAGATATTTTTCCCTGTTAAGTGTTGTTGAATTCTTATGCTTTGAGTATTAAATATTTTTATCTAATGGGAAAATGCTCAAAGAATTAATACAACTTGAAAATTAATTTTCTCAAAATTCAGATGCTTAGACATGCTGATGTAATTTGTTAAACCCTTGCGATTGCTCAAAGTCAAGACAGTGTCTCTTAATCAGGAAGGTAGGTGGGAATAAAATTCACCCAAACTGAGGCATAAAGAAAATAAAGCTTTAAAACTTTCCAGAAAATAATTTGATTTTCATAAAAAAAATTAAATGTATCCTCTTTATTGTGACCTTGCAAACAATTGCATTTGATTTTGCATATAAATTCCTCATCACAAATATTATCATCACTTAGAAGTTTTTACAATAGGAAAATCCCTAACTAAATGTTTAAATTGCTGGTTTGCTGTGCATTCTAGTACAGGGAGGGCATTCAAACACTTTCTATTCAGGGTTGTGTGTTGCGCCTAATATCTGATTAATATCATTTAGTCGTTTAGGCACTGGATGTTATCTGGATTCTGGATTTTTTTGAAGGATCATTATCATTTGCACATTTAATGAAATGACATTTTGTTAGAATATTGAGTTGTTTTGCTGAAAATGTTGATTTGTTTTAAAATATTGTGGGTTCCTTCAGCAGCTATGGTGGAATTTGACACAAAATGTGACCAGGGTTTTTGGAGCAGATTGTTGCCTATGTATCAACTTAGAGCATGCTCAGTGAGATGGAAATTCTTATTAAACAGATGTTGTTTTCAGTTTTGTTGTTACAGTGCCATCCCATGCAGCAAAAAGCCTCAATGAAGAGCTGCATATTTCCAGGAATTTTAGTTAAGACTGTGTGGTTGAGCTATGTGCTCAACTGAGTACATTCTTCACTATTTGTTTAGTGAATCCAGGATAATTGCATTGATTTTCCTTGTCACCGTTTTGATACTAAACTGATATACTGCACGTTGCTATGCGTTTTGGAAAGGCAAGTCAGAGTGGGACTTAATAGTAAGATCCTAGGGAGTGTTGCTGAACAAAGAGACCTTGGAGTGCAAGTTCATAGTTCCTTCAAAGTGGAGTCACAGGTAGGTAGGATAATGAAGAAGGCGTTTGGTATGTTCTCCTTTATTGGATAGAGCATTGAATACAGGAGTTGGGAGGTCATGTTGCGGCTGTACAGGACATTGGTTAGACCACTTTTGGAATATTATGTGCAATTCTGGTCTCCTTCTTCCTATTGGAAGGATGTTGTGAAACTTGAAAGGGTTCAGAAAAGATTTACAAGGATGTTGCCAGTGTTGGAGGATTTGAGCTACAGGTCGAGGCTGAATAGGCTGGGGCTGTTTTCCCTGGAGCGTCAGAGGCTGAGGGATGACCTTATAGAGGTGTATAAAATTATGAGGGGCATGGCTAGGATAAATAGACAAGGTCTTTCTCCTGAGGTGGGGGAGTCCAGAACCAGTGGGCATTGGTTGAGGGTGAGAGGAGAAAAATTTAAAAGGGACCTAAGAGGCACCCTTTCCATGCAGAGGGTCGTGTGTGTATGGAATGAGCTTCCAGAGAAGTGGTGGAGGCTGGTACAGTCGCTGCATTTAAAAGGCATTTGGATGAGTACATGAATAGGAAGGGTTTAGAGGGATATGGGCTGGGTGCTGGCAAATGCGACTAGATTAGGTTGCAATATCTGGTCGGCATGGGCAAGTTGGACTGGAGTGTCTGTTTCTGTGCTGTACATCCCTATGACTTTATGTCCAGCTTTGACAAAAATCCTTAAATACCATAGTTGGTTGGCTTTTAAATTTGTATGTTAATTTTGCTTCAACATGTAACATTTATACACCTCCCAAGTCTTAAGTGTCTCATTAACTAATGGCAGAGATTGAATTCTTTTAAAGTTGAGAATAAAGAAGAGTAAAACTACTGGGATGGAATTTTCTGCAAGGCTAAGATCACCAATATACATCATATCTTAAGACATTTTGTGTACTGATTTCACCATTGCTAATTTAATGCAAAATGTCTGAGCTTTCCAATTAGACGTTTCTGCAGTGAACAAAAGGGACACAATCATGACTGGTTTATTGATCCCATATGCTAAAAGTGTAGCTTTGTTGTAATGATGATTAAATTCTGAATTCATAAGAAATGCTACAATAACGTTGTCATTTTCACCAGTACAGGGATGTGTATTTAGATAGTTTTGCTGAATTTACTAAAAATTCTCAATCTGTAAAGCATTCAGCTGCAAATGCAAAGTTTATAATGATTGGCGTTCATCAGTGTCATGAAATGGACATTTGAAGTTGTAAAAATATAATTTTTCTGCATAAGTCTGTATGAACAAACAAAATGACTAAAGTGACAAAGTTACTAAAACAACATACTTTCATCATAAATGAAATCTGTTGTGGTACTTTCAGGGTCTGATAGTCATCCTGCTATCTTCTGACCCTTACCCGCGGAGATCTACAAAGTGCTTAAAAAGGCTTTTATTACTTGCTATAGCAAGGCACTCTAAACGATCTAAACTCAACACACTGAAGATGCTGAACAAAGAATTACAGAGGCAGTTATACTCTCAAATTCAGTTGCAGGAAATTGTCATAAATTAAAAGGGGTACACTTATCTAAATCCATTGTTACTGTTTATTTAGTTTGCATCATGCACTGCAGGAGTACAATTAACTGATCACTATGAAAGTATGCCAGTCTAAGTATAGTATGCATTTAGTGTAAATGCATGTACATTCTATCATGTCTGATTGCACTGCAAGGAGAAAGTGAGGACTGCTGATGCTGGAGACCAGAGTTGAAAAGTGTGGTGCTGGAAAAGCGCAGCAGGCCAGGCAGCATCCGAGGAGCCAGAGAATTGACATTTCGGGCAAAAGCCAAGCAGGCTGAGATAAAAGGTGGGGGTGGGGCGCTGGGAATATGATAGGTGGAAGGTGAGGGTGATGGGCCAGAGAGGGGATGGGGGCAGAGAGGTCGGGAAGAAGATTGCAGGTCAAGAGGGTGGTGCAGAATCCGGGGGTTGAGACTGAGATAAGGTGGGGGGAGGGGAAGTGAGGAAGCTGGAGAAATCTACATTCATCCCGTGTGGTTGGAGGGTTCCTAGGCGAAGATGAAGCGCGCTTCCTCCAGGCATCGTGTGGCCAAGGTCTGGCGATGGAGGAGGCCAAAGACCTGCATGTCCTTGGCAGAGTGGGAGGGGGAGTTAAAGCCTCCAGCAACAGACCTCCCTCCAGATCCTCCGCTCCACGCTCGCAGCCATGCGCCGTTACCTACAGTCCCTGCAGTCAGCCCTGCCCCAGCTCAGGACAACACTCTTCCTCCCCAATGGATCCCTCTATGTCTGTCGCAAATTCACCTGCACCTCCACACACATCATTTACTGTATTTGCTACACCCGATGTGGTCTCCTCTACATTGGGGAGACAGGCTGCCTACTTGTGGAACGTTTCAGGGAACACCTCTGGGACACCCGCACCAACCAACCCAACCGCTATGTGGCTGAACACTTAAACCACACGGGATGAATGTAGATTTCTCCAGCTTCCTCACTTCCCCTCCCCCACCTTATCTCAGTCCCAACCCCCGGATTCAGCACCACCCTCTTGACCTGCAATCATCTTCCCAACCTCTTCTCCCCCCACCCCCTCTCCAGCCTATCACCCTCAACCTCACCTCCTTCCACCTATCGTATTCCCAGCGCCCCTCCCCGCGCCTCCTTCCTGTAGAGGGGCTTATGCCCAAAATGTCAATTCTCCTGCTCCTCGGATGCTGCCTGGCCTGCTCCGCTTTTCTAGCACCACACTGATTGCACTACAAGCCTCACTTTGCGTTTAACATAACGGCTCATGTCTGGCTTATGTATATCAATCGTCTTCCTCTGTCCAGTGTTCCTGGTGTTCTAATGACATCTTTAAAGGCACAGAGATTCAAAGAATAACCAACCTATGTGTAGTTGCATGCATTATCATTATCATTCCTTTGATATCTTGCAGATACGTTGATTCTTAGAATCGATGGAATGGGTGACCCCACATTTCTTCCTTCATATCGTTTAGCTAACAGTTTTGTGTCCTTGAGTTTATACACAGCTCGCAGCTCTGAACTGTGTGCCATTAACTATTGTTTTGCAGGGTAGGTTTTTCTTTAACTCTTTCAGCCCTCTTTTCAAGGGCTGAATTTTGTGTTGAGGCTACCTTTATGACCGTTTGGGTGGCCAGACACATTTTGGTTACCTTCCACCAATTAGTACATGACATCCTGCAGTCCCTGGCAGTAGAAAATCCCACCAGTGATGGGTCCTACATTGTTTCAGCCCCTGCCAGTTTGGGTGGCTCGATTTATTTGTATTTGTTCCTTATGAATCTGCTGTCTGGAGGACCTGATTTATTCTTGAGCAATTTCTGCAGTGTTCTGCATGGCTTATTGCATCACTTTTTCTGAGGCTTCATCAACATACATTGAGTCTTCCCATCGGGCCCCAACAGATAGCTTGATGTTTTGCTGGGCAGATAGAATTCCCTTACAGTCAACGATTCCATTACTTGCAGGCAATAATTGAGACTGCTTTCACAAATTAAGCCCCCAGAGACTATCTCCTTCTCTGGGTCCTATTTGTACAGTTTTAAATGTATTTTCTAATGGCCAAATATCAACAGCTATTTCATTGTTAGTTTTCAAGGGTTTCAGCACTTGGATATTATATAATGCTGTGATTTCAAATAGCAGTCTGCACTACTCACAAATGTTAGGCCCTTCTTTTGGGTCATATATTACTTAGACTTGATTCAGTAACTCCAGTCTCCTTATTCTGCTCACAGTGATTCAAATATGTGACTGGCCTTAAAGACTCCATAGGATAAGTTCTGTTGTATGACTGCCATAATGAATGTTATAGCTCCTTTTACCAGACTCCCCACCTGGTTGAGTGATCACTAGTTCGTTGCCATCTCTATATATGTTAAGAAGATTTTATTTATACAGGGAAGTAAATAAGTATTGGGAAATGGTTCCAAATTTCATATCTTTGATGTTGGACCTAACTCCATCTATCAGGTCTTGGCAAAGTTATCATGTGCCTTGCCTTTGGCTTGGGCCTCACTGGGCCTTTTTCCCATATCCCTTAGTACCTTTGCTTAACATTAAAAGTATCTCAGATTTAAAATCAACACCAAATCAGCATCCACTGAGATGTTAAAGTGAGTTCCAAACAACTACCATCCTTTTGTGTTTAGAAGTGCTTCCTAACATTTCTCCTGAACAATCTGACCCGAAGTCTCAAGATATGTCCTGTACCTTTAGAGGTATACCCTTAGAAAGTTTGGAAAAGAATGGTTAAAAGGTGCATTGTATAAGGCAAAAACTTTAGCTTTTGTTACTTAATGTAAGTGACCTTATTGGTACTTGACATTTGTATACATCTTTAATTGTTAAACGAATGCTAAAACAATTATGATTGGAGAGATAAATATTAGCTAGGTACCTATTCTTTCATTGCACAGCATTGAGATAGATTTAGAAGATCCCAATATGACTGAGCAAAACTACTTGGAGTATTAAAAGAGATGATTTACTTTCTCTATATCATCTGTCTTTTGAAGGAGTCAAAAGTGTTTTCATTCATTGTTAAATTATTAAACAGTTATTTTCATTATAAATTTCTTACAAGCATTAATTATTCTTCATATGTTGGTTTGCTCTTGACAGCTATCCTAAATTCTTCATTTTTATCTATTGATACTTTGTATTTATTGTTGTACATTTTGAGGTTATGCTCTGGTGTGTTTGATCTTTCCCTCGAATGTTGGTGCGGATCTTCAATGGGAGATAACCATTATTGAAGTGTTGACTGGAGTTGCACATTAGGGCAGTGTGAAAGGCTGTATGGAACCGACTCGTCATGATTGCCTGGAAAGTCAAAATTTCCATAAGGGAAGTAACTAACATCTTGAACCCTCTGAGAAGGTGCCCAACACTGAATTAGAAATGGAGATTTTAAGGAGTTACAACTTAGTCTCCTTAATAATTAGTCAGGATCAGTTAGAGGGAATAAAACCTGTCCAAACTCTTGGCTGACTGTAAAACAGCATCCTATCTCCTTCCCAACTACCCCATGGATACCTGAATGCCTCTGAGCCCAAACATGACCCACCTCCCTCAAGTATCCTTCCCAGTTCCGAATTCTCTCCTCCAATGCATTTCTTGCTGACCCCCAAAGATCCAAGTTCCCATATTGTGACTCACCTCCCATCCTCAACCATCACCTACCTACCTGCTGCCAATATCCCACACCCTCCTTGAACTATATTAATAGGGGCTTAGAGCACAAGAGAAGGAATTAATATTGAACTTGTGGAAGACACTTTTAGACCTCAGCTTGAGTATTGTGCACAGTTCTGGGTGCCGTGTTTTAGGAACAATGTGAATGCAGAAGCAATTCTCGAGAATGGTTCCAGGATGAGAAACTTCAGTTATGAGGATAGATTAAAAAAGGTGGGACTGTTCTCCTTGGAGAGAAGGCCAAGAGAAGATCTGATAGAGGTTTTCAAAATCAAAGTGAATTGGTATAGAGTAGATATGGAGAAAGTGCTTTTATTGTAAAGGCGACAAGAGTGAGAGGACATAGATTTAAAGTGATTTGCAAAAGAAGCAAAAGTGATATGAGAAATAAACCTTTTCACTCAGCGAGTAGTTAGAGCATGAAATATTCCACCTTGAAGTGTTTGGAGGTAGGTTCAATTAAGTCATCATGGATAAAAATAATGTGCAAGGATGTTGGGATATAGCAGGAAATTGGCACTAGGTAATCGTGCTTATTTGAAGAGCTGGTGCAGACTTGACTGACCGATTGGCCTCCTTCCAAGTCATAAGACTTCTGAGATACCTCCTACCCACCTGCATATATTTTTATGAATTCACATTATGGGCATCACTGGCTAGACCAATGCTTATTGCCCGTCATTAATAGATGTTGAGAAGCTGCCAGTGGGTTGCCTCGTGGAACATCTGCAGTCCATGTTGTATATGTGCTTCCATAGTTTTGTTATGAAGTTCCAGAATGTATCTGTTATCCATCTCCTGGCTCGTGGAGTTTGTGGGTTTGGAAGATGCTGCTGAAGGAGTCTTGGGGAGTTGTTGCAATGCATCTTGTAGACTGGACATTCTGCTGTTACTGCATTGTGGCAAATATTAGAAGTGTTGGATGGATGCCAGTTAACTGAATGTTCTGTCCTTGTTGGTACCAAGCTTAGTGATTGCAGTTGGAGCTGCATTAATCCATCCAAGTAGGGGGTACTCCATCACATCCTTGACTTGTTTGTTGTAGATGGTAGACAAGCTTTGTGGAGTTGGGAGTTGAATTACTCACTGCAGCACTCCTAGATTTTGATCGGTTCTTGTAGCCATGGTATTCATATGGCGAGTCGAGTTCAACTTCAGGTTAATAATAGCTCCATGATGTTAATAATGGAAGAATTCAGCAATGCTAAGGGCCAATACAGAGGAACCTCGATTATCCGAACGAGATGGGTGGGCTCCATTTTGCTCGGACAATTGATTGTTCGGTTAATTGCTTTCCTCCGGGGCTCAGAGTTTTCTGTAAAGTCTGTTCCCCGTTCAGGAGACTAGACAAAAGCACACCGTGCGAGACCCTGCCCCTCTCCCCCTTCCCCACCGCCCATATATCCACACTCACCGTCTGACCCCAACAACCTCCTCCCGCCCCCAGGGGCAACCGGACTGTATATCAAGAGTAAGATTGCTGCAGCCTTTGTTGAGTAAGTCTCCAAATAGCAGTCTGCACTACTCACAAATGTTAGGCCCTTCTTTTGGGTCATATATTACTTAGACTTGATTCAGTAACTCCAGTCTCCTTATTCTGCTCACAGTGATTCAAATATGTGACTGGCCTTAAAGACTCCATAGGATAAGTTCTGTTGTATGACTGCCATAATGAATGTTATAGCTCCTTTTACCAGACTCCCCACCTGGTTGAGTGATCACTAGTTCGTTGCCATCTCTATATATGTTAAGAAGATTTTATTTATACAGGGAAGTAAATAAGTATTGGGAAATGGTTCCAAATTTCATATCTTTGATGTTGGACCTAACTCCATCTATCAGGTCTTGGCAAAGTTATCATGTGCCTTGCCTTTGGCTTGGGCCTCACTGGGCCTTTTTCCCATATCCCTTAGTACCTTTGCTTAACATTAAAAGTATCTCAGATTTAAAATCAACACCAAATCAGCATCCACTGAGATGTTAAAGTGAGTTCCAAACAACTACCATCCTTTTGTGTTTAGAAGTGCTTCCTAACATTTCTCCTGAACAATCTGACCCGAAGTCTCAAGATATGTCCTGTACCTTTAGAGGTATACCCTTAGAAAGTTTGGAAAAGAATGGTTAAAAGGTGCATTGTATAAGGCAAAAACTTTAGCTTTTGTTACTTAATGTAAGTGACCTTATTGGTACTTGACATTTGTATACATCTTTAATTGTTAAACGAATGCTAAAACAATTATGATTGGAGAGATAAATATTAGCTAGGTACCTATTCTTTCATTGCACAGCATTGAGATAGATTTAGAAGATCCCAATATGACTGAGCAAAACTACTTGGAGTATTAAAAGAGATGATTTACTTTCTCTATATCATCTGTCTTTTGAAGGAGTCAAAAGTGTTTTCATTCATTGTTAAATTATTAAACAGTTATTTTCATTATAAATTTCTTACAAGCATTAATTATTCTTCATATGTTGGTTTGCTCTTGACAGCTATCCTAAATTCTTCATTTTTATCTATTGATACTTTGTATTTATTGTTGTACATTTTGAGGTTATGCTCTGGTGTGTTTGATCTTTCCCTCGAATGTTGGTGCGGATCTTCAATGGGAGATAACCATTATTGAAGTGTTGACTGGAGTTGCACATTAGGGCAGTGTGAAAGGCTGTATGGAACCGACTCGTCATGATTGCCTGGAAAGTCAAAATTTCCATAAGGGAAGTAACTAACATCTTGAACCCTCTGAGAAGGTGCCCAACACTGAATTAGAAATGGAGATTTTAAGGAGTTACAACTTAGTCTCCTTAATAATTAGTCAGGATCAGTTAGAGGGAATAAAACCTGTCCAAACTCTTGGCTGACTGTAAAACAGCATCCTATCTCCTTCCCAACTACCCCATGGATACCTGAATGCCTCTGAGCCCAAACATGACCCACCTCCCTCAAGTATCCTTCCCAGTTCCGAATTCTCTCCTCCAATGCATTTCTTGCTGACCCCCAAAGATCCAAGTTCCCATATTGTGACTCACCTCCCATCCTCAACCATCACCTACCTACCTGCTGCCAATATCCCACACCCTCCTTGAACTATATTAATAGGGGCTTAGAGCACAAGAGAAGGAATTAATATTGAACTTGTGGAAGACACTTTTAGACCTCAGCTTGAGTATTGTGCACAGTTCTGGGTGCCGTGTTTTAGGAACAATGTGAATGCAGAAGCAATTCTCGAGAATGGTTCCAGGATGAGAAACTTCAGTTATGAGGATAGATTAAAAAAGGTGGGACTGTTCTCCTTGGAGAGAAGGCCAAGAGAAGATCTGATAGAGGTTTTCAAAATCAAAGTGAATTGGTATAGAGTAGATATGGAGAAAGTGCTTTTATTGTAAAGGCGACAAGAGTGAGAGGACATAGATTTAAAGTGATTTGCAAAAGAAGCAAAAGTGATATGAGAAATAAACCTTTTCACTCAGCGAGTAGTTAGAGCATGAAATATTCCACCTTGAAGTGTTTGGAGGTAGGTTCAATTAAGTCATCATGGATAAAAATAATGTGCAAGGATGTTGGGATATAGCAGGAAATTGGCACTAGGTAATCGTGCTTATTTGAAGAGCTGGTGCAGACTTGACTGACCGATTGGCCTCCTTCCAAGTCATAAGACTTCTGAGATACCTCCTACCCACCTGCATATATTTTTATGAATTCACATTATGGGCATCACTGGCTAGACCAATGCTTATTGCCCGTCATTAATAGATGTTGAGAAGCTGCCAGTGGGTTGCCTCGTGGAACATCTGCAGTCCATGTTGTATATGTGCTTCCATAGTTTTGTTATGAAGTTCCAGAATGTATCTGTTATCCATCTCCTGGCTCGTGGAGTTTGTGGGTTTGGAAGATGCTGCTGAAGGAGTCTTGGGGAGTTGTTGCAATGCATCTTGTAGACTGGACATTCTGCTGTTACTGCATTGTGGCAAATATTAGAAGTGTTGGATGGATGCCAGTTAACTGAATGTTCTGTCCTTGTTGGTACCAAGCTTAGTGATTGCAGTTGGAGCTGCATTAATCCATCCAAGTAGGGGGTACTCCATCACATCCTTGACTTGTTTGTTGTAGATGGTAGACAAGCTTTGTGGAGTTGGGAGTTGAATTACTCACTGCAGCACTCCTAGATTTTGATCGGTTCTTGTAGCCATGGTATTCATATGGCGAGTCGAGTTCAACTTCAGGTTAATAATAGCTCCATGATGTTAATAATGGAAGAATTCAGCAATACTAAGGGCCAATACAGAGGAACCTCGATTATCCGAACGAGATGGGTGGGCTCCATTTTGCTCGGACAATTGATTGTTCGGTTAATTGCTTTCCTCCGGGGCTCAGAGTTTTCTGTAAAGTCTGTTCCCCGTTCAGGAGACTAGACAAAAGCACACCGTGCGAGACCCTGCCCCTCTCCCCCTTCCCCACCGCCCATATATCCACACTCACCGTCTGACCCCAACAACCTCCTCCCGCCCCCAGGGGCAACCGGACTGTATATCAAGAGTAAGATTGCTGCAGCCTTTGTTGAGTAAGTCTCCAAATAGCGCGCGCACACACATGCACAGAACTTTTTGACAGAGATTATGAGGGGAAGGGGGGGTTTAGGGTTCACCCCTCTGTGTAACTCCAGGGAAAGTGTGGAGAGAGAGAGAGAGGTCATAAATTGTACTGAACATTATGCAATTAAAGTGACTTAAGAGTTTATGATGGAGGAACAGTCATTGTTAAAGCAGCTGAAGATGGCTGGACCTAAGATATTACACTGACGACTTCCTGCAGTGGTGTCCTATGGCTGAGATAATTGACTTCTGACTACTACAAACATTATCCTTTGTATGATTCCTTCCCCCTATTTCCAATGAGTCTAATTTTGTGAGGACTCCTTGATGCCACCCTCAGTAAAATTCTGGCTTGATGTCAAGGGCAATTACCCTCACCTCTCTTGAGTTCAACTCTTTTGTTCATATTGGGATCAAGGCTGTCATGAGGTCAGAACCTGAATAGCCCTGACAGACCGCAAAGCGAGTTGAACATATTCTACTTAATAATGTTGATCTTGTTGCTAACATCATCCATGACCTGTACCCTTCTCCCACCTGGTATCTGTAGCCCCTCACTTACCTTGTCTACCTTCTCTCAGGAAAAGTGGCTTTAACACCTTTACATTGTGGAATACAGCAGCTATTGTGAAAAAGTGAGTGTGACTTATTTGATGATCCGATCTGTTGCTGTCTGTGTGGATTACTACTTCAGCTGGAAAGGCTCCTGGCCTTGAGGTTTGGTTAGTAGACTCCTTGAAAAATAACTTATCATCTGATCTGAGTCAGAAGTGGAGATTCCAGCAAGAAGATCTGGGCCATCATGTACACTTACTTTAGTTTACGGAAGAATACTTTGAAACTGCAGAAGTCTTGTTCCTCAAATCTTTAATTATATCTCAGTCTTCCGATATTTGGGTTAGGCCTGTGCCTCTTTCTGTTTGGATTTTTGGCTTATATGTTTCCCTGGTATCTTTGATTTAGTATAACCATGGCGCTATATAGTTTTGTTTTTTCTTCAGTGGATATAATTTTTAAAATAAGAGTACTTTTTGCCACTCCAAATTGATTTCAGCTTAAATGTCAAATATACTATTATGACCAGTCTGTTTTTTTTCACCTGTAAGCTGTCTTTCCATTATGCATTAGTGTACTTCTAACATTATGTTCGTCCATGGTCCTTTTTTTGGAGAGTTGGCACCTATTGAATTAATTCAGGAGGGATGGGATTGACCTGTGGAACAACAGTGGTATGTATCAACTTATTTTGGTCACAGACAGCACTGAGTTGAAAATAGTTGAGTGATGTCCCAAGTATTGGATTGACCAAACCAGTCTCTTGTCTTGTTGCTTGGCTTTTATGCCAATGGAAATGTGGCAGGTTAAGTATTTGTTTTTACAAAAAAGCCGGATTTTCTCCAAAACTAACAGAATTGTTGCAATGTGTAATGCTGAATTGCATGATTTTTGAAGTTGCTATTTTAAATTTCTAATAGTGTTTTTGAATTGATTTATACCCGTACTTTTTATTTTCATTTGGATTTCTGCCCATGTGACTTATAAGGTGTTGTCTACCGACTGCTTGGAAATGCCTTGCATCCAACAATATCTCCATTTAAAAGCTGTTTGTATTAAGTAGATAGTTCAAGTGGTCCTTCTATAATATAGCATATGTGTTTAATTTTAAAATGCAGACCACCAGAAACTCTTCTAAGAATTGTAGGTTATATGGGTATTTCTGGTTTTAAAGTGGCAGCAGAAGTAAATTCTTTTTGTGTGTATGTTCTCTAAACTGTGTTTTATCAGTTATACTTATTGAATTTAAATTGGCTCCCTTAGTTTAGCTGCTAAAATCTTTAGTGTAAATCCTAATTTCCTGACAATTAAGGCACTATAGTTAAGAATTATCAGTTGTAGGTAAAGGGTTGGAAAAGGTTATAAGAGGTAAGATTAATAATCATCTCAATAGGAATAAGTTGATTAGGGATAGTCAGGACTTTTTTGTGAAGGGTAGGTCGTGCCTCACAAACCTTATTGAGTTCTTTGACAAGGTGACCAAACTGGTGGATGAGGGTTAAGCCATTGATGTGGTGTATATGGATTTCAGTCAAGATTAGAGTGATGCTAGAAAAGCACAGTAGGTCAGGCAGCATCCAAGGAGCAGGAAAATTCAGTAAGGCGTTTGATAAGGTTCGTCATGGTAAGCTAATGCACAAAATATGGAGACATGGGATTGAGGGCGATTTAGCGGTTTGGATCAGAAACTGGCTAGCTGAAAAAAGACAGAAGATGGTAGTTGTTGGGAAATGTTCATCCTGGAGTTCAGTTACTAGTGTGCACTACAAGGATCTGTTTTGAGTCCACTGCTGTTTGTCATTTTTATAAATGACCTGGATGAGGGCATAGAAGGATGGGTTCGTATATTTGCAGATGACACTAAGATCGGTTGAGTTGTGGATCATGCCAAAGGATGTAGTAGTTCGAGTGGACAGTGAGAGCCTTGTGATGGCTAGAATGAAGGATGATAGATATTAGACAGATGTCAGAGGTAGTTTTACTCAGAGAATAGTAAGGGCGTGGAATGCACTGCCTGCAACAGTTGTAGACTCACAAACTTTACGGGCATTGAAATGGTCATTGGATAGGCATTTGGATGAGAATGGAATAGTGTAGGTTAGATGGTATTCACATTGGTTTCACAGGGCAGCGCAACTTTGAGGGCCGAAGGGCCTGTACTGTGTTATAATATTCTATGTTCTAATTATTAGATTAGTATTTTACAGATGGAGCAATTTTAATAATTTTTGCTTAGAATGGGCTTATGCAAAAACTGTATTTTGGATGACAAAAGTTGGAATGTAATTTTTCTGAAGTAAGAACTTGTACTGATTTAGTCAAGAATAGTGCAGTGATTGCTAAAATGTAATTTCCTAAATAAAATTTATTCCTTTG
The DNA here is from genome assembly GCF_047496795.1 of Chiloscyllium punctatum. NCBI lineage: Eukaryota > Metazoa > Chordata > Chondrichthyes > Orectolobiformes > Hemiscylliidae > Chiloscyllium > Chiloscyllium punctatum. The sequence continues at coordinate 40,586,885 of NC_092744.1, forward strand.
ATTCTGCTGCTAAATGCAGTTGAATATTATCCTGGTATAAATTAGCCCATTATTTAGAAGGAGCCGATCCCCTTGCTTATCTTGGCATCCAACTGAGATGATTCCATGGATTGTTTTGCCTTTAGTGCATTATCTGGAGGTCCACACATAACCATGCTTCTGGAGAAAAACAAGCTTCTTGATGCCAATCCTAATTTACCTTCTTGATTTTTCTTTGAAATTCTGTTCTGAATTCACCTTTGCCTTTAAGAAGATGTCTACATAATTTTCTGGAATCAAAGTGTCAAATAATAGAGTAAGAGCATTCAAAATAAGAATGAGTCGACCATAAGCCGCCTTGATACTCAGTAAGACCATTGCTGATCATTTGTTGCAATTCACATTCCCACCTGCTCCCTATAGACCTTGATTTCTGATAGATGACAAATCCAACTCCAATCTTTGTGATTCTGATATTTTGCCTCAATTTAGCCCAAAATGATGGGCTGTTTAGCTGAAACTGCGACTCTGAGTTTGAGACTGGTAGCAAATCAAGATGTATATGTAAAGAATGAAAGCTCACTTGATAAAAAGTGATAGGAAAATTAATGGGATTAAAAATCAACAAGTACATGGACATGATGACCTATATCTGAGGCCTTGAGAAAATGTGGCTATTGAGATGTCAAATGCATTGTTTATAATTATCCAGAATTTCCTTGATTACAGAAATTAGTTGAAAACCACAAATTTAAGTATTCTCTTCAAGAAAGGAGTGACATTGAAATTAGGAAACTAGAGGCCTAACATCTATTTTATTAGTAAAATGCTAGAATCCATTATTAGGGAAGTAGTAGCAGGACATTTAGAGGGTCATAATCGGGCAGAATCAATATGATTTTATAAATGGATAACTGTGTTTAGCAAATTTAAAGTTTTTTTGAGGATGTAACAGGCTACTTTGGAAGATTCCTGTGATGAAGGGGTTGCCTCAAGATGAAAGATTTGATCAGTTTGAGCGAGAGAGCAGCGAGAGAAAGAGATTTTATATTATGGAATGATCTCCTTGGTTCAAAAATATTGACATCACCATGGATGTTGGAACAACCAGTGCAACATAGTGACAAGCCATGCTCAGCAGAACCTCTTGTTTCACAAAATGTAACTCTTTCCCTATCTGCTCATAACTAATACGCATTCTCAGTAGACATTTAAGACAGTTATCTAAGATTCCAAAGAGAGCTTGATCAATTGGGTCAATGGGCTGAGGAGTTGCAGATGCAGTTTAACGTTGAATAAATGTGAGATATCGCATCTTGGTAATGCAAACAAGGGCAGGACTTTAAAAGTAGATCTGTGGTAGCGTTGTTGAAGGTCCTTTCCCCAGGGTAGGGGAGTCCAAAACTGGCATACGTTTAATGTGAGTGGGGGAATATTTAAAAGGGACCTAAGGTGCAACTTTTACTTGTAGAGAGCAGTGCATGTAAAAGCTGTCAGAGGAGGCTGGTCGAATTACAACATTTAAAAGGCATCTGGATGGGTAAATGAAGGGTTTAGTGGGATATGGGCCAAATGCTGGAAAATGGGGTTAGATTAATTTGGGATAACTGGTCGGTGTGGAAGATTTGGACCAAAGAGTTTGTTTCCATGCTGTACATCTTGATGACTGTATGTCATTGTACCTTGGACATGCATGACGTTTGCGATTTTTGAGAAGATTTGTAGCCCAGGTTGAGGTTTGGATTGTAAGTTTGCTTGTAAAGCTGGAAGGTTTGTTTTCAGATGTATTATCACCATGCTCGGTCACGTCATCAGTGAGCCTCCAGTGAAACACTGGTGTTATGTCCCACTTTCAATTTGTGTGCCTTGGTTCCTTAAGGTGGGTGATATCATTTCTGGTTCTTATTCACAGAGGTTGGTAAATGGGATCCAAATCAATGTTTTTATTGATGGAGGTCAGGTTTGAATGCCAGGCCTCAATGAATTCCCATGCGAGTCTCTGTTTAGCCTGTCCTAGGATGGATGTGTTGTCGCAGTCAAATTGGTGTCCTCCTTCATCTGTGTAAGGATACTAATGATAGTGGGTCATGTCCTTTGGTGGCTAGTTGGTGTTCATGTATTCTGGTGGCTAGTTTCCTGCCTATCTGTCCAATGTAGTCTTTGTTACAATCTTTGCATGTTATTTTCTAAATGTTTGTTTTGCTGATTGTTTGTATAGTGTCCTTTAGGTTCATCAGCCGCTGCTTACGTGTGTTGGTAGGTTTGTAGGCTACCATGATGCCCAGGGGTCAGAGTAGTCTGGTAGTCATTTCAGAGATGCCTTTGATATATGGTAATGTGGTTAGAGTTTCTGGGTGTGTTGTGTCTGCTTGTTTGGGTTTGTTGTTTAGGAATCTGTGGACCGTGTTTATTGGCTATCCATTCTTCTTGAACACGCTGTATAGGAATTTTTCTTCTGCTCGCCATTCCTGGGTTCTGTAGTGTGACACATTTAAATAATGTCTTGATGCAGTTTCGTTTGTGGGTGTTGGGATGTAGTTAAGTATCTGGTGTGTGTGTGTGTTCCTTTCCTGTAGATGCTGGTCTGAAGTTCTCCATTAACTATTTGCTCCACTGTGACATCTAGGAAGGGGAGTCTGTTGTTCTCTTTTGTGAATCTTATGCCAGTAAAGATATTGTTGCTGATGTAGGTTTCCTCTAATTTGTTCCATTTTGTGATGACAAAGGTGTGATCCATGTAGCGGACCCAAAGTTTGGGATGGATCATGGGGAGGGCTGTTCATTGGAGTCTCTGCATTACTGCTTCTGCTAAGAAGCCTGTTATTGGTGATCCTATGGGTGTTCTATTGATTTGTTTGTAGGTCTTGTCATTGAAGATGAAGTGGGTAGTGAGGCACAGATCTATTAGCTTGAGGATGTTGTCCTTGCTGATGAAGTTGATGCTGTCAGATGTTTCTGTACTTGGTTTCTCTAGTTTGCCCAGGCTGATGTTAATTGATGCGACTAGGACTGTTACATCAAAGGAGACTATTATTTTGTTCTCTTCTATCTTGGGGTCTTTGGGATTCAGGAATGTTTTGGTGGAGTGAATGGAGTGGCATGAGTCTTCTCTTAGGTATTTCTGTTTGTGGTGGAGTTCTTAACTAGTCTGTATGTCGGTGTTCCACGTAGAGAGACTATGGGTCTGAGGGGGGCCCCTGGTTTGTGTACGTTAGATAGTCCGTAGATGCGGGGTGTGGTGGATCCATCCGGTTTCATTTTTTGGTGATCTGTCTTGTATTGGTAGCCCACAAACCTACCAACACACTTAAACAGTGATTGATGATCCTAAAGAACACTATACAAATAACCAGAAAAACAAATGTCATTTACAAAATACCATGCAAAGACTATAACAAACACTATATCGGACAGAAGGCCAGAAAACTAGCCACCATGATACACGAACACCAACTAGCCACCAAAAGACATTACCCACTATCACTAGTATCCTTACATACAGACGAAGAAAGACACCACTTCAACTGGGAAAACACATCCATCCTATAACAGGATGATGTGGAGTCTGTGTGGGTGGAATTGAGGAACCACAAAGGCAAAAAAACCATAATTGGAGTTGTGTACAGACCTCCTAACAGTGGTCAGGACCAGGGACGCAACATGTACCGGGAAATAGAGAAGGCATGTCAGAAAGGCAAGGTTACATTGATCATGGGTGACTTCAATATGCAGGTGGACTGGGTAAATAATGTTGCTAGTGGATCGAAAGAAAGGGAATTCATGGAATGCTTACAGGATGGCTTTTTGGAACAGCTTGTCATGGAGCCCACAAGAGAGCAGGCTATTCTGGACCGAGTGCTTTACAATGAACCAGACTCTATAAAAGATCTTAAAGTAAGGGAACCCTTAGGAAGTAGCGACCATAATATGGTAGAGTTCAGTCTGGAGTTTGAAAGGGAGAAGGCGAAATCTGATGTAATGGTGTTACAGTTGAATAAAGGTAATTATGAGGGCATGAGAGAGGAACTGACTAAAATAGACTGGAAGCAGAGGCTAACCGGGAAGACACTAGAGCAAAAATGGCAGGAGTTTGTAGGTATAATTGAGGACACTGTACAGAGGTTCATTCCCAAGAAAAGAAAGATTAACCAGAGAGGGATTAGACAACCTTGGCTGACAAAGGAAGTCAGGAAATGTATTAAAGAAAAAGAGAGATCCTATAAAGTGGCTAAGAACAGTGGGAAATCAGAAGATTGGGAAGGATACAAAAGCAAACAGAGGATAACAAAGAGTGTAATAAGAAATGAGAGGATCAAATATGAAGGTAGGCTAGCCAGTAATATTAGAAATAATAGTAAAAGTTTCTTTCAGTACATAAGAAACAAACGACAGGCAAAAGTAGACATTGGGCCACTTCAAACTGATGCAGGGAGCCTAGTGATGGGAGATAAGGAAATAGCAGGAGAACTTAACAAGTACTTTGCGTCAGTTTTCACAGTGGAAGACATGAGTAATATCCCAAAAATTAAAGGGTGTCACGGGGCTGAGTTGAGTATGGTTGCCATTACGAAAGAGATAGTGCTAGAAAAGTTAAAAAGTCTTAAAATTGATAAATCTCCTGGCCCCGATGGGATACACCCTAGAGTTCTGAGAGAGGTTGCTGAGGAAATAGCAGAGGCATTGGTTGAGATCTTTCAAGAGTCACTGGAGTCAGGAAAGGTCCCGGATGATTGGAAGATGGCTGTAGTAACCCCCTTGTTCAAGAAAGGATCAAGGCAAAAGATGGAAAATTATAGGCCAATCAGCTTAACCTCGGTTGTTGGTAAAATTCTAGAATCCATCATTAAGGATGAGGTTTCTAAATTCTTGGAAGAGCAGAGTCTGATTAGAACAAGTCAACATGGATTTAGTAAAGGGAGGTCATGCCTGACAAACCTGTTGGAATTTTTTGAAGAGGTAACAAGTAGGTTAGACCAGGGGAACCCAGTGGATGTGGTCTATCTGGACTTTCAAAAGGCCTTTGATAAGGTGCCACACGGGAGACTGCTGAGCAAGGTGAGGGCCCATGGTGTTCGAGGTGAGCTGCTGGGATGGATTGAGGATTGGCTATCTAACAGAAGGCAGAGAGTTGGGATAAAAGGTTCTTTTTCAGAATGGCAGCCGGTGACGAGCGGTGTCCCGCAGGGTTCGGTGCTGGGGCCACAGCTGTTCGCATTATATATTAATGATTTGGATGAGGGAACCGGGGGCATTCTAGCGAAGTTTGCCGATGATACAAAGTTAGGTAGACAGGCAGGTAGTTCTGAGGAAGTGGGGAGGCTACAGAAGGATCTAGACAGGTTGGGAGAGTGGTCCAGGAAATGGCTGATGGAATTTAACGTGAGCAAGTGCGAGGTCTTGCACTTTGGCAAAAAGAATATAGGAATGGACTACTTTCTAAATGGTGAGAAACTTAATAAAGCCAAAGCACAAAGGGATCTGGGAGTGCTAGTCGAGGATTCTCTAAAGGTAAACATGCAGGTTGAGTCTGTGATTAAGAAAGCGAATGCAATGTTGTCTCTTATCTCAAGAGGGTTGGAATATAAAAGCAGAGATGTACTACTAAGACTTTATAAAGCTCTGGTTAGGCCCCATTTGGAGTACTGTGTCCAGTTTTGGTCCCCACACCTCAGGAAGGACATACTGGCACTGGAACGTGTCCAGCGGAGATTCACACGGATGATCCCTGGAATGACAGGTCTAGCATATGAGGAACGGCTGAGGATACTGGGATTGTATTCGTTGGAGTTTAGAAGATTAAGGGGAGATCTAATAGAGACGTACAAAATAATACATGGCTTTGAAAAGGTGGATGCTAGAAAATTGTTTCTGTTAGGCGAGGAGACTAGGACCCGTGGACACAGCCTTAGAATTAGAGGGGGTCATTTCAGAACGGAAATGCGGAGACATTTCTTCAGCCAGAGAGTGGTGGGCCTGTGGAATTCATTGCCACGGAGTGCAGTGGAAGCCGGGACGCTAAATGTCTTCAAGGCCGAGATTGATAGGTTCTTGTTGTCTAGAGGAATTAAGGGCTACGGGGAGAACGCTGGCAAGTGGAGCTGAAATGCGCATCAGCCATGATTGAATGGCGGAGTGGACTCGATGGGCCGAATGGCCTTACTTCCACTCCTATGTCTTATGGTCTTATGGTCTTAGGCTAAACAGACACATTCATGGGAATTCCTAAAGGCCTGGCATTCAAACTGGAACTTCATCAAGAAACACATTAACTTGGACCCCATTTACCAACCTCTGAGAAAAGAACTAGAAATGATATCACCCACCTTACGAGACCAAGACACATAAATGGAAAGCGGGATGTAACACCAGTGCTGCGCCAGAGGCTCGTTATATTATCTAGCATGGAGACGAAACATCTGAAAGCAAACTTTCCAGCTCAGTGAGCAAACTTACAACATGCATTATTTTTACTATATTGACACTGCTATCATGTTGCAAATCCAAATTTAGGCATCATCTGTAGGAGCACAGTTCAAGAACTTTCAGTACCTCAAAGAGAATACTCACCACTAGCTTGAGGGCATCTAGAAGTGGACAATAAATGTGACAATGTTGGAGCCAGACATATCTTGATAAAAAATGAGTGCTTTCTTTCCATTATGAATTTGAAGTATTGGGGAAACTTGTAAATCATTGTTTTCTGTACATTTTCACCTGAAGCTTTCAGTTCCCATTTCTTGCAGAAATTCAAATTTCTAACATCCAAAATAAAATTTAAATAGAAGTTTAGAACATCAAAAATGACATCTCACACTAACATTATAAAATGAATTTATCCAATTATTTTGTGAGAAAGTTTATTCTCATTTGGGAATTTGGGTTTTCAAAATAAAGTTGATATAAATTTTGGTTTCAGTTCAATGAAGGTATTTATTTTAAGAAGTCATTGATGTTTGGAACCGTGTAATAAATATATCATTTCCAAGAAAGCATGTAACTTCAGTCAAGTGCATAGTAGGGTATCTATGATGTTGATTGATGAAGTGTTCACAAAGTTGATCAACAGAGAAAATAGTCCAAGACCTCCTAGTTTCTTTGTGTTCAGTTTAGAATCAGTTATCAGTTCAGGAGAGTCAAGTTTCAGTGCAGAAGCACTTCTCATTTTAGATGAAGGATAGTCTTTGTGCTTGTAGAATCTCCAGGTTGTAAGTTTGTGAAGTTCCCAGCTGTTGGAACTGAAAAGAGATTTTGGCCATTGAAGTGGAAACAAAATACTTTGGAAAGAGTCTGTTAAGAATAAAGTAAAGAGTTAAATGGGCTTGATACTCGATGGAATTGAGCATATGGAAAGGGGAAAACATTTAAATTTTTTTGGTGATAGCATCTTTCTAATCTATAGGGGGAGAATGAGTGTTATTTATTTTTTTCTTCCTTTAGTTCCATAACTTTGTTTTTTTTTGGTAAAGAACATTGACAGCCTCTTGTGAAATTTAAGTTACTAACACCTTGGTAACTAATTGCAAAAATTAAACTTGTGATTTATTAAGCCAGGTTTCACTCTGGGATTAGAGTTATCCACTGTTACCATCTAAGATCATAAAGACACTTTAAATCCCACCTCCCTGTTGGAACTGGGAAAAGGGCAATTAAATGCAGCCATGATACTTATTGGACTGAAAGCCACCCAAAGCTACATTCTAAGTTTTAATCTGCTTTAATGAGCAGATGGAAGGAACATCTGTTCAAACTTGGTGAGATCATTTATTATGTACGTGTGTTAGCCCTGATGTCAAAATCATGAACTAACTGGTAATTTAATTGGTGTCTGGAATGGTAACCCATTCTACTGTCGCTGCCAAGTGAAGATAGTTGAGAACCACAACAAGGACCAAAAATGATCAAGCAGATATATTTTATTTCACTTTTAGGGAAAGTGGAAGCTTGGTCTTGCCCTAACAAAAAATATTTAAGCATATAGATAACACAACTGCAGGAATGAAATTTAAACAATAATAAAGCAAACCTAATATAACAGGATCTGGATAGGTTCTGAATATAGTTTGCTGAATGGCAAATTGTACATAATGTGGACAAATGGAAAATTAATGACACCAGAGTAAAGGAAATAAGCAATGGAAATGTAAGCTAATTGGCCTCGAGTGCAGGATACAATTTGAGAGGGGAATCTGGAGCTTTTGGTGGATATCTGTCTAAAATGAACAATACACATTATAGCAGGAGTAATGAAATTTATTGGATCTTGGGATAAGTAGTCAGAGCGAAGAACAAATTTCAGGAGGTGGTTAATTTTAGTGCAACCCCATCTGCTACTGTATGTTTCTTTTTTCTTCATGCAACAAGCTTAACACCATCATCGAAGGATAATTTGGATATTTGAGGGATAGCAAACAAAAAAAAACAACCAAAATAATCAAATTTAAAATATGAGGTGAAACCAAGAAACTATTTTTACTCTGGAAGGGAGAATAGTGAGGGAAGGTGTTGCTGCCAGTTAAGGGAATGGATAAATTGAATCAAAGTAGTTGCTTTGAGATGGCAACAAATTGGAGAGAGCAGGCTTATGTTCAGAAGAGACAGGTGCACAGGTAGTTTACTTTTAATCAGTTTATTGTCTTGCATTAACAATTTGATAAGAGAAAGTGAGGATAGATAAGATGAAACAATTCATACTTTTTGCCTTGTACCAGAGAAGAAAGCGTTTTGCATTTCCATTATTTATTTTCTTCACTTTGAAGAACTTAGTTTGTAGGATGGACGATATAAACTGTGAAGTTTTGTGGTTCATTCTTTTCTGTACTTCAAATTGTTGACATACAGGACCCACTTTGGGTGTAAGAAAATACCATATATGTTAAATATTTTGATTGTCTGTTTTCAGATGAAGTTGTAGACAGGCGACCTGGTCCAAAATCTAAGCACAGTCACGACTCACTCAAAAGCAATCAACCTATTGACAGGAGAAAGAAATCTGAATCATTGGATGGAGCTGATGAGATGAATTTTAAACCTGTGATCGCTAATAGTAAGTTTTTTTAAAAAAAAATTATCCTAGGTATCGATGTATATTCATGTTTCCTTCTCTATTTTAACCTAATTCAAAGTGCTGGATCCAATAGACAGGCATTCCAACTAACCCACCTCTGTACTGAGCAGCCTCTTAAATTCTTCTGGATCAACCACCTCATTATCTGATCTGCCTAACCCCATGGACTGAAAACCCAACATCTGGGCTGCCATTTTTAAGGTTGGGATTTTGGAGACAAATTCTCCTGTCTTTCCACACCCAATCCGGGAATAAAAATCTGTCCCTTGGTGCCAGTTACAATGAATCAGTCTGTGACTTTATCATTTGCAACTCGACAGTTGTCCTAAATTAAGTTTTGAACTGCAAGGTGAGCCTTAATATTAGTGAGGTAATTAAAACAATAACATTTTACGATTGACTGTACCTCAAAATGTTCTATTTGTTTAGCAGTCATTATTAATACAATTCTGATTAGAAATGAATTGGAACATTGCTTTTTTAATAGAACATTTTACAGATTCTATCAAATAGATTTGTTCTATTCTCTAAGTGAATTATTCTTTGATAAATAAACAGTATTCTTAGTATGTAGCACAAAGTGACTCATCTGTTTTTGATACACACTGAGATACCACTGAAACTACTGCTGTAGTGTCCACTAGGGGTATCAGTTGGTGTCCCTGTCAATGATCAGTGTGTTTAATAACAGCTTCTTTTTGGATTGAGCATTAGGCTTTTCTCATGACCTTTTTGTACTGTGTAGGTTTTGTTTCTGTGCTTTTGATGTATGTTGTTCATATTTCTTGCTCAACAAACCTGTTCAATGCACTCATTTTTTGCTGAAGTTTCCACAAACTGCATCTTTATTTTGATATTTTATTTTGAGAAGATTTGTAGCTCAGCTTGAGGTTCTGGATGTAAGTTAGCTTGCTGAGCTGGAAGGTTCAGTCTCAGAGGTTTCGTCACCCTACTAGGTAACATTGAGCCTCCAGTGAAGCACTGGTGTTAGTGACCTGCTTTCTATTTATGTGTTCAGGTTTCCTAGTTATTTGCTGCTGCATAACCTGTTTTTCCCGACTGATATTAGTTTTGAGTTTACATTGATGATTGTCTCTTAGCTGCTCTTTTGTGAACTCCTATGCTTGAGTTTAGCTGTTGAGTTTCCTTAGTTGCTAGTTCCATCAAAATGGCATTTTCCAGTTCGTTCTTTAAGTCTAGAATTCTTTCTATCAGTAATCTCTTCTGGATCACATCTTAAGCCACGCAGTAGTCTTTCTCTGCTGTCATCATTTTAAGTTATCTCATAATTCACAAAATTCTGTTGGCATCTTAAAAGTTGCTATGAAACTAGTAAATAGATTCACCATTATGTTGGTTGTGTCAATGGAAGCTGACCTTTCCAGCAACCGCGAATCATTTTGGAGAAAAATGTAGGATTTCTAGTATTTTTTTCGTCAGGTTTGGAACCCTGCTATTCTGGTTATATCAGATTACTCAGGAGGTTAAAAGCATTTCCCCATGCCTGTGCATAATACACAGGAACATAGGGATGACTATATGTGCTTCAATTTTGTTAACTTGAACCAAGTAATGGAATTTCTGAGTGCAGGAGTTCCACTGAGCCATAGAGTCCTCCAGCATGGAGACAGGCCCTCCGGCCCAAACTGATCCATGCTGACCAATATGTCTGTCCATGCGAGCCCCATTTCCCTGCATTTGGCCCACATCCTTCTCAACCTTTCCTATCCATGTCTTTGGAAAAGCGCAGCATCCAAGGAGCAGGAGAATCGACGTTTTGGGCATAAGCCCTTCTTCAGGAATGAAGAAGGTGTGCCAAGCAGGACCTTTCTGAGGAAGGTTATCAGAAATTGCAGCAGGACCTTTCTGAGGTCCTGCTGCAATTTCTGATAACCTTCCTCACTGTCCACGATACCTACTATTTTAGTGTCATCTGCAGACTTATTAATCGTGTTTTGTACATTTTCATCCAAATCATTGATATAGATAACAAACAATAATGGGCTCAGTACCAACCCTTGAGGCACACCACTAGTCACAGGCCTCCAGTCCAACAAGCATCCTTCCACTATTATCCACTGCTTCCTACCATCAAACCAATTGTGTAACTAATTTGCTAGCACCCCCTAGATTCCATGCAATTTAACGTTCCAGTGCAGCCTACCATGTGGAACCTTACCAAAGGCCTTACTGAAATCCATATAGACCATATTAACTGCTCTGCCCTCGTGAACCTTCCTGGCCACTTCATCAAAGAACTCTGACAAATTTTGTGAGGCATAATCACCCATGCAACAAAGACATGCTGACTATTCCTAATCATACCCTGTCTTTCCAAATGCATGTATATCTTATCTTAGAATCTTCTCAAGGAACTTATCTACCACAGATGTTAGGCCCACTGGTCTATAGTTTCCAGGTTTTTGTTTATAGCCATTCTTTAATAAGGGCATAACATGTCTTATCCTGCAGTCTTCTGGGACTTCACCCGTGGCTAATGATGATGCAAAAGTATCAGCCAGTGCCCCCGCAATTTATTCTCTTGCCTTTTGTAGTGTTCTTGGATATATCTGGTCAGGACCAGGTGATTTATCTAACTTCATGCATTCTAATCCATCCAACACCACCTCTACAGCAATATGGGCTATCCACAAGAAATCACTACTAACTTTCCCAATTTCCCAAGTCTTCATGTCTTTCTCCACACTAAACATAGAGGAGAAATATTTGTTGAGGATCTCGCCCATCTCCTGTGGTTCTACACATACGTGTCCACTTTAGTCCTTGAAAGGTCCTATTCTCTCTTGTTCTTCTTTTTCTTTAATGTACTTCTATGGATTCACCCCAATCTTCTCATCCAAGGCTATCTCATGCCCCCTTTTTTTTGCTCTCCTGATTGCCTTCTTCACTAAACTCCTGTATCCACTATATCCTTCCAGAGATTCCCATGCCTCTTTTCTTTTTTCTGGTCAAAGCCTCAATATCTCTTGTCATCCAGGGTTCCCTATTCCTGCCAACCTTGGTCTTCATCCTCTCAGGGACATATAAATCTTGAACTCTAGCTGACTCACTTTTGCCAGTTCTCATGATTTTTGTCATATGGTTCTAGAGAACCAAAATTTCTCACGGTTTTAAAAAAAAAGTTTAAGATGTGTACAGTCTGTGTAGCATGATGTTCAATGAAAGTTTTAGCAGTGTGTTGCTCCAATAAGTCTTAAACAAGATATTCCTGAGGCATTTTTTTTCCCAAAACTAGACTCCTAGTTCAAAATAATTCTGTCCGTGTAGGGTATTCATGCAGTGTTCCTGCAGGGTGGAACATGTGGTGAGCTGCTTCTAAACTATTCCCCTCTTCTCTGGGGTGAACATTTTTCCTTCTTGTTGACTGGAACTGATTCAGAGTAGCAATGGCATCTTTTTATTTCTTTTTTATTGAAGCACTTCCAAGATCTGCAGAGAGAATCCTGTTTTATTTGATAAATTGGGGGATTGATCCAGTGGATCTTGAAGAAGTTTTTATCCTTGTTGTAAGGTTTCTTCTTGCATTAATGTTCCAAGAAGGACCGAGATGCTGAAGCATTGAACAGCAAGAGCTTTATCAAAAGATGTTTACTGTACAGGCAGCAAGTTTAGAAGAAGCTGTTCTTTGCTCAAAATGGCCAATGATGTCACACTCTGAGTCCACCATACTTCCACAAATGTGTAACTGACTTCTACTCTGGATGTAAGTTTGCTGTCTGGAAGGTTCATTTTTAGACATTTCATCACCATACTAGGTAACATCAGGCAGAAAACTAGCCACCAGGATACATAAACATCAACTAGCCACAAAAAGACATGACCCACTCTCACTAGTAACCTTACATACAGATGAAGAAGTAAACCAATCCGAATAGAACAACACATCCATCCTCGGGCAAGCCAAACAGAGACATGCATGAGAATTCCTAGGAGCCTGACGTTCCAACCGAAACTCTATCAACAAACATATTGACTTGGACCCCATTTCCCACTCTCTGAGAAAAAGGACAGGAAATAACATCACCACAAGAAAACTAAATGCATAAACAGAAAGCGGGTCACTAACACCAGTGCTTCACCAGAGGCTCAGTGATGATGTTATCTAGTATGGTGACGAAATATCTGAAAATGAAGCTTCCAGCTCAGTGAGCAAACTTACATCTAGAACCTCAACCTGAGTTACAAATCTCAAAACCTGCTGACTTCTACTTTCCATTACCCTCTAGTTTTCATTTGACACTCCCTTTTTCTCAATAACATGCAATCCATACAATTTCCCCTTCTTTGTTTCTGAGGAAGAGTCCCGAACTTTGAAAAGTTGGCTCTGTCTCCCATTACAGATGTTGCCAGACCTGCAGAGTTTCTCCAGCACTTTTGCATTTCACATCTTCAGCATTTACAGTGTCTTGTTTTTCTTATAATTTATAAAGACAAATATCCACAAAGCACAGGTAAAATCCCAGGGAAGCATTTAGCAGAAGTGGAATTTGACTGACTTAGTGATGGAAAGATTATCTCCAATGTGCAAAAACAATCCTGCTATAAAATAGAGAATCTGTTAGCTTGCCAAAAGAATGCCACAAAAGGTCAGTAGTTTGTTTCTCCTGTTTTGTTAGAAATACTGGAAAAACTGCCTTTTTGTCTGGACACAGGGAAACTCACCCCTTCAGTACATTATCTGGACCGACATGACACCAATTGTTAAAGTTCACTTGAAAATTTAACTTTTAAAAAAAGGGTTTTGCGATTTACATATGAAAGAATTGAAAACAACAAGGTCATTCTACAAGATGAGAGTTAACAAGCAATCCAGGTCTTTTTCAATATATAATTTCAGTTACATCACACTGAACTTTTGTTATAAATTCTGTGTTTTCCAATCTTGTTTTCCACAGCCACCTGATGAAGGAGCGTCGCTCCGAAAGCTGGTGCTTCCAGTTAAACCTGTTGGACTATAACCTGGTGCTGTGTGATTTTTTAACTTTGTCTGAAGATAGCTTTGAATGTACTGTTCATATCTTTGGTTTGCATTGATTTGAATGTGTGACATTCAAAACAACTTTGGAGTGCATGTCTGTAAAAAAATTAAAAAGTATGGTTAAAAACGAATTTAAAAAAAAAATCCAAGGTAGTTCACAACCAAAGTGTGAGGTAAATATACAATTTTATTGATGATTTGCTCTCTTTGCAGTGGAAAATCTAAGTATACATCCAACTCCTAATGATAAGCGAAATCGAAGAAGGTCTGGTTGGGGGAAGAAGAAGATATTTGAAAATTATTTGTTAAGCAGTGATGTTTCAGTTGGCTTAAAGAGAGGAGAACTTATACAGGTAATTTATTTGAGAGGCGTACAGGTAAAAATGAAAATCGTATGACTTCCTGTTGAATCTCAAAACCTAAAACCAGTGTTGCTGGAATTTGATTGCGCAATGGTGTAAGTGAGCTGTTTTGTAGATGATTCATCAAAACTTTAAACTGATGTAGTTCAGTCACGATTGTAAAGAATGTAATATCAACATATTGTGGACGTTAATGGAGTTCTTGAAGAAGCAGTAGCTATATTCAGCTGTAATTAATTTGCCCACTTCAATTTTAATTTGAAACATGAGAAAAGCCAGAAGTAGCACACACATAATAGATGCAGTGATGTTGGTAAAACTAAATGAGGCCATAGGAAGTGGATTGTTTATCTTCCTTTATCTTGTGGTTTCAGTTTGTATCTTTTCTGTTTGTCTGCTCCCCAACAAGATGACATTACCTTGGAGTCACCATGTCAGTTGCTAAAAGTTGTTGCTGATTTGCTAGGTGGTGTCATAAATCTGATCACTGAATCAGATGTACTGAAAATTTTCTGAACGCTAAAAAAGTATGTTAGAAACTATTTATTTTTTGGAATTGAAAGTCAAATTGCCTAGTGCATTAAATATTGATCTGGCAAATAGCACAGAGCAATGACAGATGGAATTTAATTCTGATAAGTGCAAAGGTGATGCATTTTGGGATGTCTAATAAGGGAAGGATATACACAATGAATAGTAGGTCCCAAGAGAGCACTGAGGGAAAAGCAGACCTTGGTGTATAAGTCCATAGATCCTTGAAGGTGTCAGCACAAATAAACAGGGTGTTGAAGAAGGCATACGGGACGCATGCCTTCATACCATGCTGTAGAATACAGGAACAAGGAAGTGTTGTTGCAACTTTACAAAATATTGGTTGGGCCATGGATGGAATGCAGTGTGCAATACTGGTCACCATGCTATTGGAAGGATGTGTTTGCACTGGAGAGGATGTAGAGGAGATTCATGAGAATGTTGCCTGGGATGAAAAGTCTCTGTTATGAGGAGAGACTGAATAAGCTGTGTTGTTTTCTCTGGAGCAAAGGTGGCTGAGGGGGGATATAATTGATATATACAAAATTATGAGAGGCAGAGATTAGGTAGATTGTGAGAATCTTTTCCCCATAACAGAAATTTCTAAAATTGGAAGGCACAAGTTCAAGATGAGGAGCAAGTGGTTTAGAGGAAATGTAAGCAATTTTTTTTCGCCCAGAGGGTGGTAGAAATATGCAACATGCTGCCAGTTTGGATGGTGAGGCAGGCTTTCTCAACATTCATGATCTGGATGAGTACTTAAATGCTAGGGCATAGGCTATGGATGAAGTGCAGGTAAATGGAGTTCATGTAGTTTGGAGTTTGTTGGTCAGTGTAGACATGGTGGGCTGAAGGGCCTGTTTCTATGCTGTATGACTGTACTACATGGAATTGCCATTAACTGAATTATTGGTAGCTTTTGGTTCGCATTAAATTTAATCCAATTAGTCTTAAACTGGAATTGAATTTAGGTACAGGTCACAAAGTAGTAGGCATTTATTTAGCACAATGTAACATAACATAAGAAATAACCCTGGGAAACCTCTTGGCTTCTCAAATGGCCATTCAATACGACCATGACTGATTATCACCCTTAACTTGACCTCCGTCGTCTGCTCCCCTTAATTTCCCAAAATTGGTCTGTGTCAGCCCTAAATTTATTCAATAATAGTATCCAGAATTTACAATCCCTTAAGTGAAGAACTGTTTCCTCGTGTCACTGCAACTGATTGATCCCTTGATCCTGATATTGTGCTAAACTTGCAGCCCATGGAAACACCAAATTCCTATCTTTATACTGAATTCATCCTCTATCATGTTATATGACACTACCACTGTGCTTTGTTGAACAGATTCAGACATATCTTAAAGCTGAAAAATTTGACATCCATGAAGCAATTGGCAGCAACAAAATTACATTCCACTGCCTTTTGCAACCTTGACAACCAGCATAACTCCTGTTGTTAAAAGCAAATTACTGCAGATGCTGGAATCTGAAACCAAAAGAAAAAATGCTGGAAAATCTCAGCAGGTCTGGCAGCATCTGTAAGGAGAGAAAAGAAAAGACAAAGGGTCAGTTAGACTCGAAACATCAGCTCTTTTCTCTCCTTCCAGATGCTGCCAGACCTGCTGAGATTTTCCAGCATTTTCTCTTTTGGTTAACTCCTGTTGTTGTTGCCATTAAGCTAGAGGGCCAATGTTGGTTCTTAAGAGGGTTGTGAATCTGTGGAATTCTTTACAGCAGAGTGCTGTTGAGGCTGCATCATTAAGAAAATTTGAGGTTGAGATAAATAGATTTTAATCAGTATAAGGGTTATGAGGAAAAAGCAAAAAAGTGGAATAGAAGATTATCAGATGTATCAAGATCCCATTGAATTGCAGAGAGTCTTGATGTGCTGAATGGTTTATTTCTATTCCTATGCCTTATGGTCTTTTGGCCTTGATGATTGCATTAGAACAAAGGAGATGGCTTATAAGAATGCCAGCAAAAGGGATAAGCCTGAAGATTTGAGAAATTTGGAATCCAGCAAAGGGTGTTGGGGCTTTAACTCATCAACCATAAAGGAATGGGCTATTTAGTTTGAGGCAGCGTATTGCGCAGGTTGAAGGGAAACTTACAGGTGGTGGTGTTCCTAAGCATCTATTGCAATTGTCATTCCAGGTGATAGGGTTTTGTAAAGTGATGTGCAAACAGTCTTGGTAGTTGGAGTGCATTCATAGATGGTACACACTGATGCCACTGAGTATTGGTGGCAGGAGTGCATTGTAATAAAGTCAGAAGTGAGATTTTCACTTCCAGTTGCACAATTTTAGCACCATTTTTGACGCAATAACTTTCCCTTCAACTCTTCCCATTTCCTCCAATTCCAGGGTGTGGCCCTTTGAACTTGGATGGACCCTAGCTCTGTCTGCCTCTTTGTCGGCTACATTGAACAGTCCCTCTTTCGCTGCTTACACAGGCACTGTTCCCCAGCTCTTCTGCCATTACATCAGTGACTGCATCCTGCACCTAGGCTGAACTGGAGCAGTAATTCGCCCACAACTTCCACCCCATGCTTAAATTCACGTGGTTCATCTCGGATACCTGCCCCCCCCCCCCCGCCTTTCTTGACCTATCACTTTCCATCTCTGGTGACAGTCTATGGACTGATATTTACTTTCAATCCACAGACTCCCATAACTACCTGGACTACATCTCCTCCCATCTGGCATCCTGCAAGAACTCCATACCATTTTCCCAATTTCTCTGTCGCATCTGCTTGGACAAGGAGACATTCCACTCCCAAGCATCCCAGATGTCCACCTATTTTGAACAATGTGCTTTTCCCCCCTCTGTCATCCAGACAGCTGTCCACTGCACCTCCTTCACTTCCCGCTTCACTGCTCTAAACCCTGTCCTCCTTCCAAATGTAATAATGACAGGGTCCCCCTTGTCCTCACCTACCATCCTGCCAATGTCCGCATCCACTGTATCATCCTTAAATAATTCCAGCAACTCTAACTAAACCCCACCACCAAGAACAGCTTCCCCTTCCTATTCCTCTGCTTTGTGCAAGGAGTGTTCCCTTGGACAGTCCTTGGTTTGACCACAACAGCTTCCCCCCCCCCCCCCCCCCAAATCCCCAGTACCTTCCACTGCAATTATAAAAGATGTAACCCCCCACCCACCTCCAGCCAGGGCCCCAAACAGTCCTTTTAGGTGAGACAGAGGTTCACCTGTCTCTCCAACCTCGTTTACTGTACCTGGTGCTCCCAATGTGTCGTTTTGACATCAGCGAGTCCAAACATAAATTAGGGGCATGTTTTGCCAGGCACCTCAGCTAGTTCTTCAAGAGCTGACCTATTCTTCCAGCCACCGCCCATTTCAATTTCCCTTCCCTCTCCCTTTCCGAGATGACCACTCTCAGCCTCTTCCATTGCCACAGTGAATCAGACTGCAAATTGGAGGAACAACACCTCATCTTATGCCTGGGCAGACTACAGCCTGAATGACACAACCATTGAGTTTTCCAATTTCAAATACTTCTCTTCCCTTCCCCCAACTTCCTTTCCAGCAACCCCCCCCCTCCATCTGCTTACCTATCCTTCCTTCCAGCAACCAACCAGATTCATTCCTCCCATTGACCAACCCAGGCTGTACCCTCTACCTGTGTTCACCTGTCACTGCCACACCATCCCACTGCTCAACCCACCCAAAACCTTCCCCTGCCCCTCCCATTTATATGCAGGTCTCCTCATCCCAACCCATATCCTGAAGAAGGGTTATACCTAAAACATTGACTTCTCTGCTTCCTGATACTGCTTGGCTTGCAGTGGTCTTCCAGCCTCCTCGTCTACTTCTGCAAATACTGAAGCAATCCATGCCCAGAGGTAGCAACATTCGGGCTTGGGTTGACGAGTGGCAAGTAATATCCAAGCTACACCAGTGCGAGTCAATGACCATCTCCAATTAAAAGAGACTTTAACCATCATTCTTTGACATTTAGTGGCATTACCACAATCAAATCCCCCATTGTCAACATCCTCAGGTTGCCATTGACCAGAAACTGAGTTGGACTAGCCATATACATATTGTGGCCAGAATAGCAGGTTAAAAACTGAGAATCCTGTTCAAAGTAATTCACTTCTTGATTCCCAAAAGCCTGTCCACTCTCTACAATACACCAGTCAGCAATGTGATGAAATACTCTCCATTTTCCTGGATGAGCATAGCTCCAACAGTATTCAAGAGGCTTGCGCCATCCAAGACAAAGCTTTCCACTTGATTGGTACCACATCCACAAGCATTCACTCATTCCACCATCAATGCAGTGCGTACCATATATAAGATTCATTTCAATAACTCACTAAATGCTTAGACAGCACTGTTCAAATCCATGACCACTACCATCATGAAGAATGAGGGCAGCAAATACATGGGAATATCAACACCTACAAGCTCCCTTCTAAACCACACTCAAGTCTAAAATCTATCACTTTTCCATCAGTGCCACTGGGTCAAAGTCCTGGAACTCTCTCCTTAAGAGCATTGTAGTTACCCAACACCAAATTGATAGGAGCAGTTCGCCACCACCACCTGAGGGCCAATAGGGTTTTGAAGTAAATGCTGGCCTAACAGCCAGGCCCACGTCTTATGAACGAATAAAAAGAAACCTTTCGAGAGCTGCTATTTGGTTTGATGGAGAACCTTCCTTTGTCAGAGAATAATTAACAATATTTATGTTATTATCGACTATAGTGTGTTTTGCATTTATATTATGCTTTACATGATCACAGGACCATTACTATGTGCTTTACAGCTGATGAAATACAGTAATGTTGAATGACTAATGAAAGGGAGTGTGTTATTGTGGTAACCATTTAATGTGAACAATTTTTAATTTCCAACATTTATACATTCTTTACTTGCTTTTATGGATTGTTAAAAATTATAATTGTCATCCATGCTGAATTACTGGTTAACAATAAAATGAATAAATTATGTTGAGCAATGAATGTTTTAAAAAAAACTATTCCATATTTAATGGTTTGAAAAATTAAAATCTTCACTTTATCAATTGGCATTTACAGGGTCCACTGAGAATAAATCCGAAGAATTACCAGGAGGCTTTTGTTCCTTCCCCTGTAAGTAAAGATAAGTTAAAGTTAACTTTGGCACAGTACTCTGTTCCTCTTGCAGTTTAGTGCAGTCTATTGTTTCAGATGTGGTGTGTTAAATACTTTGTTTCTAGTACTATATGCACGAGATTGAAGTAAAATTTGGTTTTCTTTGTATTGTTGCATAAATGATGCTGTTTGGTAATTGCACTACGCAATGTTCACCAAAGAAAGCAAAGCAGCAAGGATAGTTCTACACAGTTTGCTGAGGATTGCCTTCCAGATAAATGTAAACTAATATCCTTTACTGCAATCACTGGACATTGAAACCAGTAAATCTTTTTAATTTTAAGTACTTGTTTACATTAGATTCTGGGTAATCCAAGGTGGACGACAGAAAAAAATTCTGGCTGCAACAGCTGCTCCTTTTTTTAAAGGTATTTTAGGTGTTGGAGGTGATTTCCTCGAAATCGAGGAGCAGCAATTACTGTTTTATATGCTGTTCCATTGTTTTGGAACTTTGGAGAAAAAATATGTAAAAACAATAGCAGTTTTAAAAAGAGAGAGGTACAGACAGAGGTAGCACATGGTGAGGTCAGTGCAGGAGAGAGAGAGAGAGAGAAAGAATAAGAAACTGACACCACAGCAAACCTGCACAGTTACTGCCTTTGCTGTTTGAAATCATGTATCGTTGGACGTCAGAGTGTGTCTGGGAAAATTAACAAAGTGAACTTCACAACTGAGCTTGGAGGAACCTGTTTGGATGAGGTCACAGCACAGAAACAAATAAGTGAATAGTTTTAAGTGTGGCCTAAGAAAGTCTGCAGTAATGAGTAGAGTGGGTTCTTTCTTGATTATATGCTTTTGAGATATGTCTTTTGGTTAAACTTAAAATATAAGTCATCTGTTCATTTAATCTGGAGCAGTGTTTTGTAGAGGAATAAGATGGTATTATTTTCTGGGTCTGTCGATTATGAAAAATGGCCTTTAGTAGAGTGATATGCTCTTCTTGTCAGATGTGGGAGTTTACGGAGAGTTTACGGGTTACTGCAGATTATATCTGGAATAAATACCATTGGTTATGAATCCTATCAGATTGAATGGATCGGTTGGCGAGACAGTTAGAGGCAATGAGGAATTTGCAACAGCAAGGGGATGTGATGGATGGCAGTTGTAGGAAAGGGGAAAAGTCGTAGCTATAGTCACATAGATGGGTTAACTCCAGGAAAGGTAAGACAGGTAGACAGGTAGTGCAGGAGTCTTCTGTGGCTGTCCCTATTTCAAACAAGTATGCTGTTTTGGGAAATGTAGGGGGTGATCTATTCACAGGGGAATGTCGCACGAACAGCCAAGTTTCTGGTATTGAGACTGCCTCAAGTGCAATGAGGGGTACGTCGGGTTCCAAGAGATCAATTGTGTTAGGGGACTCTCTAGTCTGAGGTACATGGAGACGTTTCTGTGGTCAGCAATGAAAGCCAGAATAGTATATTGCTTCCCTGGTGCCAGGATCAAGGATGTCTCAGAGAGGGTGCAGAATGTTCTCAAGGGGGAGAGGGGTCAGCAAGAGGTCATTGTCCACTTTGGAACCAATGACATAGGAAGGGAAAAGGTTGAGATACTGAAGGGAGATTATAGAGAGTTAGGCAGGAATTTAAAAAAGAGGTCCTCGAGAGTGGTAATATCTCATTTTTGGATTCACATTTTTGGAGCATTGGAATCTCTTTTGGGTTAGAAGTGACCTGTACAAGAAGAACGGATTGTACCTAAATTGGAAGGGGACTAATATACTGGGCAGGTGTAGCATCTCTTAAAGTAAAGTGCCATAGGATTATTTCCATGTCAGCTCAGTGAGTGGGAAATATAATCACTATTACTTCACTGATTTGGAGTCTAAATTTTGGAACTCCTGCCCTAACAGCTTTGTGGGTGAACATACACTAAATTAACTGCAACAGTTCGAGAAGGTAGCTCATGGGATGGCACGGTAGCTCAGTGGTTAGCACTGCAGCCTCACAGCTCCAGGGACCCTGATTCGATTCCAGCCTCGGGCGACTGTCTGTGTGGAGTTTGCACATTCTCCCCGTGTCTGCGTGGGTTTCCTCTGGGTGTTCCAGTTTCCTTCCACAATCCAAAGATGTGCAGGTTAGGTGGATTAGCCATGCTAAATTGCCCATGGTGTTAGGTGCATTAGTCAGGGGAAATGTAGAGAAATAAGGGAATGGGTCAGGGTGGGTTACTCTTCGGAGGGTTGGTGTGGACTTGTTGGGCCCAAGGGCTGATTTCCATACTGTAGGGAATAAATATCGTAAATATCATATAAATATTGTAAATATTCTAAATATCATAACCTTTTTCAGAGCGTTTAGGGATGGGCAATAAATACTCGCTGAGTTGTAAAGGTCACATCCTCAAAATTAACAAGAATTTATATACATTGGCTTTATGGGTATAAATGTATTGTTTGGTGGTGGGATTATTCTGTGTAAATGTGAAATAAAGTTTTCCCATTATGTAGAGTTCTTGTATTTGAGTAAACTCTTTGTTTGTATGGATAATGGGGAAACTGGCCTCGTTAGTACTGCAAAATCATCATCAGGCAGAAAGTTGTGATTTTACATTTGATCCTCCCAGTGAATATGAACATTGGTATTTCTGTCTTTCTTGTGTTACTCCCTGATTGGTTAGGAGCAGCAAAGCAAGGTAAAGTTCAATTCACTTGGCTTAACTTTCCCTCATGTAAAGCAGCTACTTGGAACAAGTTTCATGTCTTTTTCATGCTATCAAGGGAATGATGAGTGGTTCAGCTCAACTGTGCTCCAGAATTGTTTCCAGATCCAGATATATTGTGTTTTCTAATCGGTTGTAACTGAGAAAATGACAGAATGGTGAATTGCTTTCATCAGTTAGTGTTCTTCCTTCTTTGTCTGAAGTGTTCTCTATTCCATTGGCTTGGGATAATTCTGTTTTTTATTGAAAGTGATTTGGGGTGCCTGTTGTTTTTTTTTAATGGCATGATGCCGCTTCAGATTTAGGAAGAACCCTGACAAGACTGTCCAAATTAGATTAAATGTACACAGATGCGCATTGTCAACTGACTAGTGGTTATGGCCATACATTATCTACCCCTGTATAACTTGATATTGTTTTTGTTAAATACTCTAATACTAATCTAATGTTCTTTGACAATGTCTTGATTTTATTGCTTTTGTCATTAATTCCTTTAATATTCTTCCTTTCAGGATGGAAACAGAGATATTTTTATCAATGGTGTCATTTCCCGAAATAGAGCCTTGAATGGTGATATAGTGGTGGTAAAGCTCCTGCCTAAAGAGAAGTGGAAGGTAAGTTTCAGATCTAAAATGAAAAAGAAATATCTTTATCTCTTCACCCCTAAACCTACCAAATACAATTCCAAATATCTGGAAATTCTTAGTAGCAATTAGGTGCTTGTGCAGGGTGGAATTTAATCCAGTTGACTGGGTCTTGCCTGGAGAGCTGATAGGATCTCTGCATTGCTGTCTTTGGAAAGGCCAATATTTTTAAATACTTATCAAGCGCTTGAGTGGACAGCAACATGTCTTCCCCAGAATCAAGTACCCCAGAGGGGGTGTGGAAATTCTATCCATCAAAACTGCTGCCCTCAGACTGATAGAATTTTATTGCAGGCTGCATCAGTGGGAGCAGTGATGGAAATGAACCCACCAAAGACCCAGGATCAACCTGGCACCCATACCACAGGTTGGTGGGATGGAATGTGCATGTGAATGTTGGGAGCAGGGATAGGTTTGTGGCTTTTAGCACCAAGTCCTTCAATCAGGGACTGTGTGTCAGACAGTGAGGGATTCATTCTTGGAGCTGCAAGCAAACTGATTGCTTCTCTGGTTTTGCTTCTCTGGTTCCATGCGTGATGATTTGTATCTATTGCAAGTTGAATGCTAACCAGTGGAGCTTGGGCCTTTGATTCCCATCGAGTCTAATTTTTCCAGAGCTCCTTGATATCACAGTTGGTCAAATGCGACCTTGATATCAAGGACAGTCATTCTCATTCACCTTGAAATTCAGCTCTTTTGCCCATGTTGAACCAAAGCTATAGTGAGGTCAGGAACTGAATTGACCTAGCGGCATCCAAATTGGGCATTATGGAGTAGGTTATTGCTTAGTAGGTGCTGCTTGATAGTGCTGTTGTTGATACCTTCCTTCACTACAAGGTAATTCCTCTCAAAAATGCAACATTTCTCTTACCTGGGGAAGCAACCTCTCATCTAAGGTTGACGTTGATGCAGGGCTTCAATATCACATCAAATCTGTGAACAATGCCTTCAGAGAGTCTTTGATGTGACTTCTGTGCTGATGCCAAAATCCTTGTGTGTAAAGCTGTCATCCTTCCAACTGTTCTATATGGCTCCAAATCTGGACTGCATATAGATGCCACCTCAAGAAGTACCATTGACACTGTCTGAGACAGGTTCTCTGCATCAAGCTGGGAGGACAGGCATACTGACAACAGCATCCTCGAAGCATCTAACAGCACCAGCATCAAGGCCATGATCAATTAAAACCAACTCCACTGGGCTGGCTGCATGCTACGGGTGTCTGAGTTCTGATCACCAAAGCAAAACGTGTTCACCCAGTGCAAGCAAGATACTTGAGTGTGAAGAGGACAATGGAACATTTCGATACATCCCAAAGGCTTCCCTCAAGAAATGCACCATAGATATTAACATATGGGGAGACCCTTATTCAGAAAAAATTGACTTGGAGGAAGCTCCTGTATGAAGGGATATAATCCTTTAAGAACACCCGTCAGCAGCAGGAAGTAGAGAAAAAAAATGAGCAAAAGGGATTCTAACAATCTCAAGGCCAAGGACCAATTACACCTCCCAGAAACATCTGCCAAATGGTGGTTGGAGAGGAAGTCCAGGATCCCATGACCAGTGACCATTTCCTCGGTGGACAATCATACTTGCCATTGAATGATTATCAAGCACCTTCGCTTTACTGATGATCGAGGGTAGACTGATGCGCACTATTTGGCTGGGTTGTATTTATCTTTTTTTTGTGCAGATGGCATATCTGGACAACTTTAGGGGTGCGTCAATTCTGGACCACAAGTCTTCAGTACTATTACCAAAATGCTGTCAGAGCCCATAGTTTTTGCAGTATCCAATGTCTCCAACCATTTCTTGATAGCACATGGAGTGAATTTAATCACTGAAGACTGGTATCTGGATGCTGAGGACCATTGGAGAGACCAAAACAGATCATATACTTGGCACTTCTGGTTGAAGACAGTTGCAAATGTTTCAGTATTATCTTTTGTATTGGTGGGGTTTCCTGTCATTGAAATGGGGGATATTTGTGACACTTCCTCCTCCAGTGATTGTTTGATTGTGTACAACTATTCATGACTGGATGTGGCAAGGCTGCAGAATCTAAATCCAATCTGTTGGTATGTTGCTTAAGTCTATCTATCGCTTGCTGCGTATGTAGTTTGGCATACAAGTAGTTCTGTTTTGTAGATTCACTAGGTTGACATCTCATTAGTAGGTAAGCTAGAAATGTCTCCTGCACTCTTCATTGAACCAGGTAGATGGTAATGATGGTAATGGTAGAGTACAGTGGTTACTCTTATCAACACTGTCATGGACAGATTCATCTGAAACTGGCAAATTGATGAGGCTGAATCCAAATATATATTTCCTTCTTGTTGTTTCCCTCGCCACTTGCCACAGATCCAGTCTAGCAACAATGTTCTTTGGGACCTGGCCAACTCATCATTAGTACTATTGCCAAGCCACTGTTGGTGGTGGACATTTAATTCCCCCACCCAGAGTACATTCTGCATCTTTGCCACCCTCTGTGCTGTTCAACGTAGAGGAGCACAGAATAACGAGCTGAGGGAGAACAGTATATGGTCATCAGCAAGAGGTTTCTGAGCCTGTGTTTGACATGATGCCATGAGATGCGAGGTGTGCAGAGTCAATGTTGAGGACTGTTAGGGCAATTCCCTACAGTATACTACTGTGCCACCACAACTTTTGAGCCTGTCTGAAGGGACAGGACATATTTGGTGATTCTAGTGTCTGAGAATATGTCAGATATGTTATGATTCTGTGAGTGTGTCTACGTCAGGCTATAGCTTTGTTAGTCTGTGAGACAGCTCTCCCAGTTTTAGCAGTACTAGCCAGTTGTTAGTAACGAATACTTTACGGGTTTGACAGGGTTGTTTCTTCCATTGTTGTTTCCTGTGCCTAGGTCGATGCTAGATGGTCCATCCAGATCCATTCTTCTTTTCTGAGAACACAAATGTTCAGCCCTTTGAACCTCTTTTGTCTTTCACTGAGATCATCGCTCATCTCCTACCTCAACTCAGAGTCTTTATATTGTTTCCATAGTTCTTGAAGTTTTAGGAGAAAGCATCCTTGGCTTTCCCTATTTTGTCTCTTGTTTCTTGAATATTGAAGTTATTGCTTGCTTCCTTTGCAATCTATTGGAATTGTTCACTGCGTAGGAACTTCAGAAAGATCAAAAGTATTGCATGAGTGATCTTTTGTTCCCACCACTGTTCTAATGCTGTTCTGAATATCAACTTTCTTGAGCTGAAGAAGACTCCTCTCAGTCATGGTATTGGACTTGCCCTGAAAGTAAGTTTCTATCCACAGTATTGCATACCCTAATTCCAAATCCATGACATTGCCCAGATTGGTCCCTGTCCCAGTTTACCTACTGTGGTAACCCTCTTCAATGTCCCTGATTCTTCTAGATTTGACTGTTCCAGTACATTCCTTGGCCTCCCATTTTCCACTCTTGACCAACTAAGCTTATGCAACACTGCCGAATTGTAACTTACATCAGACCCATTCACCTATTACCTTTTAGTTGCTTATCTACGTTAGTTTTAGGTTGAGCAGTGTCTTGATTTAAGTCTGATCTTATTTTCAAGTCCTTCTATGGCTTGCCTCTCCCTGTCTTTAATCTTCTCTGGGGCCACAATCAACCTTCCTTCTAGGTTGTGCAGTTGCACAGCTGCTTGAAGACCCCATGCATGCCAATTTGGATGCTGATGCGTTGACTCCCGTGTGCAGAATTGTTGCCGTGCACAGACTTAAGAGGTTTGCGCAGCAGAAAAACAGTGGGGAATTGTAGCCCATAACCCTTTGAAAGATCTGCACTTCTCCACGTCTGTTCTGTTGTACATCCTCAATTCTTCTTTCTCACTTTTGGTAACTCAACCTTCAGGTACTGAGGCTTTAATTTCTCAAACTTCTTCTTTAAACTTCTCTATCTGTTTTCCCTTCTCTCAAGGGATTCCTTAAAACCTGTCTTTTTGACAAATCTCATAGTCATTCACTATAATATCTCATTATGTGGCTCAGTGTCCAATTTTGTTTGGTTGTTCTTCAAATATAGGGGAATGGGTCTAAATGGGTTCTTCTTCGAAGGGTCGGTGTGGACTTGTTGGGCCGAAGGCCCTGTTTCCACACTGTAAGAAGAATTTTAGGATGTTTTACAATGTTCAAGTTGTGCTTGGTATATAATTTGTTGTTGGAGAGTTAATAATCTAATTATAGTGATAGTAGTAAGCTATCACAGTAAACTGTTCACAGTAACATACCAAAACTATTCATTATTTGTGAGAAGTTGATTGCATTGCACCTAAAACCATTCCCACATCTAAGATCAAGAGCTCATCAGAATGGAGTATTGCCCTTGCTTCCTAATAGTGGGCACTTTTGAGTATTTAATTATTTTCTTTTTACATTTTTGATCAGTTCTTTACTTGTTCCATTAAAAAAAACTCCAGAGATTTTCTGCTATTCCCTGCTGAATTGTTTATTTTTGATAATCTAAATTTGGGAAAACAGTTTCTTCATTTTAATTAATGTTATAACCTAACCTTTACCTTCAGAATTTATTGCATTATTTAGAAGTGCACGTTACAGTTTGTGTAATCAAAATTGAGACTTAAACCATTTATAGCATGCCTTGAAAAATCTGAAAATTAAAAAAAGAAGGCCTTTATAAATTTATCTGAGGATTAGCAAAAAGTGCAGTTTATTTTTGTGAACTATATGCTTGTAATTATTGGTGTACAATTACTTTGAAATGTCTGTTAAAACTTCAGTGCACCTGTATGAATTGTCAGATTGTATAGTTGGCCCCTAGTAAAATCTGGATTAATGTGAGTTGCATGAAACATTTTGGTGTGCGATTTACAAGTCTCATCTAGTTTTTCAACTTTACAATGCTAACTTAATTTTAGCGTTAGAAAATGGTAAACATAAAAATTACTTGTTTCTCATTTGATCGTGTAATCACCCTAAATAGTCACTTGCTTCAGAATAGGTTTACAGTATATATTTTTGTACAGTAGGGGGCAGAAAGGTTATTAGAGGTACAAGTCCAGGATAAGTGGTGTGAATGTAATCATGAAATCTGTTCCATTTTAAACAAAACAAGGTTTTTACTTTTCCAGTGGTTTCTGATACTTTTTTGTAATTGCTTGTGATTGTTCTCAACTCTTAAGGCGGCACGGTGGCACAGTGGTTAGCACTGCTGTCTCACAACGCTAGAGACCCGGGTTCAATTCCCACCTCAGGCAACTGTCTGTGTGGAGTTTGCACATGGGGTTTCCTCCGGGTGCTCCCATTTCCTCCCACAGTCCAAAATGTGCTGGTTAGGTGAATTGGCCATGCTAAATTGCCCCTAGTGTTAGGTGAAGGGGCAAATATAGGAGAATGGGTCTAAGTGGGTTCTTCTTCGAAGGGTCGGTGTGGACTTGTTTCCACACTGTAAGTAATCTAATCTAATCTTCTCCATTGTTCTTCAGTCCACACTTAAAAAGCATTTCAGGAATTACTCTTTCTTCCAACTGGAGTTATTGTTATGACCTTGCATCATGCTACAATAGAGTATCTTGTATATTTAATTTGCAATATAAATTGAAGGTCTTTTAATTGGTCCAGGCCCAGAACTTACAATTGGTGTCAGAATTGTTCAGAACTAAGCCAATTAAAGGAAAAACTGCTCTATCTAGTTTACAGAGTCATAAAGATGCACAGCACAGAAGCAGACCCTTCGGTCCAACACGTCCATGCTGACCAGGTATCTTAACCTCATCTAGTCCCATTTGCCAGCACTTAGCACATATCCCTCTTAACCCTTACGATTCATATACCCATCCAGATGCCTTTTAAATGCTGTAATTGTACCAGTTTCCACTACTTCCTCTGGCCACTCATTCCATACACGCACCACCCTCTGCATGAAAAAGTTGCCCCTTAGGTCACTTTTAAATTTGTACCCCCTCACCCTAAGCCTATGCCCTTGAATCCTGGACTCCCCCACCTGAGGGAAAAGACCTTGTCTGTTTACCCTATTGATATCCCTCATGATTTTATAAACCTCTATAAGGTCACCCCTCAGCCTCCAACACTCCAGGGAAAACAGCCCGAGCCTATTCAGCCTTTCCCTATAGCTCAAATCCTCCAACACCAGCAACAATCTTCTCTGAGCCCTTTCAAGTTTCACAACATCTTTCCAATAGGAGGGAGACCAGAATTGCACACAATATTCCAAAAGTGGCCTAACCTGTACAGCCACAACGTGACCTCCCAACTTTTATACTCAATGCTCTGACCAATAAAGCATACCAAATACCAGCCTTTACATCCAAATCATTTATATCAATGACGGAAAGCAGTGGACCCAGTAACGATCCACTGGTCACAGGCCTCCAATCTGAAAGGCAACCCTCCACCACCACCCTCTGTCTTCTACCTTTGTAGCCAGTTCTGTATCCAAATGGCTGATTCTCCCTGCATTCCATGAGATCTAACCTTGCTAACCAGTCTCCCAAACGGAACCTTGTCGAACGCCTTACTGAAGTCCATATACATCACGTCCACTGCTCTGCCCACATCAATCCTCTTTGTTACTACTTCAAAAAAAAATCAGTCAAGGTAGTGAGACATGATTTCCCATGCATAAAACCATGTTGACTATTCCTAATCAGTCCTTGCCTTTCCATATACATGTAAATTCTGTCTTTCAGGATTCCCTCCAACAACTTGCCCACCACCGACGTCAGGATCACTAGTCTCTACATCCCTGGCTTTTCCTTACCAACTTTCTTAAATAGTGGCACTATGTTAGCCAACCTCCAGTCTTCCAGCACCTCACCTGTGACTGTCGATAATACAAATATCTCAGCAAGGGGCCAGCAACAACTTCCCTAGTTTCCACAGAGTTCTCGGGTACACCTGATCAGGTCCTGGGGATTTTTTCCTCTAATATGGACATTTTTCAAGATGTCACCATCTATTTCACCACATCCTGTATCTTTTGTCTCCTTCTCCACAGTAAACCCTAATGCATAATACTCATTCAGTATCTCCCCCATCTCCTGCAGTTCCACACATAGGCTGCCTTGTGGATCTTTGAGGGACCTTATCCTCTCTCTCGTTATCATTTTGTTTTTAATGTATTTGTAGAATCCCTTTGAATTCTCCTTAACCCTGTTTGCCAAAGCTATCTCATGTTCCCTTTTTTCCCTCCTGATTTCCCTCTTAAGTATACTCCTATTGTCTTTATACTCTTCTAAGGTACCATTCGATCTCTGCTATCTATATGCTTTCTTCTTTTTCTTAGTCATCCAGCATTCCCTACATCTACCAGCCTCTCCTTTCACCCTAACAGAAATATATTGTTTCTAGACTCTTGTTGTCTCATTTTTGAAGGCTTCCTATTTTCCAGCCATCCCTTTAGCTGTGTACACCTTCCTCGAATGAACTTTTGAAAGTTCTTGCCTTATCCAGTCAAAATTGGCCTTCCTCCAATTTAGAACTTCAACTTTTATGTTAACATGTTTCCTTATGACCAGTCTTCCCATGCTGGCCATTCACTGGAATTTCCAGTACAGCAAACAGTACAGTGGAAGCTAAATCACAGCCTGCCATAACACTGGAGGTGCTGGGAGTGTCCCTTGAGGACAGCGGTAGTCAGTACAGTGTTTTAAATTGCACCAAACAAAAATAGAAATTGCTGGAGAAACCCAACAGATCTGGCAAATCTCTGGTAAGAAAGCAGAGTTAATGTTTTGAGTCCTTATGTGAATGGTCACTGGGCCCAACACTGGAATGTTATTGATTACTTTGAACTGTTGTGGATTGAGTGAGCTGCTGTGGAAGCATTTGTCACTGCTCAGTTTACAAAACACATTGTTGTATATCAGTAAGTACTTCAAAGCTAACTAGCACATTTGCTCAAATAAGTTCAAAAAAATTACAGAGAATATACAGCAATATACAGCAGCAGTTCTGCCCATCAAGCCTGTACTTTTATAGTTCACAAATTTCATCTCATTCCAGCTACCTCCTCTCAACCTTTTAGCTCATATTTCTATTCTCTTCCTTTGCAAGAACTTTTAAAATTCTGTGAACTGTTTGCCTCAACCATTTCCTGTGATAGCAAGTTTCATATTCTAGCCATTTAAGTGTGAAAACATTTCTCTTTATAACTGTAATGGACTGATGAGTGGTTGGCTTATAATTTATACTACCTAGTTAAAGATTCCATCTCTACTTTATCCAACCCAGTCATAATTTGGAGATCTCCATCACGTTTTTTGTAATTCAATAGCTTTCAAATGTTTTTGATTGAAGGAATCATTTTCAAATGTGACCACATATCCACACCCCTACCCTTCTTTATGTAAATTCTGTTCCGAGCCACTCACTGTCCTGACTTGGAAATATATCACCATTTCTTTAGTGTTGCTGGCTCACGTTCATGGAACTCCCTCCCTAATTGCATTGTGTGTGTACTAAGAGAATTGCAGCAGTTCAAGAAGGCATCCACCATCACCTTCTCAAGATCAATTAAGAATGGACAATAAATGCTGACCCAGCATCTCTTGAAAAATGAGACATGCCCATATTTTGCCCATATTTTGATTAAACCTAGTATACTTTAAAAAAAAAGAACTACCCTTTTTGAATGAGGCAAAAATCTGATTGAAGTTTTTGTTGGTCCAATTTTCAGCTGCTGCTTTTCTCCTTCATGTAAGTCCTTCTACATGGCTAAACCTAATTTTAATACAATGCACCTGCAAATCTGCCTGGGTACATGTAAATTTTTCAGCTGTAATTTTCACCCTGTTTCTATCAGGCAGCCACACTTGCACTGTAAATGTGACAACCAAAAATAAAATTTGTGTGTGGTTGAAAAATAGAATGCTTTATGCAGTTTAAATGATTAACATCTGAGCATATGGCATTTTGGATGTTGGCTTTGATTTGTAATGTGGAATGGAACGAAAGATGTCACCAGGGCTTTGAGGACAGTATTGGAAATGTAACTTCTGTTTAATATTAGTTTGTTAGAACAGCTTGCCAAGAGTCACTGCCTGACCTTACATATAACCACTTGAACAAGGTATTGGAAGATGGACAGTACCCATGCATTCAACCATGAGCAGTGGTTTTGAGAGATGAAGCTTTGTATGGTTGCTGTCAGTGTACAGGCTCGAGAAAATAATTTAGAATAGTTAAAATGCTAGTCATTGGAGATTTAACTGTGGAAAAGCACATGAAGTTCTGTTCCACAATAATTCAGAACCAAACACTATTGGTAGTAATGTGAAAAAAAAAGTTTATAATTAACTATCAGAAACATTGGATGCCTTTATAGAAGGGAAGAAACAGTGAAATCTTGAGTAACTGCCATATGTAATGGAAGGTGAATCTTTTCTAATCAGCCTTTTGTACTATTTCGTATGTAAGAGACCATATATACTCAGTGAATGAAATGAGGTTTATTCAGTGGCAGATAACTGGACCAGTACACGTGGATGTATTTCAGTTAATTTATTAAAATTAGACACCCTTTCTTTACATAATAATCTTCAATATTGTTTTCAATTGAAAATCAAAAATTGTAACAATTTAGGAAACCAAGGAGTGGAGTTGTTTAGAGAGTAGCAGTTTTCTGCAGCTGAGGGAGCTGGGAAACTCAAAACTGAGAATTGTATTTTAGGTGCAACATGTTTTCAGAGACAGTTTTCATTATACCTGCAAACAGAATTTTTTTAGTGTGAAGCATTATCAGAATGTTTTGACGAAAGTATAACACAGGAAGTAAGATTCTGTGGACAGAAGGTGTTTGCAATCATTAGATTTTGGATATAAATATAGGTAAAACAATTTAGGCGGAGAATAATTGAACTAATTTATATCTAAAGACAGGTTTTGTAAAGTGGTGGTAATAATAATATGAAATTTATTTATTGCTGTGAGGCACATATTTTTATTGTCATTGCTGAGAAATTCAGTTCCTGGCTCTCAAACACAGAGATAAAGAGGCCCTGGACCATTGAGTCCTCCATTTTGGAATTTAAATACTCACTATCCTCAGGACATTTGACTTTTTCAAGTCTGAATTGTTTTGTACTAATGCCCCAAGGATTAGGAACTGGGTTCAGACTTCCAATGCATTTTTTTTTGTAGAATTCTGGCACATGGGAAGTGGTGATTTATATCCAATTAAGGTCTTTTTACAACCATAGAATTGAATGAACTGTATGGTAATCCAAGAGTTTCACATTTGTCCACAATGTTAAATGAATAATTGAACTGCTTGGTCATGCTTTTGCAAATCCACCCTGCTTTCCGATTTTCACTGAGTGCAGACTGGTTTGTGAGTCCACACTGGGGACTCCATTATAGGCATCAACATGACATGTTCCTCCATAAATTTCATAGTCCTGGTTCATGTAAACTTCGGAGGTGTTAAAAGCTATAGTCTGCATGAACATACCATTTGAAACGTAAGTTTCTTTGAGTCATTGCATAATTTATGGCATTGAAGGAGTTTATTTGGCCCATTGAATCCATGCTGGCTTGTCACACTCCTCCGTCAATCTCCAAAGTTGTGAAGGTCATTTCCTTCAAGTATCTGTCAATTTCTTTGATTGTTTTCACTTCCACCACCCTGTAAACAATTCCAGGTCATTACTACTCATTGTCCGAACAAAGGAATTTCTCCAAAGTCCCCAGCATCTCTGACCCAAATCTTAACTTTGTGTCCCCCATCTCCTAGGAGAAAGTGAGGACTGCAGATGCTGGAGATCAGAGCTGAAAAATGTGTTGCTGGAAAAGCGCAGCAGGTCAGGCAGCATCAAAGGAGCAGGAGAATTGACGTTTCGGGCATAAGCCCTTCAGCAACACATTTTTCAGCTCTGTCCCCCATCTCCTTCAATCTGACCTTGTACCATCAAAGTGGATTTCAGAAAAGCTGTCTGATATTTTAGATGTTGTTGTGGTAAGGTAGGTAAGATTGAGTTTCCTCACTGAAAGTGCACAAATATTTTGATAAGTAAATAGAAAAAAGTTAATTATTCACAACAGATTTATTTTAAGAACTAGAATATACCTTTGAACCTTGTGTAAATAAAAATTATAAAACTGAGAGCTGTCAATCAAGGTAGGGGTTGTGTCTTTCAAGTGAATAAAGGGTCTCTCGGATCTTGGCCAAGAGTTGAAAATTACATAAGGTTAAAAGTTTTCAAGTACTTGCAGATTCAACTATACTGTGTCTGGGCAATTGACTTGTAGAAGAAGAGATTTGTTAAACATTATGGACTGTTTTCAATTGTTTACTTTGAATTTTTTTTTTATCAGATCCACTGTCATTATAGACTTCATTACTTCTATCCAGTGTTCAGTGGTTGATTGGGCATAGAAGTACAAATATCTGGATCAGTGGTGCTGGAAGAGCACAGCAGTTCAGGCAGCATCCAAGTAGCTTTGAAATCGACGTTTTGGGCAAAACGTCAAGAAGTACAAAAGTTGGGCATGAGAGTCCATTAAAGTTGTTTGGGATTCATGAGCCATAAGGGTTGTTTTGAGGGCAGGGGGGTGTTGCGTGGGAGTGTGAGGGTTGGAGGTCCTTTTTTTGTTATAATTGGGATGAAGTCCCACAGTCGCCTTACCAACAGCCCCATCCACACTCCTGTGGATACCTCAAAATTTGTTGTTGATCCCTCTGGTTTGACTGCAACCCACAGGAGTGTCCTCCCTGCTCCTCCTACAATGGAAGTCCCTTTTATCCTGACAAAATTGTCCTAACCTTTGTAAGTATAGGACAAGACAGTAATTGTAAATGTTGAAAACAATTACATAAATGTGTGAAAGGAAATCATTTTTTAAACATTTTGGCTCTGTCAAAAAGAATGAAATGATTGATAAATCATTGTCTATTCAAATGGGCATTTTGGGAAGGACTGTAATGAGAAAATGTACATTTACTATTGGATCATCTATCACAATTGAAAGTCACAGCATAAATAATGATAGTTGGTCATGCTGAATATAAATGGCCCTTGTTTACCCTTCAGGCTTGATTTGTGTTTAATGAGTATTAGTGCTGAGACTAGATTCCTCAATGGTTGATTTTTGTAAATTTTAAAATGTTGAACAAAATATTTTAACTGTATACATAATAAATATTTGTTAGTTGGTACCAACATACAAATTGCCTTGGTTTTTAAAAAAGAAGAAAATTTCCAAATATTTTGGATTTCCTCACCAGGAAGGGTGGATATTCTGTAGAGGAAGATAGTGAGAAGCCATGAACTAGACTGAATTACTGTTTATATGGGAAATGTAATGCTGTGTATATACTGACTTATCTTTGTAGATTATTAGTATCTGTTTCCCCTGGGTGTGACACATTTGACAATATTCCACAATAGCATATGAGTAGTTAGGTGTGGTGGTGAGTATGCCAGAGACTTCAAAGTGAGAAAACACAGGAAAGGGAAATTGCTTTGTCAGAATTATGTAATAATTTAAGATTATTCAGGAGACCAGAGCTGGAAGGTCAAGTGAGAAACTTTTCTTGGCCTGGGATGCTTAAATACAGGAATCACAAAGGAACATTATTGGGTGGAGTATAAAGTAATGTTTTACTGATGAGAGTTTTCCTTCAATGCTTTATCAGCTTATTGAGATTGCGCAGATGATTTGTATTTAAATAGTAGCCCAGAAATTTGTTTGTGTTGCTGTGGTGCAGTGGTAGTTCCTTATCTCTGAGCCAGAAGGCCTGGGTTTAAGTCTTCATGCTGAGAGATGTGTGGCATCTATCTTGATCACATTTGCTATTTGACGTACATGAGGGGGTAATTTATCTCAGACTATTACCCATAATCATGGGATCGGTCAGCTTAGTTAACTGGTTTTTGATCAGAGTGATACCAACAGTGTGGGATCATTTCTTATGCTAGCTGAGGTTCCAATGAAAGTTGCATCTTGTCAACTTCACCCCCTGCCTGAGATGTGGTGACTTTCAGGTTAAACTGCCAGTCAACTCTCTTTCATGGGACAGCAGTCCTGTAGTCCACAGCCTATAGCAATGCTATCTTCAGATTACAGTGGTTCGCAGACACTCAACCCAATAGTTTAATTTGCAGTGCTATGGAGTCCACGGTTATATATAGAAACATAGAAAATAGGTGCAGGAGTGGGTCTTTCAGCCATTTAATACGATCATGGCTGATCATTCAATTTCAGTATCCCATTCCTGCCCTCCCCCTATTCCCCTTAATTCCTTTAGTCACAAGGGCTCCCTTTTGAATATATCTAATGAACTGCTTCAACAACTTCCTGTGGGAGAGAATTCCACAGGTTCACAACTCTCTTGAGTGAAGAAATTCTTCCTCATCTCAGTCCTGAATGGCTTACCCCTTATTCTTAGACTGTAGACTTCCCCAACATTGGGAATATTCTTCCCACATCTAGCTGTCTAGTCCCATCAAGATGTTATATGTTTCTATGAGACTCGACCCCCCCACCTCCCCTCTTTATTCTTCTAAATTCTACAAGCTCTGTCGATTCAGTCTTTCCTCATATGTCAGACCTGCCATTACAGGGGTCAGTCTGGTGGATGTTTCCTGGGCTCCCTCAGAATGTTCTTCCTTAGACTAGGAGACCAAAATTGCACACAATACCCAAGGTGTGGCCTCACTGAGGCTCTGTGTAACTGCAGCAAGGCACCCTTTCTCCAATACTCAAAACCTCTTGCTGTGAAGGTCCACCTGCCATTAGCTTCCTCTCTGCCCATGCCAACCTTCAGCAACTGTTCAACAATTTCACCCAGGTCATGCTGCATCTTACCTTTCCCTACATTGCCACCATTTAGATAATAATCTGCCTTCCTGTTTTTGCAATCATAGTGGATAACCTCAAATTTATTATTTTGCATTTACCAAGTATTTGCCCACTCAGCCATTCTATCCAAGTCACACTGCAGCCTCTTTGCATCTTCCTTACAGCACACATTGCCACCCAGCTTAGTGTCCCTGTTTTACTTTAATGGCAGATAGGGATATACAATTGTTGAAGTTCATCCATGTGTTCTTTAAATGTCTGCCATTGTCTATCCACCGTAAACTTTTGAAGTATCCTTGGCCAGCTTATGATAGCCAATGCACACCTCATGCCATCATTGTATATATTGGTTGTAGGCCTGTGAACCACCTTTTTAGTTATTTGAAAAATCCTCTGTTGTGTTTTTGGTTGCACTTCTGCTCCATGTTCCTGATCTTTGGGCATCTAGTATGGAGGGGTATGGGAAAGTCCGAGAACCTTCTTATGGATCTGCTTCTGGACCGTTTTTCAGGGTTATAGCTGCCGACTGTCTGCCCCTCTTTGATGGCTATGTTTGTGCTCAGGTGTCCCTGGTATCCACTAATACTCTTAATGCCTTTAATGTGAGATGGGCATCCCAGGAGGTAGAGTGCTTGATCTGCCCTTGCAACTCTATTTTAGCCCCATCTCCCTCTCCTTCCCTGTTCCTCACCTTTGATGGTCTGTTTTGCTCTTTATAGGCTTGATGTGTAAACTAATGAATTGGAAAATTGGTGACTTACTGGTGGTGAATAGATGAAAAGTAACAGTCGTGATTTGGTGACTGGGGGAGAAAAGTTCAGTTGTGTGCAGAGCATTCTGGATATAAGAGAAGAGAGAGAAAGTTATGTTTTAGAGTATTTGTGGTGCAGTGTTAACATTCCTACCTCCAAACTAGGAGGAATTGGTTCATCTATCACTTGCTCCAATGTAAAGATATAAATCTTTGGGGGGCTCTTGTGGAGAAGTGGTAATGCTCCTACCACTGAACCAGGAAGACTAAGTTCAAGTCACATTTTCACCAGAGCAGTATATTGATATCTCTGTCCAGGTTGATTGGAAAAGCATTAATGTTTGACATGCAGTTCCTATTTATAGACTATGAGGATCTTCAGGTATTCCTCAGGATGCTGCTGTTTTTTCTGGCCAGAACCCGATCAGTATCTGGAACATGGTTGATTCATGGCGTGCCTTCCCGCCCTCAGGAATAGCAGCTGCTGTCAGAGAGCCAGACGGCGCTCAGGAGTCCAAACCTCCATCATTGTGGGTTAGAGTGGCTGGAAGGAAGGGCTGTGGCACAGTTGGGGCCATGTTGAGTGACTGAGTCCTGGCTAGATGCTACCAAAGAGTTGCCAAGCAGAGCGGCAGTGGACATCCAGCTCTGAGAGAAGCTCATTGAGAAGTGTTTGTACTAATTGTGCCTTTCCATTCATCATTTACTCAAAACCCCGACCAGTTATCTTGCAATAACTATCTGATTGCTTTCCTTAACTAAAAATTATTGACCTTATTTCACAACCCAGGTTTGATTCCAGCCTTGAGTAACTGTCTGTGTGGAGTTAGCACATTTTCCATATGTCTGCATGAGTGTTCTCTGGGTGCTCTAGCTTCTTCCCACATTCCAAAGGTGCGCCGTTAGGTAGATTGGCAATTATAAGTTACCCACAGTGTCCAGTGATGTGCAGGCTAGATGGATTTGCCATGGTAAATGAAAGGTAAGAAGGTGGGTCTGAGTGGGATGCTCTTCTGAGGGTTTATGTGGACTGGATGGGCTGAATGGCCTGCTTCCACACTGTACGGATTCTATGATTGGTGATGCATAGAGTTAAAGCTATTTTTAACACTTCCTAGAGATTTTATAGAAGAGTGAAAAAGTGGTGCAACATGCTGGAATTTAAAAGTCGACCAACAGAGCCAAGGTTAAAGCTGTGCTGTCACTGTGATCTGTAAAAGAGGTTACTTGAATTTTCACGGACAAGTTGTCAAAATACTAAAAGGATGCTCAGTCAGTATTGGACGAAATGGTTGCCGTTGCCATGCCCTACTCAAAGGTTTGAAACAAGTTAAACTCCTCTATTTTGTGCAGACACCCAGTCGATCATGCATTTCTCTGTGTGTATGAGAGTCTGAACTGTGCCCTCAGCATAAACATCTGAGTCCTCTGTAAGAAAACCAGTTGATTTACAAAGCTGAGTTTTAAGTCAACTGAGTAACTATTGTGCAGCTTGTAGACTTTCCCATTCGGATATAGAGTAGCAACAAAATAAATCTTTACCTACAGAAAGGTCTTAAAAAAAGAGCGTATTTAGTTACAGGAATGGATTGTCAACAGTAGATTCTACAATTAATTAAGTTTACAATCAAAATTAAGCTTCCTTTGGAGAAAATATAATGTTGTAAAACACTTTGTCTCCTTGTATATACAAGTCCATATCCAAGCATACAATGACATGGCAAAATATCTATGTATATCAAGATATAACTGTAGTTAGACCAGATACACCAAAAGATTAGTCAAAATCCAACCCTTACAAATGTAATAACCTACCGCTCCCAATAAATAAATAAATAATTGCTACTGTAACTTAGAGTAGACCACCAAAAGGAAGTTCCCACTAGTATGAATACCCTTGAGAACTTCCATAAATTGTTACTTAATATGACAGGTTTCAAATCTAGCTTTTACAGGAAAGAGCTACTGCCAGAAAGCAAAGAGAACTGTGGAAAGTTGAATTGCTTTTCTTGGCTTTTGTCTAAACTTTCTCAACAGTGTTTTGCTTTGTTTCTTTGCTGAGCTTGTAAAATGTGCTAAAATGCGTGTACTTTGGGCTTCATTAAGATGCTGGAACTTCATATAATAGGAATAATGGCTTGTATTCAGAAGTTATTGGTACTGAACTTCTCTTAGAAGAGAAATATCTATTTGGACAACTTTTACTGCTGTGCTCTCCCAGCAATTGTGAGAAAATAAGTGTGTGGCTCACATACATAAATACATACATACCGTAGAATTTCAAAATAGTTAATTTATTTTAAGATGGACTTATTAAGTGCATGTTTTTTCTCAGATCTTGAATTTTATTTGTATGGATCTTCTCGTATTTTTGTGAATTTGGTTTTATTACACTGGGCTTTAGTTACAACAATCACAAAAAAAATCATAAGTTAAATTCAATCTGGTTCCATCTGGATAAGCTTGTGTATTGAGAGATTAACCAATTTTCTCCAAAATTCATACTTTGAACGAGATTAGTGCTTAGTAAAACACCCGCACAATTTTCCTTTACTGGGTATCGCTGCACCTTTAAAACAGCTCTTAATGGGACATAGAATACTACTCTAACAAAAGTGTTTAGTGCTTTTCAGATTCACTTTTGAACAGATATTGTGGCAATATGATGAGGTATTTCATAGATTTTGTAGAGGAGTCATTGAAAACATTGCTGTGTCAATGTTACCTTATCCAACATAAGACAAGATCTGAACATATATTCAGTGCAATGAATTTTATAGTGAAGCTGATTGTGAATTTTAAGAATGTCATTTATATTTGTATTTATCATTGTAATAATACACAAGTCCTGTAAATGAAATTTAAATGAGTGAATGATGAACAAAGTACTTTAGTTTGTATTTTACTTTTAGGATCACAAAATTGTTCCTTAGTAAAACTGAACATGCTCAGATTTTGACACTTGAGTAATTCAGAAGATCTTAGGAATCCACCAGAATCGATGCTGAACCTCTTCCAGTTTTGCATTAATATATTGGCCCTCAGTGATGTCATCCAAATATATTGTCAACTCAACCTCACGCTACTGCTTCTATCTCATAAGCCTTTTTTATTCCTGGTTGAACAGCAATAGCTGCATTTAACTTTAGGAAGACCAAAACTGTGGTCTCTTCCACATTGCCATAAAACTGCATCCTCAGCAGTGAGTCCAGCCATTTCTCAGGCATTGTCTCATATTGAACTAAACTGTTCCTGACCTTGGCATCCCATTTTTTGATTATTCTTTTATGGAATATGGACATCACTTGTGAGGTTAACATTTGTTCCCCATTCCTACTTGAATATTGTATCTTGTTCTGCTGTTCACAATTGTAATATAATGTGAAATATATTGCTGTGGGTCTGAAGTCACACGTAGGCTAGACTGGGTAAGAATAGTAGATTTCTTTTCCTTGGAAGGACATTAATGAACCAGATGGGTTTGTGCAACAAGTAATAATAGATTCACAATTACTAGTACTGAAACTAGTTTTCAATTTCAGATTTATTGAATGCTTCCATGTTCTCGGAGCATTAGCTTGGACCTTTGGATTATTTTTCCAATATGTTATAGACCAGACCAAACCCCCTTCAAATATATCAAGGAGATAGCCTGGACCCTAACTTTTATCTTAATTAAAGGCAAATGTTAGGTGCTGTGCTACAGATGTATTTCGATTGGTTATATTACTCAGCTTTAACAAAACGTACTTTATTCTTAGTTGAGAGTGTGGTGCTGGAAAAGCACAGCAGGTCAGGCAGCATTTGAGGAGCAGGAGAAACGACGTTTTGGGCAAAAGCCCTTCATTAGGAATGAGGCTGTGAGCCGAGGGGATGATAAGATAAAAGGGAGTTGGTGGGCTGGGGGGAAAGGAGCTGAGAGTGCAATAGGTAGATGGAGGTGTGGGTAATGGTGATAGGTCAGAGAGGAGGGTGGAGCGGATAGTTGGGAAGGAAGATGAGGACAGGTCATGAGGGCGGTGCCGAGTTGGAAGATTGGAACTGGGATAAGGTGGGGGGAAGGGAAATGAGGAAACTGGTGAAATCCACATTGATCCCATGGGGTTGGAGGGTCCTGAGACGGAAGATAAGGCATTCTTCCTTTGGGTGGTTAGGGAGTGGCAATGGAGGAGGCCTAGGACCTGCATGGCCTTGGTGCAGTGGGAGGGGAAGTTGAAGTGTTCTGCCATGGGGCAGTGGAGTTGGTTGGTCAAAAAAAGGACACTATGTACCACTTAAAGTCATACCTCCTTAAAACAAAAAGAACTGTTGATATACAATGATGGCTTCATTTTTAAAATCCTTTTGGTTTACTGCTATTAATGCACTACAATACATATACTTTACATTGACTTCAAGCATGCAAATATTCACTACTGCAGTCCATTTTTTTCCGCCACCGAACACCTTCATCTTCCGTCATCAAGTCTCGACAAAGCAATAGCAATTATGCAGTCTCATCCTGCCGCACATATAATTTTTAAATTAAATGGCTATTACAATAAACTCCATCTGAACAGTCTGGTATTTTTAATCTTTAAATTTTTCCAAAAGATTTAAGAGTTATGATCAGTATATACAATTGTTTCAGACACATTACTGGCAACATAAATATTGAAAATGTTGCAACACCAACAGTGCACCCACGGTCTCCTCATCACTTGTGGAATATTTCTTTTGATGAATATTCAATTTTCTGGAAAAATACCCAGTGTTCTTCTCATCATCATCTTGCCAGAATACAGCAATGAAACGCATGTCACTCGCATCAGTATCTACCTTGAATGGCTTTCAGGTGTGGCTAACACTGGGGCAGTGGTTCACTTAGCTTTCAGGCTGTCAAATGACTTCTGACACTCTTCTGGCTACTGAAATGTTTTATACTACTTCAAGTCAGTCATTGGAACTAAAATTTGGTATGGATTGCCGAAGAAACGTATTCAGTCCCCAGAATCATATAACTTCCTTCGTCGATGGTTTGGGAAACTTGCCAGTGACCTTTGTTTTCACATTCCATGAGGCTATTTGTCCATGTCCAATAATATGGCCGAGCAACGTCACTTCAGCTTTTGTGAACTCACTCTTAGCCAGATTGTCATTGTACACTGCACAATTGGGTAATCCCAAAATAAATTTATTGGTTAGTCTTTAAAATGTAGCTACTGGATTCATCATACCAAATGGTATGATTTCAAACTGGCAAAGTCCATTTGGTGTCATGAAAGCCAAAATTTCCTTTGCTGTCTCAGATAAAGTTCAGTATCCTTTCAGTAAATTTAACTGAATAAAATAAACTGCTTGTATCACCTTCTCAATACAGTCTTCCAGGAATGAACTTGGATATAAATCAGATTTCGTAACTGCACTGACTTTGTTATAATCAACACATAAATAATTTCTCTTTTACACCTATCACCTCTTCACTTTTCACTAGATTCACCAACCCCACCTTGTACAATGGAACACAACTCTTCTCACCTTCAATTCCACATTATTGCCTTTTCTGACAATACTCCTTTCAAAGTACATACCTCCTGTTATAGACCAGGCCAGACCTCCTCAAAACAATTCAAGAAAGTAGTCCTGACCCTAACTTTATTAGTTGTTTTAAGCAGGTGTGGAGTCGATATTCCAGGAGTGATGCAGCTGGCCTGATCACTTAGTTTTAAACAAAACAGAATTTATTTGCAAGATTACTGAATGAAATGCAAACAAAAGACAACAGAATATAGAATAATTTTACCTATCCCAAAACCCAACAGACTATCCCAACTTAATAATACTGTTCCATTTGCTGGAGTATAGAAGTGCTCTCTCCCTAGTCCCACCTGCCAGCACTTAGCCCATATCTCTCCAAACCCTTCCTACTAATATACCCATTCAGATTCCTTTTAAATGTTGCAATCAAACTAACCTCCACCACTTCCT
Source organism: Chiloscyllium punctatum (assembly GCF_047496795.1). Taxonomy (NCBI): domain Eukaryota; kingdom Metazoa; phylum Chordata; class Chondrichthyes; order Orectolobiformes; family Hemiscylliidae; genus Chiloscyllium; species Chiloscyllium punctatum. The sequence goes on from NC_092744.1 coordinate 40,630,800, forward strand.
CTGGTAGCTCATTCCATACATGTACCACCCTCTGCGTGAAAACGTTGCCCTTCAGGTCTCTTTTATATCTTTCTCCTCTCACCCTAAACCTATATGCTATAGTTCTGGACTCCCCCACCCCAGGGAAAAGACTTTGGCTATTTATGCTATCCATGCCCCTCATGATTTTATACATCTCTATAAGGTCACCCCTCAGCCTCCGTAGCTCCAGGGAAAACATCCCTAGTCTATTCAACCTCTCCCTATAACTCAAACCCTCCAACCCTGGCAACGTTCTTGTAAATCTTTTCTGAACCCTTTCAAGTTTCACAACATCCTTCTGAAAGGAAGGAGACCAGAATTGCACGCAATATTCCAGCAGTGGCCGAACCAATGTCCTATATAGTCGTAACATGACCTCCCAACTCCTGTACTCAATACTCTGACCAATAAAGGAAAGCATACCAAACACCGCCTTCACTATCCTATCTACCTGCGACTCCACTTTCAAGGTGCTATGAACTTCCACTTCAAGGTCTCTTTGTTCAGCAACACTCCCTAGATCCTTACCGTTAAGTGTATATGTGCTGCTAAGATTTGCTTTCTCAAAATGCAGCACCTCACCTTTACCTAAATTAAACTCCATCTGTCATTTCTCAGCCCATGGGCTCATCTGATCAAGATCTCGTTGTAATCTGAGGTAACCTTCTTGGCTGTCCAGTACACCTCTAATTTTAGTGTCATCTGCAAACTTACTAAAAATACCTCTTAGGCTCACTTCCAAATCATTTATATAAATGATGAAAAGTAGTGGACCCAGCACCGATCCTTGTGTTACTCCACTGATCACAGGCCTCCAGTCTGAAAAACAACCCTCCACCACCACCCTCTGTCTTATCTTTGAGCCAGTTCTGTATCCAAATGGCTAATTTTCTTTGTATTCCATGAGATCTAACCTTGCTAACCAGTTTCCATGGGGAACCTTGTCGAATGCCTTACTGAAGTCCATATAGATCACATCTACCATTCTGCCCTCATCAATCCTCTTTGTTACTTTTTCAAAAAAATGAATCAAGTTTGTGAGACATGATTTCCCATGCACAAAGCCATGTTGACTATCCCTAATCAGTCCTTGCCTTTCCAAATACATGTATAACCTGTCTCTCAGGATTCCCTCCAAACAGATCTCCACCAGGCTTTTGGCTACGATGGGTTTGCTCTTCCTCACTGTCCTCACCTCTGCTTCTTTCTATCTTTGACTCTGCAATTTTAAGTTGGCTTTACTCTTTTATTGCCAACTTCTGAAGTTCAAAAATTCTCACATTCTCCCTCTTTCTACATTTTTTCTTCTGGGACTATGCTTTTCTTTTTCCTTTGCTTTTAATCATAATTCAAATTGTTTCATTTCCTTTTTCCCTCTTTTTGTTCTGTCAGGGTTATTCTTTCTTTCTTCTTTTATCCTTGCCATTGCCTCTAACTCAAGCTGCTTCAGTTGCAAGTAAATTTTAGGTATTTTCCATCATTTTGAATTGCATTCCTTGCAATTGTAAATGCTGAGCTATTGACACAATTGTTTCCTTTTTCCTCAGAAATACATGTAACTCCACCTTCAACTTGTGTGCCAATTTCAAAGGTTTTGCTGTGCTCACTTTCTGTAAAACATTAGATTAGATTACATTACATTACAGTGTGGAAACAGGCCCTTCGGCCCAACAAGTCCACACCGACCCGCCGAAGCGCAACCCACCCATACATTTACCCCCATTGGAGGTGGATGTTTGCAGGTAAAGGGACGGCTGGAAAATGGGAAGCCCTCAAAATTGAGATAACGAGTCCAGAGACTGTATATTCCTGTTAGGGTGAAAGGCAAGGCTGGTAGATGTAGGTAATGCTGGATGACTAAAGAAAACGAAGGAAGCATATGTCAGTTTTAGACAGCAGAGATTGAGTGAATCCTTAGAAGGGTATAAAGGCAGTAGGAGTATACGTAAGAGGGAAATTAGGAGGGCAAAAAGGTGACATGAGATAGTGTTGTCAAAAAGAATTAAGAAGGATCTAAAGCGATTCTAAAAATATATTAAGGACAAAGGGTAACTAGGGAGAATATAGGGTCTGTAATAGATCAGCTCGGCCACCTATGTGTGGGACCGCAGGAGATGGAGGAGATACTAAATGAGAATTTTGCATCAGTGTTTACTGTGGAGATGGACAGAAAAGATATAGAATGTGGGAAAATAGATGGTGGCGTCTTGAAAAGTATCCATTTAAAGAGGAGGAGGTGCTAAATGTTTTAAAACGCATAAAGGTGAAAACTTCCCAGGACTTGATCAAGTGTACCCTAGAACTCGGTGGGAAGCTAGGGAAGTGATTGTTGGGCCCCTAGCCGAGATATTTGTATCATCAATAGTCACAGGTGAGGGGCTGGAAGACTGGAGGTTGGCTAACGTGGTACCTCTATTTAACAAAGATGGTAAGGAAAAGCCTGATATCATTTGTGGGCAAGTTGTTGGAGGGAATCCTGAAGGACAGGATTTATATGTATTTGGGTAGTCAAGGACTGATTAGGGAAATAATGTCTCACTAACTTGATTGTGTTTTTTTTAAGTAGTAATGAAGGGGATTGATGAGGGCTGAATGGTGGATGCGACCTATATGGACTAGGTGTTTGACAAGGTTCCTCACGGTAGACTGATTAACAAGGTAGATTACATGGAATACAGGGAGAACTAGCCATTTGGATGCAGAACTAGCTTGAAAGTAGATGACAGAGGGTGATACAGGGTCGTTTTCTGACTGGAGGCCTGTGACCAGTGGTGTGCCACAAGGATTGGTGCTGGGTCCACTATTTTTCGTTATTTATATAAATGATTTGGATATGAACATAGGAGATGTACTTTTTAAGTTGCAGATGAAACCAAAATTGGAAGCAAAGAAGGTTACCTCAGAGTACACTAGGATCTTGATCAGATAGGCCATTGGGCCAAAGAGTGGCAGGTGAAGTTTAATTTAGATAAATGTGAGTGTTACATTTTGGAAAGGCAAATCAGAGCAGGGACTTATACACTTAATGGTAAAGTCCAGGGGAATGTTGCTGAACAAAGAGACCTTGGAGTGCACGTTCATAGTTCCTTGAAAGTAGAGTCTCCGGTAGATAGGATAGTGAAGGTGGCGTTTAGTATGCTTTCCTTTATTTGTCAGAGCATTGAGTATAGGAGTTGAGAGGTCATATTGCGGCTGTATGAGACATTGATTACGCCACTTTTGGAACATTGTGTCCAATTCTCCTTCCTATCGGAATGATGTTGTGAAACTTGAAATGGTTCAGAAAAGACTCTTCAGAAAGGATGTTGCCAGGGTTGGAGGATTTGAGCTATAGAGAGAGACTGAATAGGCTGAAGCTGTTTTCCTTGGAGCGTCAGAGGTTGAGGAGTGACCATATAGAGGTGTATAAAATCATGAAGGGCATGGATAGGGTAAATAGACAAGGTCTTCTCTCTGGGATGGGGGAGTCAGAACTAGAGGGCATAGGTTTAGGGTGAGAGGAGAAAGATATAAAAGGGACCTAAGGGGCAACATTTTCATGAGAAGGGTGGTGCTTCTATGGAATGCAGTGCCAGAGGAAGTGGTGGAGGCTGGTACAATTACAACATTTAAAAGGCATCTGGATGGGTATATGAATAGGAATGATTTAGCAGGGTATGGGGCAAGTGCTGGCAAATGGGACTAGATTAATGTAGGATATCTGGCATGGATGAGTTGGTCTGAAGGGTCTGTTTCCATGCTGTACATTTCTATGACTCTCCGTCTTGATTTCTTCCACTCCCAGGAAACTCTTAGCGATTAAAAGAGCCATTATTACACAAATCACACCTTATTTAAACCAATCAAGTGCAATACGCGAAATGGAAAAACATCAACCGTCACTGTTTTTCAGTCAAATAATCTTAAACCCAACCTGGCATTAGAGATGAGTCCCCAACGTATTATGGACCAGACCAAGCTCCTTTTAAATATATCATGAAGACAGCCTAGACCCTGCATTTTATCTTAATTGAAGACAAGTGTAATGTTCTGTGTTCCAGATGTAACTTGATTGGTCACATTACTTGGCTTTAAGCAAAACACACTATTCTTCCTCTACAGTTAGAATACAAACAGGAGAAAGAAGAATTGATCTAACTTTAACTCTGTTGGAAAACATAACAGAATAATAGATAATTTAACTATTAAACAATAACTATTCCAATATGGTAGCATCCCATAAACACACCCTTGGCAAAGGCAAAGTCAGTAAAACAGATTGTCTCTCATGCGATTTTGATGGCAGAAAGAGAACCTGGGTTTTAGCTGTAGCAGGGAGAGAGCACTTCTATACTCCAGCAAATGCTGAAAGTGAAACTAAAACTAGTTCTGTGCGAGCCTGAGTCCACCCATTCATGCTGCTTCTACTATTCTAACTTAAAAGAAGCCAAAGGCCTAACAAGTTGTTTATTTCATTGGTTGGAAGGGACAACTTGGTGCGATTGGCTCAAAACCTCTCCACGAAAAAAATGAACTACATCTCTTAAAGTCATAATATTGTCACAAGTGGTGTTACGTGAACTCAACAGATGAAATGATATCAAGGTAGAATTTGTGATTACCCTTGACATCAAGGTAGAATTTGACTGAATATGATGCCAAGGATTCTTAGCAAAACCAATCACACTTTCCAAGCTCACTTCCTCCTGAAAGGGCAAGAATAGCAGGTGCACATAAGTACCACCTCCTGTAAATTCCTGTCCCCACAAGACATCCTCTCTTGGAATTACATTACTGTGCTTTCGCTGGCACCAGGTCAGCATCTTGGAATTCCTTTCTTAACAGCACTGTGGCATCCCTATGTTCTAAGGACTAATGGTTCACGAAGGCAGCTCAACACAACCTTCTCCAGGGCAATTAGTCATGCACAAAGTTTTTGTCTTCTGCCACAACCTCTCAACCTAATTTTTACCTATGCTTTGAATTGTAGAACTTGCCCTCTAATCAGTTCATATTTCTCCGCATGCTTAGGACCTCCCTTAAAGCCTGACATTTTGCCTTTTGTCATCCTTTTGGCTGTCTTGTTTCCTTTGTTGTACTTTCCTTATATTTTGGATTTTGCCAATACCAGTCTCAAGCCATTATTTCTGGTCACCACTCCAAACTCTGTTCCTGGACTACCAATTCCGTCCCTCACCTTGGCAATAGCATGAGATTGGCTACCTTGATACCACATTCAATCCTAAGATAAACTTCCATCTTTGTAATAGTGCCAACACTAAGATCACTTTCATAACATTGCATGGTGTTATTCCATCTAAACTCATCTCCTGCTCAAAGCTTCCTTCATTCATTTGTTGTCTTAAGACTTGACTACTTCCATGCACATTTGGCTGGTCTCCTACATTCAAATTTGAAGTCACCTTACTACTGGTAAGACACCACTTGTGTCTTAACTAGCAATTAGCCGAGGCCCATGAGGCCTGAAACTCCCTCTATAAAGCTCGCTTCCTCATTTCCTTCTTAAAACCTACCTCTTTGATCAGACTCTAGTCATCTAATCTAATTTCTTCCTTTTGCGGCGTGGTGCCATACCTCATTTTCTAATGCTTCTGTGAAGTGCCTTTTGGATTTTTCATTATATTAAACGTTCCAAATAAATATAGACTTTTCTTCTTCGCACCGTGCCCTCTTGTACATCCTCAGGTATTGATGATCTGATTAGCAGACAAATTTATGTCTCTGCTGTCAAAATTAATTGTGCTATCTTATTCTACGTTTGAAATGCCATTTGTTTAATTGCAATATTATAGGCAACAATTTTGAATGATCTGATTTTGTTTATTGACTGTCTCCTAAGGAGCACTTAGCTTAGTTGGCTAGATATCTCATATATTATTCAGAATAATATCAAGAGTGCAAGCTCAATTCCTGTTCCAGCTGAGGTAAACTTGGGCTGTGCCTCTTGTTTGAGTGGAAGACAATGACAAACTACTATTGAAAGAAGCAACCAATAGTATTTCTCAGGTTGAAGCATTAGCAGACTATGAGCCAAGGAGCAGGCTTGGGCAGAGCAAATGAATGGTCTATTAAACAGTATTTTAAACAAGGTGAATAGATGTGCAGCTGGAAGTGTGCAACAGGTCAGACAGAATCCAAGGAGCAGGAAAATTTATTGTTTTGGGATGAAACCCTTTGTCAGGACTGGGAAGGCGGAGGGGAACCTGAAAATAAATAGAGGGGGGGGGGCTGGGGAAGGGTAGGTGGGATGGTGATACGTGGATGCAGGGAGGGGGGTTTTGTGATTGGTCAGTGGAAAGGGTGGAGCAGATAGGTGAGTAGGAAGATTAGAATAGGTCAGGGAGATGAGGAGGAGGGTTCAGGCTTGGTACGCGATAAGGCTCAGTGGTAGAGGGACTTTGAAGCAGGTGAAGTCAATGTTGAGGCCATTGGGCTGTACACTTCCCAGATGAAATATAAGGTGGTGTTCCTCCAGTTTCCGTTTGGCCTCACTCTGACGTTGGAGGAGACCAAGGATGGACATGTCGCTGGGGGAGTGGGAGGAGGAATTAAAGTGGATGACAACCGGAAGGTTGGGTTGGTTAGTGTGTGCAGTGCACAGATGCTCTGCCATCCTTACTGCTTCCTAGTATTTTAATCAAGTTTGTTCAATTTCACTTTTATTACTAATGTGCAGAATCTTCATGATCTTTATATGTTTTTCCAGATCATCATACCTGATGGAGATGGCTCAGAAACTCAATCTGGTGTACTTGGTACAGTTGATGTTGCCTGTGAGGATCTTCCAGCTCAGGATAAAGTTAAAATAATCGAAACCAGTCCTGATGTAATTATTGAGGAGCAATATGATGACAGCCAAGTTGAAAGCGAAAATGAATCGAGTGATTTGCAGAAAATTGTAGATGGTGGAAGTGTGAACAAGACAAAGTTCAGTCCTTCAGATAATGGTGAGATTATCATGGTTAGTTAATACATTTTTATAGTTAAAAACATGGTTGTATTTTGGGCCCATGATTTATTTCACACTAAGCAGTAAATAGGAAGATGTTGATAATTTTGTGTTATTTTGATATTGCAATTAATATTGGAAATACTGCAACCTATTAAGTGGCAATATTCCTTTAAATGTCTAGCAGATTTTAAGTATACGATTAATATTCTGATTAATTTGTAGTTATTTATGTTTTGACATTATTTTTGACATTAATTCAAGAGATTAGTATTGTTATGAGCTTAGTCTGTTTAAGATATTGTTTACTTGGACTGTGAACCACATATTACACTAGAACTTGAAAAATTAATCAATATTTGGACATTTTAATGAAAACAAACCCTTGGAAATAACTCTCATTAACAATTAGCTTGATTATAATAGTGAGAGGTAACATCCTAGACAGATGGTATCTTGAAATAGTTTCCAGTAGTAATCACATGTATTGAACTGACAGTTGCTATAGAATGCTTGATTGATACTTTGCAATTTGGTCTCTGAAGTTTTGAAAGGAAATCCAACCAACAGAGTTTACAAATAAATTCCAAAAATCATCAAAATGTCAAGTATCCCAAGTGGTAATGACATAATTAGCAAGTTAACAAGATACTTCATGGCTTTGGAAAAGATTTTGTTTGGATAATAAGTAAATTTGATGTGTGACTTCTTCCATAACTCAAATGTAGTAAACAGGAAATGCTACCAATGTGCAACAAGTGGAGGGGTAAAAAAATGATGAGCACAGTATAGAATTTCAAAAGGGTATGGACAAGTTGGTGCAGTGGATAACTTGCTGGCAGACAAGGTTCAACGCTAAAAAAGTGTGGTGATGTATTTTGATAGAAAGAACAAGGTTACTACTATAAAGGATATACAGAGCAGAAAGGTCTGGATGGATCTGTGCATTAGCCATTGAAGATGGCAGAACAGTTGGAGAGCAGTTCATAAAGCATTCAGTATTGTAGGCTTTCTTAGTAAGAGTAGAGAATAGGGAGATATATTGAATCTATTGTTATGATCCCAGCTGATGTTAATACTGGACAAGTCACATCTCAGACTGATGTCTGGTTTGATAGATAATTTTTGTGTGGCTTTAATGAGATTGTTACTCACTGAAGCAATAAACATGCAATGTTGCAGATTTGTTTTAACAATAAAATATTTTATGCAAAAGAAATAAAAATCAAATTAACTAAAATATCTCTATGTAATACAAAGATGATAGTACACAACCCAAAGTGTAATGCCATTAATCCCAACAGCATCCCTCTGCCTTTCTCTATCACACATAGGATTTGACTCAGCTGTAGCTTCAGTTCCAGGTTGTGAAAATTTGATGGTCTCTTCCTTGATTTGTTAAGGACCAGGCCTGACCCCCCCTCAAAACACCTCAAGACAGAAGTTCAAACCCAACGTTTCCAGTTGTTTTAAGCAGGTATATAGTGGATATACCAGGAGTGATGAAGCTCGTCAAAAACCCTCAGTTTTAAACTAAACAGAATTTATTTACAGAGTACCCGAATGAAACAAACGGGAACAGAATACAGAATAACTTAACCTATCTGAAAACCCAACAGACTACCCCAACTTAATGATGCTGTTTGAAATGCCTTCAACAGTATCCATAAACACCCCCTTGGCAATAAAGATAAAATCAAACATGGGGTCTTACTGGAGAGAGAGAGATGTCAGAGAGATTCAGCATGGATCAACTTCCATGTAGCTGTTCCTTTGACCAGTAGCCTCAAAAAAACTGACTGCTTGTTCTGAACAGCCAGACTGCTAAAACCAAAATAAACCAAACCAGAGAAAGTTAAAAATCACACAACACCAGGTTATAATCCAGCAGGTTTAATTGGAAGCACACTAGCTTTTGGAGCGTCGCTCCTTCTTCAGGTGGTAGTGGAGGGCTCAATCCTAACATACAGAATTTATAGCAAAAATTTAGTGTGATGTAACTGAAATTATACATTGAAAAATTGATTGTCTGTTAAGCCTTTCATCTGTTGGAATACCGTGATAGTTTCACTTCTTTCGTGTGTAAATCACCAAACCTTTTTTTTAAAAAGTTGCATTCTCGGGTTAGCTTTTTAAAAAATGTAACTTTTTAGAAAAAGGTTTTGTGATTTACACACGAAAGAAGTGAAATATCACGGTATTCCAACAGATGAAAGGCTAAACAGATAATCAATTTTTCAATGTATAATTTCAGTTACATCACACTAAATTTTTGCTATAAATTCTGTATGTTAGGATTGAGCCCTCCACTACCACCTGATGAAGGAGCGACACTTCGAAAACTAGTGTGCTTCCAATTAAACTTGTTGGACTATAGCCTGGTATTGTGTGATTTTTAACTTTGTACACCCCAGTCCAACACCGGCATCTCCAAATCAAAACTAGAGAAAAGTTGAGTTGGGAGAACTGGCCACTCTCCTTTCATTATACAATTTTTTTTAAACTTAAAAGCCTCTTCAAGTAGATAAACACAGACAAAATGGAGCCTCTGTCTTTACAGCCCCTCTGATTAAAAAACCCATGTACAACCTAACCTTGGTAAATGAGTAGCGTCATCACATGTCCCCCTTAAAAAAACCCATCAATATCCAAAGCTCGCTTCATTTTGAAATCTCTTAATCTTATACTGTTAGTACACTATGACAACCATATACATTACATTGACTATAAACATGCAAACATAGACTGAACCAGAATGTAGTAGTATATTTTACTCTCGCTACTGAATGTCTCTATTTCTCGTCCAAGTCTCGACAATACATTGGCAATCACGTTTTCCCATCCAGCCACATGCACAATTTTCAAATTAAATGGCTGTAACAACAAGCTCTATCTAAACAATCTAGAATGTTTGTCCTTTAATTTCTCCACAAACTTTAATGGGTCATGATCAGTGTATATGATCTCAAATACATTATTGGTAACGTAAACATTGATATGTTACAATGCCAACACCAAGCTCAAAGTCTCCTTCTCAACTGTTGACTATTTCTGCTGGTGAATGTTCAGTTTCCTGGTGAAACAGCTGATAGATCTTTCTACCTTTGCATAGTCTTCCTTTAAGAGTGCAGCACGGACACCCACATCATTCGCATAGATAGTCACCTTGAATGGCTTGGTGTACTTAGGTGTGGCTAACACTGGGGCAGTGGTTAACACAGTTTTCAGGTTGTCAAACGCCTTCAAATGCTGTCCACTGAAACTTCTTGCCTTTCTTTAGTAATTTGATGAGTGGAGCAGCCACACTGCTAAAATTTGGTATGAATTTGGTATAAAGTCCACTCAAACCCAGGAATTGTAGTACTGCTCTTTTTGTCGATGGTATTGGAAACTCCCCAGTTACCTTTGGTTTTGCATTCCATGTCCAATATCATGGCCCAGAAAGGTGATTTGGGATTTGGCAAATTCACTTTTAAGCCTGGTTTATCACCAAGCTTGCCTCCTGAAGTCAATCGAACAATTTAGATAAATGTTGCAGAATGTTTCTTCCATGTGTGACTAAAAATCACCAGGTCTTCGAAATGTATGACACAATTGGATAATTCAGAAATTACCTTATTGGCTAGTCTTTGAAATGTGGCTGGCGCATTTTTCATACCAAACAGCATGACTTTAAATTGATACAGTCCATTTCAATACAGCTGTTACGAAAGCTGAAATTGTCTTTGCTCTTTTGGACAAAAGTACCTGCCAGTACCCTCTGAGCAAATCCAACTTAGAAATATAAGTTGCTTATCCCACCTTTTCAACACCGTCTTCCGCATGTGAAATCAGATATGCGTCAGTCTTTGTAACCGCATTGACTTTGAGATAGTCCATACATAACCCGTTGGGTACCATCTGGTTTTGACACCATACTATGGGTAAGCTTCAGTCACTGTAACTCACTTCGATTATGTCATCTTGGGGCATGTGTTCAATCTCCTTTTAAACCTGTGCCAACTTTGGAGCATTATGCTCATAAAGATGTTGCTTAATCAGAACAGCATCTCCTATATCTACATTGTGCATAACTAGATTAGTACTTCCCAGCTTATTTCCACATATCTCCTCATGAGATAGCAATAACTCTTTCAGGTCATTTCGATTGTCATCTGGAAGGTAATTCAGTAATTTATCCCAGTTTTTGACAACTTCCTTCTTGTCCAATTTAACTTGAGGAATGTCCAGTTCAGAATCCTTTGAATTTGGTTCCTCCTTCAGTGTTGTAACCAATAACACAGTCTCCTTTTGCTTTCCTTTCCTGTCAAAACACCTTGTGAGCATAGTCATATGATACACTCTTGGCTTTCTTTCTGTCTGGATTCCATATGAAATATTCCACCCAACTCCATATTCTTTCGACTTGATAAGGTCCACTAAACCTTGCTTTTAAAAGTTCACCTATCACTGGAAGTAACAGTAACATCTTAACCCTGATAGCAAAATTGTGAGTTTTTGATTTCTTGTCTGTTTCCTGTTTCATTGTATGCTGTGATACTTTTAAATGCAGTCTAGCCAACTCCCCTGCTCTTTTTACCATTCCCTAAAATTTGATACACAGTCCAAATATGTGGTCTCTGAATTCTGACTTAGCAATTTCTCCTTAATCAATTTTCACAGTCCTCTCACTTCAAGCCCAAAAACTAATTCAAATGGACTGAATTTGATCGACTTAATTTTGTGCATCTCTGATCCCAAAAAGTAGAAATGGAATTCCCATATCCCAGTCATCTGGATAGTCTTGACTATAAGCCCTCAACAAGGTCTTTAATGTCTGATGCCACCTTTCAATTGGGTTTGAATTGTTTTTTTCCTAAGCTGTCCATAACTTCCTTGAATAATTTTGATGTGAAGCTTAACCCTTGATCTGATTGTTTCTCTGTAGGTAATCCATATTGAGTGAAAAATTTGAGTAACTTCTACAATTCTTTTAGCTGTGATATTGCATAATGGAATGGCCTCTGGAAATCTGGTGGACGCATCCATTATTGTTAACAAATACTGATTCCCTCTTTTTGTTTTAGGTAGGGGTCTTACACAATCAATTAAGTCTCTTGTAAAAGGTTCTTCAAATGCAGGAATAGGTATTAGAGTTTCAGGTTTTATTACTCCCTGTGGTTTTCCAATTACGTGACATGTATTACATGTTTGGCAAAATTCAACTACAGCCTTGTGCAGTCCAGGCCAGGGCGGCATGGTGGCTCAGAGGTCAGCACTGCTGCCTCACAGCGCCAGGGTTTGATTCCAGCCTCAGGTGACTGTCTGTGTGGAGTTTGCACGTTCTCCTCGTGTCTGTGTGGATTTCCTCCAGGTGATCCGGTTTCCTTCCACGATCCAAAGATATGCAGGTTAGGTGAATTGTCTATGCTAATTTGCCCATAGTGTTCAGGGATGTGTAGGTTAGGTGCATTAGTCAGGGGTAAGTATAGGATGAGGGAATGGGTCTGGGTGGGTTGCTTTTGGAGGATCGGTGTGGACCTGTTCGGGCTGAAGGGCTTGTTTCCACACTGTAAGGATTCTATGTATTTTAGCTTGTATTTTTCTTGCCCCCAAATGTGACCACCTGCTGATAGTGCACGTGCCACCTGCAATACCTCCTGTCTAGAACCTGCTGGCAACACGAGTTGTTGAACTTCAGCCTATTTCTCATCTGTCTGAATATGTGATGATCCCATTTCCTCACTAAGACATCATTCTTAAGATAGCAGCATTCAGGGATACATCTAGATTCTTCTTCCGTGTATGCTTTTTGATACGATTGGTGTAGTTTCTTCTCTTTTTGCTGTAACTCAGTTAATTTCTGTGAACGATAGATGTCTGCTTTGTCATCTATCTACTCCTGGTTTGTCTCAACCATTTGATCAACCAGTGCCTCTACTAATTCCACTTCAACTTTGGTATCTGTATTCTTTGATCTCTCTTGTTTCCACTGGTGAGTTTGTGATTTCATTACCACACCATTCAAAAAAATTCCCAGGATGTGTGTCCTGTAATGGTTTAGTTGCCTGAGTTTGGACTGGCCTTTCAACCGCAGTAGGTGGCACTCCTACCCTTGAACCAGCTTTATCGTTAGCAAGGAAAAATTGTATTCCTGGAGCTGAGAGTTTAACCAGTACTTCTACCATGACTTCTCTACTCTTCACTGGACACTCTAACCTCACTCTATGTAATTGAGTGCTTCTTGTCTGGCACCTTCTCTGGCAGTAGTCCTTCAGAGGTACATATCCTCTCATCTTTCAACGTCAAAGACTGAGAGGACACTCTATCTCTTAGTATTGCAAGCTCTTTACCTGCTGCTCCTGGCCTATGTGAGTAAATTTACCTTTGCAGGTATATGGTTTAAGAAGATCTGACACTTCCTCCTTAACCATCCTCCAATCAGGGTGTACATTCTTGTACAGCTTTATAGCCTCCAATGTGCTTTCCAACAAAATTCACTGACTTATCCTGTTTTCCTACATTTGGCTTCCCAGTGATTTTCCTAAACCACCAACACTGTAATTTCATGGGCCTACTTTATTGCAGTGAAAACACAGGAGCTTTTTACCTTCTCTATCCCCTTCAAGGGTTTCCTTTTTATCCTATGGTAAGTTATCCTTATGATCTTCACCAATATCTACCTTTGTCTTACTATGTGAGGATTTCTCTTTTCCCCAATTTCTATCTCTTACAAATTGAAGCTGATGTTGGAAGCTAAACTTCGATTTATGAACCAACTCATAATCATCAGCTATTTCAGCTGCTAATCTTGCCGTTTTAACTCTCCTCTTCTACATGAGTTCTCACTACTTCAGTAAGTGAATTTTTGAACTCCTCCAAAATAATTATCTCTCTGGTTTGCTCTATTTGTAATGCCCTTGTCTACCTATCAAAATTACTTTGTTTGATCCTTTCAAGCACAATGTTGGTTTGACTATGGTCCCTCCTTAGATTCCTGAAAAGTTGTCTGTAGGCTGCTGGCGCAAGCTCATATGCACTTAAAATGGCTTTCTTCACCTCCTTATATGCCCCAGATACCTCTTCTGATTGTGATGCAAATACCTCAATAGCTTGACCTACATGTTTTGTTTGGATTAACAAAATCCACATGGTCACTGGCCATGCATTTGTTTATCTACCTTTTCAAATGAGATGAAAGAGGCTTCCGCATTGTTCTCATTAAATTTAGGCAATGGTTAGATTAGATTAGGTTCCCTACAGTATGGAAACAGGCCCTTCGGCCCAATAAGTCCACACCAACCCTCCGAAGAGTAACCCACCCAGACCAATTCACTGACCCTATATTTACCCTTGACTAATGCACATAACACTATGGGCAATTTAGCATGGCCAGTTTCACCTGACCTGCACATATATGGATGCTTGAATGAATTTAAACAGATTCTTATCCGAACTGTGGCTACCATGGGTTTGCTCATGCTTACTAAGTTACCTTCATCTTCATCCTTTAAACTGACTTTCCAGTCTAAGTGCCAATTTCTGAAGTTCAAACTCTCTCATTTCTCCCTTTATCTCTTTTCTTTTTGTTCTGCTAAAGTGAATCGTTCTTTTTCTCTTTCCTCTGCCTTTAGTCATAAGTCAAACAGTTTCATTTGTTTTTCTTTTACTTTTTTTTGCCTCTAACTCAAGCTGATTCATTTTCAATTGAAATTTAGTCATCTCCAAAGATTCTGATGGTGGTTCCAAGAAATTTAAATCTGAGCTATTGCTGTAATTCTCTCTCCTTTCCTCATGGAAGGAAGCAGCTCCAACTCCAGCTTGTCTGCAAACTCCAGCAGCTTTTCCTTGTTCACCTTTTGTGAAGCCAGCAGAGTCACTTCTCCCACCCCCACAAAACTCTTAGTGACTGAAAGAGTCATTGCTATCCCAAGAAGTGTTCAAATCAACTGAATTCAACATCCAGAAGAAAAGACACTAATACTGACCACTTTGAATCCAGCAACCCTAACCCAATTTGGAATTATAGAACAAATCCTGCGAAGTGCACCCAATCTATTAAGGATAAAGCCAGACACCCTCAAAACACCTCAAGAAGGTAGCCCAGACCCTACCTTTTCTAGTTGTTTTAAGCAGGTGTAAAGTGGTTATTCCATGAGTGATGTAGCTGATCAAATCCCCTCTGTTTCATACAAAACAGAGTTTATTTGCAGAGTACCGATTGAAACACAAACAAAAGAGAACAAAATACAGAATAACTTAACCTATTCGAAAAGCCAATGGACTATCCCAACTTAATGATGCTATTTGAAATGCCTGCAACAGTTCCCATAAACACCCCCTTGGCAAAAAGGGTAAAAGCAAACACCAGCTCTGACAGGCGAGAGAGACATGTCAGAGAAATTCAGCATGGAACACCTTTCATGTCGCTGTTTCTTTTGAATTGCCAGCTTACAACTGATTAGCAGCCTCAAAAACAAACTGACTGCTTGCTCTGAACAGCCAGACTGCTAAAACCAAATCAAAACAAACCCGAGAAAAGCTGAACTGGGAGAATTCGCCACTCCCCTTTCATTGTCCAAGAGTTTTTTTTAAAATTAAAAGCTTCAAGTAGATAAACACAGATAAAACAGAACCTCTGTCTTTACGACCCCTCTGAAAAAAAAACCCAAGGACAACCTGACCTTGTTAAAGAAGGAACATCGTCACAGATTTGTCACATAACCAAGCCTAGACTTTTTCACCTTTATAAAACCCCTCCAGGGTTTTATCCATACACCTCTGGTCTGGAACTTTTAAAGTAAATTCCTTATGCTAAGGAAACCAGTTTTTTAACCATTCAGAACTACCTTCTTTTCTGAGAAGCCACTGCTTTACACATCTATCTTTAGCTAAGAACCCTGCAGAGCTCCTCAAACTGGAACTAAAAAGTTTTTTTCCAAGCTGTGGGTATTTCCCCTAAGAAATCATTGCAAAATAAAATCAGAATGTTCTGTCTGCAAACTTGATGCCTAGACTGTTTACTTGTGAACTGTCTCAATGTAAACAAATTACCAAGAGCATCCAAAAAACACACACTCAGACTGCTTTTAAATAGAAATCCCATGGCTACAGGAGTACATACATGCTTATCATTAAACTCCTTCAGACACTCAGAAAACCCATTTGACAATAGTTCAAATTCAAAAATTTAAACTAAAAAATTAATGATTTTAAAAAATATGTAAATCACACACTTTACCTCTCACTATACAAGATATTAGTTACAAATCATCTGGAGTATTGTGTATGTTTTTTGGCACCACACATTGGGCACAATGTGAATGCATTGTCAAAAGTACTGACGAGGTTTATGATAATGATTCCAAGGATGTAAAACCTCATTGATGAAGATAGATTGGAGAAGTTGTGGCCCTTTTTCTTGGAGGTGAAAAGACTAAGAGGGGATTTGATTAAAATTTTCAAAATTGTGAGGGACTTGGATACAGGAAGAAACTGTTTCCACATGTAAAATGGGGAATTGGCAGAAGAATGACACTTAGTCATCATGCTTGTTTGGAAAGCCAGTGCAGACACCATGGGTCAAAGGACCTCCTGCACTGTAGCAATCCTGTGAATATGTGAACAGACTACCCAAAAACATAAGAACTTCAGAAATAGGAATAGAAGAAGATAATGCAGCTCATCATTCAAGATGTTCAGGACTGACCTTGGGCTTCAACTCCACTTCCCTTCCCAAATTCTATATCAGTGAGAGACTAAAAAATCTACCTGTCTCAGTCTTAAATATATTCCATGATTGCACACCCACAACCTTGTGTGCTGGAGAGTTCCAAAGATTTACGGTCCTTTCAGGGAAGACATTAATCTTTCTTTCAGTCCTAAATGATCAATCCCTTAACTTGAAAGTTGGGTTCAGTGTGACCACCATTGCACCCCACACACACACACACAGACACTCCTACACACACATGCTCCCACACTCATACATGCACCCTCTCACAGACTTAGACCCCTTTACACTCTTACACACACATATACACTCTCTCTCACAGACACTCACATTCCCCCACCTCAGACACACACACACACAAACCCACATGCACATATACACATATACATTTGTGGGGTGAATTTGTCCTTTGAATCTTCCCACTTCTTCCAGATGAAAGGAGTAGCCATGGGCACCCGCATGGGCCCCAGCTATGCCTGTCTCTTCATCAGCTATGTAGAACAGTCCATCTTCTGGAGTTACATTGGCACCACTCCCCACTTTTTCCTCCGCGACATTGATGACTGCATCAGCGCCACCTTATGTTCCCACGAGGAGGCTGAACAGTTCATCAACTTCACCAACACATTCCACCCCGACCTTAAATTCACCTGGACCATCTCTGACACCTCCTTCCACTTCCTGGACTTCTCCATCTCCCTCAACGATAACTGACTCAACACTGACATTTTTTACAAATCCACCGACTCCTACAGCGACCTGGATTATGTCTCCTCCCACCCTACCTTCTGCAAAAATGCTATCCCGTATTCCCAATACCTCCACCTCTGCAACTGCTCCCAGGAGGGCCAGTTCCACCACAGAACACATCAAATGGCCTCCTCCTTTAAAGATCGCAATTTCCCCTCCCACGTGGTTGAAGATGCCCTCCAACGCAACTCATCCATGTCCTGCACCTCCGTCCTCGAATTCCATCCTCCAACCACAACAAGGACAGAACCCCCCAACCCCGGTCCTTAACTTCCAGCCCACCAACCTCTGCATAAATCATATCATCCGCCGACACATCTATCACTAGAGATCTATTTCCCTCCCCGCCCCAATCTGCTTTCCACGAAGACCATTCCCTCCATGACTACCTGGTGTCAAGTCCACGCCCCGCCCCCACCCTCCCCTCCCCTCCCGGCACCTTCCTCTGCCGCTACAGGAATTGCAAAACCTACGCCCACATCTCCCCCCTCCCCTCTGTGCAAAGCCCCAAAGGAACCTTGCACAACCATCAAAGTTTCACCTGCACTTCCACATGTCATCTATTGTATCCGTTGATCCCGATACGGTCTGTACATTGGGGAGACTGGACACCTTCTCACAGAGCGCTTCAGAGAACATGTCTGGGACACCCGTGGCAATCAACCCCAACGCTCGGTGGCCGAACATTTCAATTCCCCCTCCCACTCTCCTGAGGATATGCAGGTCCTGGGCCTCCTCCACCGTCACTCCCTCACCACCTGACTCGTGGAGGAAGAACGCTTCTGCCTCGGGACCCTTCAACCCCATGGCATCACCAGTTTTCTCATTTATCCTCCCTCCACTCTACCCCAGTTCCAACCTTCCAGTTCAGTATTGTCCTCATGACCTGACCCACCTGTCAATCTTCCTTCCCACTTATCTGCTCCACCCTCCTTTCTGACCTATTACCTTCACCCACTAATGCACTCTGAGCTACCTTCTCCCCAGCCCCACCCCCTTCCATTTATTTCTCCACCCCTGAGGCTCCCAATCTCATTCCTGATGAAGGGCGTTTGCCTGAAATGTTGATTTTCCTGCTCCTCGGATGTTGCCTGACCTGCTGGGCTTTTTCAGCACCACTCTGATCTTGACTCTAATCTCCAGCATCTGCAGTACCCACATCTGCCCATCATTATTCTTCTATTCTAATCTGTTTGCAATAAAGGCTGACCTGTCATTTGCTTTTCTAATTTTCTCAAAAGGGAGGCAACAGCCTAGTGGTATTATCGCTAGGCTATTAATCCGGAAACTAAGCTAATGTTCTGGCAGTGTGGTTTCAAATCCTGCTGTAGCAGATGGTAGAATTTGAATTCAATAAATATCTGGAATTAAGAGTCTAATGAAGACCATGAGTCCATTGTTGATTATTGGAAAAACCCATCTGGTTCACTAAGGTCCTTTAAGTAAAGAAACTGCCATCCTTACCTGGTCTGGCCTACATATGATTCCAGACCCATAGCAAAGTGATTCATTCCTAACTGGGCTATGAATCAGCCTAACTCTGGGCAATTAGGAATGGACAATAAATACTGGCCTAGTCAGTGACACCCACAATAGCGTGAATGAATTAAATAACAATTGCTTGTTACACCTGCAAGTTATTTGAGTCATAGAGATGTACTGCATGGAAACAGAGACTCTTTGGTCCAACTCGTCCATTCCAACCAGATACCCTCAGTTAATCTAGTCCCATTTGCCAGCACTTGGCCCCTATCCCTCTGATGCCTTCCTATTTATATACGCACCTAGATGCCTTTTAAATGTTGTAATTGTACCAGCCTCCACCACTTCCTCTGGCAGCTCATTCCATACACACACCACCATTTGTATAAAAATGTTGCCCCTTAGGTCCCTTTTAAATCTTTTCCCTCTCACCCTAAACCTATGCCCTGTAGTTTTGGAATTATGTTCATCGTGTGAGTATGTCAGTGATAAGCAACTATTTAATCTTAAAATAAAACTAAGAACTGTGATGCTGGAAATGGGGAAAAAAATAAAAAATAGCTGGAAAAATCTCTGCAGATCTGACTGTGTCTGTGCAGAGAAAGCAGGGTCACTGCATCCAAAATGTTAATTCTGATTGACTGAGTAATCTATTCAAGCTAATTAATGGTGACAAGTGCATTGTACAAGAAATTGTGGTAAACCGGGTGTCAGTATCATTAATTTTGATATTGGACTAGTAATTCAATAGTGAGCCTTGAAATCCATGACATGGTTCTCCTGCTCCTCGGATGCTGCCTGACCTGCTGTGCTTTTCCAGCAACACACTCTCAACTGCAATGAGAAATGGCCAATTAATGATCGATTCAATGTAGTTCAGTTTGAAATTATTCATTTTAAATCTAAACAAGGACAGTTATAAAGGTGTGAGAATAAAATGTCTGTGATGGATTGGAAATATACATTCAAAGCTTTGACAGTATATAAAAATGAATGCTGTATTTAATAAATTGTCCACTTTTCAAGAAACATGCCCAAACATATCCAACAAGAAAAGTGAGTGTGTCATAGCTAACTACGGAGGTTAAAGATAGATCAAGGGAGGCGATGAATAAAGTTGCCAAAAATTGTAAACCTGAGGATTTGGAGAATTTTGAAATTCAGCAAAAAGGATAAATAAATTGAGAAATAGAATAGAATATGAATGCAAAATGGATATGTTGGTCCATTGCAGATGAGAAACAGGAGTTGGAAAAACAATATACAGAAAACGCAGAAAAGCTAAACAACTACTTTGTATTTGTCAATACATAGGAATACACAAGAAAACCAGAAATAATAAAGATTGAAGGGTCTAGTGAAAGTATGAAACTGAAATAAATTAGTATTATTAAAAAAAAGTAGTGCTGGAGTAGATAATGGGATTGAAATGTGACAAATCCCCAGGAGCAATAAGCTTCATCCTCAAGTGTTGAAAGAGATGGCTACAGAGATAGTGGATGCATTGGTGATCAACTCTCAAAATTCTATTCATGTTCCAGTGGTGCCTGCAGTATGGAAGATTGAAAATGTTTACCACTGCTTAAGGAAGGATGGGTAGAGAAAAAGAAAGCTATAGAGCTTTTACTCTGTCGTCAGTAGAGTCACAGAGATGTGCAGCATGGGAACAGACCCTTTGGTCCAACTTGTCCATGCCAACTAGATATCCTAACCTAGTCCCATTTGCCAGTACTTGGCCATTATCCTTCTAAACCCTTCCTGTTAATATAGCCATCCAGATGCCTTTTAAATGCTGTAATTGTACCAGCTTCCACCACTTCCTTTGGCAGCTCATTCCATAGCTCACCACCCTCTGCATGAAAATGTTAACCCTTAGGTCCCTTTTAAATTATTCTCCTCTCACCCTGAACCTATGCCTTCTGGTTCTGGACTCCCCCACCCCAGGGAAAAGACCTTGTCTATTTATTCCAGTCCATGCCCCTCATGATTTTATAAACTTCTATAAGATCACCCCTTAGCCTCTGATGCTCCGGGGAAAACAGCCCTATCTATTCAGCCTCTCCCTGTAACTCAAATACTGCAACCCTGGCAACATCCTTGTGAATCTTTTCAGAACCCTTTCAAGTTTCACAACATCCTTCCGATAGGAGGAAGACCAGAATTGGACACAACTTTCCTAAAGTGGCCTAACCAAGAGGCGGCACGGTAGGTCAGTGGTTAGCACTGCTGTCTCACAGTGCCAGGGACCTGGGTTCAATTCTAGCCTCTATGGACTGTCTGTAAGAGTTTGCACGTTCTCCCCGTGTCTGCATTGGTTTCCTCTGGATTCTCCGGTTTTCTCCCACAGTCCAAAAATGTGCAGGTTAGGTGAATTGGCCATGCTAAATTGGTCAGGGTTAAATATAGGAAAATAGGGTAGGAGAATGGGTCTGTGTGGGTTACTGTACGAAGGGTCGATGTAGACGTGTTGGGCTGAAGGACCTGTTTCCACACTGTAGGGATTCTATGTCCTTTACAGCTGCATCGTGACCTCCCAACGCCTATACTTAATCCTCTGGCCAATAAAGCAGAGTATACCAAACATCGGTTTCACTATTCTGTCTACCTGTAACTCCACTTTCAAGGAACTATGAACCTGTACTCCAGGGTCTCTTTGTTCAGCAACATTCCCCATTAAGTGTATAGGTCCTGCTCTGATTTGCCTTTCCAAAATGCAGGACTTCATATTTTCCTGCAATCTATTAAAGAGCATGTGATTACTGGATGTTTGGAAACAATTATCTGATTGGACAGAATATTTATTCAAGAATAATTCACGTTTGATAAACCTAAATGTTTTTTGAGGATGTTATTAGCAGAGTTATTAAGGGGGAATACATTGGATATGGTATTTGTGTTTGCAGAAAGCTTTTGATAAAGACCTACTGAGGAGATTAGTAAACAAGGTGGGAGTCTCTGGAACAAAAACAGAAATTGCTGGCAAATCTCAACAGTGGTCTTGCAGCATTTGTGGAGAGAAAGCAAAGTCAATGTTTTGGGTCCGGTGACCTTTCTTCAGAACAGTGCTTGGACCTCGGCTTTCACAATCTATACCAATGTTTTCGATGTTAAGTCTGATTGTAATGATTCCAGGTTTGCAGATGATTTAAGTCTTGGTGGGAAAGTAATGATGTAGAGGTTGCAAAAATATGTTTTAGATTGATTTATGATGAGAAAGAGCCTGACAAATTGAATATAATGTGGATGAATGTGAGGCTATCACTTTGGTACAGTCAGCACAGATACAGGTCTTTTCTTAAGGTTAAGCGATTTAAAGTGTTGATATCTTAAGGGACCAAGATGTCTTTGTTCATAATCACTGCAGGTGCAGCAAGCCAGCAATGATAATCGCCTTTATCATAAGATGATTTGGGTCCAGCAGCAAGAACATCTTGCTTCAGATCGATGGAACATTGGTAGACCACATCTGCAATGGACCAACATATCCATTTTACCAACCTTGCCTAAGGAAGGATTTTCTTGTCATAGAGGGAGTACAATGAGAAAAGGTCAAGTAACCCATTGCCTTAGATCATAGGACTGTTCTCTCACTAGAGAGAGACAACTGGTGATGATTTAACCTGAGGGTCACTACGCCTCGGGGTGAGGGGACAGGCTAAGAAGGAGAATCCTTCGTAGTAACCTCAGCCAGCGTGGCACACTGTTGGCATTGCTCCACATTGCAAACCAGCTGTCTAGTCAACTGACCCCCAAAGGGAGTGCAGTAGAGTTTCATCAAGCTGATTCCTGTGATGATGGGATTTTTTTGATGAGGAGAGACTGAGCAAAGTTTATTATTCTGTCAGGTTGAGAAGAATGAGTCATTGCAATTTCATGGAAATGTGCAAAATTCTTATGCAGTTAGACTTTAGATGCACAAAGGATATTTCCCTGGCAGTAGCCTCCTGAACCAGAAGAGAGAATTTCTGAATAAAATGCAAGCCATCTAAATCTGAGGTGAGGAAGAATGTCTTGACTGAGAGGATAAAATTCTTTATCTCAGAGTAGTGTGGAAGGGTTGTTTCCAAAATTCAAGATAGTTTTTCTTTTTCTAATGATACCGTGGCTTTGCATTAGATGATTAGCCATGATCTAGAATGACGGAGCAGGCTGAAGGGGCTGAATGGTGTACTCCTACTCCTATGTTCCTATTTGCCCTTTTTTCTTCAAAACCCCTGTCCTGAACATTGTTGTAACCCTCCTCTCTTCCTCTTGCTTTGTCTTTTAATGTCATTTTCATTCATCTGTCTTTTTCATTCTGTCTTTCTTTTTCACATGTCTATGTCTACCTGCTTTTTGCTTTCTACTTTCGTTTTCTCTATCTTGCAAAGAGATTCTTCTTGTTTTGTTTTTGCTTCCTCTCTTATCTTCTATCTGGCTCCTCCTCAGATCTGTCTCACTCTCATTACACACAACAATTCAATGTTTCAGTAGGAATTGTATTGTTTTGAGTTACATATGATGAATATATTAGGTAACTAACTTCACACATCACCATACTTTTACACAGTTGTTTATTCTGGCATTGATCCTTTGAAGTAGAAGACCACTTACAGAGTCCATCTGCAGCTTATGTAAAATGTCACTGTAATTGAACTCCTGCATTTGACTTTTTTTTGAGCTCCCAACTTTTCCTTTTATTTAAAAAAAATGCTTAGGAGCTTTAAAGTATTCCTGTGTAACAAGAAAAATTCCCTCCACAATTTTTGTGTTGGAAAACAAATTAAAATTCAAGGTGCAACATTTAATTTTCTGCTCAAACTGCTTGAAAGAAATTTTCAAACATAATGCAAGCTGAGTTGACTGTTGTTTTAGTTCATTGACATTGATGATGTAAACTGTTGCCTTATGTACTAATTTCATGGTGTAAAAAAAGTACATGGAATTATTTCAAGATATGAATGTGATAATATTATGAATGCAAAATGTGTTATTGTACCAGAATTTTCCTGTCATTTGTCTTTTGACAATTTTATGATTGAGATTTGCATCTTGCTTCTCAGGTGAAATAAGAGCAGTAGAAGGCTATTGAGCACCCCCCAAATCTTCCCCACCACTCTATATGGTCATTGCTGATGTGTCCCAGGCCTCAAATCCTGTTTTGTGCGAGCCCTCATAGCCCTCTATTCCTTAATATTTCTAAAATCTGTCTACCTCCTCTTTACATACTTCTAGTGTTCTAGCCTCCCCAAATCTCTAGGTCAGAGAATTCAAAATAATCACTACTTTCTGAGAATAAATTCCTTTGCATCTCTGTTTTAAATGAGTGTCCCCTTGTTCAGCTCAGAAAATAGGAGCGGGAGTGGGCTATTTGGCTTTCATGAGTGCTCAGCCGTTTCACCACGATCGTGGCTTGATCATCCAACCCATTACCATATTCCTGCTTTCTCTCCATGCCCCTTTGATCCCGTTAGTCCTAAGAACTATATCTAACTCCTTGAAACCATTCAATGTTTTGGCCTGCTCTGCATTCTATAGCAGAGAATTCCACAGGCTCATCATGCTCTGGGTGAAGAAATGTTTCTTTCTCTCAATCCTAAATAGCCTACCACTCATCTTTAAGCCTTGGTATGATGCTTGGTTCTAGACTCACCAGTCACCAGGAACACCCTTCCTGCATTTACCATCTCTAGTTGTTTTAGAATTTTATAGGTTTCTATGCGATTTCTCTCCTCCCTGTTCCTCTAAGCTCCAGTGAATATAGCCGATCCAGGGTCTCTTCAAACAACAGTCCTGCCATCCCAAGAATCAGTCTGATAAACCTTTGTGCACTTCCTTCAAAGCAAGAACTTCTTTCCTCACATAAGGAAACTAAAGCTGCACACAGTACTCCATGTGTGGTCTCACCAAGGCCCTGTATAATTGCAGTGAGACATCCCTGCTCCTGTTCTCAAATCCTCTTGCTACAAAAGCCAAATTCCATTTACAGAGGAACCTCGATTATCCGAACGAGATGGGTGGGCACTGCTTTGCTTGGATAATTGTTTATTTGGTTAATTGATTGAAAGCCTCTCCTCTGGGGCTTGGAGTTTTCTGTTCAGTCCGCTCCCCATTCAGGAGACGAGGCAGCAGCACACCGCACGCAAGTCCCTGGTCTCTGCCCACCCCCAAACCCCATCCAATATCGCCCCTGCCCCTGTCTGACCCCCAAACCCGAACAACACTGCACCCCCACCCCCAAACCCGACAAAACACTGCTCCCTGCCCGTCCCCAAACTCATCCAACACCGCCCCCACCCGCTCCCCAAATCCACCCAACACCGCCCCCATCCCCACCCCAACCCCATCCAACACCGCCCCCGAGGCCCCCCCCCCCTCCCCCCACCCCAGCCATGTGGTTTTAAACCAATTGAAACTTGATTTAGGTTACTATGCCCTCATATTCCCCTCTCAAGCTTTATAGAACAAAGCTTGCTCATATTTTCCTTAAAACTAGCTTTGACATGCTGTTATCGAACCACTAATAGATGTGAGCACCTCATGGATCTCCTTATCACTAAGATTGAGAATATAAGAAACTGCCGTAGAATCAGAGAGCTAACTGCCCACCTAACATCTTGCTCTCAAAGAAATTAAAAAATGTTCTCTATCAAAGGTATCTTTTCATGTAAAACTCACTCACATTAAAAAGAAAGATGATGACCCTGGGAGATCAACAGCTAATAGATTAAAGATCCCAGAGAAGACAAAGACTGTGTTGTTTTGAGACTAAGTTAATGTAATGTTTAATAAGTGTGTTACTGGAACAGCATTTTTTTTTATAGAGTTGGGGTTAAGATAATAAGTATTGAAGAATAAGGAGGGGTTTAGATTTGTTAATAATTATTTGTTAAGTGCTCACTATTAGAGTTAGGAAAATATTTTTTTTCTTTAAGTAGTGGAAATTAGGAGTTCTCTGTCACTCTTTTTTTAATAGATTACGAGGTGAGGTGAGCTTTTCTGGGTGTTTGGTTTGAATTAACAGAGGAGTTCAACCTCCATGAGTTTGAGAGCTTGTCTTGGATTTGGACAGGTTTAGATAGATCCAGTCTGGGATTTGGACAGTTTTAGATGGATCTGGATGGATCAAGTCCAGGACCTAGATGGATTGGTGGAGATTTGAACAGATTTGGGGTACAAAAGATCCCAGCAGATTTAAACAGTTGGCAATTAGTATCCAAGATCTGCCATTCATTGTACAATTTTCACCTATACTTAACCTTCCAAAATGCATCACGTCAGATTTGTCAGGATTAATTTCCATTTGCTATTTTTTCTGCCCATGCCTCCAACTGATCTATATCTTGTTGTATCCTCTAAAAATCCTCTTCACTATTCGCAACTCCGCCAATCTGTGTATTGCCCACAAACGTACTAATTAGACCAGCTACATTTTCCTTCAAATTATTTATATAGACCACAAACAGCAGAAGTCCCAGTACTGATCCGTGTGGAACACCACTAGTCACAACCCTCCATTCAGAAAAGCATCCTTCCACTGCTACCCTCTGTCTCAGACGACTCAGCTAGTTTTGTATTCATCTTGCCAGCTCACCCTGATGCAATCTGACTTCACCTTTTGTACCAGTCTTACACGAGAAATTTTGACAAAAGCTTTACTGAAGTCCATGTTGACAACATTAATCGTTTTTCCCTCATCAATCATCTTCTTCATCTCCTCAAAAAACTTGATTAAGTTAATGGGGCACAATCCCTGCACAAGATCATGCTGTCTATTCTAATAAGTCCATTTGCTTCTAAATGCGTATAGATCTTGACCCTGAAAATCTTTTCCAATAATTTCCCTACAGTTGATGTGAGGCTCACAGGCCGATAATTTCCTGGATTATCCCTGCTACCCTTTAAGCAATGGCTATTCTCCAGTCCTCTGGGACCTCACCTGTGGCCAAAAGGATACAAAGATGTCTGTCAATATTCCACCAATTTGTTCTCTTGCCTTACTCAGTATTCTGGGATAGATCCCATCAGGATCCGGGGACTTACCTACCTTAATACTTCTTAAGATGCACAACACCTCTTCCTTTCTCATAGCAACTTGGCTGAGAAATTCGATACTTCCTTCTTTGAGATCATCCTCCACCAATTCTTTCTCTTTGGTGAATACAGACACAAAGTGCTTGCTTTGGACCTCCCCTGCCTCTTCTGGCTGCACAGATAGATTCCCTTCTTTGTCATTTAGTGGGCCAGCCCTTCCCCTGCCTACCCTGTTGCTTTTAATATATGTATAAAAAGCCGTATGATTCTCTGTACTCCTGTTTGCTAATGAAATTTCATGATTCCTTTTTGCCCTTCTAATTTCTTGTTTAAGTTCTTTCCTATTTGCCTTGTATACTTCAAGCAGGAGGCTGGAAGAACTCAGCAAGCCAGGCCTCATCAAGAGGTGGAGAAGTCACCGTTTCAGGTGTAACCCTTCTTCAGGACTTGGGTGTAAGGGGAGCTACAGATAAAGGGGATGGTGGAGGGAGCGCAGGGTGGTGAAGTGGGGATAGATGAACACAGGTAGAGGGTACGGCTTGGTTGATGGGAGGAATGAATCGGTTGGTATTAGAAGGAAGGGTTGATCAGAGGAATGGAAGAGAGGGGAGTATAGGGATGGGAAGGAAGGTTATTTGAAATTGGAGAATTCAATGTTGGGTCTTCTGGACTGTAGGCTGACCAGGCGGAAGATGAGGTGTTGTTCCTCCAATTTGCAGTCTGATTCTCTGTGGCAATGGAGGAGGCCAAGGATCATCATGTTGGAAAGGGAGTGGAAGAGGAATTAAAATGGGTGGTGACTGGGAGGTCAGGTCAGCTCCTGCAGGCCTGGCTGAGATGCTTGGCAAAATGTGCCCTGAATTAGAGTTTGGTCTCCCCGATGTAGCGAAGACCACATTTGGAACACTGGATACAGTATATTAGATGGAGAAGAGGCAGGTGCACCTCTTTCTCATCTGGAAGGACTGTTTGGGCCCCTGGATGGAGGTGAAGGGGTTGATATATTGGCAGGTTTTGCATCTTTTCCGGCTACGGGCCAAGGTACCTGGGGGTTCGGGGGAGAGTGTCACAAACTAAGGATTCACGAACGGAACGGTCCTTGTGGAAGGCAGAGAGGGGTGGGTCTAGTTGGAGTTGGCAGAAGTGTTTAAAAATGATACGTTGGATGTGGAGACTGGTGGGTGGTAGGTAAGGACACTTGATGCATTCTTCCAGCCTCCTGCTTGTCTACCTTATATACACTTCAAGGGCTTAATCAGTTCCCAACAAAAGATATTCCCCCATCTGCATTTCTCATGGCAGTCTTTACAGGTGGAGCAGCATTTCACCTGTACCTCCTCCAGACTGGTATATTGTATCCACTGCACCAACGTGGCTAACTGTGCATTGGAGAAAGCAAATGCAGACTAGGTGACCATTTTGCAGGGCATCTCTGGTCCGTGCGCAAACAAGACCTTAACTTTCCCGTAGCTGGTTATTTTAATATAGCATCCTGCTGGCATGCCCACTTGTCTGTCCTCAGCATGCTGCAATGCACCAGTGAATCACAGTCAAAACTGGAGGAGCAACATCTATCTTCAGACTGGGCGCTTGACAACCTTTGGTCTTACTGTTGAGTTCAACATCTTCAGATTGTGAACTTACTCCCATTCCTTCCCTTTTGTTTAGCTTTACTTGTTACATTCTCTGTCTCTATGTCCTCTCTCCCGTCCCTCCCACTCCAGTGGGACTGTCTGTTCTTTCCAGTTTGGCAGTTAGACACACCAATATTCTGCCATTCTCCTATTACAATCATTTAATCTGCGCTATCTACATTCTTTCTATCCCGGCACTCCACTCGCAACATTGCATAAATGCTGCCCCCTCCTCACTTGACGTCAGGTCTGATGAAGAGTCATCTACATTCCAAACATTAGCTTCCTCTCTGTCTATGAATGTTGCTTGACCTGTGATTTCCAGCAGTTTTTGTTTTCAGTGCCTATCATCAAAGTTGCAAACGACCCACTATGACTGTGCCAAAGATTAAGCTATCCTTCCTCTTCTGTCTGCAGCCTTTAGCATATTTTATTACACTAGTTTCCTCCATTGTCATCCAGCTGGGTGGAACTTCATTCCTCTTTATCTACTCTGATTAAGAGTATCACCCGCAATGGCTTCCCTTCCTGATGCGGCACTATACCACTGCCTCTTCTGTCCCCCATGGATCTAGGCTTGGAATCCCCAATTTCTCATCTAGCTGCACCTCTGTGGAATCCTCACTGTCATCAGATTATCATATTGTTTGTTAAACAGCCAGTATTAGATGAGTATAGATTCTCTTCAATTAAATATTGGGAAGACTAAAGCCATAGCCTTTGGTCACTATTGCAAACTCTGTTCACATGTTTAAGCTCTGACCCTCTCTATAGCAACCACCTAAGGCTGAACTGTCTGTTTGCAACCTTGGGATTATATTTAACTGGGAGCTGAAGTTTTGAGCACACATCTGCACCATTACTAAAACTGTCTGTTTCCATCTCTAACAAATGGAAGCAAAGTACTGTGCACTGGAGAACCGAAATAAAATCAAAGTGCAGGAGAACTGGCAGCATCGGCTGGTAAACAGTGTTTTCTATTCTGTTGATTAAGGGGAAGTGGAGCACAGAGCAAAAGACAAAAAGAGTGTTAATAGTAGTAGAGGATGGATATAAATGCAAGAAAATGGGTCACCTTTGTTGAGAGCAAATCATTGCAAAGAAGATATGGTTGAGGGCAAAGGGGGTGTAATCAAAATGAATGACAGGTTTAAGCTCTGAAGTTGTTGAACTCAATGTTTACTTGAAAGCTGTATGATTGCTTAAGCTGAAAATGAGGTATTGTTCCTCCAGCTTGCAATGGGCTTTGCTGGAGCATTGCTGTGGGTCCAAGACAGAAATGCTATTATGAGGGCAAAATGTGTGTTGATATTGCAAACAATTGTAAGGTTGGGGGCATTCTTAAGGACAGAGTTGAGGTATCCTGGAAAGCAGGTCTATATTTCCTGTATCCAATATAGAGGAGAGTGCATTGGTAACGGTGAATGAGGAAGACTAGATTGAAAGAAGCACAAGTAAACTGCAGCTTCACCTGGAAGATGTGGTTCTGGCCTTGGACAGTTAAGAAGGAGGAGTTAAACGGGCAAGAGTTATACCTTCTGCAATTGCATGGGAAAATGGAAGGGTGAGGAAGTGATGGAGGAGTGGACCAGGGTGTCACAAATGGAATGTTAAACAGGGGAAAGGAGAGAAGCTGAGTTTGTTGTCACATGAGTAGTGGAGGATCCTTTCAATGTGGAGGCTATTGGTGGAAAGTGAGGGTAAGAGTAATCCTATCATTCTGGGAGAGAGGAGAAAGAAGAGAACAGAAGTGTGAGAAATGTATTGGACATGGCTGAGAACCCTGTCACCCACTGTGAGATATCCTTTGTTGAAAGAGAAGGATGTGTTGGAGGTACCCTTGTGCAAGCTGGTAAAATCAGAACAGATGCAATGGAGATGGGGAAAGTGGAAGAATGGAATGAAGAACTTGCAGGAAATAGGGTGTGAGGATATTTAGTCAAAACGTCTATCTTTCTGACATTGGACACCACCCTTCTTTCAGCTTTGTGGCTAATGAATGCCTTTTTTCTGTTCTCATTACAAAGCATTACAGCATAGGAACAGGCCCTTCAGCCCACTGAGCTTGCACCAATTCCCACTCTTTATTTAGACCTGCTATTTATAACCCAATTTACCAATAACCCAAAGACTTTCTGTTTCAACAAACTGTTGACCTGCTTCCAGATTCTTTTCTCTGTAAATTTGAGGTCCTCCAAATTAATTGCAAGTCTTTTCTAAATCAAATATTCATCTTTATTTAAAACTATATCGCTGTACTTTTCATTGACCTAAGCCAAATTCCTGCTATCCCTTCCCAACATCACTATGGATGTGACTAAATGACAAGGATTGCAGTGATTCCTGAAGGTGGCTCACCACCACCACTTCCTCAAGGTCAATTAAAGATGGACAAAAGATACTAGCCTTGACAACAGTTCCACATTCAATGAACAAATACAATTTAACTTTGCTACCCATGCCTTTATTTGAAGCAAGTATTGTTTACCATTTCTAGCTGACTCAAAATTATGTAAGTCCTCAGTTGTAAAAATTTAATTTTTGTTCTCAAAGTCCTCTGTTGGCTTGCTATTTAATCTCTTTGAGCCTTTCAAACCCTCTGAGATATTTGTAAATATCCAATTATGACCTTTTTTTTATTTGCTTCACTATTAGTGATTTTGTCTTCAGCTATTGAGCTCCTAAGCTATGGGATTCCCAACCAAACCTCTCCACTTCTGTCTTCCTTTAAGCCACACCTTAAAACCTACCTTTTGGCCAAGCTTTAGCTTTGCATCAAAATATGACTTAAGTGGCTTGGTGTCGAATGTTGTTTTAAAATGGTGGTGAAGTGCCTGGAGATATCTTATGTTAAAGGTGCTATATAAATGCCATTGGAGATTTTTGGAGAAAGCCTGCAGTTGATGTTGAAAGTCAGAAGTCACCTGACACCAGGTTATAGTCCAGCAGGTTTATTTGAATCACAAACGCTTTTGGAGCCCTGCTCCTTTGTCAGGCAAAGTGATGTTGATGTTTAAGGCTGTTAATTGCTTTCTATATTGAAACAATATTTAAATGTTACTTTCTTTTTTGATAAGACTATAAATAAAGTTGCAATGTTTAAAATTATAATTACCACTAGTTTGCTTGTGATGTAAATGTCATTACTTTATTGGCAGTTCTAATTTTAGTTACTGCAGGAGACTGTTTACCTGTTAGTGCAAGAGATTATCACACTGTGTGATTAAACCACGGAGGGTGACTGGAAAGAAGCAATGGCTTTGCAAACATCTATCTAATCTGAGCTTTCACTTTGAAGAATGAGAATTGAAAGTTGCAAGGAAATTAACACAAGAACAAACTATTTCTAGTAGAGTATTTGCAAATTATGCAAAACCACACAAAATTGTTACTTGACTGATGAAATCAGAATCTACATGGACCTTTGCGTTATTTTTAAATATTGAAGTTAATTTTGACGTAATTTTTAAACTATAGTTTTATATCAGATTTGTATTTTTATCTTTTATCAGTGACTTGAGAAACATTTGTGATATGGTAATATTATCAAATTATTTGTGCTGTGTAAGTTAGCTTTCAATGAAATGCACTTATTTCAGTTATTGGAATATTTCTTCCATCTTTTCTGAAGTTTATCATGACAATACATTAACATAGCGATAGGAACAGGAATAGGCCATTCAATAAGGTTTATTTGGGTGTCTTACTGGGTCTGAATTCTATCTACCTCCTTTTTGGTAGAGAATTTCAAAGATGCACGATATTCTGAGCGAGTAAGGTATAATCTCAGATTGAATGACCAACTCCTTTTCCTAAGACCATTGCCCTCTTTTCTAGGCTCTCCAGTCAGGGAAGCACAATGTTAAGGTGCAAGCCCAGCTGGCAATTAAGAATACCATAGTATATTGCACTTGATTGCGGGTGTGTAAAATACTATCATGGTGGTTTTACTGCAATTATGCAAAGCTATGATGAAAATGTGCCAGGATTACTTATGTACAGTTATTGTCTCTGTCCCTAAATTGGTTGCTAGCCTTTGTGGAAGATGCAATGCTGAAAGTTCTTGAGATTGATTCCTTGGATGAGAGGTTTGTCCTTAAAGATAAGATTAAGTAGAATGAACCTGTTCAGATGGTATGAGATTGTGAGATGGCACTTGAAGGCAAATGCTATGAAGTTCTTACCCTGGTAGGAGAGTCAAGATTCAGGGGATTGTCGTTTTAGGATTAAAATATGGTGATTTAGATAGTGGGATTGTGAATCTTTGATACTCTACTCCTGAAGGCTCTGGATACTTAGCTAATGCATATATTTAATACTGAGATTAATATATTTTCTGATACTAAAGGAATCAAAGCATATTGGGACTGGGCTGAAAAGCAGAGTGGAGGTCAAAGATCTGTCAGATTGCATTGAATGGTGGAGCAAATTCCAGGCTGTATGGCCTGCTTCTTTTTCTATTGTTTTGTTTGGGTGGCTGAATTTTCAGCAGCCTTGTTCCTAAGTTGTGGAATTCCGTCACTAAACATCTCTGTCTTAGTTTCTGTCTTTCCTTCTTTAAGATACCTCTCACGTATTTGACTAAGCTTTTGTCAGGCTACCTACCCTGATAGCACCTCCTGTTGCTTGATGTCAAATTTTGTTTTAGGATGCTCCAGTGAAAAACCTTGATACTTCTTTTAACATACGTAGATGTTGTACAAGTTGATCTTGTTTTCATGATCATTTCAGCTTCTCATTTCCCATAAACACAGACTTCTCATAGAACAGATACTTGGTACCTTTCTGAAACATGGAAATTGTGTGATCAGGTTATTTTTCAACATTTTATAATTTTCTGTTGTTACCAAATTAACTTACAGAAGCATGTTCAGTTTTCTGATAAATGGACAGTGTCTAGAAGAATTTTATTTTCCTCAACTGTGTGATTTTTGTTCCCCCATCATTGACATTGATAACTGACTACCTGTTTATGGTTTCTGCAGTATTGAACTTCACTAGTGTTAGCAGTACAGTACTTTATAAGTACAGTAGTGTACTTATTTCCTACTAATGATTTGTTTTATGAATGCAAAATTTAAGACACAGGTCCATAATATTTGTGTTCTGCTAGAAGTGTGATATATTTGCATGCTGAGATCCACAGTTTAATATAATTAGAGCATAACTTACAGACAATTATTTATTTTGAAGTAGGGGTCATGCCATTCATACAGGTTGGTGGGGCGTTCTTTGGTGGGGGTCCGGAAGTGGGGAAGATGAGTAAAGGATTTTGGAAAGAAATTTTTAAGCATTTCACCCAGGGGTTGTGAGCAAGTGTTTTTGATATGGATAAATAAACACCACAGCTGCATAAATATTTCTGGTGAACCATAGTTTTTGTTAAACTTCCAGTATAAACAGCAAAAAGGCCATGTATGTAATCATCTATTTCTGCTTCTGAAGTAAAAGAGCACTTGAAAATTGTTTTGGCAAAAGTTGCCTCAGAAACGGTTCTAAAGTTCATGTCTCAGCTTGATGTGAAATCATTTGGAAAATAAATCTTTATTTACTGTTGCAGTGTAACTCAAACTCGTGTAAGTTGGATGGTTGGCCACATCAAATACTTAGAATGTGGTACCTTGAAATCCTAGGTACTGTTTTAATTTCTCCTCTTCAGCTGAATATTAGTTAAATGTAGGGTTTTTGACCAGACTGAAACTTCTGAATAGCAATGCTATTTAGGGTTCTTTTCCCAATCAAGCCCATTTGTTTAGTGCACAAAACTGTAGAGTGTTATTTTCTCATTTGCCGCCACTCTTCACCTCTTCTTTGTTTAACCGCAGCACAACAGAAAAATCTAGTCTTAAGTGTGTTTGAAAATACATTTGGGTCTATTGTCAACAGAGCTGGCTGTATTCCTCCAGTTCATGTATTAGGAATGAACTTGTTGTTGTCCCTTTAAAGCTTTCCCAGGTTGAGTTATTGGGCAAGCTTTATCTTTCTAGAATTATCCACTAGATTTTGTGATGACAGGCTAGGTTTTTTTTAATATTGTTTGGCTATCTGGAAAATCGACTTTCATTTCTCCTTCACTTGGGATTGATTAAATTACTTAACATTATCTTGCAAGATGACAAAATCCAAAAGCTGTGTTCACACAGTACCATACGTGATAGATAAAGCTTCTGTGCACTGAACCGAGACTGAATTATTGATTCATGTAGCTCAGATATCCATTTTATCTGTTATTTTGTATTCAAGGGTAACATGGTGGCACAGTGGTTAGCACTGCTGCCTCATGACATAAGGGACCCAGGTTTGATTCTAGCCTTGGCTGACTGTATGGATTTTGCACATTATCCCATGTCTGCGTTGGCTTCCTGTGAATGCTCCAGTTTCATCCCACAGGCCAGGTTAAGTGGATTGGCCATGCTAAATTGCCCATAGTGTCCAGGGATGTGCTGCCTAGGTGGGTTAGCCATGGGAAATGCAGGGTTACGGGGATTGGAATCTGAGTCTGGGTCTGGGTAGGATGTTCTTTGGAGGATTGGTGCTAACTCACTGAGGCAAATGGCCTCTTTCTGCACTGTAAGGATTCTATGATTCCTTACTTGGTTGTGTGCAGTTATAGTCGTTATTGTTTATAAATCTTTAAGTTGTTCCCTTGTTTTTCATTTTCTGTACCAACAGGAACATGTGGGAGTTGTGTACAAACTGAGTTGTTGTTCATTGCTTTGTCAAGCAGGATTCAAATTACTTGTTGCTGGGTTGAAACATATCATCAATATATTGCAAGTTACTTGGTTGGGAAATAGTTAAAATTTTAGGACTTTTATGGTATTGTCTTCAGGCCTTCATACTCATTAATTTATTCTTTTATTTGACAGTTAGATAAAACTTTAATTTAAATGTGGAATGTAAACAAAAATTGATCAATTTGACCTTTATTCCACAAAAGAACAAAGTGAAACATTCCAATTTATATGAAATTGTAATTATACAAACATTGATTTTTATAGCTACTGGATGTAGTGGAACACAGACGGTTGATAAGAGTGCTGCCAGAACACAAACTTTGAAACTCGGAAGACATTGCAATCTTGTAAATGATTCAAGCATTCCAGATAGATTTCTTCAAAAAACGGGCAAGGTAAATACACATGAAAAGTTTACCTGATTTTGTTTCAATCATCTACACATGGCTGATGGTCTGAAGTTACAGTAACTTGCAGGCAACTCTAGATCTTTTGAAAATAGCTTGTCCTGTTCAAGAAATGGCTGCCTTTTTATCTCCCTCATTCTTCCATTTTCCTCTATTTTCCATTGACTTATTGTTTGATTTTGAAACCTATTTTTAATGCCAACTTTAATACTGGAGTAAACGTGTTTTTGTAGCCAATTTTGATAGTTTTTGTCATGTTTGACCCTGCAGATCAGGACCTCGGAATTAAATGACTGATCTTGTTACCTATTGTTAATAGGAATTTCTTTAATTGTTGGAAACATTTTCTTGATTTCTTCTTTATTTCTACTCCATCCCAATTCAAGCATGCTTTTGAAAGTTTTCTCCCTGTTGTTCACGGATTTATGAAATACTATTGAAGCATTGATGTATTCTTAATTATTTCAGTATGTGATAAAAATTGTGAGCAACTTAGTTTCAATTCATCAATTTTATATTACATGTAAGCAGAATGTGAAAGAGGCCAGAATTGGAGAAGAGCAGATATCTTACGTGGGTGGGGTGAGACAGAGGGTGTGGTGGGCATGACTGTTGTAAGACTATGAGAGGTTGCTGAGTTTGCTGGGGCTGAACTACTCAAGGTTGTGAAAGCAATGTTGAAGCTTGTAAAAATGATGCCAGCAGACATTTGTGAGTATGATAGCAGCAGAATTGTAAATGAACTCAAGTTTACGGAGAATGGGAAGCCAGCAGGAGAACATTAGATATGACTTGACTATTCCAGAGATAATCAGGGCATGGGTGAGGGATATAAAACCAGGTGAACAGAGAGAGGGAGGATGTGCGATATTATTGAGGTCAATGTTAGTGGTTTTAGGTGATGGACTAAATGCATATGGGATAGAACTTTTCTTTGGGGCCAGGTAGGATGTTGAGGTTAGTATGGAGAAGGTGCAAGGAAATCTGAAAGGTCTGAAGGTGGATAAACAACCTGGACATCATAGAGTTCTGAAGGAGACAGTTGAGGATATTGTGGAGGTGTTTATGGTGATCCTTAATGTATCACTGGAGTCGGTGAGTGTACCAGAGGACTGGAAAATGGCTAAGGTAACACCCCTGTTTAAGAAGGGAGGGAGGTAGATGACATGAAACTACAGGCCAGTTAGCCTGACCTCAGTCCTCGGTAAGATTTTAGAGTCTGTTATGAAGGATGAGATTCTAGAATACTTGGAAGTGCATGGTAAAATAGGGCTGAGACAGCACAGCTTAATCATGGGAAGCACACACCTGACAAATGTATTAGAACTATTTGAGGAGGTAATGAGCACGTTACACAAAGTAGAGCCAGTGTATGTGATCTGTTTGGATTTCCAAAAGGCCTTTGACAGGAGGCTACTAAATAAGAGACAATGCTGATAGGGACATGGATAGAGGATTGGCTGACTAGCTGAAGGCAGAGATGAGGATAACGTGGTGTTTTTCAGGATGGCAGCAGGTGTTATGCCCAAAACTATTCACGTTATACATTAACCATTTAGATGAAGGAACTGAGGGCATTGTTGCTAAGTTTTCAGATGGCACAAAGATAAGTGGAGGAACAGGTAGTGTTGAAGAGGCAGGGAGGCTGCAGAAGGACTTGGGCAGGTTAGGAGAGTGGGCAAATAAGTGACAGATGGAATACAGTGTGGGAAAGTGTGAGGTTATATACTTTGGTAGGAAGGATAGAGGTGTAGACTACAGAACAACCTCAATTATCCAAAGATCAGTTGTCCGAATTTCAGATAATTGATGTTCTCAAGATCCCATAAAAATGCTTTCCATTATCTGAACAATCTGTTATCAAACAAAATACTCCCCACCCGTCTTGTTTGGATAATTGAGGTTGTTCTATATTTTGTAAATGGGGAAAGGCTTCAGAAATCAAAACCACAAAAGGATTTAGTAGTACTAGTTCAGAATTGTCTGAATACCATGTCAGTCCAATTGGCAGTTAGGGAGAAAAATGCAATAGGACTGCCCACAATGCTGTAAGGGAGGGAATTCCAGGATTTGACCCAATGATGCTGAAGGAAGACAATATATTTCCAAGTGAGGATGGTAAGTGGCTTGGAGAGGAACTTGCAGCTGGTGCTGCTCCCACATTGTTGCTGTCCTTGTCTTTCTAGATGGTAGAGGTCACAGGTTAGAAAGTGGTGTAAATGGATCTTTGGTGAATTTCTGCACTGCATCTTGTAGATAGTTCACACAACTGTGACTGGAGGAAGTGAATGTATTGGAAATGGTGCCAATCAAGCAGGTAGCTCTATCCAGCTTCTTGACCTATTAGAGCTAGATCATCCAGGCAAGTGGGAATATTTCATCACACTTCTGATGTGTACCTTGTAGATGGTGGACAGGCTATGGGAGTCAGGAGTTATTTGCTGAAAAATTTCTAGCCTCTTGAAAGCCACACTATTTATGTAGCTGGTCGGGTACAGTTTCTGGTCAACAGTAATCCCCAGGATGCTGTTGGAGAAGGATTTGATGATGGTCATGTTATTGAATGTCAGTGGATGTTAGTTAGATTCTGTCTTGTTGGAGATGTTCATCGCTTGGCAATTGTATGGCATGAATAGTACCTGTCAGTTGTCAGTTCAGGCCTGGATATTGTCTCAGTTTTGCTGCATTTGGACATAGACTACTTTTATTATCTAAGGAATTGCAAATGCTGAACATGGTGACATTACGTGACTATGCCCAGTCTGACCTTAAGGTCAATAATAAAGCAGCAGGAGATGTTGGCCTAGAACACTACCTTGAGGAAAGTGATATCTTAGAGCTGAGATGACTGACCTCCAACAACCACAATCATTTTTCTGTATGCAAGGTATGACTCCAACCAGCGAGAGTTTTCCCGTGATTTTCATTGACTAGTTTTGCCACGGCTCCTTGATGCCTCACTAGATCAAATTCAGCCTTCGTGTCAATGGCAGTTGCTCTCATTTCACCTCTCGAGTTCAGCACTTCAGAACTAAGGTTGTAGTGAGATCAGAAGCTGAGTGGCTCTGACAGTTACCAGACTGAATATCAGCCAATATGTTTTTACTAAACCATTACTGCTTGATAGCACTGTGAATGTCTCCTTCCTCACTTGACTGATGATCAAGAGTAGACTAATGATACTATTAGATTAGATTAGATTACTTACATATTAGATTAGATGTAAGGCCCTTCAACCCAACAAATCCACACCGACCCGCCGAAGCGCAACCCACCCATACATTTACCCCTTTACCTAACACTACGGGCAATTTAGTATGGCCAATTCACCTGAGCTGCATATCTTTGGATTGAGCGAGGAAACCGGAGCTCCTGGAGGAAACCCACGCAGACACAGAATGTGTAAACTCCACACAATCAGTCGCCTGAGGTGGGAATTGAACCCAGGTCTCTGGCGCTCCACCAGAAACAGCTCCTTTGGGAGCTGTCAGCTCTGAAATTCCACTGGTTAGGAGTTGTATTTGTGGGTACTATAATTGGCCAGGTTGGATTTGTCCTACGTTTTGTGTACAGAACGTGTTGGGCAGTTTTGAACATGGCCATGTAGATGCTTGTGTTGTAGCTGCACTAGAAAGGCATGTTGCTTGGAGTGTGACTAGGAGTGTGGCTTGACCTTGAGTACAAGTCTTCAATAGTACTGCAGGATTTAAAGGCTTTTTTTAATTAATTAGGAATGATTTGGGATTTCCCAGCAAATTCAGTTCTGGGGCGATTAATGTTCACTTTATACTATTGATGTGGATATAGCCCTGTTGGAAGTGGTGTTGGAATTTACAGATAATTCCAAAAAATTAGTCTGTTTAATTCTTTAGAAAACCAACAGAAGCTTTAAATCGATATTGAAGAGATGCCAGAATGAGCTGAAGAGTAGCAGGTGAAATTCAGTGTCAGCAAGAGGTTACATTTTAGACAAAAGTTCAGCCATAATTAGGTTGTGAACAGAAGTGGGCTTACTGCTGTGAAGAGTGTTGGAATTTAGGATTACAGATTTCCAAAACATAAATGATCGTACCTCAGGTTGGTTAAGATTGTAAACAAAGAAAAAAGTCACAACATTCTAAGCTTTATCATGGGGTACATGATAAATATTTAGAGGTTATGCTGATCTTATGCAAAAAAAAAGCTTCAAGACCTCAGAGTGTTATATACAGTAATGGGCTCTAAATTATAGAAAGAATATTTCAGTCTAAGTGAAAGTGCAACATGGCTTCACTGAGATG
Source organism: Chiloscyllium punctatum (assembly GCF_047496795.1). Classification (NCBI taxonomy): domain Eukaryota; kingdom Metazoa; phylum Chordata; class Chondrichthyes; order Orectolobiformes; family Hemiscylliidae; genus Chiloscyllium; species Chiloscyllium punctatum. Next base: position 40,670,785 of record NC_092744.1, read on the forward strand.
TTATTGGAAATGAAAGAATGTAAATATCCTATATGAAAAACTTAGACTTTATTGTTGGAACCCACACCAATTATATGGCAACATGCCAGAAGCATTTAAAATGTGAGAGAATATCATAGGATGGATGGAATCACACCTCTGCATGTTGGAGATGTTCCCCTCTGCATGTTGGAGATGTTCCTTAAGCTCTTTGCATTCCTGGGGGACAATGCAACCATATTGGATAGTGAATTATTTTGTGACAATTCAAGCCAAAATTTTATTAGATTAGATTATTTACAGTGTGGAAACAGGCCCTTTGGCCCAACAAGTCCACACTGACCCGCCAAAGCGCAACCCACCCAGACCCATTCCCCTACATTTACCCCTTCCACTAACACTACGGGCCAATTCACCTATCCTGCACATTTTTGGACTGTGGGAGGAAACCCAAGCAGACACTGGGAGAATGTGCAAACTCCACACAGTCAGTCGCCTGAGGCGGGACTTGAACCCGGGTCTCTGGCACTGTGAGGCAGCAGTGCTAACCACTGTGCCACCGTGCCACCCACATTTGACCCAAAGATCTAGAATGCTGGGTGTAAATTGTATTAATGAAGATTAAACATTGCAATATTGAACTATCCTGTGTCGTTGGAAAATTATCCAGTCATTAATCTTGCTTTCGAAAGTTAAATCTCTTCAATGCACAGGGTACGTTTTTCCCTACTGTGCTTTGCTAAAGTTCAATTTTCCTTTTGTGAAGGGATAACTTGTGAGCACCTACTACATTAATCTGTTAGCAAGTTATTTCAGTTCACAGTGAAATGTTGAATGCTTGTTCAAAAAATGTTATTCCTGATTTGCTTGTAGATGTGAAAATGGCTAAAGACTAAAGAATGCCACTATTATTTTTCTCATGCATATAGGTAATTTATATTGTGGAAAAGAAACATTCCAGAGCTGTGACTGGATTTATCAAACCATTACCTGACAAAAGCAGTGAACTTTACAGGAGGTTCTTCATGTTTTCACCTGTTGATCACAGAGTACCTCGAATCTTGGTTCCTTCAGAAGAATGCCCAAAGGACTTTATGGCTAGGCCTTCAGATTATGAGAACGTTCTTTTTATTTGCCGTATTGTGGATTGGAGGGATGACAGTAGTTTTGCAGATGGGTAGGAACAATTTGCTGTTAAATTATGCATAATTTAAACAGAAATACTAATAATTAGCAGAGTTTTGCATTGTATACAGAAGTTTCCACTATTGTGTCTAAATGATGATGCTTAAGCAATTTGATCAAACATAATTGTCTTTTTAATGTCTACTAAATTATAACAAATTTCTGTCAGAAAATACCTTCATTTTAGTGCCTGATGAACCTTGAGGTATGCTATTGAAAGAAATGTTTGTTCTCAATTAGTACTTATATAAGAAGGAGGAGCATGAAGTAGGTCAAATAATCTCTCAAGCCTGTTCCACTAGTTAATAAAATTGTGGCTGTTCTGATGTGATCTCAACTTCACTTTTATGCCTGCCCTCAGTAAATATGTTCTTATTTTACTTAACTGTGTGAATAATTTGAGCAGCTACAGCTAAACTATATATACCCTAGAGTAATTTCCAGTGACACATTATGCCTCGTATGCTGCAGTATTCAGATCCTGTGGTCAACATCGAGGTACTTGGCTTATTTGTATGTCTTTTAAGAGACATCACTCTAAAGATGATAACATAACATTCCCCAAATCCCTGAGCTCTCTTGCAGATCAAAAACCTGTCCAATGCAACACTGAAAATATTCAATGATCCAGCATCCATAGCTCTCTATGGATGGAAATTACAAAAACACTTAATTCCCTGAGGAGAAATTTCTCCACGTTTTTGTATTAAACAGGAGAGCCCTTATTTTAAAACTATGTTCCCAATTGATGTTATTACTACTCAGTACGTCAAATCCCAGACTGAAACTTAGCTTGACAGATCATATTTGAATTTGTTTTGTTTTGAACAACATGGTCTCTTATTGAAACCTTAGAGCGAAATGCAGTAGCATTGTAGCATTTCGCTCTAACAATAAACAGAAGTTTATAAACAAAAGGAATGAAGATAAAATAGAATAAATCAAACTAATTATAATACAAATTCAACAATTTTTAACCACACAGTAAAAGTATAATCTCTTGAAAGGGTTCAGAAAAGATTCACAAGGATGTTTCCAGGGTTGGAGGATTTGAGCTACAGGAAGAGATTGAATAGGCTAGGGCTGTTTTCCCTGGAGCATTGGAGGCTGAGGGGTGACCTTATGGAGGTTTATAAAATCATGGGCATGGATAATATAAATAGACAAAGTCTCTTCCTTGGGATGGTGGAGTCCAGAACTAGAGGGCATAGTTTTAGGGTGAGAGGGAAAGGATATTAAAGAGACCTAAGGGGGAACTTTTTCATGGAGAGGGTGGTACGTGTATGGAACGAGCTGCCGGAGGAAGTGGTGGAGACTAGGTCAATTGCAACATTTAAAAGGCATATGGATGGGTATATGAATAGGAAGGGTTTGGAAGAATATGGGCTGGGTGCTGGCAGGTGGGACTAGATTGGGTTGAGATATCTGGACGGCATGGATAAGTTGGACCGAAGGGTCTATTTCCGTGCTGTACATCTCTATGACTCGTTAATCTCAAAACACACCTTTATAAATTGAGAAGGAACAAGACAGCAACAGTATAGTTCCCAAAGCACAGCCCCACACACCATCCAAAATACTATGTGTACAATACTTATCCCTGATTCCCTGTATCTGAAAACTCTGTAGGTTAAAGTCTCTTGTGACTTGTGACTTCAATGTTTAGACTGGAACTGCAGATCTCGCTCCAGGAAGATTCTTGCATACCTTGACTTCAATGTACACAGCTTTAAGTACCTCTTCAGGGTTTTATTTCAACATTCCTGGTCTCTGATTAACACCGATGTAACCATTGCCAGTCATCAAGCACCTATATACTTTCCCCAGCATTTGGCCTGTGCAAGGTATGGTGCTTTGTGACTATCTAAATACTTGCTAAATATTAGAATGAGAGAACCCCCACAGTGTGGAAGCAGGCCATCCGGCCCAACTAATCTACACTAACCTTCCGAAAAGCATCTCACCCAGACTCGTCCCCTTACCCGAAAACCTGCATTTCCCATGGCTAATACACCTAACCTACACACCCCTGAACTCAATGGGCATTTTAGCACAGCCAATCCATCAAACTTGCACATCTTTGGACTGTGGAAGAAAACCAAGCACCTGGCAGAAACCCACACAGACACAGGGAGAACGTGCAAATTCCACACAGACAATCGCCCGAGGTTGGAATAAGACCGGGAGTCTGGTGCTGTGAGGCAGAAGTGCTAACCACTGAGCCACCGTGCTTTTGTGATAGTTCCTGCTTCTACTACCATTTGAAGTTCCAGATACCCACCATTGTCTGAGTGAAAAAATGTTGTTTAATTCCTCTTTCTCTTTATCTTAAATATATGCCCCGACTATTGATCCCTGTACTGAAGAGTAAAGTTTCCTCCTATCTACCCTGTAATTTTATATATCACAGTCGGTTGTCCCTCAGTCTTCTCTGCTCTAAGCAAAACAACTCAAGCCTATCTAGTATTCCCTTCAGAGCTGAAAAGCTCCAGCTTAGGCAATATCCTGGTGAATCACTTCTGTAATTTGTATAATGCAATCATATCCTTCTTGTTGTGTGGCGACCAGAATTGCAGTCCACATATGGCCTGACTTATGTCTGATACAGCTCCATTAAAACGTTTCTGCTGTTATATTCAGTGCCTCAGCTAATAAAGGCAAGTAATCCAGAAGCCTTAAAAGTTGACATAATGTAGAGTTAATGAATCTAATGATGCAAAGAAGTTGATCTATTGTTAGCTGTGATTTAATACTTAACCTAACCAATTTGGCTAATCACGTCAAATCTATTAAAGGTTTGAGATCCTTAGAAACTAATGGTAAGTAAGAAAATTAATGATGAAGTGAAATGCATAGTACAACCTAGCTTGTTTTGTGTTTGATTGTAAACAGGCATTTGACCAAAAGTCTTGGACAAGCAGGTGAAATTGAACCTGAAACTGAGGGCATCCTTACTGAGTATGATGTGGATTTCTCTGATTTCCCTGATGAGGTACTGGACTGTCTACCAAAATCTCTACCATGGACTATCGCGAAAGAAGAATTGCAAAAACGTAAAGATTTACGGCAAGTACAATAAAAATATAAAAATAAATTTGAATGCTGTGTTATTTGGCCATTACAGTAGATTTGATTTATGCATTTTGTTAGAAACTGAAAATAAGACTGAAAATTTGACCAGCTTTGGAAGTAGTTCATTTGAGAAATTATTACATAATGCTTTGAGGATCTAGCTGTTCATGGAATCTGAGTCTGGATGGTGAGGACTCAATTTGAAATGAACAAAGTATTTTCTTCATACAGGAATCCGATATATCAGACTTCAGTCCTCCAAAGCAAGAACATAAAGTCAGTTTTCATACCAAACTATGTATTATGTATTCACACGACTGTTGATTGTGTGAGTAATACAGAGTTCACTACTATATAACTCCCATGCAATTGACCTCTTTCTAAAGACATATTTTGGAAGGTGTGTCAGTTGGTATCATGTGTTTGGTTTGGCTCAGTTAAGAGCCAATAAGATGTGGATTTAAGCCTCATTCCAGAATCAAGGAGTATTTTGGTTTGAACATTCATGGAATCATAAAACTTTACAGCACAGGGTAAGGTGGGATACTGCTTTTACAGAACAAAATGAGCTGGAGTTTACAATCAATACTGTTCTCAAAAAGTCAGTTTTCCGACTGCTTTAACTTAATCAAAATTTTCCCCATTATACAGGATATAAAATCAGGATTGTGCTATTGAGTTTCTCACTAAATGTATTAGTTAAAGGTGTATCCTTTAATTTTGCCTTTAGTAGAGGAGAGATAATAGGCAACACATGGGAAAGAAAAAGCAGTATACAGCGCAGGATGTGTAAAAAGAAAAATTAGAAGATCTGTGAATGGAGAAACTGTGTTGCAAAACTTGGTGCAGGATACTAAGAACAAACCAGATAAAATATGCATACTGTATAAGGATAGAGAAAGAGTAGAAGACAAAGACAATATTGTCGACACTTCATCTTTAGTGAATTTAAGAACTCGTGTGTTAAACTCACATCAGTCATGGATATGTACTACCATTGATGATGCTGGCCATTGATGATTGGTTCACCTCATTTAGTTCCAAAGTCACAAACATTATGTCACTTGATGCTGAAATCAGCATGCACATTGCAATGTTGCAGCTGTTATGTCCAAAATAAGAGAATGTGTCACAGTAGGAACTTGATTGAGAACACAAAACTGCACTAGATTAGAATGGTGCTGGAAAAGCTGTGCAGTTCAGGCAGCATCCTAGGAGCAGGAAAATCGACATTTGGGCAAAAGCCTTTCATCAGGAAGGACTGCACATCTACTAAGCTTTCAATGTCTTCAGTGTATTCCTGTACTGTTGAGAGACCTGGACAATATATGCTAGGAAGGCCCAAAAGCTGAATAGTTTCCATCATCTTCATCTCAGACCCATCCTCAACATCTTTTACCAGAACAAGGTCACCAATTCAGAGAGTCTGTAGTGTGCTAATTTGATCAGCATGTGCTTATTATGAAAGCAACAGTGGCAGCATGGACTCAGTCATGCTAGTTAGATGAAGAATGGCCTTCTACCCAAAGGTTTATTATGTAGTGAACTGGCCATAACTGGTTCACAACCTCCTGCGCATCCATAAATTCACTGCAAGGAAACCTGCAACAGAAATATAAAATAGTAAATTTTGGCACAGATACCTAAAGATACTCAACAATGGCCATGAACTCTGGAGGCTGTTTTTTGAATGGACATTGGAAAAGGCAAGCAGAAAAGGAAAGCTTGGAATAGCAGAGAAGAGAATCTTAAGAAAATAGAAACCAGCAAATCTGACATCTTCTGAGCTTTCTGTCTTCATTCATAGAAAAATGGCAGAAACTACCATGCCCAATTTAGGGATTTGAGCTATCAGCAGGTGATGTTGAACACAAAGTACGAATCATCTTCTCATGAAATGGATGGCTGCAAATGTGTGTGGTAAAGTCAAATAGAGCTTTTTTGGTTATATATTCAAAATCCTCACTATGTTCACATGAAGTGTATTTACAAACAACCTGTAATTATTTGGATCACTGTAGAAAGAGTTTAAAATAAATTCCAAGTTGCAAGATAAGACATAAAATAGAGATAATTTAGACATTAAGAATAGAACATTTAGAGTTATTGCATTACAGATATTTAGTTTTTCTTTGTTCACTACAATACTTAAGTAGTCTTCTTGCTGCTATGTTAATCTCTGGTGTGCAAGACATGCATATAAGTAGTCACTTGAAAAAGTATTTTGGACAGCATTCAGCAGTTACTATGATGGCTTTCAGGTGCAAGGATGTTTTAGGAAACTTGGAAATACAAATGCTATTTCCAAGAAAAAAAATCTGGAAACATCTTTTTTCAAACCAACTATCCAGGGCAATTGATGCTCTTGTCTTATTTCAGGGCAAGTTGATGTTCTGGTCTTATTTCACTGATCATAGTTTAATTGTTGAATTTGTTATGATCCCAGCTGATAATCCTGGACAAGTCAGATCCCAAAGTGAAACCTGACTTGTTAGATCCGGACTTTGTTTTTCTTTAACCATGGATTTATTGAACACATCTAGAAGAGGCTTCTACTGTACATTTAGCTCAAAGAATAAAACATTTAGCTCAAAGAATAACCAGAAAAGAGTACATGAAATATTTAATGCGAGTCAAAGAAGTTTGAAAATTTCATTATGAGAAAAAGATTCAACTTGAAACTATTTCTTTTATTCCAGCATTGCCCATCAAAGAGTGACCAATATCTCCATACTCTTGCTCAGCCTGTCATGGCAGTAATTGGTTGTCTTTTGGTGAATTTCTGGTGGATTGTCTAATAGCTGTTTTCTCCCATCTGGTATCTCTCCCATGAAGTACCTAAAATCAACTGCAAACTAAACTAATTATCAGTTTAACTTCCAAGTAAATATGTAATTCCCAAAGACACAATTTCCATTCTTTAGTGCACTCACATACAGGCTGACTTTCAGGATTGTTCTGTTCCTCTGTATCACTGGATCCATGTCACTAAATAACAGTAATTTTTAAAACTTTTGAAATGCACTGAACTGTTCAACTCAGTGAATTGGAACTTCATTAAAATAAATGGGAACAAAATAGGTCTCCAGACTCCCTGGCACCAAGCTTTCTAAACTCACCATGGAACTCTAAAATTGATTAACCATGTCTTCATTTATTAACATGCAAAGTATGAATAAAATATAAAGTTTACGATGTTTTAACAACACCTCACGGGAGAAACAAATGAAAATATATCCTTAAAAGGCATTTTAATCTTACAATACTATTTGACCTACAGATTTTACTGTAGCCATAACAATATATTTACATCAACCGTATAAAGACTTTTCATAAAAATTACATTCTACACAACTCCATATTGATTATAACATTTGTTTTCCTCCATATATGCTCTTGGTAAAGCATCTTCCATAGTATTGTCTCTTCCTGGCACGTGAATTTACTTTTCAAATTGTACAGTTGTAGTATAAAACTCCAGCTAAACAGTCTGATATTTTGGTATGAAACTTTGCTTAGAAGATTAGAGGATTATAGTCTGTATAGTTTATAGTCTCTGCAGAGTTGTTGGATAGATGGCTCTTCAACATTCTGAAGTCTAATACCAGACTTGAGTATTTTTCCTGGCAAGAATTCAACTTTTGAAAAAAGATGCTGTTTGGCCTTTGACCTCTCCCTCTCTTTCTCTTATAATAAAGCTGCACAAGCTCAGATATTGCTGGCATCAATAAACAGCTTAAATGGCCTAGCATAATGTGGTGCTACTAAAATCAGCACAGTGGTCAGTACTGGTTGCAAGTAGTGAAAGGTACTCCGACCCCACCTCTGTCGAGATAAATTTCTTGGCTTTGTTAAATGAGCCACTAAAGTGTTGAAATTTGAACAATGTTCAATAGAATTCAGTCATAACCACATGTACTAAAATCTCTGGTATTGTCTTAGGCACTGGAAATCCAACATAGCCCTTACTTTTGCTTCGTTAGGAGATATTTGCTTTTGTGCCACAGTATAGCCCAAATATGCTTTGGCAAAATCACTTTTTCACATGTTTATGATTAAATAGGCTCTTTGTAGCCAACGAAATTGTTACATTGTTGCAAATATTCTTCCCAGGTTTGGCTGAACACAACTGAATCATAATTGTACAACACATTGCATAATCCTTCACTGTATTTGTTGATTTATCTTTGAAAATACGCTGGTGTATTTTGCATTGCCAGCAGCATAGCTTTACATTGATAAAGTCCAACCGAGATCATGAAAGCTGATATTTGTTTGTCTGTATTGATCAATGGATCTTGCCAATATTCTTTTAATAAATCAACCTTTGTCACAACTATTTATTTTCTACTGTCAATGCTGTCTTTCAATCATGGAAATAGATGTAAATCCTCATTTGTTTTCATTCGACATTTTGATAATTATACATAATGATTGTGATCCATCTGGTTTCAGTAGCATTCCAATAAGTGAGCTTCAGCTACTGTGACTTTAATAATATAATTTTCCATAATGAACTTGATCTTCTTCCTCACATGAGCTAGCTTCTCTGGCTAGAGTTTGTAAAGATACTGCTTTGTGGGTGATACAACCTCTTTACTAATATCATGTATAACCCAAGACTTTTTTTACTGGCATATGTATACTAATTGATTTGAACCAGTAATAGCTTTCCTAAATCACTGTGATTGTTTACTGGTGGATAACATTCTGTAACATGATATTCCATCTAACATTTTAAGTATATGCGTATTTTCAATCTGATTGGTGGAGGGTGGACTTTAAAATGTTTAATTTCTGGTTCATCTTAAATGGTTATGATATTTTTATTTATTTCCCTATTCCTTTCACCATTGTAAATTCACTTCTAACTTGACCTATCACAGTACCATTTTAATATTTGAACATGAGCCTACACTAATTTCTCTTCCTGTCTTAAGTATTCACTACATAATTCACATCATTGAGTTTTCTTTTGATTTGCTAAGGTCAAGTGGGTGGCACGGTGGCTCAGTAGTTAGCACTGCTGCCTTACAGTGCCAGGAACCCAGGTTCGATTCCAGCCTTGGATAACTGTCTGTGTGCAGTTTTCACATTCTCCCTGTGTCTGCATGGGTTTCCTCTGGTGTTCTGGTCTCCTCCCATAGTCCAAAGTTGTGCAAGTTAGGTGGATTGACCATACCAAATTACCCATAGTGTCCAGGGATGTGCAGGGTCACAAGGATAGAGTAGGGAGGTAGATCTGAGTGGGAGGATGTAATTACCAATTTTGGGGGAGATATTTAATTTTTGCTTTAATATTTACAAAGGATAGTGAAAGTGAGGACATATATAGTTTTAGTGGGTGATGTTGAATATTTGATAGAATGAATCGTAAAAAAGGAATAGTTGTGAAATGGAGGAACTTAGTTCATGAGTCGCTCGCTTCTGTTTGTTGCATCCTTGGCTGTTGAAAAGTGAAAGAAAGAGGAGAACAGATGCACTAGCTATTGTTTTCAGCTCTTTTTACTGGACTGGAACTCATGTGCCTGCAGCAAGATTCATTGATGTTGTGCGGATGGACACCTCTGAATAGAAGCAAAGCAGGAACGTTTTGCTGAACCAGTATAAAACTCTGACTCAGTGACAACTAGAAGATTTCATCCATTTCTAGTCCCCACACTGTAGGAAAGATCCTTGAAAGGATGCAAAGGAGATTTACAAGAATGCTTCTAGTTGAAGAACAAAAGAGAAGTGCAGCACAGGAACAGGCTGTTTGGTCCTCCAAGCCCATCATGTCCTAAATAAACTAAAAAACAAACCTGTTCCTATTCTGTCTGTATCCCTCTATTTCCTCCATATTCATGTCACCATCCAGATGACTCGTGGGTGGCACGGTGGCACAGTGGTTAGCACTGCTGCCTCACAGCACCAGAGACCCGGGTTCAATTCCCGCCTTAGGTGACTGACTGTGTGGAGTTTGCACGTTCTCCCCGTGTCTGCGTTGGTATCCTCCGGGTGCTCCGGTTTCCTCCCACAGTCCAAAGATATGCAGGTCAGGTGAATTGGCCATGCGAAATTGCCCGTAGTGTTAGGTAAGGGGTAAATGTAGGGGTATGGGTGGGTTGCGCTTCGGCGGGGCGGTGTGGACTTGTTGGGCCGAAGGGCCTGTTTCCACACTGTAAGTAATCTAATCTAAAAAAATGTTGCCAACGTGCCTGCTTCCACCACCTCTTCTGGCAATGGGTTCCAGGCTCCTACCACTCTCTGTGTGAAAGATTTCCCTCACACAACTCCCTTAAACTTTCCCCCCTGACCTTGAACCTGTGCCCCCTTGTAATTGAAACTTCAACCTTGGGAAAAAACCTCTGACAATCCACCCTATCTATGCCTTTCATACTTTTGTAGACCTCTATCAGGTCTCTTTTCAGCTGCTGTCATTCCAGTGAGGACAGTCCTAGTCTTTTTAACCTTTTCTCATAATCAATGTCCTCGCGACCAGGCAATATCCCGATGAACCTTCTCTGCTCTCTCTCCAAAGCTTCCATATCTTTCTAGTAGTCTGGTGACCAAAACTGCGCACACTACTCCAACAAGGGTTTTTATAGAGCTGCAACATGGTTTGCTAATCCTTGTACTCCATGCCCCGGCCGATGAAGGCAAGCATGCCATCTGCCTCCTTAATCATCTTGGCCACCGATATTGCAGCTTATAGTGAACTGTGGGCCTGCCCACCCAGATCTATCTGTATGTTAATGTTTCGCAGGGCTCTTCCATTTACAGTATAATTAACACCTAAGTTTGATCCCCCACCAAGCAGCACATCACATTTGTTTGGATTGAACTCCATATGCTATTGCTGAAAAATGTGTTGCTGGAGAAGTGCAGCAGGTCAGGCAGCATCCAAGGAGCAGGAGAATTGACGTTTCGGGCATAAGCCCTTCTTCGGGAATGAGGAGAGTGTGCCAAGCAGGCTAAGATAAAAGGTAGGGAGGAGGGACTTGGGGGAGGGGTGTTGGGAGTGCGATAGGTGGAAGGAGGTTAAGGTGAGGGTTATAGGCCGGAGAGGGGGTGGGGGCGGAGAGGTCGGGAAGAAGATTGCAGGTCAAGAAGGCGGTGCTGAGTCCAAGGGTTGGGACTGAGATAAGGTGGGGGGAGGGGAAATGAGGAAGCTGGAGAAATCTGCATTCATCCCTTGTGGTTGGAGGGTTCCTAGGCGGAAGATGAGGCACTCTTCCTCCAGGCGTCGTGTTGCTATGGTCTGGCGATGGAGGAGGCAAGGACCTGCATGTCCTTGGCGGAGTGGGAGGGGGAGTTAAAGTGTTCAGCCACGGGGCGGTTGGGTTGGTTGGTGCTGGTGTCCCAGAGGTGTTCTCTGAAACATTCCGCAAGTAGGGGGCCCAGCTCCCCAATGTAGAGGAGGCCGATGTAGAGATGCACCCGATGTGGCCTCCTCTACATTGGGGAGCTAGGCCGCCTACTTGCGGAATGTTTCAGAGAACACCTCTGGGACACCCGCACCAACCAACCCAACCGCCCCGTGGCTGAACACTAACTCCCCCTCCCACTCCACCAAGGACATGCAGGTCCTTGGCCTCCTCCATCGCCAGACCATGGCAACACGACACCTGGAGGAAGAGCGCCTCATCTTCCGCCTAGGAACCCTCCAACCACAAGGGATGAATGCAGATTTCTCCAGCTTCCTCATTTACCCTCCCCCCCCCCCCCCCCACCTTATCTCAGTCCCAACCCTTGGACTCAGCACCGCCTTCTTGACCTTCAATCTTCTTCCCGACCTCTCCGCTCCCACTCCCTCTCCGGCCTATCACCCTCCCCTTAACCTCCTTCCACCTATTGTATTCCCAACGCCCCTCCCCCAAGTCCGTCCTCCCTACCTTTTATCTTAGCCTGCTTACCACACCCCCCTCATTCCTGAAGAAGGGCTTATGCCCGAAACGTCGATTCTCCTGCTCCTTGGATGCTGCCTGATTTGCTGTGCTTTGCCAGCAACACATTTTTCAGCTCTGATCTCCAGCATCTGCAGTCCTCACTTCCTCCGTATGCTATTACTGTGCCCAAGTTGCCGATATATCTATATCCTGTTGTATCCTTTCACAGTCATCAGCACTATCAGGAACTCCATCAATCTTCATGTCATCTGCAAGCTTACTAATCAGACCAACCACCTTTTCCTCCAGATAATTTATATATATTACAAACAACAGAGGACCGAAGATCGATCCCCGTGGAACACCACAAGTTACCAGTCTCCATTCTGAAAAACGACCTCTGTCTTCTATGACCAAGTCAGTTTTGTATCTATCTAGCCAACCCACCCTGAATCCCATGTGATTTTAGTTTTTGTGCCAATCTGCCATGTGGGACTTTTTTTTTAAGATTAGATTCCCTACAGTGTGGAGACAGGCCTTTTGGCCCCATAAGCCAACACCGACTTGTGAAGGGTAACCCACTGAGACCCTCTGACTAATGCACCTAATGCTATGGGCAATTAGGCATGGCCAATTCACCTGACCTGCATTTCTTTGGACTGTGGGAGGAAAATGCACACTGACACGGAGAGAATGTGCAAACTCCACACAGACAGTCGCCCGAGGCTGGAATCGAACGTGGGTCCCTGACACTGTGAGGCAGCAGTACTAACCATTGTGTCACCGTGCTGCCCCACTTTATCAAATGCCTTGCTAAAGTACATGTAAACTACATCCACAGCCCTTCCCTCATCAATTATCTTTATCACCTCTTCAAAGGTTCAATCAGGCGGATGAAACATGACCTTTTCTGTTCAAAATCATGCTGCCTATCACTCACTAGTTCATTTTCTTCCAAATGTGCATATGTCTGGTCCCTTGGTATCTTCTCCAAGAGCTTCCCCACCACAGCTATCAGGCTGACTGGCCAATAATTTCCTGGATTATCCCTGCTTCCTTTCTCAAATTGATGGATTTCACCCCCAAAGATAAGTTGAAGAAAGTGTGGCTATTTTCCTTGGAGGAAAGGAGATTAAGGGAAATATGATATGGATGTAAGAGATTATGCAGTTTTAGATAAGGTTGACAAAGAAAAGCTATTGTCTCTATCTGATAACACAACAATTCAGGGATGCTGATTAAAGAATTCAGGCAAGTGATGCAGGAGAGAATGTGAGGAAGAGCTTTTTTCTAAACTCATAGATATGCCTCTTAATTAAATCTGCTTGGTATAATTTTAAAAGATGAATCATATAATTGACTGTCTCTACTGCTGACTGTCCAAAAGGCTAAAGTTTAAGTAGCTATGTGCTCCATTTGTCATAGTAATGAAGTAGTATTTGAAAGGGTGCTGTGTCATCTTGATTGAAGTATGAAAAAATTATCTTTGGGTAGTTATCTTTTCTTTGCTTTGCTAAAACTGATCTAATCTTCAACCCTCCCACCCCATTTATATTTTATTGACCATCCAAAACTCCAGTGTCACATATATCGAGATGCAATAAATGAAATATATCTTTACAAGTGTTAATGTTCAAGCAAGTATCATTGCTTGTGCTTTGAAGAGTTGTATCCTTTCTTCTAACAGAAAGGTCCAGAAATTTCCTTTGAAACTCAAGAAACGTTGAGATTAAAGTTGTGATTGACAAAACAGAGTTTCCGTGTCAATATTTTTGAAGAATGTACAGACTATGCATTCTTAAACATCAAATAGTTTTCTAGAAACATTGTCTATTTTTGGTTAGCTATGAAATACTACAAGATGAAATAAATTTGCCATTTATTTTATAGGAAAGAGTGCATATTCACAATTGATCCAGCCACTGCAAGAGATTTGGATGATGCACTGTCTTGTCGCGAACTTCCAGATGGTATGTTTTTTTTTAAACACTTTTTTTTCTGCAATGCATGAATAAAATTTATTGTTCCTTTCTATAACATTTGAGAAGAAATATAAAACACTTAAGAATGGTCAAACCACATGACTTCTAAATCGATTTGCAGTGTAGTGTTTTTGTTAGTATGACTGAGGAAACAATGTGGCCTAGGTTTTGTAGTCAAGAGTGAAGTGATATTACTTGCCGCTAAATTTGAAGAAAGCTCTACACAATGATCCAACAATTTCAAACCTGTCATCAAGTCAAGGGTATGGTTTGGCATGCAGCTCCCAGTGATATCAACAAGCAGCGAATCACACCAAACTATCCACGCATAGCAAAACGGTGTTAAAAATCACTTATTCTTCACTGTTAATGTTGAATTTTAGCTAGCAACATAAATGGTTATGATTGAATTAAAAGACAAACTGAAATAAAACAGCTTTTTCAAAACATTTTAAAATAAAAATGTATGTACTTTTTAAACTTCATTATGGAGAAGCTTTCTATTCCAGTCTTGTTAAATTGCTTGATTACTTCTGGAGAGACCTCAAGATCAGGCGCTGATAGCACTTTCTGAAACCCTGCATTATCTTGCACATGTATGGACTCCAGCAGTTGCTGTCAGGTTCAGTGTGGTAATGACAGTGAATGTTGATGGTTTTGCCATCATTGCTTTCTAAAATCCAAGCGTACAGCTTGCAGGTGAAAAAACTCCAAATGTGTCATTCATTCTACTGGAAATAAAATTACTATTTGCCTGTCATCTCCAGAATATTCTACTTTATAGTAAGTAACTGTATACATATAATGATTTTGAACATCTATAAATAATTTTTAATGCACATTACAAGTATGAAAGATCATTCATATGTTGCATATGTTTTCATCTTTCATAAAAGTTGGCTTGAAAAATCCTCATTGGAGGATGCTTAAATTGTCAAAAAGGTAAGAAGGATATAGTGCAACTGCTGTTAATCTGAAAACAAAAACACACAATGCAAAAAATGCACAGCAGGCTAGACACATCTGAAAAAAGACCACACTACTTTATGACTGTTTGGGTGTGTACAGATCAAAGGCGTCTTAACTGACCTTTCCTTGACTGCACTATTATTTTCTGGCATGTATATTATAAATTAATATAGTTCAGTGATTTATAACTAATAAAAACTCGGGAAAAAAATTGTTTTTGGGGGAGAAAAAAAGCGTTCCATTTCCATGGCATGAGGCTGAGTGGTACTGCTGCTGAAGTTGTGAAGCAGTGCAATGATTAAGCTCGTTCGCCTTCTGTGACATTATCCTCTGACTCATTGTTGGCAGAGTCCATCATTAATGTGTAGCTGATGTCTCTGTGGAGTTCCTGACGTTATTGTCTTTTGCGCTGTAACTCATTTTGAGTATTATGGTAACAATCAAATATGATTCTCTGTCCTATGACATCTTTATCTCATAATCATGAATTCATTACTAAATATTAAAATTAAATGAAATAAGTAATTTGGTTAAAGTGAGAATTGAAAGTTCAAGATTATTTATTTAATTTTGTTTTAAATGCAATTCTTTAATCATTTTAAATATAGAAATTATTTGAATGTAATAAAGTTATTTAAATATGACAAGTAATTTGATAAAATAGAGGAATGTTAAAATAACCATCTTTTAAATGACTTGGATGTGCACAGAATTTAATTGGTGTTGAATTTTAAATAGTTTTATGTACTTATGTAAATTGATATTTTAATGTGAATTACTTCATTTAGAGAAGTTATGGGGTGAGAAATTGATGCCTTAGGTTCAAAGTATCAAAACGTAATATCAAACAGAACAAAAAATAATTTTGAGACGCTATTTTGAGACTCGCCCCACAAAGGCAGCAGCAGTCTTACAGTCCAGCTGCCCCTGGAGGGAGATGGGGTGGGGGGGCCCGCGCATCGTGTGCTGCTGCCTAGTCTCCTGAACAGGGAGCAGACTTAGCAAGTGCACACTGTGTGAAACCCATTGAACACAAGGGGGCAGGGAGTGAGGCTTTAGCAATGCAGCAGGTCCCTTACACACAATTGTGTGTCTTTGCTCAGAAACAAACCCTAAGTCAGAGCAAGGGAGCAAGGCAGGCAAAACGAGGAAAAAAGAAACTGCAGAAAACTCCGAGCCCCAGAGGAGAGGTATTGAATCAATTAACCGAATAATCAATTATCCAAAGGAAAGAGTGCCCGCCCGTCTCGTTTGGATAATCAAGGTTCCTCTGTATACAAATATGTCAAAACTCTGCCACATTTTGATGAAAAAGATGTTGATGTCTTTTTTTATCTCATTTTAAAAATTGGCTAGGCAGATGGAGTGGTCCAATGATTTATGGGTGATGCTAGTTCAGACTAAATTGGTAGGCAGAGCTAGTGAGGTATTTGTCATGCTGTCAGATGAGGGGTCAAGAGATTGTGAAGAGGTTAAGCAGGTTATTTTAAGTACTTATGAATTGGCACCAGAAGCATACAGACAACAGTTCATGAAGCACAAAGAAGGAACCAGATCAGGCTTATGTTGATTCAAAAGAATTAAACACAGTCATTTTGATCAATGGGTGTATGGTCTTAAAAATATGCAAGACCTTTGAGGCCTACGAGAGGTTGTTTTGCTGGAGAAGTTTAAAAATTCACTTCCAGAAGTGGTAAGAATTCACGTGGCAGAACAGAAAGTCAGGGAGTGCGAAGGGCAGCAGAATTTGCAGATTAATACATGTTGGTGCACAAGACAACCTTCTCGCCAGAATTTCGTCCTGTGAGGGATGCGAGTTGGGAGAAGTGGTGATCCCACACTACAAAACCAAGGGTAGAATTTAGCACAGGATAAAAGAGAAGCCCAACAGGAGGTGAAAAGCCTCAGGTGTTTTCACTGTAATGGACTGGGACATAGGAAATTACAGTGTCGGTGGTTTCATAAGGGCACTGGGATAAACTATTTTCACTGCCAGAAGGTGGGACATATATAGTCACAGTGCTGGTCATTAAAGAAAGGGACTGTGGGAAAAGATGTGGTAAAAGGAGCTAAGCCAGTGGCATTAGTGAAGGTAGTAAAGGATACTCCAAGAAGAGCTGAGGAGCTGCAGGAGAGTGCACAGCCTAGGCAAGGGCTGTGTATGGAGTTAGTACCTGATCTCGACAAGGAATTTGCCTCTGTGGGTAAAGTTAACTCAGAAAGAATAGGGAGAGAAGGACAAAACATTATAATTTTTAAAAGTACAGGATCTAACCAGTCGCTGATAATAAGGGCTGAGCAATTATGCACTCTTTCTGATCTGTTACCAGAGAGTGTGGTAATTTGTGGGATAGATGGACAGAAATTTAGTGTTCCCCTATGGAAGATTAGGTTGGAGTGCCATCTCAAGACTGGGGAAGTTACAGTGGGAGTGATTGACAGAGTGTCAGTTCCATGAATTCAGTTTGTTTTCGGGAATGATTTGGCAGGATCCAAGGTGGAGAAGCCCAGGGATGACTAACAAACTGAGGAGTTAAAACAGAAATATCCTGGTTTTTTCCCAGACTGTGTGGTAACCAGATCTCGCTATCATAAATCACTGCACAAAGTGAAAAGTAAAGAGAAAGTTGAAGGAGTTGAGGTTCAGTTAGTGGATACCCTGTTTGACGTAATGGTGCAGGAGAAACCTAAACAGGCAGAGGGTCAGACAGAAATGTTTACTCCTGAAAGGCTAAGACACTTGTAACAAAACAATAAAAGATATATATGTGGATGCGTGCTCTGAAAAGGAGGCAGAGAATATTCCAGGGGTTTATTATCTGAAAGATAAAATCTTGAGGGGGAAATGGAGGCCATGGCAGATTAGTGCCGAGGAGAAATGGGCCGAAGTGCACCAGATTGTGTTGCCAGTAGCATACAGAATGCAGTAGAAGCATTTGTTACTGCAGTATAAGGACATATGTAAGAATCAGATGGGGAAGACTAAAGCTATTGTACATGAAGTACATGGGAATACTGCTCCGATAAAACAACATTCCTATCGGCTTAATCCTTTCAAAGCCAGACAGCTCCATATGGAGGTGGAAGCCTTGCTCGACAAGAACATAATTGAACCAAGCCAGAGTGAGTGGAGTTCGCACATCGTCTTAGTTCTCAAACCGGACAGGACTCAACGATTCTGCGTGGATTTTCGGAAAGTTAATGCTGTTACAAAATCGGACTCAAATCCAATTCCTAGATTGGAGGAGTGTATCGAGAAAGTCGGATAAGCCAGTTACATCACCAAGTTGGACTTAATGTGTGGTTACTGGCAGGTACCTTTATCCAAGACGGCAAAAGAAATTTCTGTATTTTTAACCCCAAATGGGCTATATCAATTTAAAGTGATGCCCTGTGGAATGAAGAATGCACCTGCCACATTCCAAAGCTCATGAACAGAATTGTGGCTGGGTTAACAAACTATGCAGTCTATTTGGACGGTGTAGTGATCTTTAGTAAGTCCTGGAAAGATCACATGGTACAATTGGCAGAGCTCTTTGAATGGCTACGAGAAGCAAAACTGGTGATAAATTTAAATAAAACTGAATTTGCGAAAGCACAGGTGATGTTCTTGGGACATAATAAGGTTAACCCCAAGGAATGCAGAGGTGAAAGCCATCGAGGAATTTCCACTACCAACCTCAGTTCTTAGGACTCAGTGGATTCTATCGGAAGTTTGTTCCAAACTTCAGCAGTGTAGTGGCATCGTTAACCAATTTGCTGAAGAAGAACACAAAGTTTCAGTCGATAGAACAATGCAAGGAGGCAGTCAACCACTTGAAAGCCATATTAACCACCAAACCAGCTTTAACTACGCCAAACTTTTAAAAATCTTTTAAAGTCGCCATCGATGCGAGTGATATAGGAATTGGAGCTGTACTCCTACAGGAAGATGAGGATGGGATTGCATTGCCAGTTAGCTACTTTTCGAAGAAGATCAACATCCACTTGAAGAAATACTCCACGATCGAAAAAGAACTATTGGCCTTACAACATTGTTCGTGACATAGACATTAAAATGTGTCGGAGACAGTTGTGTACACAGTTCACAATCTGCTTACATTCTTAGAACATTTTAAAGACAAACATATGAGGCTATTTTGTTGGAGTCTTATGTTACAGACTTTTACTTCAAAAAAATTGTACATGTTATGGGTGATAAGAATGTAATCGCAAATGCGTTATCGTGGAGTTAACTAATAAAGTTTAGATGAGATTTGTATTTATTTAATGCTCTATACATATATAAAGTTAAATGTGAAGAAGTTAAGGTGAACTTAGATTAAAGTTATCATCATGTTAGGGTAATGTGTTTAAAGAATAGAAAAATAATGAAGCCATCTTTTCATTATGATTGTTCATTACTTTCTGAAAGGGGGAGGTGTTATGAAGGTGTAAGGGGTAACAGTCTCTCCATTTATTATAATAATAATACTAGCACTCTCCTAAGGAACAATTGCCCTCACTAATTTACAAAATGAGTGATGATTAGGAAACAAGATAGATTCAGAGGACTCCTGCAATAGCCACCTGGCTTTCATAGACTGCCTAGTGGTGACCAATTCCTCTTCTGTCTGGGAAACAGTAAGGATCAAATGCTGGAAGCCAGAGTCAATTGATGTGAAGCTGGAAAAGTATAGTGGGTTTGACAGCATCCGAGGAGCAGGAAAGTGAATGTTTTGAGCCAAAATGTTGACTTTACTGCTTCTTGGATGCTGTCTGACTTGTTGTGCTTTTGCAGCTTCACTCCTTCTTTTTCTGTATGCTTTAAAGCTGTGATGTGACCACGTCCCTCAACATGTTATCCATGTAGTTCTCTGCTTCGTGGATGCACAGCAGTGACTCAGACTCTAAACCTGGAGCTTAAGCTTGTTAAACCTGTGATACTTCCTGTAGATGTATTTTTCTGAAATACATGATGCATCCATGAGTTCATACATCCCATGGGAATTGCAGTTCATTTGGCCAAACTAACTTACAACCCTGTAAATTTGGAACATGGTGGAAGAAGCCAAAGACCAAGGGCTTTGACATAGAGTGAATAGTCAGAGACTTTTTCCCAGAGCAGAAATGACAATCACAATGGGGCATAATTTTAAAGGTGATTGGAGGAAGGTTCAGGAAAAATGTCAGAGATTGGTTCTTTACACTGAGAGTGGTGGATGCATGGAGAGCACTGCCAACAATGATGGTAAAGTCAGATACAATAGAGACATTTAAGGTCTGACTCTTGGATAGGCCAATGCATGATAGTAAATTGAAGGTATGTAAGTTTGTTTGATCTTAGAGTAGGAAACAAAGTCAGCACAACGTCAACAGGCGAAGCGGCTATACTGTATTGTCCTATGTTCTATTACATCTTCAAGTACTTATGAAGTACATGATCTAAAAATTTGATAGGTTCAAGCTTTCATATGTTCCAACAGATGGCTTGAGTGATCGGTGAATCCTAAGAAACTGGTATTATGCTTGTGGATTGGACATTATCTCAAAACATATGGGATAATGAAGGGACCTACAGGCTTGTTAGCCTTACCATGATAGTAACTGAATTATTAAAGAGCATCCAAAGGATGTATGAATGATATATAATATATATACACACTTACATAAATATGTAACTCTGATGGTGTGCAACTGTGCTTTAGAAAGAAATCATGGAGACGGTAGCAGAAGTTCTGACTGAAATAATTTTTTTAATGAGTAAATTTTATCCTGTGGCTGGGGTTATTAGCCAGTTTGACTAGAGCTTTGTATTTTGAAGTAATATTGGTGGTTGAGACCATTATGATATAATT